>NC_135788.1:38030000-38630000 GCF_051106095.1 Pogona vitticeps | reverse complement strand
AAAATGTAA
This sequence comes from Pogona vitticeps, assembly GCF_051106095.1. Taxonomy (NCBI): domain Eukaryota; kingdom Metazoa; phylum Chordata; class Lepidosauria; order Squamata; family Agamidae; genus Pogona; species Pogona vitticeps. The sequence goes on along the minus strand of NC_135788.1, from coordinate 38,629,991 downwards.
AGAAATCCACATTGGGACAAAAAATCATAATGTTGATTATCAGCTAATGGGTTCTGAGCTGTCTGTGATGGATCAGGAAGGAGAACTTGGTGTGCTGGTGGACAGCTCCATGAAAGCGTCAACCCAGTGTGCAGCGGCCGTGAAGAAGGCCAAGTCCATGCTAGGTAAAGGTAAAGGTTCCCCTTGACATTTAGTTCAGTTGTGTCCAACTCTAGGGTGTGGTGCTCATCCCTGTCTCCAAGCCGTAGAGCCAGCATTTGTCCATAGACAGTTTCCATGGTCATGTGGCCAGCCCGACTAGGCACAGAATGCCATTACCTTCCCACCGTGGTGGTACCTATTAATTACTCACATTTACATGCTTTCGAACTGCTAGGTTGGCAGGAGCTGGGACAAGCGATGGGAGCTCACTCCGTCACGTGGATTCGATCTTAAAACTGCTGGTCTTCTGACCATGCAGCATAGAGGCTTCTACAATTTAACACACAGTGCCACCACATCCCAATTCCATGCTAGATATCATTAAAAAGGGGATTGAAAATAAAACAGCCAACATTCTAATGCCATTGTACAAAACCCTGGTAAGGCAGCACCTGGAGTATTGCGTACAGTTCTGGTTGGCGCACCTCAAAAAAGACATAGTGGAACTCGAAAAGGTGCAGAAAAGAGCGACTAAAATGATGACTGGCCTGGGGCAGCTCCCTTATGAGGAAAGGCTACAGTGTTTGGGGCTCTTTAGTCTAGATAAAAGGTGCCTGAGGGGTACATGATTGAGATGTATAAAATTATGCAGGGGATGGATAAAGTGGATAGAGTGAGCTCTTTTTCTCTCACACAATATTAGTACCAGGGGACATCCACTCAAATTGTGTGTTGGGAGAGTGAGAACAGACAAAAGAAAATATTTCTTCACCTAGCGTGTTAGTCTGTGGAACTCCTTGCCACAGGGGCAGGCCCGTCACCCCCGCGCCCCCTGCACCCCCACGACAAAGTGACACTTTTAGAAGCCTCCCGGGTGCTTTTCCACTGCTGAACAAGCCCTGGGAGGCTTCTGAAAGCAGCGCTTTGCCGCGAGGGGTGCAGGGGCACGCGGGGTTGGTGGGCCTGCCCCTGCCAAAACAGCCACCCACCCACCTCCAGCAAAGTGCCACTTTCAGAGGCTTCCCTGGTGCATTTCCACTGCCTGTTTACCTGCTGGGAAAGCCCGGAGAAGCCTCTGACATCCTGCGCCAGTCAGCTGTGAGGCGGGGAGGGGGGCGTGAGCCGAGAAGAGCACACACACACCAGCAAAGCACCACTTTCAGAAGCCTCCCGGGGCTTCGTCTTGTGAAACAGGGCCATAGGAAAAATAGTCTTGTGAGGCACCAAAACCCTCGCCAGACCCATTCGTCTAGCGAGTTTTTCGTGCAGCGAGGCACCACTGTATCTAGTTGTCTCGTGTGCTCCCAGAGGCATCTCGTGGGGCCGTCTGAAATACAGGCAGCTGGACTAGATGGGCCTTTGGCCTGATCTAGCAGGGCTCTTCTTATGTTCTTATATAATCTTATGTTCTAAAGGAAGAAAGTATCATCACGATGGCATACCAAAGAGAGATAGCCATAGTGGTGGAGGAATATTTAAAGCCATAAAAAAAGACATACATAATTTGCATTTGATGATCCTGCATACTGTACTGACCCTAGTGACAATCTGGGTATCCAGTGATGGAGGAAAATGTCCACTTAGATTTGCCTTTCCATAGCAGTAATTGTCTTAGAGGCCAGTTTTGGAATAAATCTCAAAACAGTTTGATTATGAGAATGATTTGTATATACAGTACATGGATTCTCTGTAGAAAATGTAACCTGAGAAGATTTTCAGTGACTGAGTACTCAGTTTTCCTAGTTAAAATGTTTTTTCCCCCATTCTGTAGCAGTTTCTTTTTCAATATAACAAGTCTGAGATGACTTACGGTAATTAATGTATTAGGTGGATTCCAATGGATCACTGACAAGAACTGCTTTTGTTTGCAGGGCTGGGAGTGTCTCACCTTCCTCCTCCAGCTCCTTCTTGCCTTCCAAATCCGTTCTGGAGTAAATCAGATATTTACAAAGGGTTACAGAGAAAGTGGGGAGAAAAGGAAGTCACATCATACAAGTGGAAGCTTGTCATATGATGTTGAATTTCAGTTATTACACTGACTATATCCCATTTTAAAACATGTGTAGGCTGTCTCATTTAAGCAACCTGCATTTCCCTTTATTTTTGTGTTGCTCTTCATTTTTTTGTGTTGCTCTTCATTTTTTTTCTTGCTCTTCATTTTTTTGTCGTGTTGCTCTTCATTTTTTTGTCTTAGCAAATTGCTATTTAAAGTAAGCAACATCTGTTGTGTAAAACAAAAACACTAATAAGGCAGTTTTATGCAATTAAAAAAAAAAAAGACTGAGGCACTCTTCCTCAGAAGAGTGCTGAATAAAAAGCAGAAATAACCACAGATCACTGTACCGTTAGAGGTTATAGTTCCTTAACATATTTACATGTCTGCCATCATCCTATGATCTGTAACGTTGCCTCAGAAGAAAATACTGTAATTCAGTATCTTAAGAATTGATCTTGTACAGTGACAGACATTTGTGCTTTACAGATTACATTAAGCCTTTGATGGTGTGAATCAGGGAGTGCTATCGTTTTGAAAGAAACTGGTGTGTCACAACTTGTGATTGCCTTATGGAGAATCTCTATCTGGACAAGAAACTTCAGTTAGGAGAGAATATGAAGAAATAAAACAGCTTTCAGTTGCTAAAGCTATCAAACAAGCGTGTACAGTATTGTATTTCCCTACCTGTTCAATTCATATGCAGAACATATAATACAGAAAGCTAGATTAGATTCAGATGAGAAGGAATGAAAATTGGCAGATGAAAAATAATTAATATATGCATATGACACCAGATTATTTGTAAAAAATAACAATGATCTGAAATAATTACTGATTATAGTTAAATAGGAAAAGCAAGATTACAGTCAAGCATTCAGAAGACAAAAATGACTACAGAAACATAAAAATAATTTAGTGTGCACATTGAAGAAGTTGAAATAGTTAATTGTTTTCTATATCTTGGTTCAGTTATTAACTAGACATGAGAGTGTAATCAAGAAATCAAAAGGGGATTAAGACTTGAAAAATTAGCTGTGAAGGAATTAGAAAAGACCCTTAAAAGTAAAGTTGTGTCTCTGAAGGCTATACTATTCCTGATTACAATATATAGATGCAAAAGTTTGACAATGAAGAAAAGCTAACAGGAAAAATAACAGATTTATTAGGAATATGGTGTTGGAGGATAGTTTTACACATACCATGGGCTGTCGAAAAGACAAATTGGTTTTAGATTAGATGAAGCCTGAACACTTACTGATTACATCAAGACTGTTGTACTTTGGGCATATTGAAGAGAGAAGAAATTAAAATATGATAATACAGTATTAGGAAAAGATGAAAGTAATAAAAAATGGGGAGGACTTAATATAAGATGAATTGGTTCAGTTAAAGAAGTCACGGCCCATAATCTGAAAGACCTCATCAGGGCTCTTAATGACAGGATGTTTTGGAAGTCATTAATACATACGCTGTTGTAAGATGGATGCAGTTTGACAGCATGTAACATAAACATAGACAATTTCTTCCAAATGGATAAGCTTTTATTTTATATTGGTTGCTCTGTTTTGCATGTGCCTTTGTGATATAGTTGCATGCAACAGGTGGCTGAGGATTTTTATTTAGATGTATCATCTGCATAAGACAAAAGACAAAAAATAGATCCTCCTCCTTTGCTTAGACAACGTCTGTAAATCGTTGTTTATGATAAGATGATCTTTCTATAGTGTAATATATGCCTGTAGTGGGCTGCAAAAAGGTGACATCATTCCTGCCTGTCAATCAGAGGATAGGGCAGGAGGGGCGGAGCTAAAAGGACAGTTAAGACAGCTGGAAGAGACAGTTAGGGAGACAGTTGGAATGAGATAGGGATAGAGTTGGAATCAGGGAGAGATAGAGAGAGTTAGGGACCACAAGATGTTGAGAAAGTGTTAGGATTTAGGAATAGATAAAAAAGGGGTTCAGAAAAGAAACTGAAAGATTAAAACACACATGTAACAGGCAGAAATGAACTTATAAGTAAAACATGGGAGATATTGATTTAAAGTACACAAGAGTTCTGAATACCAGTGATTGAACACATGATGTATTATACATGAATACCAGAACCAGTTATATATTGATTTCCTTTTTTATTTGTTCATTAATAAAAGAATGTTTAATTGAAAACCTGATTCCTAAGTTATATGAGCAACTCCTGTGTGTGTGGGACTTGAATTGGTATTAAGAGAATACCTGGTGGCAGTGAAAAGGGCGTATTTACCTTTGTAGAGCCCAAAAATAAAAAGGGCACAAAGGGGGATCGCCACAATGCCCTTTAATTATGTTCACAAATGTGATTGCTATGTTTGCTAACCAATACATTACATACACAAATCAAGTGATCTGTTTTGTCTTTTAATTGAAATCTGGTCTGAGAGTATTCTGAAAATGTTTTATTTTGTGCAGTGTGTTTATTTTATGTAATGCTGATGGGGAAAAAAGACAAAAATTTATGTCCAAAGGCTTCCTTTAAAAAAATTACAAAACGTTCTAATTTCAGAATAAAAAGCAAGTGTAGAAAGTAATATATGAACTTTGCTTCTGATGAGTGCCTAATACTTGCTTGTCTTCCTGTCCAACCACTCTTTTTCTGTGTGCTTACCAAATTTGCAACAACAAAACAGACAGGAAGTGCAGGGAGTGCAGCTTGATAACAAAAAGTCAGACAATGACTGGATAGTTTATTCAGTGAACATGTGGTGAAGAACAATGAAAATAATCTTGCAGAATATGTTTTAATTTTCGCCGTTTGATCGTTTGAAAAGCTTCATCAAGACAGTCAACCCAGCTGGCTAAAAAAGAGGCAAAACTACTGAGAAAGACAGATGCTGCTTCTGAGCTGAGCTTTCTGAAATAAATAGCACAATACAAAACAAAACAAAATGGAATAAAATTACTCTGAAATAGTTCCAAACTTTGCACAACAGTGACTTAACAAGAGACTACTTATTGTGCCAATCTCTGTTCGCCTCCTTTTTCTCTCTTTCTTTTAGCTTTGAGAGGATACAACTAGATGTTAATTTGTTTTGCATTTTAATAAACAGCACAATGGATGCTAGCAAATTAGTACATATGATTTAGCACCCTTTGTCAATTCTTATATCAGGAACAATTTTGAAGTAAGACCATGATGCAGAGCTTAGTGAGTGAAGCACAACAGTAGACTGATGCTTATTCATATTTTATTAGCATCTGTAGCATCTCTTAACTTCTTCAAACTCCATCAACGTAATTTGTAAGCTTCATAGTTTATTCCCTTTTAGATTAACTCCTTTTATCATTTTGTTTGGAAGTACGTGGCATCTCTAGGCCTCCTCACAGCATTGAAATCTTTAATTTTTTATGGATCTTACAATATGTGAAAGCTCCCTTTCCCCTTTAGTTGATACCAAGCGGTTCGCACAATGAATGTTTATGAGAAACTGGTAGGAACTTTGTCATTTAGCACACCTGTCATATTGATCAAGAGAGGTGGTTCACATCAGATGCTAACGAGAATTTTCCTTCCCCTTATGAAGACATCTATTTCCTTAAGAAAACGTTACGTCTGATCTTCAGAAATATGCATCTTCTCTCTGTCTCTCTCTCTGTCTCTCTCTCTCTCTCGTAATGTTTCAGTTCGTATATTCAAATGACAACCTGTATCCACTCCACTTATGTCCAATTATTAAGAAAATGTATTTTTTACTAGATATATGAAACTTAGGGCATGAATGTAGTATAAATGTCCATTTTCACCTGTAGATATCTTCATTTTAAAAGTAGATACCTTGCACCCACTAATTTATTAGTGGGTTCAGTGGGAAGGGAAAAACAACTCTCACATCTGCTGTCTTCTGTTCTGCTCGCTGAAGTTCACAATTGGATTGTGTCCATATAGATACATATGTAACTATGTGTATGTGTTCCTCTGTTAATGTAGTTATCAAACATTCATCGTGGACGTGTTTGATTTCTGTGTGTGACTTTTTAATGTGTGTGTGTCACTCCTTGTACCTCTTCAGATCATTAATTATTTATTGCTAAGCATTTTAATTTGCTTATCACTTGTCATGTTATGAAAAGACATATGACTCTGTTTTATGGAAAGTAGGTTGGCACTTTTTAGTAGCAGTTCAACTACAGTACTTGACAAAAGTATAATGAATCATTGCCTTGTAATAAAGAATGAACTTACAGCAGATTTTGGTGAAATTTTGTGTATTAATCATTATGAATACAGAATTGCTAAAGAAGTAGGAACAAGTCAGTATCAACTAGTATGATTTAAAGAACATGTCATCAAGATGTTACTTGTTCTCTCTAATGTGAGAAATGGCTGCACAAGGTTCACTCGCTTTGCTTTCTTTTTAGTAACAAAACTAAGCTTGCTACAATTTGAAGGACACCTGGGAAATTCAAAGTGTGTTATTTCTATATTGTATAGGGAAAATGAGAGGGATATTTTTTTTCTTTTTTTCTTTTTGTCCATTCACAAGGTTAAACTCTTGTGTTTCTGAATCACATGTTACTAGAGATGGGGACAAAACTAAAATGGCGCTTCATCTTGCTTCATGGGATGAAGTAGATAAAACTACTTCACAAACCATGAACTGCGCCTCCCCGACCCGAGGAACAACAAATCCAATTTGTCATTCATCGAATCATTTAAAATTTGTTGATTTTTTTTTTTTGCTTTCCTTCCTGTTCCTATGCCCATGGGGTTTAGCAAGAAGGTGGAAAGCAGGGATCAAAGTGATCCCCCAGCACTTTGATCCCTTCACTGTTCTTCTTATGCCATGCAGGCAAAGGAAGAGGAGGAAAGGGGAACCAAGCCATCCCCCAGCCCCAGGGGTGGGATTCCCTTCGGGCAGGTTTAGCAAGCCGCCTGAAGGGAAAACCACTCTCTGCTTATGCCCCCAACGAACAGCTGATCCGTGGGGGCATAAGCAGATAGGGAATGAAGGGACGAATATGAAAGGGTCTCTGGACCCCAAGAATACGAAGCAACAAATATCTGACAAATCAGGGATATGTAATGAATATCTTGATTTGTTTTTATATTTGTCGCCATGTCTACATGTTACATACAGATTCTGGAACTCATGACATCAGAGAATCATAAAATTACAAAGTTGTACGGGACTACAGAAAAACTACACAATTTTAGTATTGACAATGAAGAAATTAAATTAATTAGAGATTATTTATACCATGGTTCAGTCATCAATCCAAATAGAAACTGCAGCCAAGAAATCAGAAGATTTGAGACTAGGAAAGGCAGCAATGAAGTAATTAGAAAAGATTATCAAGAACAGGGATGTGTCACTGGAGACCAAGACCATCCACACTAGAGATGGGCACAAACCATCAGCAGTTTGGCATGATTTGTTTCCCACCTGAACAGGAGATCTGCCCTGCCCCCCTCCTTTACAGATTATAAACTACAGCTAAACCTCATATTCATACTGATGGGGTGCACTGAAAATCTGATCCTGAACGATTCCAAAATAATTGTATCTTTTATGTTACTGTAACAGTGGTTCATGTTTTACTGCCCAAGTACTGGAAAACTCTACAGATACTATTAATGGAAGCTATAAATATGATCCTGTATGCTTATGAATAAAATTTTTAAGGCAGTGTGGCATGGTCGTTGAGATTCTGTGAATTTTTTGGGGAAAAGAAACTGTCTTTATTTCCTAATTACGGCCATAGACACCAAGCAGATGGGGATGTGACTTTGGATATATTGTCCTTGAAACAACCATTATTATCATAAATATCTTGTGAAAGTACTAACAAATTTATAATTATTCAAAAAGTAAAAATGTCACGATAGGTAGTTCCACTGGCAAACAGCACTGACTGTCAGCGTATTTTCTTACTATTTGGTTGAAATCTCCTTTCTTGTGATTTGAATCCATTGGTTTTGGTCCTGCCCTGTGGACAGTTGGAAGGAACCTTGCTCCATCTTCTGTGTAGCAGCCCTTTCAAATGTTTCAGATAGTTGTCCTACCACCTCTCAATATTCTCCTTTGTTTAAATGATTTGGGTGCAAGGTATCTACTGCCTCTCCTTTTATGAGCATATACGTGAGTTTTTAAATCATCAGAGGAGGCCTTTCATTTGGTCCTACCACTTTCACAGGTGCATTTGGTGAGTGCATGAGAGGAAGGTCTTTTCTGTTGCTGCTTCTAAGCTGTGGAATTCTCTCCAATAGGAGGCCAGGCTGGCTCCCTCTTTACGTCTGCAAGCCCACATATATCTTTCTCTTCAGGCCAACTTTTTCTCAGTAACTGGCCAAAGATAGGGTTCTTAAGAAGGTTTTTAGAATGATTTTGTTTTTATTCACTAGTTTTTGATTTGTTACCTTTTAAATTCTTGTTTAATATTGTAATGATTTATTTTTAGTTTTAATGTTGGTTTTGTAAGCATCCTTAGCTCCTCTTGAGAAGAATGTTGTAAGCTGTTAAGTCCTCCTGAGAAGAAAGGAAGGAAATTAATTAATTAATTAATTAGCTACTAAAATACACTTTGCACTGTCAACCATTCCTCCCAAAGCTTGGTGTCTTAGACCCTTTTCTATCTTGCTTGCCCTTTTCTGACCACCACCTTCATAGGTGCATTTGGTGGGGACATAGAAAAAGGCCTTCTGTCTTGCTGCACCAAAACTCTGGAACTCCCTCCCACAGGAGGCCAGGCTGGTCGATCTTTGCTGTCTTTCTGCAAGCAGACAAAGACCTTTCTCTTCAGAAAGGCTTTACCATGATGACTAGCTGTGTGAGAGGGTTTTTTTTTAATGGAGTGTTGTGCCTTGTTACTTGGAATCTGTTTTTAGTGTTGATTTTGTTTACCAATTTTAATGTGATACTTGTATTATTCTTTTAAAATTTATATGGTTGCTATTCTCAGCTTTCAGATATTGTCATTTAATAATGTAAACTGTCTTGGGACCGTTTTAAGGAGAAAGGTGAGGTAAAATATTTTAAATAAGTAATAAATAAGTAATAAATACAATAAATTCACAGACATTAGGTATTAATTGAATTTAGCAACATAAAATTCAAAAGGATAAGATTCTTGATGAATCACAAAATGCCCTAAAGTTGTTGCAATGACCTTTCAATTTCCCTTTTCTTGGAAGTACATGCCCACAGTCTCAAAAGAAAAACCCAACCTGTATGTGGAAAAGATACCTTTCTTCATTCAATTTTTGTCAGCCTGTTCTTTTTCTTATTATTTACCTTCCAGGATAACTTTCAGTTCCTTCTTTGCTACTGTCCTCCCACATCCGTTAAAAGTAGATATACATAACCCATAAGATCTGCCTTTATTATTCTCTTAATTTGTGTTATGTCATTTGCCACTGCATGGAGCAGGTTGAATAGCATTATTGGCCCAGAATGACTCATAACCTTTGCTTTGCCTGCCCTTATACTAGAGAAACATCCAGTGGCTGTGGTGTTTTCCTGTATGTGGAAAGAAATTTGAGGAAGAAAAGAATTTATGCTGAAGTGGCATACATGTCAGATCTTCTGTTACTGACATGGATATTCCCCTCCCCCGTGTTTTTGTATAAGCATCTTACCTAATTATTTTACTCTTGGCAATAATGTTCCTGAATGTTACTAATGATGACTATGCTAATAGAGCAAACATGAAAAGGAAAAACCTATTCGAGATCCTATTTGCAATTCATACTTTTTGTAGTATTCTTTTTTATTTAAAGTTTTAATATATTCTAATACAGTATAAGTAAGTATAAGAAATCGGCCTGTGTTGGAATTCTGGGTTTGTCTTTCATATTTATAACTAATTTGTTTATTGGGATTATTTATTATACACTTTCAAAGCTAGAAGAGAAGCTAAGAGTGCCACTTAACAAAGTATATCAAGAAAAGGCATAAAATATTTATGAGTCTTTTCCCCTTCTCTATTGGATATTATTTTCAATCAATATCACTCTGAGGTTTTGTTTTTACAAAACTTTTCTGTTTTCATTCCTTACCTTTGTTTCATTTTTTTGAATAAAAGTAACTCATATAGGTTTATTTAGCAGTGTTCATATCTTGGAGTAATTCAAGCACTCCAGACATTGGTTTTCAATAGATCCAGACTCATTGATTTACTATGTCAATCAATTTGATAGTGGCTGTTTAAAGGATTGTTAATGGCTTTATTTTTCAGTATTCTCTGTTCAGAATCATTTGAGAGGAAATGTATTTGTGACTGAAAGTGGATCAGGAACTGTGTCGCAACAGACCAGATTAGCTTGCATCTTTTATTGAGCATGCTAGGGTGCTGGGAACATGGCTATCTTTGCATTTGTACTGTGGGAAAAGAACAGATTATGTTGTATTGCCTGCCTCAAGTGACAAATTTTGGAAAAGGATAACTGATACGGATCTCAAGTCTACCATATAATTCAGATCTTGCAATTAGTGGGTGTCACATCCACCCTGTGTCCTTGGTTTATTTTCTCTAAACCCAAGCGCACCCTCTGGATGCTTTTCCTCCTTTCACACTGCCACCAGGTATTATTCACTCAATGCCAATTAGATAGATCTTAGACACGTGCTGCCAATACAACAGATTTATTGATCTTGTAGGTGTCATGCAAATCACAGGAGAAAATCACAGACATTTAGGCTTATTCATTAAATATCATTTGCTTTCACATTGGTTTGTATGTGTATTTAGTTACTGTTACAATATTCTTGGACTATCGATTCTCTATACTTTTGAACTCTTTCCTATTCTCTCTATCATTCCAGTTTTCCAATCTCCCTCTTAACTTTCACAATTCAATCTCCTAACTCTCTCTCCTCAATTTCCTATCTGCAACCTCTTTTCTCAAACTCTTCTCTCTAACTGCCTAACCAACTGTCTAACTGTCCTTTTGGTTCTGCCCCTCCTGTCCTCTCACAGGCTCCTGCCCTTGAGCTCCCCATGATGGACAGGCGTGATGTGGGGGGTTCCGCCACAGTGGGCTCAACACACTATGAGTAGATGGCCTGTTAGAACTCTATGCTTAATGAACAGAGTGTTTGGGGAAAGCATTTTGCAAAAATTCTCAATCTTAGGATGCAAAACTTCTGCATCCATCAGGAGAGACAAATGCAAGGACAAAAGTTGCTAAATAGAACATAACTACAGCTGTGTGTAGAAACATGTGACCTGCTGGCTGCATGTGGCCCCCAATACTTCTGGGACCCACAGCTCCCCATATCTTAAAAACATGTTTCCTTCTTGCTGGATTAGTGGCAGTTTTGGAGTATTAAAGGCTATTCAAGTCCTGAGGCTCCCAAAGGCTTTCCCAGTTCAAAGGAATCCAAAGAGCATTGGAACCTGGTGGGATAGAATAGGAAACTATGAGTGATAAAAGCCCCAGCTGATGATACCATCAGTTTGTGCAGGCATAACTTTATGCAAGAGGATTTTAGGTAAAGAGTAGTTAAAGCTATTCAACAGCAATCCAGCTACATTGCCAGAAAACTGGCCTTGTCTCTCAGCAGCACAGCCGCAAGGAGGCTAGTCTACCTTCCCTTGGGATGGAGGTCCATAGGCTAGGAGCAACTGTTGAGACAGCCCTTGACACATTTGACAAATAAGAAACGTGTCTACTTCAAATGGGTATAATTGAGTACTAACCCATTGGAGAGCTGGGAGGGTTGCCTAGAGAGAAAAGTTTGTTGCTGCTACTGTTCAAAAAGAAAAACAATAGCCATTACAATAACAATGGAGGTATTGTACTATAATCAGCACATGTGCTTGGCATAAAACATTAGATTGTGAAAAGACTAATAGATCATAATGGTAAAAAAATGATTTTTAAAAAGTTCTTCAGCATAAAAAAAGAGAAACATCCTCTGCATTCTGGGTTAGTTTGATTGACAAGCCACCATGTTATCTTCCTTTTTTTTTAATCATGTGCATTTCATTTTATTATATAGTGGATTTTAAAAAATGACTTTTACTTAATTTGTATGCTTTGAAAGAAATGGTAAGTGTATCATCCATCTGTATATGAATTTCTGGGGTTTTTCTTCTCTGCTTACAGAAAATGATATTGTGTGTCCTGTGTTCCTCAGTCAGAAGCTGTATTGTATATTCTTTCAGTGTAGTTCTTGCAGGTTAAGAAACTGTAGCAGTAGTGTAGGGGAGCAGCTTGTTCTCCTATTATTATTTAAATTATGCCCATCTATTATTAATTTTGAATATTTATTAGTTTTTGTGATACCTTTTTTCTTTATTCAATAAGAGATAGTCATACATTCTTAAGGGAAATATAGCAGAATAAATATCTCTCCCCCTTCTCAGTCTTACTGTCTTTTATGCAGACTATATTCCATAGGGTTTTACACAGAAGAGCATGTTTTAAAAACCTGAGCACCTTCAAATAAGCTTCTTATTCCTGTTGATGTTTAATGGGGCCTGCGTACATGCTGCATCTCTCAAGATCAGGATCTAAAGTGATATGAACTTCTCCCAAATGGGAAAGAAATTAAAAAGGCAAATGCTGTGAAATGGAATAAACACTTGCAAAGATGTAGAGGTGCTAAAAAGCATGAAAAGTGAGGTGTGCGTAGGTATATTAATGTAGCTTGCAGTATTTGAAAAATTGCCTTTCATTGGAAGTTCCTGTATACTCTCTGGCACGCTTTTGTTGACATGCATAATTTAGGTTTGGTCATAATCCACTGTATTTGCCTAAATAATAATAGTTTAATAATCTGAAATATCTAGTATTGTTCAGAAAGATAAGATGAATTCAATACTTTAAAAGACAACCGCTACATGCAGGTATAGTTTTTGCTGTTATGTATCTCCCATTTAGATTTATGCATAATTTTTATTTAAGTAGGTAAGGCAATGCAAGTTTAGGAAATCTGAAATTCTAAAGAATGCTTTGCAGAATGATGTGATGCCTATTTGTTTCCAAAAATGATGTTGGTTTTTAAAAGTTTTTGAGTTTCCACCACATAATTTGGTATTATTGATTAGTTTCCCTCTCTCTTTGGTTCCAGCTGAGCTACCAGGATCATCAGCAATCAGACTTTCTTCCTTACATGATCTTCCAGCTCAGCTACAAGAATTCTACCAGCAGGGCTTCATCTTGGCTGCTGTCCATCCCTTTGTGCAGCCAACTGATGAGAATGAGAAGACTCCCCAGGAACAAATCTTCAGGGCTGTGCTGATCAAGAAAGCAGAAAGGTAAAGCTCTTCTAGTGAACTGGGAGCAAAAAAACAACAACGGGATTTCCTGCTGAGATTTGACCTAGATCAGGAAATTATAGCAGTGTCATGTTAATATTTGACATGCAAGGCTTGGATATTCTTATAGGCTTAGCTTGTGTTTTGTGTTTATGATTTACCTTCAGCTTTATGATAGTCTATGAGGGTGACATGTTGAACTGTATTTCATATTTCAGAACACATTATCAGTAGGAGACAGCCAGTTCTGAGCAGAGACTTGGGAGGTGACTTTTTTTTGTTTTTTATTTTGATACTTTTATTTTGCTATGTGCAGCTATGGAAAACATTTGCATTTGACTTGTTATACTCCTGTTGCCTTTATAGCCAGTGCTATTACAAAGACAATAAAGTGCTTATTTGTATTACATTACGCCCTACACCCATGAAATAAATTCCCAGTTAAATACTGATAGGTTCTATTAAGCATGTATGGATTATATTTTCTTCTTTTTCTTTTAGTAATAACTAAGTGGCATGTTTTATTACTGCCTGTGTTCAAATGGAGTAATGAGCAAAATATATGTACACTTCTTCCTTCAGCAAAACTGGAATTAGGTGCACTAGGTCCCTGTGTAGTTCAAAGTCTGTGTATAACTCCTATGCCCCCCAAAGTATTGTTTCGTCGTTTAGTCGTTTAGTCGTGTCCGACTCTTCGTGGCCCCATAGACCAGAGCACGCCAGGCCCTCCTATCTTCCACTGCCTCCCGTAGTTGTGTCAATTTCATGTTGGTTGCTTCGCAGACACTGTCCAGCCATCTCATCCTCTGTCGTCCCCTTCTCCTCTTGCCTTCACACTTTCCTAATATCAAGGTCTTTTCTTCTCATGAGATGGCCAAAGTACTGGAGCCTCAGCTTCAGGATCTGTCCTTCCAGTGAGCACTCAGGGTTGATTTCCTTTAGAATTGATAGGTTTGTTCTCCTTGCAGTCCAGGGGACTCTCAAGAGCCTCCTCCAGCACCACAATTCAAAGGCATCAATTCTTCGGTGGTCTGCTTTCCTTATGGTCCAGCTCTCACTTCCATACATCACTACTGGAAAAACCATAGCTTTGACTATTCGGACTTTTGTTGGCAAGGTGATGTCTCTGCTTTTTAAGATGCTGTCAAGGTTTGTCATCGCTTTCCCCCCAAGAAGCAGGCGTCTTTTAATTTCGTGGCTGCTGTCTCCATCTGCAGTGTTCATAGAGCCCAAGAAAGTAAAATCTGTCACTGCCTCCATATCTTCCCCTTCAATTTCCCAGGAGGTGATGGGACCTCCTGGAAAAGACTGATCTTTTCCAATCCTCTGGCCACTGTTGAGTTTTCCAAACTTGCTGGCATATTGAATGTAGCACCTTAACAGCATCATCTTTTAAGATTTTAAATAGTTCAACTGGAATGTCATCACCTCCACTGGCCTTGTTGTTAGCCAGGCTTTCTAAGGCCCACTTGACCTCACTCTCCAGGATGTCTGGCTCAAGGTCAGCAACTACACTGTCTGGGTTGTCCGGGATATCCAAATCTTTCTGATATAATTCCTCTGTGTATTCTTGCCACCTCTTCTTGATGACTTCTGCTTCTGTTAGGTCCCTCCCATTTTTGTCCTTTATCTCATGTCCATCTTTGCACAAAATGTTCCTCTAATATCTCCAATTTTCCTGAACAGATTTCTGGTTTTCCTTTTCTGTTATTTTCCACTATTTCTTTGCATTGTTCATTTAAGAAGGCCCTCTTGTCTCTCCTTGCTATTCTTTGGAAGTCTGCATTCAATTTTCTGTAGCTTTCCTGTCTCCCTTGCATTTTGTTTCCCTTCTCCTCTCTGCTGTTTCTAAGGCCTCGTTGGACAGCCACTTTGCTTTCTTGCATTTCCTTTTCTTTGGGATGGTTTTTGTTGCTGCCTCCTGTACAATGTTACGAGCCTCTATCCTAAATTCTTCAGGCACTCTGTCCACCTAATTGAGTTCCTTAAATCTGTTTGTTTACTTCCACTGTGTATTCATAAGGGATTTGGTTTAGATTACACCTGAGTAGCCCAGTGGTTTTTCCTACTCTCTTCAGTTTAAGCTTGAATTTTGCTATGAGAAGCTGATGGTCAGAGCCGCAGTCAGCTCCAGGTCTTGTTTTTGCTGACTGTATAGAGCTCCTCCATCTTTGGCTGCAGATAATATAATCAATCTGATATTGATATTGCCCATCTGGTGATTTCCATGTATAGAGTCGCCTCTTGTGTTGTTGGAAGAGAGTGTTTGTGATGACCAGCTTGTTCTCTTGACAAAACTGTATTAGCCTTTGCCCTGCTTCATTCTGAACTCCAAGGCTAAACTTCCCTGTTGTTCTTTTTATCTCTTGGCTCCCTACTTTAGCATTCCAGTCCCCTAGAATTAGAAGAACATCTTTCTTTGGTGTCAGTTCTAGAAGGTGTTGTAAATCTTCATAAAAATGTTCAATTTCAGTCTCCTCAGCAGTGGTGGTTGGTGCATAAACGTGGATTATTGTGATGTTGAAAGGTCTGCCTTGGATTCGTATTGACACCGTTCTATCATTTTTGAGATTGTATCCCAGTACAGCTTTTCCCACTCTTTTGTTGACTATTCAACAAAATTCCTTCTACAGGAGTCTTGCCCACAATAGTAGATATGATAATCATCTGAGCTGAATTCACCCATTCCTCTCCATTTTAGTTCACTGATGCCCAGGATGTCGATGTTTATTCTTTCCATCTCCTGTTTGACCACCTCCAGTTTCCCAAGGTTCATAGATCTTACATTTCAGGTTCGTATGCAGTATTTTTCTTTGCAGCATTGGATTTTCCTTTCACTTCCACTTCCAGGCACGTCCACAGCTGAGCGTCCTTTCAGCTTTGGCACAACCACTTCATTAGCTCTGGATCTACTTGTACTTGTCCTCCGCTGTTCCTCAGTAGCATGTTGGACTCCTTTCAACCTGAGGGGCCCATCTTCCAGCATCATATCTTTTAGCCTTTTGTTTCTGATCATGGGGCGTTCTTGGCAAATATACTGGAGTGGCATTGCCATTTCCTACTCCAGGTGGATTGCGTTTAGTCGGAACTCTCCACTATGTCCTGTCCGTCTTGGGTGTCCCTGCACGGCATAGCCCATAGCTTCTCTGAGTTACTCATGCCCCTTCGCCACAACAAGGCAGCAATCCATGAAGGGGCCCCCAAGGTACACTTTATACTTTAACTGCAAAGTATAAACTGTTCACACACACTTAAAGGACAGAAAAAGCCTCTGTCATCAGAGGGGGAAAGCAGAGATGCAACCTCTGCCCCCTCCCCGAGCAGCACAGCACTGTGACCTCCCCCTGAACTGCATTGACCTTCTGGCATGGCCCAGTACCCTCCCTGGCCACTACATGGAGCTGCCATGCCAGGAGAGGAGGCTGGTTGGCCTGCCATCATGAGACCAAGGGCTGTTGCACCACCAACAAGAGAGGCCTTGGTAAGTCTGAGATTCACTTTTCTTGGAACACTTCCTGGAGACAAAGATCAGCACAGTATTTGTTTGTTTGTTTATTGAAATATGTAATGAAAATTAATCGCTCTTAATCTGCACCCACACGCGCTTTCCTGGAGCTCCTTTGGGGTTGTGCACTGGCAGCTGGCTTGTTTACTTCCCATTTCAAATTAAGCCCCGCCCATCCCGAGGCACACAGAGTGAGGCTCTCGTGCAGTGGGACAGAAACTTAGAGGGAATGTTGTATACACTTAATTAAATTTAAAACTTTAGAACTGGTGGGACCACAGTGGACTTTGAAGATACGAGATATCTCAATTTTTCTGCTATTGATGAAGAAATGTTCACTACAGAACACAGGTGGATAAAGACTAAAAGCTATACATTATAGCTAGCTGTAGTAGCTAGGTGCTACTTGTGGCTACCTCTCCTTGAGTGCCTTGTTGGTGATCAGAGGATTTGAAGGAGGGTTAGACATCCATTTCACAATAACTGGAGAGAATTTCCAGAATGATAATCATCTCTGGCTGTTTCTGACTTTCTTCTTAGCCCAGTACCCTCACATGGAAGCAGGATAAATCTTCTCTATTGAACTATGGAAACACAGAATTTCTCCAGAGCAGTATTGGTGGAAGCTTCTCTTCTTTATCCTTTGCAGATGCCAGGAGTTTCAGGAAAGAGTAAGGTTTTTTTTTCTGCACAGAAAGGAAGACACAGTTTTTGTGATAAGCAGAGAATATAAGAGGAATTTCTCATACTGTTTGTCCGTATACACAGTTACTGTGAAAAGATCAATAGATTCTGATAGTGATTGTTTCTGTGAATTTCCTACAAAAGTGTCAGCCCTCAGAGACATCTTTGTGAAAACTGAGCACTGGGCAAAGTTAAATTCTATCTGCTGCATCTTTTCTTTTTGATGTTTTTGCCTATGTGGTTACTACTTCTTTCTCAAATATTTCTACACCAGTAAGAGAATGCCTAAGGGTTACATCTCTTTTGGCTTGCTCTATATGGTTAGCAGTAGGGCAAGGGTAGACCATACTCGGAACCTTGAAATGTACATCTTGCCTGTCTGTCAGCCTTGTTGTCACAGTGACTCATGTATGTTTTTAGATGTGTTATTGATGGGAAAGTAATTGTAAGAGAGATAGCTATTGCAGTATCAACAGAGGATGACTCTGTAGTTGCCACAGCTTTCTGTTAAAAAATAAAAGGGAAAGAAGATAGCTACAGCATCCAGTCTCACTAGCTTCTCACATAAATTCAGTGGCTGGTATGATGATGGAAGATGGAAATGGTATAACTGGAGGTGGGTAGCTTACAGGCACAAGTGACTGTATGTTCATGGTCATTGTTATGTTGTCTGTTGAAGTAACACACTTTGGCATCTGCTATTGATTGATTGATTGATTGATTGATTGATTGATTGATTGATTGATTGATTTGATTTATTTGATTTATATCCCGCCCATCTGGAATATTTGAGTCTCCTTAGATAATAATTACAGCTATGATAGGAAAATTGCACCAGTTAAGAAGGAGATTGTTGAATTATTTCCTTAGTGTGCAATTTGAGTCTTTAACCAAATGATCAGATAAAATTGGATTGCTTGTAGCCAAACAACGGTGGAAATAAAATATCTGACTTTGACATGTTGCAAAAAGTACAGTGGTGCCTCACTTACCGATGTTAATTCGTTCCAGCGAAATCACTGTAGAGCGAAAACATCGTAAAGCGAAAATAAAAAACCCATTGAAACGCATTAAAACCCGGTTAATGCGTTCCAATGGGCTAAAAACTCAGCATCCAGCGAAGATCCTCCATACGGCGGCCATTTTCAGTGCCTGTCTAGCGAGGAATCCATCCTAGAAAACAGCGGGGGGCCATTTTCTTCAGCCGGTGGCCATTTTGGAACAAGACGATCAGTTGTTTGCTGATTGTCGTAATGTGAAAAATCGGTTCCCGAAGCAAGGAACCGATCATCGCACAGCGGATTTTGCCCATAGGAAGCATCGTTTTGCGATCGCTTTTGCGATCACAAAAAAGGCATCATTAAGCGGATTCGTTGTTATATGGGGCAATTGTAAAGCAAGGCACGACTGTACTGTATGTAGTGAGAATTTTCAGCTGTTTATACACAAAAATTTAAAGATTACTGGAGGTTCAATTGTAAATGCAGATTCATTATGTGTTCTGTGAACTTAACTAGTCTCCTTTAAGAAAAGCTTTAAAGCTTTTGGTCTTTATACATATTGTACATCATAGCTTTTGTTTTAAATTCTGTCCATACATGCTTTGGATCTGTTTCCAATAATGTATTGTTTTTTAACATTATTCTTTTGTATTCTATGTTGCATGGTTCTGTGCCTTGTTTTTCTTGTGCATCACCAGAATTTAGACTGTTTGATTTTGCTTCACTCATTACAGAGAGGTTTGTTGTAATGCCATCTTTGAATTAATATAGGCTAGAACTGATATTCTGATCTTGCTTCAGTTTATATGCACTCTGAGTTATGGCTGGGCAACATATGGTTCTCTAGATGTTGCTCGACTACAAATCCATTCAATTCTAGCCAGTATAGCAAATGGTCAAGAGTGATGAGAATTTCATCCAACAATCTCTAGAGGGCTAGTGTTATCCGGGTACTGTTTTTGGATGACTCTGAGGGCAATTCTTCAGCTTAGAAGGAAAGACTCTGAGTGATACAATATATGTGGAATAATTAATTATTCCATTGGTCCCGCATGTCCAGATTTATTGCTCCTGCTGTTTCTTCTTCTTCTTCTTCTTCTTCTTCTTCTTCTTCTTCTTCTTCTTCTTCTTCTTCTTCTTCTTCTTCTTCTTCTTCTTCTACAAGGGATTACTCACCAAGAGGCGTCTCATGGAAAGAAATCTTAACACATATTTGTTTGCTCACACTGACAAGTGTGAAACATAGGGCTTGAGCATGGAACATTGGCTGCAACCACAGAGAGCTATGAAAAGAGCATAGGATGAAGATGCTGAAACTTTAGGAGAGGGCTAGATTCTTGAAATGAAATTTCTGAAAAGTTAAAAACCAGATCAACCACTGAAACTTAATGGTGGAGGATTGAGGAGAGATAAAAGGTTGTAGTTTTCCACAAAAAATAATTAAATTAAGGAATTGCCTGTTTTAAGATGTAGTGATGGCAGTTAACATGGATGGAGAGCAGACAAATTTATAGAAAACAACAATTACTAAAAGTCATTGGCAACTTTCCATCTGGTGTTGTACACCCACAGCCAGTGTTGCCACCCATTTGGTTCTGGTCACAGCTGGAACACTGAGCACATGGTGCAGGGGCCCCGCCCAGCACTGGCAGAAAAGTAGAAGAATCCAGTAACACAGACAATATTGGTTGCTGGGGTATACAGGCAGGAGAGTGATATTGCTGTCATGGCCTGCTCATCAGCTTCTGTTGTGGAAACAATATTACACTATTAAGTTCCTAATTTTAAAAAAATCATCAGCAGCACATGTTCAGCTTCTGTGACAGGCAAACAACAAAATAGTCCTTTCAGACTATCTTGTTTAAAAATATTATGATGATAAATCATGGTGGTTTTTTATGTGTATGCATTCAATTAAGCAAAATGCATCTCCCCATGCATAGCAAGTTATATTCCACCGTTGTATGTTTTAAATTTTCCTTGCACACCCTGTGACTGTTAAACATTATATTCAAGAGTTTTAATTCCGCATTATGGAATTTGTGCTGTGCTGCTCACATTTTACAGAGGTGTTCTACAGCAAGTGTTCTGTGGAATCTCCCAGGGGTTCTGCAAAACATAAACATCTATCCCAGGTATACTGTATTCTCCTCTTGCACCTCACTGGCACCCCTCAAGCTCAAGTTTCACACTAAAAGGTAGTTATGCAAGGGACATCTTGAGAAGAAAAGTGGGGTATAAATATTTTAAATACAATAATAAATTAATTTTCAGAACTACATTTGCATTTTTTTTTCTGTTTTCTGATTGTTCAATGATTTGCATAATTTTCAAGTTATACGTATGAATTAGAAAAATATTTGCCTTTATATTTGCAGTTGTTAAATTATTTATTCATAGCCAGTTTTCATAACTATTACAATGTATTACAGTGATACCTGAAGCATAAAAATGATATCCTTTAAAAGTGTGCATGAAAAGGTATGGAACTAGAAGCATGTGTGAGCTCATGAGTGAAGATTTTAGTAACATACAGCTAAGTATGTATTTACTGCGTCTTTCATAGAGATGAAACCACAAAGGATTGCACCAGTACTGATTCATTATCACCATATTCCTGTATTGCTTCCGGGAAAGAAAGAAAGAAAGAAAGAAAGAAAGAAAGAAAGAAAGAAAGAGAAGGAAGGAAGGAAGGAAGGAAGGAAGGAAGGAAGGAAGGAAGGAAGGAAGGAAGGAAGGAAGGAAGGAAGGAAGGAAGGAAGGAAGGAAGGAAGGAAGGAAGGAAGGAAGGAAAGAAAGAAAGAAAGAAAGAAAGAAAGAAAGAAAGAAAGAAAGAAAGAAAGAAAGAAAGAAAGAAAGAAAGAAAGAACACTTACTGTGCAGACACAGCTTTAAACAGAGACAAGATTTAATTCCAGGAAATGCATTAATTATGAAATAAAAACTAAATAGTTATGACCAAATTCCAGCAGGGGGATTTTTACAAAGGGTACAAGATTGCAGATGTGAAATTTAATCTTGGGGCTGCTTGTTCACAGTTATTCTCACATGACAGAACTGAATCACACTGATTCACACTTTCAGGAAGGCCCCTTGCAGGAAAGGAATTGCTAGAAGGTGACATTTTATTACAGTACATGTCTCCTTTACAAGCTGATTCTTTTCCAGTATAGTAACTAGCGCACGCACATGCACACGCAAGTACACACACGCGCGCACACACACACATACACACACCTCTTTCAGAAGGGAAAATAGATTTTGTGAAAGATCATGGGGCTTACAGAGTGGCATTATGAGCACCTCTTTCTGTCATGTTTTCTGATTGTCTGATAATTGCCTTCATGGCTAAGCAGAGATTTGAACCATGTCTCCTGAGTCCTAGTTTGTCACTTTATCTGCTACATCACTCTTGCTCTTCTTTTACTGCTGAGGTGGATAAAATGCAGCCCTCTGGGTCCCATCAGCGTAGCCAATAGTGATGAATGCTGGAAGTTACAATCCAGCACTTGAAAGGCCACGCTCTGATCACTGGTATATTATGAGAACAAAATAGAAAATACTCTGTACAGTGTATTTACTTTTTTTAGGAAGAGGAAGGAATTCACATGATAAAATGTCCTGATGTGCAGTGATCCTACTTCAGCTTCTGATATTTGCAGTTAAAAGGATCTTGTACAGTGGGGAAATCCTCCTCATTGAAGCCTAAACAATCTTTGCCAGTCAAACTGAGATGACAATAATGGGCTAAGAATATAATTTGATATGATTTTATGTAGTTTGTCATAACTAGGGTAAACCTGTCATGAGACAGTAAAAACAATGAAACGACCGAAGTGATGTTGTAATAATCCTCCTCAGCTTATAAGAAACTGCTGAGGTAGTGAGAATGGGATGATATGAGTTTACACTCGAATTTGCAGCTCGCTGGATAGCTCAGTGAGTTAGGTATCTGGCTGCAGAGGTTGGGAGTTCAGTTCCCCACCGTGCATCACAGAAGAGCCAGCCTGTGTTTCCTTGGGCAAGCTGCACAATCCGAAGATGCTCCCAGAAGAAGGGAATGGTAAACCACTTCTAAGTACTCTCTGCCTAGAAAACCCAGGAAAGGGTTGTCATAAGCCAGAGTTTGACCAGACAGCACACAAGTATTATTTATTGTTTAATGCATTTAAGTCTTATGTTTCAGGACAAAACCTTACAATAATAAACAAAAAGAGTAATAGACAAATAAAATAAAATTAAAGCAAAGCAATAACAAATGTAATTATTGGTATAAATAACAAACCAGCTCCCTCTCAACCTTGAAAGTATGGTTTTATTGGTCATTGAGTGCTGCAGAAGGGAGGGGGATTGGGTAGCAGAAGAAGAATCCATTGGAAAGACATTGTTGAATCCTGGCCAAGAATATGGGCCCTCTAATTGTTTGTATAGCTCATATGCCCATGATGGGAAAAAGAATTCCCATTCTGTACTTGCCGATTCGGTGTAATTGTGATGTCTATGCAGTCTCTGATCACCATCAACCTTGATAGCTGTTGGTAATAGCCAGGAGGCAGAAAATATTGGCTGATGATGGGACTTGGTCAGGTTCATTTTGGTTCAAGTTGTCCTGCAAGTAATGTAACCTCGAATTGTTGAGGGCTTTAAAAGTCAAATCTCGGTTTTATATCTAGCCTGGAAATGAATAAGGTGCTAGTATAATTTGCAGGGTACTTCTGTTGGTTTGATCAGAACTCAAGGTCCTTGTAAACATGTCTGTGACTGTTCTTCCAAAGCAGACTTACTTAGAAACAATTGTAGGCTATATGTAACTGAAACCTTATCAATAAAATGCAACTGGTTCTTAATGTCTTAGGAAAAATTGATTAATAGTGTTTTGTTAAGCTTATGTTAAGCTAAACTTTTGAAATTGTAGACAGATTGTGAAGTAAATATACATCCATATAAGATACATAAGTTGTCCTTACAGCAGCAGTGAACTGGTAGCACTGGAGTCATCAAACAGTTCACAGACATCAGTATTTATACCTCACGTCTGCTGCTTTTTTCTGTTTCTATACAGCTGATAGAGCACTCCTGTAACTCCTGTAACTTAATGTCTTAGAGTAGTTTACCTAGATTATAACAAATAAAATAGGAATAAAGCAACAAAATACATTGGTAGTATAAAATCACAATTCAGTTTAAAACAAAGAGCAGCTGCAGTTATGTGGAACATGATGAGAAAGAAGAAGTGCAAATGCCTTGCGCTTCCTGTGCTCTGCACTTCTGTGTATCTTCTGAACTAGAACTTGCACATTTCATCTTGGTGGGCAGATACAGTACAACCTTTTTATTTTTAGTGCTAAGCAGAAGAATACGTTAAACTTCTGCTTCCTGTTTCCTCTGTGTTCTGTAGTATCGGAAGCCATTATTCACGTCACAATGCAAAGTGGTACTTCATTTTTAAAGCATGAAACTGTTGTACAGTTTTATTTAAATAGACTGTGGTCTTAGTATTTCCCTTCATATAAAAAGCTTTGTAGTGAAGTTAATCTGGCTAATAAACTCCAGAATATATTTGATACTCCGTGTAGACATATCTTTTTGAAGTTCTTAGTAGTTTTGAAAAACATTTTTATTCACATTCTATATTACGTGTTTTATTCATGCAATACAGAATTTAATTACATACTAAGCACACATGTATTTGCCTTTAGCTGAATGTTTTCAGTGATCCAATAGTAAATGTATTTTTGACATGCTTCTCTTAACCTTCCCTTCTTTTTTGTGGCATCTAAGCATATTGCATGTTTATTTTTGCTAAAAGTGTGGAAAACTGGAAATATGATCTAAAATTGTTTCAGGTTCTCTGATATTCACGATAATTAGGGTATGGCGGGGGAAGAAATCAGTCTTCATGTTAGGAGTGAGGCTGCTGCTTCTAAGGTATTTTGCACATTGTGAAAAAATTGAAATAAGGAAGATTACAGTTAATGGCTAAAGTAAAGTAGCAGGGGAAGAAGTGAAAGAGAATCTCCATCCAGTACATGGAATAGGCCTGGTGGAATTCCTGCATTATGCATGTACAGCTGTAGTGTGTCCAGTAATATTAATATATGTGTGTGGTTTGGGAGGAGCAAGATAGACATTCAGCTCAATACTATTCCTCCCCTTTTTTCAATTACTGTACCCCCAAAATAACACAGAGTCTTTTATTAATTTTTGCTCCAAGAAATGCATTAGAGCTTATTTTCAGGGGATGTTTTATTTTTTCATGTACAACTATCTACATTTATTCAAATACAGTCATGTCATCATCTTCTGGTTGCTGCAGAATGGTGGAGGGCAGGGTTTCACTTAAGTGGGACTTATTTTGGGGGCAGGGCTTATATTACGAGCATCCTGAAAAATCATACTAGGACTTATTTTCAGGTTAGGTCATATCTTCGGGAAAATGGTAGTATTTATCATATTTTGTGAAATTGCCCCTTTGTGTTTCAAAACCAGTTTCTTATTTATCACACCATACTGGGGAGAGTAAAAAGCTGAATACGTTTGTTGGAAGATCTGGGGGTTGAGATTTCAGTTCTCCACTGTGCCTTTGAGCACTGAGGTAGTCTGTGGGGTCTTGGCCAAGTGACATGGTCCTAGACTGCAGAAGAAGGGAATGGCAAACCATATCTGAGTATTCTGTATCTAGAAAACCCTGGAAAGGATTGCCGCAAGTTGGAAGAATAGTAAACAGTCATTTCAATATTAATAGTTAAAATGCCTGTTCAACGGATTACCATACAGTGGGGTCTTGACTTGAGAACTTAATCTGTATTGGAAGGCGGTTCTCAAGTCAAAAAGTTCTCAGGTCAAATCTGCATTTCCCATAGGAATGCATTGAAAACCATTTGATCCGTATCTGCTCTTTTCCGTCCATAGAAACTAATGGGAAGCTGCTATTCTGCCTTCGACCACTAGAGGGGGATATTTTGTTTCTTTTTTTCTTAGGTCAAGAAAGGTTCAGGGAAGGCAGGGAAAATACAGTCCAGGCAGTACCAGGCAGTCTGAAGACTGTCTCCCAATCCACTCACTAAACGCTGGGAGGAGTGAGGAAGCAGACAGGCACCCTTTTCACTGGCCAACAGTTAACTGAAAGTTCAAATTTTGCACTTTCCCTGCCTCCCACGTGGTTTTTTTAGTTCTTAACTCAAATCTAAGTATGTAAGTCAAGTCAATATTTTCCTATGAGAGTGGTTCTTAAGTCAAAATGTTCTTAACTCAAGTCGTTCTTAAGTCAAGACCCCACTGTATCCTATTAGGGACTTGATTATATTCTGTTGTTTCAGAAGATTGAGGATCCAAACCAGCAGGTTTAATTTATAAGAAAACGGGGTTTCCACTAAACATTACAGGGCTCCTTCCATGCATGAAATCTGTAATAGAATGAACTACTTTGAAACGTGATGAACTATACTTCACTATGGCTTTTAAAACAGAGGTTGGAGAATGATGCATGACCTAGAGAGTATTCCAGCTATCTTAATGTGTGACCAGGCCAGTTTCTACATCCTGTGTTTCTTAATTGAAATCCTCAGTGCCCATTTCCTCCTAAGGGGCAGTGAGTAGGCATGGTTGTGATCAGGGTGTTCTGGGCTTTCAAATATTGGGAGACTTTGAAGATGTCTTTTCATTGCACAGGTAATGGGCAAGAAAATAGAATAAATTATCATCTATGTTTTTTTCCCTCTCAGTTTTCAGGGGATCCCCTTGAAATTAAGGGATCCTTGAAAACTGGAAAAGAACATGCACGTGCCAGTTAACTTCAACAGAGACCATAAATTATTTTGCACTGTTTGCAATCTCATTTTTTTTTAATAAGATAAGAGTAAAGGTGAAGGGACATGTAGGGTACAACAAAAATGTAATACTTATTTTGGTAAACTGCACTTCAGAGCTTGGAAACCCTACTTTCTCTACTTTTTCTGGATGAACACTTCCAGAATAGTAACTTTTCTGAGTTTTGGTGTAATGTCTCACAGGAAACACTGCAATCTTGAGTTGCCTTAACAGTTATTTTCACTCTTCAGCTCCTTAATCTCATGGCTCTGAATGTGTTAGAAGCTCAGGGAACACCTAAAGCCACCTTCATCTGTGATGTGCAGGAATATTAATGCCTGACAGCTGGTACTGATAGATTTGGAAAACTCAAAGCTATTGTTTTTAGTTCTCCCTGCTGTTTACCTAATATTATTATGTTTTGGCTCAAGCAGTGCAATGAACGCTTTGCAATTTACTAAAAACCATACAAGTTGTTCTTTCTGTGTTTTTTCTTTTCTTTTTAATGGCTTGTTAACCAAGAAATGTGATTTTTGAATGTGTGAAAACAGAAACAACACTGTAGGACTGGTGTGGTAGGGTTGGCTTTAAGCCGTATGTGAAAACAGGAGTGTGTTTTATTAAAGATGCCTTTTACAAAGATCTTGTTGCTTACATATGAAAAAGTGGTTAATTTGATAACATTGTATGAGGACAGATTGAGTTAGCATATGGAAAAATAATTTGAATTAGTTTAAACATGAACACTGAATGTGTATAATTTGTGTTCTAAAATATACAGTACTGCATGCATATGGGATTTTAAAAAGTTCAAATTAAAAATTCCATTTCAAAATGTCTTTATGTCCTTCTGGAAATCCTAACGTCATGTCATTGCTAGCCTAGAAGCAAGAATTACCCTTGAATGTCAAACTAGGCAATAGTAGGGATGGGATTTAGAGATTTTAAAAAAATTACAAATACCATAATTCCCCATTCTGGATATGTCAGGTATAATTCGCAGAATGGGAATTATACCTGACGTATCCAGAATGGGGAATTATGGAATTTGTAGGCAAAGAAATTTGAACTCCCATCGTTAGAAAATACACTTAGTGCTGTACATACTTAGAAGTAGCTTTTCCTCAAGTGGTGAAAGGCACCTGTTTGTTGTAACATATACTTTTTATCCCTTATCTGGCATTTAGTAGTGATTTGCTTTGTGATGGGTCATTGGAAAATAAACACCAGTTTATTTTGCAGGTCCACTTGCTGAGAAACATACCTCTGAAGAAAGTGTGTGATTGGAGGTGAAATGTATTAATGGCAAAGAATACTCATTTTCTTTAAAAGCTAGTTTGACCTTTCATTAGCCTTGCATAGAACTTCAGTTTTGGGGTCCTGTCTGCTGTTGAGCTTTGTTTTTTGTTTTACTTTTTCCTCAGATCCTTGAAAAATGATGCCATCAGTGATGGGAATACTTTAGAAATAGAAAGTTGTTTTTCATCTGATCACCCTCCAGATAAATCAAAAATGCCAGATCTTATTAAGAAAGTAAGTAAAAACAAAGCACTTCTACAGTTGCAAATAGTTACTTTTGGAACAATGTATAGTACTGTTGTCAAAAATATCCATGGAATATCCTTTTCTTTAGATAAATTTGGAAGAATCCCAATAGTGTTCTCAGAGGGATGGAGTAAGTTGCTCTAGCTAATTGAGCTAATTAACTAAGTGCTGGGTGTGTGTTGGTTGTGTGCCTAATTATGATCTCAGTCTTATGACTGGCATCTCATTGATCAGCTGCACTTAGCCACAAGTCACACAGATCTTCTATTATTTTGTTCCGTAGAAGTCTTTACACTTGTTTTAAAGTAAAACATATTTCTTCTCTAACAATCAAATTTTTGATTCTATCTTACATTGTTCATGCCTATATTACTCAATTCCAAGCACCTTTTGGGGCTCATGGAAGTACAGTGGTACCTCGCTTAACGAGTGCCTCGCTCAACGATGAATTTGCATAACGATGGCCTTTGCTGGAAATTTTGCCGCCTCACCTAACGATGTTTCCTATGGGGGATTTTCGCATAACGATGTTTGGGACCTTGCTTCACTTAACGATGACAGTTTTAGGTCCCCTGTTTCGCTTAACTTTTTTTTTTGACAGCCCTGTTTTCGCTATTTTACAAATATTCTACAATGTTTAAAAATGTTTAAAATGCTTGGAATCGTTAGTGCACCTAATAAAACCTTCATTAAAGTAATTTGGGTTCGTTCTGAGTCTTTTTGAATTTTTGGTGATTTTTTTTTCACCATTGAAATGTATTGAATAGGCTCCTATTGGAACGGATTAACCGGTTTTCAATGCATTCCTATGGGAAATGGTGTTTCGCTTAACAATGTTTTCACATAATGATGTTTTTAATGGAACCAATTAACATCGTTATGTGAGGCACCACTGTATTTACTGTGAGCTGTTGATTGCCTTGTAATCTCTTGCCTAATCTCCCCACTTTCATCTATGTGTGCAACAAAATTGTTGGCCAGCTGAGGGCAGAGATGCTTGAGTCTGCTTTCGAAACTTAAGAAAAAAAACTGATTTTGAACTGTTTTTAGGATGTACGGAAACAGATTGAAGGCTGTCTAGTCAAGCATAGTTTCTGTTTCTTTTTCATGGCTCCAAGAGCATTTGAGCAGATTTCTCAGGAAACTGTATTAGCTGTGGAAAGCCTCTATCAATATTGATTGAAATCCTGTTGGCATAACATACTCCACATAAGGCTGACAACATTCTTTATAGTACCAGTTTTTCAGAAATTTAATATTTCCTACTTCTGTTCTGAAGCTCCCTAGCCTCTCGTATAATCCTTTGCACTACTGAAAAGCTGTCAGATCCACAGGACTGGAAGTCTTTAATTATCAAAAATTATCACCATCAAGATGACTGCAAGGGTGCCATCAGTTTTCAGTTACTAATTTCCCCTTCCATCCTATGGCTCTAAAAGTTTTCTAATTATGAAAGGGATTGCACAGGAGCCTGAGAACTTTGGGACAGAAATGATAAATGTTTGGTTTCTGAAAAATTGCCCCTTCTGATAACATCATCTGCCTTACACAGTGTAAGTTATATCAACAGGATTTTAGCTTTTGCCAACTTCATTCCATAAGTGACTACTACTATTCTGTGGATTTTCTTCTGATCTCTTTGTGATTTCATAGTTCCCATAGTTGTGTATGTGGGAATATGCACATGGAATTTCCAGATTTCATCTTTTGTTCTAAATTATTCTGTGGCCTTTTTATAATTGCTTGGGGAATTACTGCAATCATGATCTGTATTGATAACTTAAGAGAAAATGCCCTTTACTATTACTCTAAATTGTGTGTATAGTATCGGATTCTGTATGTTCTTGTCATCAGCCTACATAAAATCAGGACTAAAGAACAGAAAGACCTAGTCACTCCTAAACAAATGTCAGATTTAGAGGCTTAAGACCCAAGGGATTTAGAAATAAATGTTTTAAAGGTTTTTCTTGAGTGAAAAGTTATACAATATTCACTGTTTAAAAAACTATGAAAAGAATAAAGTATAAAATGATAAATACTACATTTTTTGTAGTTACTTAAAATATACCTGAGAACTTTCCACATCTGTGCCTTGAGCACATTTGGAACCTCAAAGAACATGCATGAGTTTTTAGTCAGAAAAGAGAGATTTTCTGTTCTATAAAATTAATGTTCTTTTGTACTAAATAATGTTGGACCAAAACACAAATACATTTTTTCATTAAAATTGTTGTGGTATTTTTAATGACTCTTCAGTTTTGTTCTATGGATTCAGATTAATAGCTTGGTTATGCGTTCATTTAGATATCTAAATTTTTGCTTCTGGTTCAGCGAAAAACTAGATCTACTACATGACTTGAGCTGCTGGTCAATGCTTTAATTTACAGTTTCAAATGTATCACTAGCACATAACACAACATTGCTGTCCCGAGTAATCTCAAATAGTGCATCATAATTTTGTACAGAAATATCCTAATCTTGTGTGTTTCTAAAGTTTTTTTAATGCAAGAGAAACTGCATCTAAAGCAGCTTCCAGTCTTCAGATAGAAACATTTGAAATGGCTCTCTTCTAATGCTAATTTTGCCAAAAGATTTGCTTATTTAAATGATATGAAACTCTTTGAAGTCATGTTAGTCTTTTCAGGATAATTCTGTTGTAACAGAACAGTTCTACCTTTATTGTTTCTTTATTCTATAGTAAAAGGTTTTCTCAAAGCCTTTCACTTTAGATTTTGTTTTCCAAACACCTAAAAAGCAAGCAGAATCCACCTCTTTATTTAAAGGTCTTTAGGGGTGTGATTGCTATGTTGCTGTTTTTGACAATAATGTTTTGAAAACACATGTAAAGCAAAGGATTGTGTTAAATTTCACATGTTGTGTATTTTGGGGACTGTGACAATGAAGAGAAACACATGCTCTTGTTTAAACCCTTCTTTTTAAAAAAAAAAACTGAACATAATGTCTACTTTACTTTGCAATATAATTTTGTTTTGGAGATACCACCTCTGTGATTGTGTGGAAAGTATTCCATTCTGTCCCCAGGAGACTTGGTTTCCTTTTGTAATCCTTTGCCCCAGTGGCTTTTTTAAAAGTTCATCTTCTGGCCAGTTTAAAAATAGATGTGATAAATATGTACAGTGCATGGCCTCAGCATTCCAGAAGTTGTGTGAAGACCAGAAAGAAAATCTGAAACATTTGTTTATATTGAATTAACTCATATGAACTCTTCATCTTGTTGTTTTAACTCATTCAGATTCTGCATAGAGAGCTATAGTGTTTGTAAAAATTCATTTAATCTAATATTTTCAAATTACAGTACAATGAAAATTGCTATAGTAGTTCTGCAATATTATTATGTAGTGTATTCCCACAGAATACAATTTCCCTCATTTTTCTAAGTTTACAGCAATTTCTGCTTTTCATATCAATGCCTAAATGACAGAAGGTGTACTGGTACAAAAAAAAAAGCAGTCTTCTAGTCTTGTAAAAATTCATCCAGCCTGACTTGTATTACATCTTATCCCAGTCCTCTTAATAATGGACTATCCTGCTTCTGGCTTCAAGCAGAGGCTTTTACACAACAAAGCTACGTAAGATTTAACTCCATGAGCTAGCATTCTGCTAGAATCATGTAAGATAAACCAACAACTGTGTAAACAGTTTGCCTGTTTTTGCCAGGTGATTATTGTGCGCTCAAATGTCACATACTCGATCATCCACTTGATTGTTTGCCTGGGTGAATAAAAAGATGACAGTAAAAATGTGAAAACTCCCCACACAATTTCCCATATATACACACAGAGTGTTTCACAAATTAATTCTGGGTAAAGTGTGGAGACTAAAATATGAGCTCTCTCCCTAAGCTATAACTCATGTTTTAATTTAAAAAAAGCTTCCTATGCTCAGACACTTAAGAAACCGGCAAGTTACATTTCATCCTTGTTTCAGTAGACAGGGTTTTTGAAAATCAGTTGATTGCTAAATTAAATTTAAATCTATGCTATATCACCATGGTGAAAGGAATGTTCTGGAGTGTAAAGTTGGATTCTTTTCTGCTTGCAAGTCTTAACTCTGAGGCTAAGAGTACAGAGCTCATTGAAACTAATAGGACAAGTTTTACAGGATCAAGTTATAGCTGTGATGACAGAAAACTCTCTCATTTGCACTATAACAGGGATGGGGAACCTTTTAACCTTAGATATTACATTCCAACACTGGGTGGTGCTATGGATATGGAAGGGTCTAAAGAGACATGAGCATAGCCATGCATAGGGATTCCTACTTTGGACATCTCCACCTCTATATATTGTATATCTACCCAGAAGTAAGCCTCTGTGCAATAGTTTTCTAGGTTACAAAGTGTTTCTCAATTCCATCAGCAGCCTACCAGGCTGACAGGTGAAACAGAGGGGCCTCAGATGCAGCATTTGGTGCTGCTTAGAACTGGGTTGCGCATTGGTCTTATCAAAAATTTCCCCAATGTCTCTCATATCTTGTTTTTGCCATTTTTAATCCATAAGTTCTTGCACCTTTTTTTGACTCTGCTGAAACCAGAATTTATTTCTTGTAGTGGTTTATATTGGAGTGGCAAGTTTAATGTTACGAGGTTTCCCAAGCTTTAGTGCTGTAGCAACAGCCAAGAAAGCTCATAGATTGACTACGTTGATGTATGTCTCTATGAGTTTTGTTGGTTTCAAAGGCAAGTGTGTGGTTGGTGGCATCCCATATCTTCTGGCTGCAAATGTAGTGATAAATAACTGAAGCACTTTAGCACAAGATGGTTAAGAGAATGAGAGAGTTCTGTGATCTTCTGCCACAAAGGAACAAAAAAGGAAAAAGAAAAGGTAAATCAGTATATCATGTGGAAGACCTCTCAATTTCATCCATCAGCTTCCCAGACTAGATGTTAAACAGCCCCCTACATGAGGTCATGACTGGAGAAGATTCCTCCATCTGAATCCAGCACAGGGACTGAAGATTTCTTGGTTTTGCCCTGGAGCATCTTCAACTATTCAGTACAATTATTCTGTTGTTCATCTTGCCATTATTAAAGTAGAATGAGGCAAGAGACAATGAATTGCTTGTTAGCTGATGAAAGCAAATTTGTCTTGCACAAATCTAATGTTCGCAAGGTGCATATTCAGATATTCAGCTGCTGTTTCTTTTCCTGTAGCCCTTCAATATATATAGGTAAAGAAGAGTGAATTAAGTCATGGCTTCAAAATTAAATCTAAATTTCTATTTCTAGCTTTGTTAAATTGTCTGCCACTTCATAATTTTTTTTGAAAAGTCTGCATTTGTAATGTATCATGGAAATGTGTATGGCCAGGAAAGTTGGCTGGAAGTTGGAATCACATTCCCTTTGTTATCTATAGAACTAAGATTTTGGATTTTTATGTGAAATGGGTATGACTGCAGCAGCCTTCCCCAACCTGGTGTCCTGCAAATGTTTTGGACTGCACCTCCCATGATCCAGCGTGACTAATGGATTACAGTATCACTACTGTCTTATAAACTTTAATATATTACTGTAAAATGAGACTACCATCACATATTATGTTATGGTAGTCTAATTTTAGTAGTTATGATACTTTGTAGTTACGATACTCTGAGATAACTCAGATCTAATGCAATGAAATTTAGGTCAATTTTAAAATCAACATATTTTGTAGAAACTTGAGGTTTTATGGCTGGGGAAAGGGTGAAAGATTTATTTCTATATTTATTTAAGTTGTAAAGAGCCCCATGGTGCATAGCATCCTCTGGGTGGGTTACTACTGTAAATTCAATCAAATGAAACTCCAAATAAAGCAAACATATAATTTAAATCGAATAAAGATATATAGGCTTGAACGTCCTGGATTGTAAGACATCTTGATTCATAAACGTTTTGGTTTCAGTAAAAACAGAACTGCATGGTCCTTGTGTGATACAAAGGTGAGGATGGGTGATACTTTTGTTGGACCACTAAAAAACTAAGCAAACAACTATGTTGTTGTTTAGTTGTTAAGTCGTGTCCAACTCTTCGTGACCCCATGGACCAGAGCACACCAGGCCCTCCTGTCTTCCACTGCCTCCTGGAGTTGGGTCAAAATCATGTTGGTAGCTTCGATGATGCTGTCCAACCATCTCGTCTTCTGTCGTCCCCTTCTGCGCTTGCCTTTACACTTTCCCAACATCAGGGTCTTTTCCAAGGAGTCTTCTCTTCTCATGAGATGGCCAAAGTATTGGACCTTCAGCTTCAGGATCTGTCCTTCCAGTGAGCGCTCTGGGTTGATTTCCTTCAAAATGGACAGACAACTAGCTTTTGTCAAATCCGTTTTGCTCAGGTTGCACACCAAAATATTATGGACAATAAATACATATGAGAGTCCCAAATATTCTTGGCAGTTCTGCCCATATGGTTCTCAAAGTTGAGTTCAAAAACACAATTGTCAAACAACATTGGGTCAGGGGTTTCAAATTCCACCCTTGTTAGCTGCTGGTTGAATTTTACTTCCCAACTTCTTAAACAAAAGGCTGCCAAATAATTAGCATTTTCCTTCTCCCCAATTTCCTTCTTTTGAAACTTAAAGTTCTTATTTGGCCAGGGAGAAAGATAATATATAAATGTGGCAAGCCCCCATCAGAGAATTGGGAATAAAATTTGATCTGATTATTTAATATTCTGAATTTTGGTCTTGTTTTATTTGTCCTGATCTGTGACCATAATACAAGTTTCAATGCTGGATATCTCAGTGGTTTTGGTATCTGGCTGAGATTGGGAGTTCAGTTCCCTATTGTGCCTCCTTGACAAGGGCTGGACTTGATGATCCATAGAGTACTGTACCTTCCAGCTCTGCAGTTCAAAGGCGGTTGTTGTTGTTGTTGTTGTTAGTATCATTGTTACTATTATTATGTATCATTAAACTGACTTTATGCTGATATAGTCGAGGGACATGGTGGCGCTGCGGGCTAAACCGCAGAAGCCTGTGCTGCAGGGTTAGAAGACCAGCAGTCACAAGATCGAATCCACGCATCGGAGAGACAGCTCCCGTTGCTTTGTCCCAGCTCCTCGCCAACCTAGCAGTTCAAAAGTATGTAAATGCAAGTAGATAAATAGGTACCACCTTGGTGGGAAGGTAAAACAGCGTTCCGTGTCTAGTTGTGTTGGCCATGTGACCATGGAAACTGTCTACAGACAAACACTGGCTCTACGGCTTGAAAAACAGGATGAGCACCACCCCCTAGAGTCAGACACAACTGGACTAAAAATGTCAAGTGGAACCTTTACCTTTATGCTGATATAGTAGTATTCTACATTGCTAACAATGAAAAACATTGTCTCAAGAAACATAGGGCAAAGACTGGTACAAAAGGAAATAATTACAGTAATTTCTGATCAACTGATCACTGGTTGGGAATAATTGGCTTTCATTCTCTGTGATGTTTTTCTTTTGTGCAGGACAAAAAATAATGTACCCCTGAATGTACAAGAAGTTCTTAGTTTGCTTGATTTTTTATCTTTCACCCAAGCAAACACTCATATCACATTTTTAAAAACAGAGAATGGCATTATATTTATGGAAAATGTCAAGGACAATTAATAGACGACTTTCAAATTTAAATGCATCTCTTCACAAATGAATCTTTTTTAAAAAGTGACATGAGGTTGGGAAGATTCTGTGTTTGTGACAAATGACCAGAGATAAATACTAATGAAGAATGATGGTCCTGCAATTTGTATATAAGTGTGCCATGTTTTCATGGCAGTTTTTGTCATAATGTTACATATTTTACCTTAGGAACTAATGTACAATTTTTGCCTGAAGATTTTTTGTTGCTGTGCCACTTGTCAGAGCAAATTTATGTATCTTTTAACAGGGAAGTGTTGGAAGACAATCATCCATCTCCTGCATAAATGTTCAGGCGAGATGCATACCATTCCCATGAATGTAGAAATAGGTTACATTTGATATATTAATACAAGAATATATTTTTGTTTTTAGATCTGTTCTCTTCATTAGCATTTGAAAGAAAGCAGCAATACATATCTTTGCTATTAAACTAAGTCCAAAATCCTGTTGTGTAGGTATACTGCATAACTTGAAGATGTGAAAACCGTTGTGAAATTTGCAATGAGGCAGAAATCATATCCAACAAGTGGTTCTGGACTTGGGAATTGCATGGGCGTAACTCCCTGTAGGTGTAACTTTACACTTTGCCAAATGTGATAGGATTTCAGCAAAAAATCTATAACAAAGGCAAATAAAGGTCCTCTGAGCATCACAAACAGAAAAAAGGAATATAGTGCTAGACATGACTTTTTAAAAATGCTGTATATATAAATAGGTTTTATATATTTGCCCTTTAAATTAGGGAAACTCAGTTGGCAGGCCACAGGCTGTATCCAGTGCCAGAAACAAGCTCATTTGTGCCTGCTAATTGTAAAGAAGAGAATAAAAAGTGTTTACTTGGTTATCACCTTAAAGAAAAAGAATTATGCATCCATGTGTTCTTCATATAAATGCCACTGGCCAGAATCCAATTTCTGTGGAGAAATGTAAAGATACACTAGTATAATTGTGATGGGCATTATGTCCAGGCAAAGCAGGTTGATTGCACAACTTGTTATTTGATTACCTTTGCAACTCATTGCACAGTTCACTGACAGAAATGCTTCATGAACATCATTTTTACTTTGTCACTATTGTAACTACTGTAGGCATAATACCAAGTTATAGCCATGTTGCTACGCAATAGGATTCTGGCCATTGTGTGACTTGTTGCACATTTCATACACTGTGAAGGGGCAAAGGTGAATTTTTAAAGATATACTGAACATTCAGTAGTTGTACACCATCTGAGGACATGTCTTTCATACCTATACTGGGTAAGCCCACTTTATTAAAGTCTCTACAATAACGTGGGCTTGTCTGGTACAGGTATGGAGGACATGCAGTCAGACAGTACACAGCTACTGACTAGGCTGGATTTTTCAAGAGAACGTAATGTTTGCTAGAGCATGACAAGAATGGCATTTGCTGCCTGACAGAAGAGGTCAGTCATTTAAACTGGGGCATTCCTCCACCTCAAGTTATCATTAGGCAGGTCATGAAGTACAAATTGTGTTTTGTAGCCACTTCACCTTAAAGACAAAATGAAATTCCTCTTCATTGCATTTAAATATAATTCCTCAGTGCCTGCAAGTGACTACTAGTCCCATAAAGGCTTTGTAATGAACATAAAGGCTTTAATTTGCCAGTGTAAACAGAGGCGGACTAGAATATTTTTCTCTAGGTACCACCCTTCTTCCAGTGGCAGTGGTCACAGGCACCTGCTGCCACCAACCCCCAGAAATCAGAACATAAAACTGAACTGTTTATATGCCCCAAAAGCATAGCAGATGGTCATGCTTGGTCCTAGTCTAGGCACGAGATTCAGTTAACCCCAGTTTCTCTTAAAAGCATTACCACAACATAGTAGAAACAAGTAAACATTATTCTGTCATCGAGACAGAGATTCTCCAGTTCTCCTTCTCAGCTACTTCTAAGTTCCATCTCCTAAATCCTTTCTAATTGTGGGCATAGTTGGTTGCCCTTTCCAGCTACGTTCTAATTCATGACCTTTCATTATCAGGTTCTCCTCCTGTCTGTCTCTCTCCATTGTTTTCCCTCTCTATCTGTCTCATAAGAGACACCTTAAAGTTTTTCTGAAATCTTTCATTCCATACTTCAAAGCTCCAAGGGTGTGAATTCTAGAGACACAGGTCTGAGATAACTTCTTTGAACTATAGGTAAAAACAAAATGAAAAATAAAAAAACAAATTAAAAAAAGACAAAAATGTGGTGGCACCTGAGAGACTTGTATTTTAATGTTAAGTTTTCATGAACTATTCAGGTATCAATTGTTTCTGCAGGCCATTTTAGCATGCTGCATATTTCCTGGGTAGACATGGGATATTTGTATTTGTCTCCCAGGGGAAACGAATACGAATACTGTCACCACAGGTGCCTGGACATTTGGACCCTCCCCTGCAAACTGGCTGGTCCACCTTCTGGTTGCCACGTGGCACACCTGGCCATCATAGTTTGTATTGCACCAATTGCAGAAGTAGCCCAGCTGACACTTCCCCACCTTACTGCCCAGCTGACCACTGCAGCAAGGAGGCGGGATGACAAGGCTCCCTGCTTAGCTGCTGAAGTTGGCTGTACAGGGAGGCATGGAAGCATCAGTCAGGCTGCTTCCCGGATTGGCGTGATGAGAATGATGACAGCTGCACGAGCCACGCAGGGACCAGTATGTGGACTGACCATCCCAGGCACCTGTGGTGCCAATGTTCAAATTTGTCTCTCCTGGGAGATTAATATTGATATCCCATGTCTACACCTGAGTCATCTGGCCTCTCCTGGTTAATATATCACAGGGCTTTACTTCATGGACAGTCTGCCTGGAGTCCCTTTGACATGTACATTTCTCCTGATCTCAGTTCCCATAGGAACTAAGTTAACAAAGACACATCATTTATACAAGGAATCAAAATTATATCAAGGTATCATTTAAGCCTTCCATTCGTTTCTCCACAATCACATTGACCAAAGTTCAGCTACTCTGCTCACTGAGCATCCATGAATGTCAGATCCTTTACCTATGGTCAGAGTTTTGCACAAACTGTTTCTTAAATACAAAATACTACTCAGTCTCCTTATCTCATAGCCCTGGTCTTTGTGGGTTTTGGGGGTGAAAGTGTGCCACAAAGTAATTAGCATAGGACTGAAAGTCTTGTCTGGTAACCTTACATAGGAAAAAAGACAAGGCCAACTCCAAATATTTCAATACAGTAGTTAGCTTTTTAAGAGATTATGCATTTTATTTATCATTAGGAAATCACACCATCATGGTAATGAGTTACTTTCTTTATTCAGTGCAAATTTTGAGTAGATACAGTCACATTATAAAGGTTTACATTATGTGCCGTCAAGTCAGAATCAGCTTACAGCAACCCTAATAGGGCTTTCTAAAAACTAAGATGATGGCCACTGACCCCATCATCTCTTGGAAAATAGAAGGGGAAGATATGGAGGCAGTGACAGATTTTAACTTCTTGGGCTCCATGATCACTGCAGATGGGGACAGCAGCCACAAAATTATAAGACAACGTCTTCTTGGGAGGAAAGCGATGACAAACCTAGACAGCATCTTAAAAAACAGAGACATCACCTTGCCGACAAAGATCCGCATAGTCAAAGCTATGGTTTTTCCAGTAGCGATGTATGGAAGTGAGAGCTGGACCATAAAGAAGGTTGACTGCTGAAGAATTGATGCCTTTGAATTGTGGTGCTGGAGGAGACTCTTGAGAGTCCCCTAGACTGCAAAGAGAACAAACCTATCCATTTTGAAGGAAATCAACCCTGAGTGCTCACTGGAAGGACCGCTCTTGAAGCTGAGGCTCCAATACTTTGGCCATCTGATGAGAAGAGAAGACTCCCTGGAAAAAACCCTGATGTTGGGAAAGTGTGAAGGCAAGAGGAGAAAGGGACGACAGAGGATGAGATGGTTGGACAGTGTCATCAAAGCTACCAACATGAATTTGACCCAACTCCAGAAGGCAGTGGGAGACAGGAGGGCTTGGCGTTCTCTGGTTTATGGGGTCACGAAGAGTTGGACACGATTTAACAAATAAACAACAAAAATAGGGCTTTCAGGTAAGTGAGGCATTTAAGGAGTGGTTTTACCAGTTCTACATCTGCAGTGAATTTCCATGGCCAAATGGGGATTCAAACCCAGGTTTCCTGAGAACCATTAAGGAATTTGTATGCTTTTGTTTGAAATCAATGAATTACAGGTATTTCCACCTGTGGCTCGAAATTATATATATCCATGAAATAACCATACTTAAAATTATTCAGTTTCCTAAGGATTATATGTGTACTTTAAAAAACCCTAAGTAGCACTTAGCACTGTAGATCAGCAGGAGATTTCACAGATATAGCCATCATGACTAATGGTGATTGGTAATCTTGTATTCCATGAATGTGTATACATTCCCTTTTAATACTGTATAAGTTGACAACTATCACTATGTCTTGGTGGATGATTCCTTGGAATGGAGATCTTGTATTCTGTCTGTCCTAAGGTTTCCATAATTCAGCTGAATTATAACTTCTAAGGGACGTGGTGGCGGTGCAGGTTAAACCGCAGAAACCTCTGTGCTGCAAGGTCAGAAGACCTGCAGTCGTAAGATTGAATCCATGCGTCGGAGCGAGCCTCCGTTTCTTGTCCCAGCTCCCACCAACCTAGCAGTTCAAAAGCATGCAAAATGCAAAATGCAAGTAGATAAATAGGTACCACCATGGTGGGAAGGTAATGGCTTTCCGTGTCTAGTCGGGCTGGCAATGTGACCACGAAAGATTGTCTACGGACAAAAGCTAGCTCTATGGGTTGGAAACAGAGATGAGCAGCGCCCCATAGAGTTGGACACAACTGGACAAATTGTCAAGGGAAACCTTTACGATTTATTTAACTTCTGCTTATAGTCTTATAAAACAGTGCAGATTGTATCTCCTTAGTCACTTCGTCCTTGCTGTGCATCAGATTAAACATTTCTGTGATGTATACACTTTGGGTTACATTTTTTTCTAAGCTAAAAGTTTCTTTACACAGGAGTAGCTCTATCTCCTTGACCCATTTTATTTGCTTTTTTCTGCTCTGTTTCCAGCTGCACAATTCATTTCACTGATATAGTGATCAGAACAGTACATAATATTCTAAGTATGGTCTCACCATAGATTTGTATAAAGACATTAAAACACTAGCACTTTCATTTTCTTTTCCTGATGACCCACAACATGGGAATTTGTGCTTTTCTGAGCACGTGCATACTGGTTTGATGTTTCCCTTAAAGTATCCACCACTCAAGTATGTGATTTTGTACATTTATGTGTGTGTTCTAGGACAATGGTTCCCAACCCTGGGTACCCCAGGTGTTCTTGGACTTGAGTTTCTAGAAGCCTTTACCACAAGCTTTGCTAGCCAGTTTTTCTGGGAGTTGCAGTTGAACAATTTCTGGGTTACCTAAGGTTCGGAACCATTGTTCTGGGGAATAACAGTTTCCCAATGAGCCCATTAGTATGCGAAGCCTCAGTTACATGAGTGTAAGTGAAATTCAGTCCTATTCAAGCACAACACCTAACCTAAGGTATGCTATTTACTGCCTTTGAATCTGAAGTTTCCATTCTCTGTGTATCTTAAGTGATGGCTCTGTCTTCATGAATTTATTTATTTATGGTTGTGTCTCTTTTAAAAATAAATTTGGTCAAATATGAGGGACTGCTCATGAAATCTGTTCTTGATTTAGAAAACCTGTTTTGGTGAGCAACAACCATATATTTATTTTGGTTCAAAAAGAAATATAAATGAATTCCCAAGTTTTATGGCACTTTGGAAATATGAACTACTTACCACTATTTTGAAGGCAGAGAACAATGAATGTTTTAGTCATGTCAATAAAATGTTTTGTATTACTATGTACTTCAGAACAAAGCTAATGTAATACTACTTAATTTATTTATACAAAGCTCCTTTAAAACATAACCTTAATCTGAAACATGTGGTATCATTTAGTTCCTTATGGCATTATGTGAAATACCTATCTTCTGTCATAAGTGCTTTCCTCTTTAAATGGGGTGGGGCTAGTTTTAAAATTTTACTCGGGAAACATTTGCTCATTCTTTGATGAGACTGGTAATGATGGATAAACTGCCCCTTTCTCTGAAGGATTAATGTGTGAGAATCTTACAATTGTCACTTGGTGAGATAGGATGAACTGAGAAATAGTTGTCTATGGCCACATAGTGAGCTGTGTATCCAAGCAGTAATTTGATCCCAGTTGTTCTTAATAGACATTCATTTTTGTCGGTCTGTAAACTATCAGATTACACACCTGGGTGACCACTCTTATATCAGAATGTGTAGATATAGTATAGCAGCGAGGTAATTCTAGAGTGCACATAATTTGTTTAAGGCAATAACTAGGCCTGCAAAAATCCTCTTCAATGTGCACAGAATCCTCAGCTGTCAAAATGGATGGAGAAAAGAGTCATTGAGGGCAGGGAACGTAACATCCATCTCATTATTCACAGCCTACAGATGCTATTATCTTCCAGAACAGTCAGTATATATTTGACTGAGGGGATTGTTTGATGAAAGATGTTATAAGGCTACCAAATCATTACACCTCTGTGGTCTATACAGCTTACTTACTGCTGCTCCATCTACAGTGGTGCCTCGATGTACAAACTTAATTGGTTCAGGAAGATGGGTGTAAGTTGAAATGGGCGGAAGTTGAAGCACCATTTCCCATTGGAATGCATTGAAATGCAATTACTCTGTTCCAGCCGAAGAAAAAATTTACACATACACACACACACACAAAAATCACTGCAAGACCGGTCGGAAATGCGATTAATCCCTTCCAGCCGAAAGGGGGCGGGGAGAAAAGCAATAAACCGTGCAAGACCCATTGCAAATGCAAACAAGAGAAGGCAAAAAATTAATCAAGCGTGGAAGACCTAATGCAAAGAAAACAAACCAAAAACCAATCAGCTGTGCAAGACCCATTGCAAACGCAAACAAGAGAAAGCAAAAAGCAATCAAGCAGATCATGCAAGATCGGAAATGGGGGAAAAAAGTAAAAAGCAAACAAACCCCCCCAAGACCCATCGAAAATGGGGGGGGATTCAAAAAGCGAGAAAACCCCCAAGATGCATCACAGCACCGAAACATAACCCCCCAGCTCAAAACCACACTGCAAAAACACCCAGAACAGTTTTAAAAAGCAGAAAATAGCACCTTACTTTACAAGGCAGCCCAAAGCCTCCCTGCAAACACACACACACGCTCTCAGAAGCAGAAGGAGGTAGTCCCAAGCCTCTGAAGCCTCCGGCGATCTCTAACTGCTGGGGCGAAAGAACTACAAAAAAGCAGCTTCATCGCCACCTACAGTTAGCAATTTGAATTTCCCACCTTTCCCCCCTATCTTTCATAAGTGGAAGCTCTGGTTGCAAGTAGAAGCAAAATTTTTGCGGCCGGAGCTGGTCATAACTCGAAATGGCCATAAGTAGGGGCATTCGTAAGTCGAAGCACCACTGTATTAAGTAAAAATAATAAATGTAACATTACTGTAATAGGATTAAGTAATATTATAGCAGTATTAAAATTAAAGCTCAAATTGTTTTGGAAGTAGCTGTATTTCCAGTTGTAGATGGGAATATTTATGGAGCTATGGTGGTTTGCCTAAGGGAAGCCTACATTTGAGTGTAGGCTTTAATCAAGAACTTTCAGCTTGTGTTCTCAATTGGTACTACACTATCCTGAATGAGAAATTTCAATTTGCATAGGAGGACTGGCATGAGGCTATGCAAATGCAGTTTTGATTAACAGCCAAACACAAACAAGATTTCATTACTGACAAGGAATGCATTGCAAATTATTTGCATAATTCCAGTGGTGGCAGGGAACTGACATATATTTCAGAAATTGCAACTTGTCATTATCTTTCATCTCAACCACTTCCTGCTTCTCTGATTCAAGGGGAACAAACTGGTGTGTAGTGTTCTTAGAATGACAAGAGTTTCAGAAAATGCAACTCACCAGGATTATCCACCACTTGATTAATCCTGGGATAACAAAAGTTGCATTTGTACCCATTGTCAGCATCCTCATTATCATTCTCTTAAGGTTCAGTTGTTTACTTAAACATATTATCAACAGTAGAGCACATCATTTGTGTGCGTGCACATGTATCAAAGCACATGAGTAGTTTGTACTGAATTTGCAGTGTGAGCTACGTATTTACAGCTTGAGTACACTTCGAGGAAAAAGACAGGGTATTAAATAAATAAATAAATAAATAAATAAATAAATAAATAAATACATACATACATACATACATACATACATACATACATACATACATACATACATACATACATACATACATACATACATACATACATACATACAATGTTGTTTGGGCATGCAGGGGGAAATGAACCAAAAAGTTGGCAAGGTGTTCTAAAGGTTCAGAAAATCTTACTTGTTAGGCCCTCTCACCTGAACCACAGCTTATACGGCCTAAATTGCTACTGCTCACATAGTCCAAATAGGTTTGCATTGTCTTCCTGAGGTAAGAAACAATCTCCTTACAGTGGTGCCTCGCTAGACGATTACCTCACAAAATGGTTAATTTGCTAGACAATGAGTTTTTGCGATCGCTATAGCGCTTTGCAAAGCAGTCTTTCCTATGGGCGATTTCCGCTGGATGTTTCGGACCATGATTTACAAGACTTTTTTTAAAGGGACCGATTTTCACAAGACAACAATTTTGACAGCTGAGTCTGCGACTCGCAAAATGGGTGTTTTCGCAAGACAGCGATTTTTACAGTGGATCCGCGCTTCGCAAAACGGTTTCTCTATGGGCGATTTTCACAAAACAACAACGATTTTTCCCCATTGGAACACATTAAACGTATTTCAGTGCATTCCAATGGGGAACCACATTTCGCAAGACGATGTTTTCACAGCGATTTTCGCTGAAAA
Organism: Pogona vitticeps; assembly: GCF_051106095.1. NCBI lineage: Eukaryota > Metazoa > Chordata > Lepidosauria > Squamata > Agamidae > Pogona > Pogona vitticeps. Next base: position 38,585,497 of record NC_135788.1, on the reverse strand, counting down.
AATTAACATTGTCTTGTGGGGCACCACTGTATTTGTATTTTCCTCATTTATAAGGTGGCAATTCAGAAAGCTGATCCTGAAAAGATACAACTAGCAGACAATTTGTTTGTCCAAACTGCCCATTAGATAACAAATCAATGCATTATACTAGCTTCACAGTGTTTCTCGTGTGCTTTAATGCAGGGGTGTGATAACTTTGGCAAGGCCCAGAGGGCCACTTTTTCACCCACAGTATCTGCCATGTGCTGCATCAGGACTGAAAATACAATCAATCTGTCAGTCAAACAATTTAAAATTAAAATGTACAAAATCAAAACTGTAAGTATTCAAATGTCTCCTGCTGGGGTGTTTTTTTTTTCTTTTCTTTCTTTTTTGATGTTTGAGAAGACCCCCCTGCCATTTTTTTGCTGGACTGAACTGGTCTACTCCAAATGCCTTCATGTAGCTCATAGTGTGTTTCCCCGAAAATTCGACAGGATCTTATATTAATTTGCAGTAAGGCTTATTTTCAGGGGATTTTTTTTTCATGTACAGCAACCTACAGTTATTCAAACACAGTCATGTCATCATCTTCTGGTTGCTGCACAATGGTGGAGGCCAGGGTTTCAATTAACTGGGGCTTATTTTTGGCATAGGACTTATATTATGAGCATCCTGAAAAAATCATAGAAGGGCTTATTTTCAGGTTTGGTCTTATTTTCGAGAAAACAGGGTACATGCACTTTCTCCACCTCCCACTTTGGTTAAAAGTAGTTGCAGGAGCATGAACTGGAGTTTTCCTGATGTATACATTGCTTTTCCCCTCACTTCCCAGCCCAGTGGTGAGCCATACAGTTGGAGCAGCTGCATTGGCAATCAGGTACCTCATATCTTACACTGGACCTGTGCATCTAAGCTGTCCAGTGGTCTTGTGGGCAGAGCATCCGGTATGAGTTAACCTTATCTGAACAGCAATACTCTGGAATTCATTTGATTCTGTATGCTCAGCAGTGTTCTTCTAACTATGTTGTTCATCTGACCTTAGCCTAGCATGGGCAAATTTGCAACTCTCATTCTAAAATCCTGAAAGTGTGACATTTGTCTTTCATTCGCTTTCCTGAGGAAGCAGGCATCAATTCCTGCCATGATGCAGTTCAACACGTAAACTGTAACTGTAGTGTAAAAGAGAAAGCTTTTTCTGTCATCCAGGTGCCGTGTGTATTTAGTGCAGTTGCAGGGCTGTCAGGAAGCTAGATGATTCATAGCATTTGGGGGGAAGATACCGTGAGGTTTCCTCTGCTATTAAAAAAAAATAAGCTGAATAAATTGACTGCTTTTCTGTCTTGCCTTCTCTGTCAGCATTCAGCTCATGTGCAGAACTGATTCTGTCTTATTTGCATTTGAAATAGTTTGTGTTGTCTTTGTTTTTTTTTTCTTTATTTTGATGTCTAATAATTGAAATATTGGCACTATGTGCCTAACATCTGTGGGTGTGAGGGATGCCATTTCTTGTTCTAATGCCATTCTTTTTTAAATAATAGAATTGTTTTGAACTTCTAATTATGGGCACATGTGGCAACCCCAATAGGTATCTCTTTTCATCTGAGTGATGAATTTACCTGTTGTACTGTTGTATAAAAAAAGCAAACAGCCAATTACTGTATATACCTGAGTATAAGCCAACCCAAATATAAGCTGAGGCACCGAATTTTACCACAAAAAATGGGAAAACCTATTGACTCGAGTATAAGCCGAGGGTGGAAAATGCAGCAGCTACTGGTAAATTTCAAAAATAAAAATAGATACCAATAAAATTACATTTATTGAGGTGCCAGTAGGTTAAATGTTTTTGAAGATACTGCCCTTCTGAGCTGCAAGACACACTTCACTGCCTGCAGAGGGAGGACTCATACTGGATGCTGTGCTTATCTACTGCTCTACTGCTGCATAACAAGATGGAGGGAGACGGAGGATGGAGGAGGAAGGTGGGAGGAGGAAGGTGGGTGTAGAGTACCATCACCGGATGATGATTTCTCGTCTGTTTGGCTCCACCAGATGTTGAACATTTCTGTTTACTTTGGCTTGCTGGATTTCTTTCACTTCGAATCCCAGAATCAGAAAATTTATCTTTACTTGGCTTACTGGATTTTTTTCACTTCGAATCCCACCACTGCCACCACTTTATGTAGCACACCCACAGCTCCCCTGTTTGTTTTCCCTAACACCCAGGTTCGCCTTTGAGCACTATTTTTTTTCTTTTATTCCTTTTTACGCTGCCACCAGAGGATATTCTCCTCACTGTACCAAATAAGAATACTGAATCGATGCTGTCGATTATAATAATATTTATTTATGGATATGAAGTTGAAGCACATAAGGAAAATCGTGAAGGTTCTTGTAGTCTTGTAATATTTATTCCTTAAACTTGCTTTGGATTTCAGATATGCTTATTGATGTAGATTCACTTTAATCAAGCTGTTACAATAGTCAGACTTTTTATTTAATTCTTATCACTTTTAAATATTTTTCTAACTATCCTTCATAACACTTCCAGTCTCTCTCTCTATATATATCTGTCTCTTCTTCTCTCTAACTGTCCAACTCCCTAACTGCTCTAACTGTCCCCAAACTGTCTTTATTTCTCTCTCCTAGTTCTGTTGGTTCCACCCCTCCTGTCCTGTCATAGGCTCCCAAACCAGAGCTCTAACTTAACAGACAGGAGTGACGTGTGACCTGTCTGTCACAGTGGGTACATAGAATATGTAGAAGAAGGAGGATGGGAGTGTCCTGGAAGCGGAAATGCAGCGTACTTAACCCCGGTCATCAGACCACCCACAGAGGTTGCAGGCGCCCATAGATGAGTGGGGGAGTCCAGAGAACACCTGCACTGCAGGGGAGAACATGTAATTTTGACACTGACTTGAGTATAAGCTGAGGGGGGGTGCTTTTTCAGCAAAAAAGTGTGCTGAAAAACTAGGCTTATACTCGAGTATATACAGTATACCCTTTTAGTAAAGAAGGAAAGTTCAGGATTGGAGTCAAACTGTTATCCGTCCTACTAGGGAAGTCTGACTGAAGTAAATATTGTCCGGGTTGCTCAGGCCATTAGTTCTGAAATACATATTTTATACTTACTGTATGTCTACATTGCAGAATAAATAACTGCACATTGTCTTTTCCATGTTACCTTGTTTCACTCATCATTATCATCCTCCTTCCATAGGAACCTACCCGGCAGTTAAGATCTAGCCAGGGGGGCCTTTTGAAAGAGCTGTCCCTTAAGGAGGTAAGAGGGACGGCTTGTAGACAAAGGGCCTTTTCGGCAGCTGCCCCCAGACTATGGAATGCCCTCCCGACTGAGATTCGTCTGGCGCCGACGCTGATGACATTTCGGCGCCAGGTCAAAACCTTCCTGTTCCAGAAGGCTTTTAATTGAAATAATATTAGCTGTGGGTCTGATGGCAATTTTAATTGTATTTTAATTATTTTATCTTTTACTGTATTGAATTTTAATTATTGTAAGCCGCCCAGAGACCTCTGGGTAGTGTGGGCGGCATATAAATTGAATAAATAAATTGAATAAATAAATAAATAAATCATCAAATTTTTATCTTGTTTTCCAACTGCAGAATAGCACACAAGGCATCTTAAATACTTTATTAAGTGTAAATTAAAAAAACAAGGTGAAGGCAAATTGAACAATAAAATAATTGAAATGGCATAACTATTAATCCATTAAAATTTATGCAACTTTTTTTGTACAGCAGAGAGACAACGAATTTGTAGAAGCTTGGAGAATGTTCTTGAAATACTGTTTTCCAGCTTCATCCCTTCCCCTATACTGCACTCCTCATACGTTAAAGAGAGTACTTATTCCTCAAAATTAATCTGATTAATCCCATTTCCCCTCTCACATTAGATTTTCTTTAGGTACATGCAGCAGATGTTGGACTTGCAAATTAAACCTGTATTTATGTTCCTCTGACCAGTCACAAGTAAAAGGATATTCAGAATTTCAAACTCATTTGAAACTACATGTTCTTTACTTATTTCTTGTATCAACTTTTTCTGGGAAAGTCAAATCCCAAATGCATTGATATCATCTGTTGAGAGCTAGTTCTTCTACATCTTTCTATCGATTGACTATTTCTTTTTTCATCACTACCAATAGGGACGTGATCGAGTCTTAATGAAGCAGTTTTGTCACTTACTGAAAGATTTGTGGTAGTTATGTGAAGAACAGATCAAGAATGTTTTAAATTAGGAAGATGTTCAGTTACAGTGTTGTGTGAAAACCCACAATTAATTGCACATATGGGAAAATAACTCCAGATTTTAATTTTTGAGATATGAGCTAGTGTAATGGAAGTTAAATATCAACAATCGTTAGAGGAAGGAAGCTTTTCCTTACTGGTAGACCACTTACTGGTCAACAAATCAGAAACAAATTATTGAAGATCCCAGAATTTGACATGGAGATAATTCAGGAGCAAGTAAATTGACATCTCATATCCTTTGAGCAACTTCTGGTTTCTAATCTCCCTGCCATGAAGTGTAAATCCTCAAGGATTGTCAACAACTCTTAAAAGCCACTGATGGACAATCAACAGACCAGACTGCTTACATTTTTGTTACGTTTTATCTTCTGTCCCCCCGAGCATTATATAAATGTCTGTCTGCTAAGGCTAAAATCCATGTATTTGAGGAAGTGGACTGAGGTCTGGAAAAGCTTATGGCAAATAAAACATGTTAAAGGTGCCACAGGACTCTTTATTGATTGTTTTTTCTCCAGCAGACTAACAGAGCAACCTCCTTTATGTCTCTACTATATATTCCTTTGTTCATTCTGCTTTTGTTTTCTCAGACATCTCTTCCCTACACCAAGATTTGTTAGAGGGACAGATGAAAGGAAGTACTTCACCGTGTGCATATTTAAAATGGTGGAATTCACTGCAACAAGATGTAGTAATGGTCTATTGGTTACTTTAAAAAAAATTAAAAATAGGTGCAAATTAGTTTGGGAATGGATTAAAAATCTGAGAGAAATGACACTGACTTTCATGAAAAATCCAATTTTCCACATGCTGGAAGCTATTAAACAAATATAGTGAATTTATAAAGGCAGTTTTAAAAGTGTAATTAAACCCATATTCTTAACATCCTGAAATTTTGTCTCTCCTTCATATTTTAATCCACTGGATATTTCCAGTTTCTTCTTGCTTTTGATAAAGCAGGAACATGCTGTTTGCACTTAACAGTACTATATATCGCATAATGTTATGTAAGTAGAGATTTTTAAAAATCTTTTATTTTCATTTTTTAAGGAATGTTTGCCCATATGCTTTCTTGGAATGCAGCATACAACTGCAGTGAGACATTTATTACTCTGTATTTAAAAAAAAACAAAATAACTGTAGTTCATCCGACATGTGGTACATTTGAAACACTTCTGTTCCTGTAAGACAACTTGTAAATTAAAATGTAATCTATCTTGATTTTATAGATTCAAGATGCAGCAAGTCGGGGCTTGAGGTTTGTTGGACTCATACCGCAGTATGTTTCCCAGATGAACTCCAAAAGCATCAGTGCTGTAACTTCTACAAGCAACAGCTCCAGAGAACTAAAAAGTGACAAAAATCCATCAGACTCTCCTGTGGATTGCGCTTCCCTCGATCAAGAAAAACCAGATTGCACTAATGAATGCAGTATCCCAGCAACAAGGGAAGAAAATACTGACCCCAGTGAAGACCTAGGAGGTGAAGGGCAGATTTCTGAACGGCTCAGTTTAAGCTCAGCTGGTGAAAATGGAGGGCAACTTCAAGGTGAGTGTACAAGTGCTTGCCCAAGGCTGCTGGAGATAGGTTAGCACAGTGCTGTATGCAATAAAATATATTACCTCAAATCCTGTTGCACACCTGTACATCGGCAACCATGTTAGGGAAGGTGCAGCAGGATGAAAGTGCTGTTCACAAAGCACTTCTGCATGCATGCTGCGCAGCAGGCAAAACAAGAGTCACACAGTCGATTGCACAATCTGGACTTCTTGCATTGGTATAACTTTACGTTACATCGGGTTGAACAGGATTTTAGCCACGGAGAGTTCCCAGCTAGACATGGTATTCAGAAGGAATGAGCTACCTGTACTTTGGTGCTGATTTTTATTGGTGGTAAGATTATTAATAAGTAAAATGCTTTATAATCTTAAAAGTTTACCAATCCCAGTTGGTCAATCTCCATTTTCACATTTTAATTAACTCACACATTTTCCCCACTGAGTAACGCATTTTTGAACACATTCAACTGTATGTATTTTATCCATTTTCATTTTAAATTTGTATAACTTGGTGCACATAATTATGGCTAATTGATGAGCTGGAAGGGAGCATCTCAGTTACACTTTTTCAGGGACTATTGTACCTACAAAATTCTTCATCCTTTGTTTTTTTTCTTCTTATAGCATTTCAACAGATGGTTAACAGCCAATTTAAAAACAGAATACTAGGGGTACAGAATATTAGGTGATCGTTGGTGGAGTCAATAACTATATTAACATTAAGCCAAGGTATTTTATTTTTAAAATATAGGTTTTTACTCTCTGTGATTGGGTTCTTCAAAAAATGTTTATAGCTCTGAGTTTCGCGCAGGAAAATGACTTGTAGACTCCTTCAGATTATTTATGGAATTACTGTATTTTTTGCACCATAAGACTCACTTTTTCCCCACAAAACAGGGGTGTGGAAAGTCTGTGCATCTTATGGAGCGAATAAAACAGATTATATTTTCCTGTTTTCTTCTCCTAAAAAATTGGTGCGTCTTATGGAAAGGTGCGTCTTATGGAGCGAAAAATACGGTATTTGGGACAACTTTAGGGTAATCAACAACAACTTTGGGTAGATCCATGTAAGTTAACTCGGGCAAATGGCCACTTATCTCAACAGATATATTTGCACGCCCATTGTCCTTTAATAATGGGGTGCTGGTCCAAAACATTCTTTGTCCATCATCTTCCGTAGCGGAGCACTCCTCACGGCGCACACCATGCCACAGCAGGAGTGTCGAGCCCAATCCCCTTGGGTGGTGGTCAGTTGTAGGTGGGGTCTGGGCTTACCACCTTCTTCCAGTGTCCACGACCCCTCAGAAAGACCACCACAGTCCATTTGGGAGTCTTGGTAACAATGACTCCCTCTTTATTCTGCTCTGGATCTGGCAACAATCCTCCCACTTTTAGATTTGGGAAGTCCTTCAGCAGATGACTGGTGCACTCATATTCCCTTCTCATTCCCCCTTTCAACAACTCTCCCGAGATACTACACTGTCGTTCCCCCTCTCCTCTTATATCCTCCTCCCAAACTGGGAGCTATAGCTCCTCCTCTTTCCCCTTCCCCTCCTCTACCAAACACACCTCTGTTTTAACCCTTTCTTCTCTCTTTATCTCTGTTTTCACCTCTGTTAAGTTTTCTTTTAATTCTACAGGCTCACTTTCCCCTTTTGGAGGAGATGGCGCACTCTCCTTTTCTGGTCCTCCCTCATACTCTCCTGGGCCATACAGGCTTTCAAGAAGGATTAGACAAACAATTAGTTTAAAGTGAAAGGAAAGAAAAATACCTGTGGGATTACAGTGGGTCCACTGCCTTCTGGATTTGCTTGTTGTTATTGTTTCTTCTCTGCAGATCTAATGTTTTCTAATCTTCAGTGTTTATGTCTTTTTGCTTCTCACTGAAAAAAGGGGTGTTAATAATAATTCACACAGAAATTTGCTGCTTCCAGATAGAAAGACCAAAGCTCAAATTCTATTAGATGCAGCACAGATCAATTCACAATACAAAGCTAGACAGGATGTGTGGAGAGCTTATATATATATTTGTGATTATGACAGTTCCTTCTACTTCTCTTTTAATTGTAAAATTTGGGCCAGACTCCATTGAAGAAGCATAGAGCATTATGCCCTGCAGACTAAATGCTCCATGCAATCACTTACGTAGAGGTTGCAAGAGCCAGTGATCACTTCATTGAAGCAACAATGCTTCCATGTGCAGAAAAGTGTAGGGAATATCCCTGTTCACAAACATTGAGGAAAAACAACTGTTTGCCCGATGAACTGGCAGTAAAAACCAAATAGGATTCTACCCATAGTCAATGCTTCTAAAGTAAAGATGGGGACAAATATAAAAAGGGATTGGTTTTTCTGATGAATATAGCCGATTCATTAAATATTCATCGATCCGTATTTGCGGGTTCCAGACACGCCCATGAATACAAAGGGATAAATATTTACCTGTTTTTATTTATCCTTCGTATTAACAAAAAAGCCCATTGCAGTTCTTCAAGTGGTCATCTGTGATTCACACAATGGGGGTTCCTTCTGAGCCTGTGTGGACATCTTCACAACATTCCAGAGCCTAAAATTCCATTAAATCCCACCCTCTCTGTAGAACAGGCTCTCCACCCCTATAAGCTGATCCTCAGCTTCCTCTCAGCTGCCACTGAGATAACACCTTTGGATCTTTCTGGAGCAGTTTTCAATCTTAATTTATAAATAGTACTTATGTATTTCTTAGTCATTCATCCTTAGTTTGTTGTTGTTGTGAGTTTCTGTATTTTAAAAAATACCATTATTATTGCATTTGAGGCCTTTCCTGCCTTTTATGGTCCCAGTGGGCCTGTTTAGAAAGTATGTTTCTTGGACTAACAAAATATCCATCACTGGGTGCCTATACTGAGTGAGGGGAACTAAATTCAAAACTGCCAGATTTGTAAATAATGTACAAAAGTAGCCATCAAGAATAGGCAGTCTTGGCTGAAGTTTTACTTGTGAGAGAAAACCCTCTAAGTAGTAGACACCATATCAAAGCAGACAGTGGCCTCAGTGCAATACTCTATCCAAGGAAGTGCTTATGGAAGCAGTCTTAATCTACCTCAGCAGATATGCCATCCCAGGCAGTCAAAGTCATCCAGCTAACACATGCTCTCAAATCCAAAGACAGACCAACTACATTGAAATCAGCATTGGCACTCGAGTTTGTCCTCCATTCCACAATTAATCTTATCCTTACTTCAAAAGAAATATTTTAAAAATCTACCCATTCAGATGCTAACCAACTCAAAAAAGTCAAAGATGAAACAGAAACCTAAGAAGATTTAAGTCATATTAAACTGTGTCTCAAAATGGTTGTTGTGGGTTTTTCGGGCTCTTTGGCCGTGTTCTGAAGGTTGTTCTTCCTAACGTTTTGCCAGTCTCTGTGGCCAGCATCTTCAGAGGACAGCACTCATCAGAGCACAGAGTGCTGTCCTCTGAAGATGCCGGACACAGAGACTGGTGAAATGTTAGGAAGAACAAGCTTCAGAACACAGCCAAAGAGCCTGAAAAACCCACAACAACCATTAGATCCCGAACGTGAAAGCCTTCGCGAATACAGTGTCTCAAAATCTTCAGCCCAGCAATGCTCCCTGCAAGGCAAGGAACTCAAAGACCTAGGCTGCCTAGGATCCATTTTGGAGTGGGAAATGTCCCAAGTACAGGCCTTGTCACTGGCCTTCAGGCAGTCCCCAAAATAGAGCCAACTAATGCAGTGAGCCCTGAGTCAACTCTTTCCACTCTGAGAGAGCCCTAGAGCCACACATGAAGAGGACTTGTCTACTTTTATGGACTGACAATAACTGTCCTCTTCAGATTCCAATTTGATAATGAAGGAGTTCCTTGAAACAAAAAGGGCTGCACAAGTTGCATCATGTTAAGGCGGACAAGTACCAGAGGGAATATATCTTCTTCCCTACTACTTTGGAGCCATGCCACATTTTTATCCTGTTCCAGAGTAGTATTTTCCACCACCCTTCCTGGAATACCAGAGGGTGCAGAGAGCAGTACAGTAGTGCCTCGCTTAATGATTTTAATTGGTTCCAAAAAAACATCGCTATGTGAAAACATCGTTAAGCGAAACACCATTTCCCATAGAGATGCATTGAAAACCGGATAATCCGTTCCAATTGGAATGGATTACCATCCTTAAGCGAAAATCCCCATAGGAAAAAACGTTAAGCGAAACCCATCGAAATGCATTGAAGCCTATTTCAGTGGGGGAAAAAATTCACAAAAAATTCAAAAAGACTCAGAACAAAGCCAAATTAAGTTCACAAAGGTTTTATTAGGTGCACTAATGATTCCAAGCATTTTAAACATTTTTAAACATTTTAGAATATTTTAAAAATAGCAAAAACGGGGCTGTAAAAAAAACATTAAGCGAAACAAGGGGACCTAAAACTGTCATCGTTAAGTGAAGCATGGTCCCAAAATCGTTAAGCGAAAATCGCCCATAGGGAAAATCGTTAAGTGAAGCACAAGATCACTCTGAAAAAGCCATCGTTAAGTGAATTTTTCGTTGTACGAAGCAATCATTAAGCGAGGCATCACTGTACTTTAACCTATGCATTGATGTCAGCACCGTATGCTCATCAGTTCATGCTTTCTGAAATGCTGGCATTAAAATCACCACAACTGGATGGACCTCATAGACACTCAGTATCAAAATCTCCTAAAGTCTGAGAGGCCATCTTTACATAATATCTTGGTTGGTTTTGAGATCCCTGGTTGTAACCAGCAACTGTTTGAAGGTAGTGTTTCACCCTTCCAGCTGGATGCCTCCAAGAGAAGGTGATATTGATCACAGACATGATAAATGATGTCAAAATCTCCAAAAGCAACAACTCACAAGCACAAGTCTACCTTTGTATTCTCTTCCTCTCTGAACAAGTCACCAACACTGGAACCCACTCTGATTCAAAGATCTTGAGAGCATTCCTTGTCAGGATCCCCTAAGAGAAAAAAATATTGAAACCAAAAATATCAGGAGTAGAGATGGGCACAGTTCGTGCCAGTTCGTTTTTTGGCCAAACAGTTGTTTGGCACCTCCCAGCCCTGCCTCCTCTGGCAGGCCCTCACTCAGCAGCAGTGCCCAGAGAAAGTGGGGCTGCCTCCAGCAGGCATTGCCTCTGAGTCCATGTTTTTCATTTTCTTAATTTTGTCTTGGTTTACCCCTATAACTTGTTATGCCTTGCATATAAATGACAAGATTGTATATCTTATCTACAAGTATGCAGTTAGCTTTTAATGAACATATAAATGTGTTTCCATTTACAATAGGATTCAAAACATAATTACTGATGTTGAAATAATGTTGGATTCTTGTTTAATATGTATATGTTGTATTGTAAAGTCCTTGGCTAGAGAAAACCCTGCTCTATATAAAACCTGCATCAACAATTGGATTGCTTTGTGGAACTAGAATTTCTATACAGTGGTGCCTCGCTTGATGAGGATAATCCGTTCCAGCGAAATTGCTGTAGAGTGAAATCCTCATCAAGCAAAATAAAAAAGCCCATTGAAATGCATTGAAAACCGGTTCAATACGTTCCAAAGGGCTAGATACCTCAGCATCCAGCGAAGATCCTCCATAGGGCAGCCATTTTCCGATGCCTGTGCAGCTAAAAATCCATCCTGAACACAGCGGGGAGCCATTTTGAACAGCCGGCAGCCATTTTGAAAACCCGACAATCAGCTGTTTTGATCGTTGTACTGCGAAGAATCGGTTCCCGAAGTAGGGAGCCTATCGTCGCAAAGTGGATTTTGCCCATTAAAACATCGTTTTGCGATCGCAATAGCGATCGCAAAAACATCGTCGTGAAGCGAATTCGTCATCAAGCGGGATAATTGTTAAGTGGGGCACCACTGTATCTATTTTTACTGTGGGTAAAATATAATCTACAGTTGCATTTTTGTTCAACACATTTTAAATATGAGAATTCTGGTTAAAGTGAAGGTTTTTTTAGCTGTAGTCTAAGGACTTGTATTTACCCTTTTTGTAATCTTGCATTTGTTCTGACAAATTTCCCCATCCTCTGAATCCACAAAGCAATTTTTGTGGGCCTTATATAGAAGTATTTTTGTTTCTTCAAAAAAAATTATTCTGTATTTTTAGGCTTATTTTTTACTGTTACCAAGCTTTGGTCCAAATTACTTGTTTCTGTTGCTGGTAGGTAGGTTGTTGATTATGGTATCAATGGCAACAGCTTCTTCTTCTAAAAATAGCTGAAGAAAATTCTTTATTATTTTTAAAACTATGCTCTTGTCTTAATTAAAGCATTTTTTCCTGTCTAAAACAATCATTGTCTCCTATGGGAGTGTCAGTGTTCTTATAGCCACACCAGCATTCCCTCTGTTTCTCTTCAGTGAACAGAGTTCATTGATGTTAAGTGTTCTATCAAGACGGATGTTTTAGAAGGTATCTGTCACCTTTATGAGAAGGCACCTCTCACAAAGAAAGCAAGAAGAAAAAAGAAAGAGTCACAAGCTAGGAGAGCTTATGTCAGCTTGTTCAATAAAACCAGGCAAGATGAATTAAGGTAGTGAGCGGTATTGGAGCCAGTTGTACAGAAGCACTTTGATTAAAAGATGAAAAGAAAAAGAGACTGAGAAAGGAGACTGAGAAACAGACAAGGAAAGCAAAGAAATTATGTGAAAAAAGGTTGCTCTGCTTTGTGCAATAGAAGTGTAGAGAAATAAATACTATATAGGGACCCCTTCAGACATTCTTCTCCATGCAGTCAGAATTAGCTCAAAGAAAGAGGGAGCTTTTCTGCCCATTTAGTTGTTGAAGGGAAGTTCTGAAGCGGGGAGCCTGTTGCAAAGCTTGTGAAAAGTTACTTTTTTGGACTACAACTCCCAAAATACCTCTGGCCATGATGACTATGGAATTCTGGGAATTATAGACCAAAAAAGAAAAAGACATTTCCAAACTATGGTCACCTTTCTATTTATGGACCTGTAGCAAAGCAGCTCCTCTCTTCAGACCTCTTCCCCCCTGTGTGTGGTCCGTGTTGTGATGACCAGTAAACACAATACCTCCCCTCATTTCCAGTCACATAGAGGAAGGCCTTGTGACATCTCTAGTACAGAGATGTGCTATAGATGGGGAAGGGTTAGGAAACTGGGCACAAAGAATGCTGCATAACTCATCAGCTCTCAATCAGATTCAATGGGCCTATCTAGTTAAGACTTAGTACAGGATTTCAGCCACTAGGTGTTTGGTAACATGGATAAAGAACTACAGTGATGCCCCACAAGATGAAATTAATTTGTTCGGCGAGTCATGTTGTCTTGCAAAATTTTTGTCTTGCGAGGCGTGGTTTCCCATAGGAATGCATTGAAATTTAATTAATGCATTCCTATGGGCGAAAAAACTCAGAAACAAAAAAAGTCAGAACAAAGTCATTTACAGTACCAGGTATTGTAGACCTAGCCCCACTCCTCACGGTGCCTTGGTAGCCCCGGAACAGCCGGACTCTGTGTGACCAGAGCTTCAAACAGCTGAGAGGTGGCAGCCATTTTGTGGTCATCTCCGCTCCCCACCCCCAGCCTCTCAGCTGTTCAGTGCTGGCTCTCAGAGGCTTCCCGGGGCTTGCCCAGAAAAAAAAATGCAGGGGGAAAGGGCGGGATATTCAAAAATGGCACTTTTCCCCTGCCTTTTTCCGTGCTGGGCAAGCCCCAGGAAGGCTCTGAGACCCAGCGCCGAACAGCTGAGAGGTGGCGGGAGGGGAGCCAGCACCGCTTTCTGAAGTCCCCCGCCAGTCCTCCAATGGTGCTCGATGGTGCAACTGAAAACTGGTAAACCCCCCCCCCGCGGCAAGCGCTGCTTTCAGAGGCTTCCCGGGGCTTGCCCAGCAACACATTCTTTAATACGAAGCTTCAAGACAGAGTTTCCTGGAGACATCCAAGATCAAAGCATTGGCATCAGCTCGATTTGATCCTCACTAGACGCCCTAGACTTCCTAATATTATGATCACACACAGTTATCAGGATGCTGATTGCTATACTGATCACTCCCTGGTGTGTAGTAGAGTAAAACCACGAATAAAGACATAGTATCACACGAAAAAGAAGGAAGACCACGTATTGGTATCAGCAAGACTCGCGATCAAAGAAAAGTGGAGGAATTTTAACAGATATAAATCCTAGCTAGCCTAAGTCTTAAGTTAGCCAGATGAGATAAAATTTGTAACTAGGATCATATTTGAAAAACAGTAATACAAAAACTTGATGGCTCTATGAGGTGCAAATATTAACTGAAAACAATATGCTACATATGAAGTACCAGTGCTTATGGCTTACTCAGTCTAGTTTCTAAACCCAGGCATCTGAAAATTGTATCATGGGAAAAGTCTTATGGGATCAAATGGTAGGTATCAGTTGGTTCTGACTTGATGGCACAGATCACAATGTAAAAGCCGCCACAGAGTAGCCTAATCAGTCCTGAGCGAATGGTAGGTGGATGAGAGGGTGGGTAGGGGACGTTTAACCGCGTATCTCCCTGCCATGATCTGAATAAATGTCTTTCATAGTGGAAATTAAGGTGTCTACTATCACAGACACACAGACACTCTCCACACAATTACTGATTTCATTTCCGGTTGTTTCTTTCTTATTTGGATGGACAAGGACTCTTATATACTACTTCATAGGGAAAGAGAGAAAGAAACTGGTATGCAACAAAGCAGCAGATGAAGAGACACTGAAGAACATGCAAATAACAAAGACATGTCTTGTACAAAGGAAGAGAAACATTCATTGTACTCACTGCTTGAGAGAAATGCAAACTAAGGGAGGTTCCTAGAATTAATTAATTAGATGGGGAAAAGCATAGTGCCCTACAAAGAAAGTTGCTGCAATGAATGAATGTCACTTTAAGGACAGGTTGTGTGCAGCCTTGTACACAAGAACTCGCAGGTGAGTATAGAATGCAGCAGTTTGTTTGGTAAAATTATGTTAAAATAAAAGGTGTATGAGCAGTTGTACTAGAACAGCAGTCTAGATGCATAAACTAAAATAGTTCCATTCATCTGCTATAAAAATTAAGTTGTTTTGTAGCAACAAAAACTCATTTATGTTAATAATCTAGTACAGTATTGTGTTAGAAAGAACTCAATTAATAGTGCTTCATAATGTACAGTAGTACTTATTTTTGCGGGTAGATTGAGAGGAAGAAAGAGCTCTATTTTCCTTTAGTTGCAGCTATTTCAGCATATTGTGTTCTTTTAACTTTAGAAACTGAGATCTTCGCAGTCTTCAACAAACCAAAGACCTTGCAGAGAACCAGCCAATACTACACCGTAACAATTCCCGTGAGAGTAATCAGTAATGGGCAGAGCCTTTGCAGCTTAGAAGCTAATTGGCTAGAACACATGACGGATCATTTCCGGAAAGGGAGCACATTGGTGAATGCAGTCTTCAGTCTTGGAACGGTAAATGGTATGGAATTGTTTTTCAAGCCTATTACCCTATTTATCTTAAAACCTTTAAATATGGAACACCTGTTTTCTCCTTGTCTGTGCTTGCTGGAATGTACAAAAATATTTTGCAAGTGAACGCAGAAACTGGAGAAAAAGTGATGAGGAGAGGTTTTTTAAATATCTGAAATCAAAGTAATGAAGCAGATGTGCTCAAGCAGCACCTCACTCTGTTCCTTTAACTCCCAGTCTTTCAGATTGGTTCTTAGTAAAAGGAATATTCTCTGTTCCTGCTAATTACATCTTGAAACTACATGCCGTGCTGAGTGTGAATTATTTGTTAGTGTCAATCAGAAACACTCTTTGAAGCAGCAGCACCTTTACACAGTCGCAAGTAGCTGAATTTAATGCCTATAAAATTTTGGTGTTTTGTAGGCTATGGGTTAGTGGTAGGTTTGTTTTAAGTCTGAATACAAGTTAGGCTATATGAAAACTTCTGTCCATAGTCATGGTGTTTGTGTGTGTACATGCTGTATCAACACATAAGTAGAAAGTCAGGAGGCTTCCAGGCTGATCATATTAGAGGGCACAACTCTGTGCATGAGCAAGTTACAGTACATTAATGGAGCTGTTCTATCCAGTGAAATAAATGGAATGCTTTTTGGGAGCAGTGAAGTTCTGTAAGAAATAGCATTGGACATTGCTGAATGAATGTGTGACTGTAGACTGAGCAGTTTACCTCCCTGTAGTCTGTTCACTTCTGGAACAGTGGCTTTCAGCTATGTTTATTAGACTGCTGCCCTTCTTAGTGACTGTAACAGGAAATGAAGTAAAATGTACTTCCTAGGGCTGAACAGAATGATTGAGCTAACATGTCATTAGTTGCAGAATTCCCTTAAGAGGTAAGAGATTGTCTATTTACACTATGAGCTTGACTCAATCTGTATTTGTCAGATTAGCTTGTCTTATTTTGTAATTAGCCACTGGGAAATAAGCACAACTTTATTTGTATGTTTACTTTTTTATGCACTAGCTTCCAAAGATTTGCATGTCTGAAGGGAAAGCATTACAAGAAGATAAAATATATTTCCGTTTACTCATGATTTGACCCTTACAAGGAGAGTTAACATTGTTTTTGGTGTCTTGAACTATGCCATTCATATTAGTTAATACAGTGGTGCCCCGCATGACGACGATAATCTGTTCCGTTAAAATCGCTGTAAAGCGAAATCGTCATCATGCAAAAGTAAAAAACCCATGGGAATGCATTGAAAACCGGTTAATGCGTTCCAATGGGGGAAATACCCGCTCGTTTTGCGAAGATCGCCCATAGAGAACCACCAATCAGCTGTTCTAATTCACTGTAATGTGAAGCTTCCACCCGGAAAACACCCATTTTGCGAAGGGAAGGTGTCCATTTTGCGAAGGGAAGCCATTTTACAAAGCTGGGAAAATCGTTGTCAAGCGAAAAAACAGTTCAGGGAAGCAGGGACCGAATCAACGTAAAGCGAAAAAATCCCATATAAATACAGCGATTTCATCATCAAGTGGGGTCATCATCAAGCGGGACACCACTGCATATGTTTCTTTATGAAATTATAATAAAAGATATTGTGATTTGTACATTATGTACATTCTCTTCAAGCGTGCATGACACTACTTAGAACTTGAGAACACCAATATCTCCAGCTACTTACTTTATGATGGTGTTTGAATTAAATAACAAACTAAATGTTCAGTAAACTCACAGATTGTAAGTCACAAAACTATGACTTTCTCCCACTGTTTTTGACAGAAATAATTTGTAAAAACCCACTTCAATTGTATAGTAATTATTATGTGTTTATAATATTTATTTATTGCTTATATGCTCACTGGTCTCTCAAAGGAATTTATAATAAATAAATAAAAACATCTTTTAAAGTGGATTTAAAACAGTTTTAAAAGCCACTTTAAAAAAGTCAACAGTCTTTAAAAATAAGCTTAAAAGCACTCTAAAAGCCAATTTTAAAACCAGTATTACAGACCGAAGGACACACAGAAAAATACAATTTTGGTTACTTTCTTGAAGCTGGAGATGGAGCCAGCCTGACTTCCCTTAAAATAAAGTTCCCCAGAATTCAGCTGCTGATACAGAAAAAACTCTTGTCTTTTGTACTTACCAAGGCCCCTCCATTCTGTTGTGAGGAAAATGCACTTTCATAACCATAGGTTATATTTAACGTTGTACTGAACTAAATACCGACGTGACACATTCCGCATCCGAGCCTAATCTCCAGTGGTAGATGCAAATCACAACCTCTATTTTGACACTTAATAGTTATCCCCTGTATCCCCCATTCCTATAATGAGGCTCAAACTTGATAATGGCTGAAATCCTGTTGTCATAACTTATGCCTCATATGGCAGATGACCTGACTCTTGTTGTTGTTGTTTAGTTGTTAAGTCGTGTCCGATTCTTCATGACCCCATGGACCAGAGCACGCCAGGCCCTCCTGTCTCCCACTGCCTCCCAGAGTTGGGTCAAATTCATGTTGGTAGCTTCGATGACACTGTCTATCCATCTCGTCATCTGTTGTTCCCTCTTCCTCTTGCCTTCACACTTTATCAACATCAGAGTCTTTTCCAGGGAGTATTCTCTTCTCATGAGATGCCCAAAGTATTAGAGCCTCAGCTTTAGGATCTGTCCTTCCAGTGAGCACTCAGGGTTGATTTCCTTTAGAATGGATAGATTTAATCTCCTTGCAGTCCAGGGGGGACTCTCAAGAGTCTCCTCCAGCACCATAATTCAAAAGCATCAATTCTTTGGCGGCCAGTCTTCTTTATGGTCCAGCTCTGACTTCCATAAATCGCTACTGGAAAAACCATAGCTCTGACTATGCAGACCTTAATCGGCTAGGTGATGTCTCTGCTTTTTAGGATAATGTAGAGGTTTGTCATCGCTTTCCTCCCAAGAAGCAGGCGTCTTTTAATTCTGTGGCTGCTATCACTATTTGCGGTGATCATGTAGCCCAAGAAAGTAAGATCTGTCACTGCCTCCATATCTTCCCTTCCTATTTGCCAGGAGGTGATGGGGCCAGTGGCCAACATCTTAGTTTTTTTGATGTTGAGCACTCTCCTCTTTCACCCTCATTACGAGGTTCTTTAATTCCTCCTGACTTTCCGCCATCAGAGTGGTATTATCTGCATATCTGAGATTGTTGATATTTCTTCCAACAACCTTAATTCCGGCTTGTGATTCATCCAGTCTTGCCTTTCGCATGATGTATTCTGCATATGGTAAATAAGCACGGAGACAATATACAGCCTTGTCGTACTCCTTCCCAATTTTGAACCAGTCAGTTGCTCCATATCCAGTTCTAACTGTTGCTTCCTGTCTCACATATAGATTTCTCAGGAGACAGATAAGATGGTCAGGCACTCCCATTTTTTTAAGAACTTGCCATAGTTTGCTTTGGTCCAGTCAAAGGCTTTTGCGTAGTTAATGGAACAGAAGTAGATATTTTCCTGGAACTCCCTAGCTTTCTCCATAATCCAGCGCATATTAGCAATTTGGTCTCTAGTTCCTCTGCCCCTTCGAAATCCAGCTTGTACTTCTGGGAGTTCTTGGTCCGCATGCTGCTGAAGCCTACCTTGTAGGATTTTCAGCATAACCTTGCTAGCATGTGAAATGAGTGCAATTGTACGGTAGTTGGAGCATTCTTTGGCACTGCCCTTCTTTGGTATTGGGATATAGACTGAAGATTTCCAGTCCTCTGGCCACTGTTGAGTTTTCCAAACTTGCTGTCATATTCAGTGTAGCACAATAACAGCATCATCTTTTAACATTTTAAATAGTTCTATTTGAATGCCATCACCTCCATTGGCTTTGCTGTTAGCCATGCTTTCTAAGGCCCACTTGACTTCACTCTCCAGGATATCTGCCTCAAGGTCGGCAACTACACTATCTGGGTTGTCCGGGACATCCAGATCTTTCTGGTATAATTCCTCTGTGTATTCTTGCCACCTTTTCTTGATGTCTTCTGCTTCTGTGAGGTCCCTACCATTTTTGTCCGTTAACATGTCCATCTTTGCACAAAATGTTCCTTTAATATCTCCAATTTTCTTGAATAGATCTCTGTTTTTTCCCTTTCGATTATTTTCCTCTATTTCCTTGCACTGTTCGTTTAAGAAGGCCCTCTTGTCTCTCCTTCCTATTCTTTGGAAGTCTGCATTCCATTTTCTGTGACTTTCCCTTTCTCCCTTGCATTTTGTTTCCCTTCTCTTCTCTGCTATTTGTAAGGCCTCCTTGGACAGCCACTTTGCTTTCTTGCATTTCCTTTACTTTGGGATGGTTTTTGTTGCTGCCTCCTGTACAATGTTACAAGCCCCCATCCATAGTTCTTCAGGCTCTCTGTCCACTAAATCTAGTTCCTTAAGTCTGTTCTTCACTTCCACTGTATATTCATAAGGGATTTGGTTTAGATTATACCTGACTAACCCAGTGGCTTTTCCTACTTTCTTACATTTAAGCTTAAATTTTGCTATAAGAAGCTGATGATCAGAGCCGCAGTGAGCTCCAGGTCTTGTTTTTGCTGACTATATAGAGCTTCTCCATTTTTGGCTGCAGAGAACATAATCAATCTGATTTCGTTATTGACCATCTGGTGATGTCCATGTGTAGAGTCACCTCTTGTGTTGTTGGAAAAGAGTGTTTGTGATGACCAGCTTGTTCTCTTGACAAAACTCTATTAGCCTTTGCCCTGCTTCGTTTTGAACTGCAAGGCCGAACTTACCTGTTGTTTCTTTTACCTCTTGACTCCCTACTTTAGCATTCCAGTCCCCTATAATGAGAAGAACATGTTTCTTTGGTGTTAGTTCTAGAAGGTGTTGTAAGTCTTTATTGAATTGGTCAATTTCAGCCTCTTCAGCATCGGTGGTTGGTGCATAAACTTGGATTACTGAGATGTTGAAAAATCTGCCTCATATTGAAATCATTCTCTCATTTTTGAGATTGTATCCTGGTACAGCTTTTCCTACTCTTTTGTTGACTATGAGGGCTACTCCATTTCTTCTATGGGATTCTTGCCCACAATAGTAGATATGATAATCGATAATCCAAACTCTCCAGTACAACCTGTCCATCTTGGGTGTCCCTGCAGGGCATAGCCCATAGCCTCTCTGAATTACTCAAGCCCCTTCGCTACGACAAGGCAGCAATCCATGAAGGGGGATGATCTGACTAGCAGATGCAATTTCTTGTTAAGAAACTGAGCATCTAAATTCTATTCTGACATGCCCAAGGCCATCCTTTTCATTGTTGGGAACTCAGAGAGGTCACAGAACAGGAGGGAGACATCTTTAATTACCAAAATTTAGCAATGCCAGTAAAGTCATCCACTGCTCAGACCATATACCAGAAGGTATATTACAGAAAATACTTACGTTTTACTTCCATTAGTATCCAATCTTCCACCAAGCAAGCTGCTGTTTTTTCCTGAGTATGTGTCAGTGGTTCTCTATTCTGTACCAGCCCCCAAACCTCCCCCCCCCAAAAAAATAATGCTGGCTGGATAGCTCAGTCAGTTAGGTATCTGGCTGCAGAGCCAGAGTTTGGGAGTTTAGTTTCTCACTCTGCATCCCAGAAAAGCCGGCCTTTGTGACCTTGGGCAAGCTGCATGGTCCCAGGACACCCCCAAAGGGTAAGCCACTTCGGAGTACTCTATATCTAGAAAACCCTGAAAAGGGGTTGCCAGAACTTAGAACTGACGGAACAACACAGTTATTATTACTCTCAAAACAGCTTCTATGATGCATGATAGAACTGAAATCTTTAGAATGTAGGAAAGTTTGATACTCAAACTACAATGGAAGCACTTTCCAGTCACAGGATGGGAACATCTGGATCCAGCTACAAACCTTCAAGAAAAGGAGGGATTTGTTATTTTAAAAGCAGCCACCAAATGACATACTGTACGTTAAACTTCTACAACAAATATTTGAGCTGAATTTCTCCAGCAAATGTTCATTTCAATTTTCTACCCCTTCCCTTCATTTTTTTTCTTTTCAAGTTTCGTCTTTGACAAACTTATACCGTGAAGAATTAATCACATTCTGCAGAAATCATTGTGTACGCACACACAAACACACTGCTCAGTACATTTGTACATTTCATGTTTTACTTGATTCCCAAAGTAGCTCAATAAGCAGCTTAAAAGTGAGCCAGACAGGTATTGAAAACCTCCTGCTTTTACTTCAATAAACCAGTAAGGCTTAATATAGATTCTCTGCCCCTGGCAAATAGGGCCTCATTATAAGGCTGTTATGCTAATCCTATAGTATTTACAATATGAAAGACAGTGTTTGTATTCATGCTTATTAGTGCTATTGTGGTAAACATAAAAGTTATTTTTAAAACTTGGTCTGAAAGCAAAAGCTCTGAACACAGGTTATTTAAGATTACTGTGTTTCGCACTCTGATTTTTAAGCTAAAGGCTTTAATTTCATTTTTCTGGTGATCTTTCTTCTATGGAACTCAAGACAGTTTGCATAAAAATGTTAGGTAACCTGTTCCCGCACTGATTAGACATGGAGGTGATTAACTTCAGCAGGGTTTCTGCATTATGTGCCTTCACACTATGACCTGAACTACTTTTTGGTCTTAGCATCTAATGCTGTTCTTGCTGGAAACAGAATGAATTTCATTATATCTCATATTGTGCTGTGATAACTTTGTCAGTTTGCTGAAGCAAAAACATCTATGTCTCTTGTGTCATAAAATACTTATTTTGCATAGCTTTCATGGACTAAAACCTATTTTATTAAATGAATAAAATGTTATCCATAGCTGAGTATATGAGAAAATGTAGGTGAATATTCTTTCTTCCATTCTTTCCTATTCTTACTTACAGAAAGGTATCTGCATTATTTTCTTTCCTCCCTCTTTCCCTCTCTTTTCATTCACAAAACCTGTATTTTCCATGAAGTCTTTGGACAGTCCCCTAGTTCCCATGCCTTCCTGTGACTGAGTCTATAATTAAACCTAATATGTATCTGAAACAATGGCATTTTCCATCGTTGTTTACTGCTCCCTATTTTACCTCTGTCACATTTTAGATTGTAGATTTTAGTTTCCATAAATACCATGCACATTGGTGGACTATGAGTTATGGTGTTCATCCTCATTACTGCAGGGTCAATATTAATGTGGAGTTTAGTTCTGTGTTGTTTGGGCAAGAAAAATAATGTAGATATGGAGAACAAAAATAAATACAAATATAGAAGGAGGAACCTTTCCTTAATATAGATAGGTGGAGGTTTTGAAAGTTGCTTGGTGCTTTTTGATAAATATTCAGATATTTTGAGGAGCAAATCTTTAACTGAGCTTTAAAAAGGTAAAGGTAAAGGTTCCGCTTGACAATTTTTGTCCAGTCGTGTCCGACTCTAGGGGGCTTTAAATATGCATAAATCAATAAATGTCTAAATATGCAGAACAGTGTGTTTGTGTGTGGGAGCATACACTGATTTCTGGAGAATGTGATCAGTTCTTCATGGTAGGTGCTCATCAGACAGGAAACTTGAAAAGAAAGGGAAATGGCAAAAAATTTGAATATAACCATTACTGGAAAACTGAACTCAAAGTGTTGGTTCAGAAATTTAACATAGGTCATTTGACTCTTACAGTAGTTGCTTTAAAAAAAACTCACTTCCCTTCTTGAATGCTTCTTATTGGATCCAGATGTACTCCATTATGCAAGTGGAAGGTGCTTCCATGTGAGTTCAGATTTCAATTTGCCCCTCATTCTATTTCAATTCTATCATGCACCAGGAAATCAGGCTACAAAGGGATCAGAGAACTGTCTATAGCAGCTGTTTGGCATGTAGGAAACTACAGAAAATGGTACCAGTGACATATACTCAAGCAACAACAGTGGCTTTCTTGGTTGGATCTTTGGATATAAATGAAAGATCAAATAAAAGTTGCTTCTATAATTTGATGTAATTTGTTTATCTTTGTTAAAATTAAACTATGAAATTAATAGCATGTCTTATTTTTTTCCATAGTAAAATGGAAACTAAAAAGCACATGATGGAATGCTTTCTCTAGCTTCTTGGCAAGTAATGTGAATGGCAAGCTAACTTGTTTAGAAACAAATAGTCATTAATTTTATATGTAGAAACTCTAAAAACAATGAGTCACTGGGTTTCATACAGACTAATTAAGACTGTTTTTAAGGCAATTTTTTTTATTTCTAGACCTACATCAGTGCATTGCTTAATATCCCAAATGTAGCATATGAGAAATATTACTCTGTTGATTAAACATTAGAAGTGCATTTACATAACAATGGGACTCTGAGGGAATTTCCTAATGTCTTATTCTAAAGTCCAGTGCCTTCAGAAGCAAGCTTACAAGATGAGCATAACAATTTATTTTTCAACAAGCGAACCTATATGATACTGTAGGAGATTTTCCTATATATAGAATACATTGCTGGAGAATAGCTGGTTCCAAAGGGATCTTCTGTCTCTAGTCATAAAAATGGAAGTTTGTTTTGATGTACCTAGTACAACATTGTGTAAGCAATGAAAGATTATCTAGATATCAGCATCAATCTAAACAGAATCATATTATAGAATAACTTCACTCCCAAGTTCTATCCAGCAACTGAAAAATGAGGAATGGCATTAAATAATATTTACTAAAATAGTAATTAAATATTAACAGGATCTTAGTGGACATTTCTCAAGAGGCTTACTTTTAGTTGTAAATAATATTATTATGAAAAGAAATGACTTGTAATTAATACACATACTGTACACACATAATTATAATTGAGATCAATGTTTCCAACACATACACACACATACAAGCACATGCAGATGCATGCACACAAATTCCATGTGCTTATAAACATTTATCTTTCATGTAGGAAGTTTTGTATGAACTGTATATACTGTCATGCATGACAAAACATGCATGTTCCTATTCTACAACAAAGGTTGTTAGAAACCCACAACTAAGTGATGGCACACTTAGTGATGGCACACTCAATTTACATGGGTCTGTTTACAGTGTAGGAAACACATCATTTGCGAAGCAGCCCAGATTTGATGATCGAACACCAATAAATGACAAACATGGAGAGCAGATTTCAATATTCTATGACAGTAATTTTTCAGTTGATAATAACAATCACATCAAGTTTAGGCTTTGTGCATAAGGTTTAATGGTTCAGAGAAAATGGACAACACAGGGAAACATTGTTCCCCACTAGTATAGCTGTCATAATAGAGTAAGAAATCTTTTCCCATAGTCATCTTGTAAATCATGTGCAAGAACATTAAAATGACATTTTGCCCAGCAGAACAGCATCAAATATTAATATGCCCAAGTGAAAATACCCTTTTGAGCACAGTGGGGGAACATCCTACCTTAATAAAAAATTCAGTGATAATGGAACCTTTTCTCTTGAAAGGGGTGGGATTAGCCTTTTACATGAGCTTTGTGAAGGTAGAGAAAGAACATGATACCAAAGAAGTGTTTTGTTTTTATGGTATAGTGATTTAGTTATTAAAACAAATGAGACTTAATTTGATTGTTTAGCTTTCAGGATTTAACTAAGTAGATGTAATGTGCAGGAATCTACAGGATTAAACAGAGAAGTAAAAACAACTTGAAATGGTTAGAAGTCAGGCTTACTGGAAAGGAGAAAGGTCAAATAGATTGCATGGTTAAGTGGCAACTCCCAGAGATTAATACTTTAAACAACTTTGTAACAGCTTTTTGTTACTGTTGTTGTTATTGCTGATATTGACATTTTTGGACTACTGCTTCCTGCTCATTCAAGAGCAAATTATTGCATATGTACTCTTTGGTATTCACATGGGGGAATAATTGATTTGTACATTTCTGGCTTTTGATTTTTTCTGCACTGATAGATTAATCTCATATCATAGACAGACATATAGACGCACACACAAACACACAGGTGTTACTTTTGAATCAAAAAATTGATCTGTGGTGCAGAACAAGCACACATGTGCGGAGTGATGGAAAGTTGAACTATAGCAAGGAAAGATAAGGTTGTATATTTTCTAGTCATAAGGAAGTATTCAATTTGTGCCTCCTGATTTCTGCCTTTTGCCCATACTGTCCCCTGCATTTCACTGACAAATCAGCTGAAAATTGCTGGAATCCAGTTGCCACAGCTATGAAGTGCAGCTCTGATGACATCATCAGCTGGGCCCATGCTGGGGCAGTCTTGGGGAAATCAAAATCTTCCTATTCTCCCTCACCAGATTCCAGGGAAGCATTTAGGAGCCTCATACGATGAATAGATAGCAATTTAAAGTGAAAAATCATAGTTGGTGGTCCCAGTCCTGTTGCTAAGAGTGTCAGCAGTGATTTTTAGTTTCAAATCATTCTCTATACTGTTTGGCAACTCCTGAAGGCTTCCTAAGATGAAGGGGATCCCTAGGAATCCCTGAAACACTGGAAGAGGAGAATAGGAAGTTTATAATTCCCCTGAAACCGAAGATGATGATATCATCAGGATTGTGCAGTGTAGCTTCCACAGCAGGATTCCAGCCAATGTATCATTCATAGGTGTTTCTTTAGTATTTTATATGTTCATTTTATATGTGTAGTTTTTTGTAATCGGTTAAAACCTAAGAGCACAAACCAAGAGCACTCTGATGAAAATATCACCAGAAGCATCTATGAATGTCAAAACATCAATCTTTGTTTATATGCACCAGTCAAATACATGGCTGCTTTGCATGATTTCCCTTTGTTCATTTTACCCCCTAAACAGGCCTGTGAGGTAGATCTACTTAGAGCTTTAATTAAATATATTAACATTAAAATACCCACTTTTACATTAAGAAAATTAATGCCTTAGTATTAAAATTGTTGCTTTTGAAACATTGGTTTCTAGATGTATCAGTTGTTTTAACCCTCCATTTAACATGAAAGTAGTCATTCTAAACGTTAGCATGTTAAATTAACTATTCTTTTCATGCACTAGGTTTAGTTGAGAAGGTCTTGAATTTGGGTCAGGCCAGCACTCAAGCCATAGGTAGGAATCATGACACTCATAGGCCACATGAGATCCCCCAGGTAATTTTTGCAGCCCCTAAGATCCCCCAAAAGAACACTTAAAAATAAGCTACCTCATTCATTAGGAGCTCTCCAGGCATCAGAGAACCGTAGCTGTGGTTCTCTGATTCCTGAACAGTACTTGATCATTGAAACAAGTAACAGGAAATAAAATACAGTTTCTGATTAAGAGAAAGAAAATACTCTAATTGAACATTTCCTCATGTAATTTAGACAATTAAAGCTTTTGCATTTTTACACACATCTTTCCACTTAGCACTGTTTAGATGGGGATGTGTGTGAGGATAGCTCTAATAGTTATTATTTATTTAACAACTTAAATTGAACTGCAGGAACTTGTGAGGAAGCTGCACTGCTAATTTTCTGTAGTGGATCACACTGCCACTATTACACAGGCATTTTTGGGCCTCAGCCTACTGACCAAATTGAAAATTGCAACTCAGTCTATCCATGATTGTCCCACCTATATTATAATGGCTCTCAGGTCAAGGCTTACTATACAAATGATGCCAACACTGAAACATATTTGTAGAAAAATAAGGCAACAATTAATGTGCAAAATTTGTATACTGGGCAAATATGCTTACTCCATAAGCATACTGGGAAAATTTGCTTACTCCATCATAATATGCAGCTTAATCTGCTGAGATCTGGACAACTGGAATGTGGCAATCCTAACATTAACTTGAAATCCCCAGTGCATAAGATGCACTCATGGTTAAAGAGCTATCCTCACACACATCTCCATCTAAACAGTGCTAAGTGGGGAGATGTATTTGTGTGAAAACACAGAAGAGACTGGCAATTCTAATTCAGAACAATGGAAAAATTCTTGTTATAGCTTTTGTCCTCTGAAAAGCTTGTTGAAGAGATACAGTATAGAAGAATTCCCCAAATCTGAAGAAGCTGCCCAGATTTCTGAAAGCTCTGATTCTATTCAATTTACTACTGTTAACTTCCAAGAAAATACCCTGGAGGAATTTTGTTCCAGCGTTAGAGAGTTGGGGGGGGGGGAGGGAGAGAGAAAAAAGCCAAAGAATAATTCATATTTACCATGTTTCCCCGAAAATAAGACAGGGTCTTATATTAATTTTTGCTCAAAAAATGCATTAGGGCTTATTTTCAAGGGATGTTTTATTTTACAGTCATGTCATCTTCTGCACAATGCTGCACAGTGTTGGAGGGCGGGGTTTAATATAACCAAGGCTTATTTTGGGGGTAGGGCTTATTTTAGGGGAAACAGGATAGAAAAAAATGTCTTTGCTGCTAGTTAAATTGTCAGACGTACTTGATATACTTATGTTATTTATTTATTTATTTATTTATTTATTTATTTATTTATGTTTGTTTGTTTGTTTGCTTGCTTGCTTGCTTGCTTGCTTGCTTATCTCAGGGTTGACTACAACATCAACAGTTTAAATTATTCAGACACTCTAAAACTTGCAATTATTAATTACATGTTTAGCTTAGAATATCATAATCCTACCTTGGGATTCTGGAAGTAAGATTCCACTCAAACACTGAAGTCACAGGTTTCTGAGACAAGAGTAGGAGAGATATTCCACAAAGAGAAGAATCTCCCTTTCGTCATTATTTTCTTGATATCTATCATAACAACCTTATTCAGGAGGGAAACATCATTGAGCAAACACAGAGAAATGTTAGGGATTCACTGCCTTTTTTCCAGGGAACCTGCTGAATTAGTGTTAATTGCCTCCCTCTCGGCCCCTTCTAACTCCATTATTCTGTGTTTCTATGAGAGGAATTGGAAATTTGTCAGAACTAGTATCTGCATTTTCCATGCAACATCATATAATGGCAGAACAACCAGTCATCTTTTAGATCGAAATGTGAAAATGTTTTGTGCATTTTGTTTATAACGATAAAACATACATATAAAATCTGTAAAACAGATTAAAATAGCCACAGCCCACAGAATAAAACCAATAGCAGAGGTGTCGTGGCATCTGAATGTAAAAAGTACAAACATTGTTGATGTGAATTATTAAAAAGCTTCAAAGAATAAAAGGTTCCTCACATAGTATGAAAAAGATTACAGTGGAGACCTCAGGGGCAAACTGTTCATCAAAAGATATTCCATAACCCCTTCTGTGCCTCTGGCAAAAAGCTGTGGTGTCTAATAGCCATTTACCTGACTTTGTTTGGTGAGGGAACCTAGAGGGAAGAACCTTAGAAGATGACTAGCATCCAAGTGACACCACTCTTTCAGGTGACTGCTCCTCTGAGACTTTCTAAGTATGACTTTGAGAGAATGAGAAACACACAGCGATGTGCACAGCAAAAGTGTTCTATATATATTCATTTCAGGTTCTTTCAGGGCTACCTCTTCCATTTTCCTGTTTTTTATGTCCTAATTCTTTCATTTTACACAAAAGGGAAAGCCTCCTTCAGGTTTCCTGTTTATTTTTGATTCCCT
The DNA here is from genome assembly GCF_051106095.1 of Pogona vitticeps. NCBI lineage: Eukaryota > Metazoa > Chordata > Lepidosauria > Squamata > Agamidae > Pogona > Pogona vitticeps. The sequence continues at coordinate 38,556,703 of NC_135788.1, read as the reverse complement.
TGTTCCAGATTTCTTGTACTCAAAAGCCCTGAAAAATGTTTTAAAATACTCCCCCAAAAAGCAGAGGCAACATAACAAAGAATCAATCTACTCCAAAAGCAAATGGTATATTGCAACCCAGCCAGCACAACAGACCCTCTGGGCCCGGACAGCACAATAGAAAAAAGACAAGGAAGCAAGGATGCACTAGCTGCCTGACACACAGAGACACCCACTCACTAAAGGAAGCAACAGCTCACCACCAAGAACAATAAGAGAAAAATGATTCAAGCTGAGCCCACTCAACAGCAACATCCGCCACTTACACAGTCCAGTGGCGTCTGGCCAAGTCACAGAGTTCCCCTCTCGCACACCCAGATAAACAAAACAAAACAAAACAAAAAAACGGTCCCACAAAACCTCACCAAAATATACACTTTTAACAGAATGAATGCACAGTAAAGTAATAACAATTTAAAAAAAATTAAAAAGGAAAGTACTTTCCCCTCCCTATGCACACAGGGTAAAAAAAGGATTAAAAAAATCACATACAGCCTCATCTCTCTCCTCAAAACCAAGAAAAGCAAGCAAATAAAGGCAAGAATTATAATCAAAGCTCCCCTCTAGAGATAGGGACAAATATAAAAAACGGATCAGTTTTTCCGACGAATATAGCCGATTTGTTAAATATTCGTCTAACCGTATTTGTGGGTTCCAGATACCCCCATGAATATGAAGGGATGAATACGTATTTACCCATTTTTATTCGTCCTTCGTATATAAAAAAATACCATTCTGCCTACCGGCCACCGATCAACTGATCAGCCACACTCCACACAGCCACCCAATACCACAGCCTACCCTCCTTTCCCTACCTTAGGCCCCGCCCCACCCCCACCAACACCCTCTTAACCTAATCGCTGCTGCTGAGGTCTTCTGGCCTTGCAGCCCCGCATGGAGACTGGTTGCCCTTTGCAAACATGACGGCTGCAGCTTCATTTAGGGTAGGAAAGCTCCAGCTGCCATCTTTGCAAAGGGAAATCTGGATTCCCTTAGCCTGCCTTAAGGAAATCCAGGATCCCTTTGCAAAGATGGCAGCTGCAACTTCCCTACCCTAAATGAAGCCGCAGCTGCCATCTTTGCAAAGGGCATCCAGTTTCCCTTTTTACATGCCGTGGCTGTGGGGGCCTGATGGAGACCTCGGCAGCAGCTATTAAAGTAAGGGGGTGCCGGTGGGAGTGGGGTGGGGTTAAGGTAGGGAAAGGAAGGGGTGTGGGGTAGGCTGTTGGGATGCCTGGCTGTGTGTGGGGGGTGGTGGCTGCCTAATGGCTTCTGATCAGTTGATCAGCTGCCGGTAGGCAAAATGGGCTTCTGTGCTGTGTGTTAAACTCTCCTGGGGGGACTCAATTTGCGGGTGAATAACTCAGATGTCCGATATCCAATCTTTACCAAAGTTGGCAGGCGTGTTGTGGAAAGACATTGTTGTTGTTGTTGTTGTTGTTGTTGTTGTTGTTGTTGTTGCTGCTGCTGCTGCTGCTGCTGCTGCTGCTGCTGCTGTTGTTGTTTACTTGATTTATATCCCGCTCATCTGTTCAGATTGACCACTCTGAGCGGCTTCCATAAAAAGTATACAATAAGCATAAAAATTTTACAAATAAACAGCACCACATATAATAACACAAAAAAAATAGATGAGAAGAGGAAAGAAATTAAGTGTTGACAGGAGGGAAGGCCTGAACATATAACCATGTTTTTAGCTGACTCTTAAATGTGCCCAGCGTAGGGGCCGCACGAATCACTGGAGGAAGGTTATTCCAGAGGCGAGGAGCCACCGCCGAGAAGGCCCGATTTCGTGTTCTTTCCTTCTGGGCCTCCCTCGGCGTTAGGCTCCTCATCCTCACCTCCTGGCTCGTGCAGGTGATCCGGATAGATCTAGGTGGGAGCAGGCGTTCCTCCAAATATCAAGGTCCTAAACCATTTAGGGCCTTGTATGTGAGCATTAACACTTTGAAGTCTATGTGGAAACGGATGGGCAGCCAATGCAGCTTGGCCAGAATAGGAGAGATATGATGGTGTTTTCTCACTCCAGTGAGGAGTCTGGCCGCCGCATTCTGCACCACCTGAAGTTTCCGCGTCAGCTTCAAAGGGAGCCCCACGTAGAGCTAGTTGCAGTGGTCTAATCTAGAGATTACAAGTGCATGTACTAAGGTAGTGAGTGCCCCCGTGTCTAGGTAAGGATGCAGCCAGGCAATCTGCCAAAGATGAAAAAAGGCGGTGCGGACAACCGACGCCACCTGCGTTTCCATGGTGAGCGTCGGGTCCAGGTGTACCCCAGGCTGCGAACCCCACTCTTCCTGGCCAGGGCCACCCCCCCAAATGAGAGAGAGTCACCCAGGCCGCCCACAACAGGGCCACCCACCCTCAGGACTTCCGTCTTGTCCGGGTTCAGCCGCAGCCCGTTCTCCTGCATCCATTGCAGTACAGCCTCCAGGCAGCGCTGAAGGGACAGGACGTCATCACCTGCAGTTGGTACAAAGGAGATGTAGAGCTGGGTGTCATCAGCGTACTGATGACACGATGCTCCACACCCCCTGATGACCCCACCCAGTGGCCTCATATAGATGTTAAACAGCATTGGGGAGATAGCCGACCCCTGTGGAACCCCACATTTGAGGCTCCACGGGGCCGAAACACTCTCACCTAGCTGCACTCTCTGGGGGCGGTCCTCCAAGATGGAGTGGAACCAGGCCAAAGCCAGGCCTCCGATACCTGACTCGGAGATCCTCCCCAGGAGGATACTGTGGTCGACAGTATCGAAGGCCGCTGAGATGTCGAGGAGGACCAACAAAGACGTCTTACCCCTGTCGGCCTCCCTCAACAAGTCATCGTACATAGGAAACTCAGTTGTGATTCTGGAGTCTCTAAGTACTTGTGGGGAATCTTTCCTGGGGGGTCCTCTTTGTGACTACATAACTCGGCAGTCCGTGACCCAACAATGTTCACCAAACTTTCAGGAGTTGTAGAAACATGTCTGAGGAAGCTTCCCTGCAGATTTGGTGCCTCTAGGTTGTTGGGGGCCAGCGTTATAGCCGTTTAAAGTGCAGATAAATCGACAGATTGATCTGTTGATTCATCAAAGAATATTCGTATATTTGTATTTGTTGATCCGTTAACCTTGACGAATAATGGATCAAAACAAATTGCCATTTTTAAACATTTATCCCCATCTATACTCCCCTCCCAAACAAAACTTTTTGAACATGGGGAGATTTCTCTCCTTCCTACCAAGTGCACCAGCATGGAGTAACAACTGAAGCAAAGAGCTCACTGGGTTCCAGACCCTTATGTAGATTCAAAAGTCCCATTCCCTCCACATTCTGATTTGCTGCTGATGCTGACAGCCCTTGCAACACTATTGGATGAAAAAGTTCTCAGACAGTTTGACAGAAAAAAGATGCATGTGTACTTAAAGGTTAGACAAAGTAGGAAACACGGAAGAAACACAAAACGTTCATGTATCCTTCTTTCATAAACATGAATTATATGACGCCTCTTCCATGATTTTGTCTTTCATTTAAACGCAAAAGGCCTGCACCTAGAAACAAAACTATTGCCGCTGCTTCTTAAGTGTCAGAAATATTAGTGAAGGGAGAGAGGAGGAGCGGCTCAAGCCCCAGGATACACAGGTGCCTACATGCACAGATCCTGTTTTGAGAATGCATGTAAATACAATGTGACCCCTTTATCCTCACGGTCAGGATCTATTCTGATTCATCCATGGTCTATATCTATAATATATATATATAATGAAGTTAGCAAAACTGGCCACTAGAGGGAACCAGAGACAGTGGTGAGTATAGCACTTACTGAGAAATAGATTTCTATGGTGTCATTACCAGAACTGGCCACTAGATGGAGGCAGAGACCATGTACTGTATAGTGTTCACTATTAAAACAGCGTTCTGCATTTTTCAGCTTCTGACTGAGGGCTTGGAACCAATCCCCAGTGGATACAGGGGTTCTGCTGTACAAGCTGTCATAACGATTTCTGACAGTGCAAGTCTGCATCAGATATCTACCAGTTCTGTTAGAAATTTGGATTGTGATAAACAGCATACAGACTTCAAAACTTCTTCCAGAGAGGATATCTAAATCTGTAGCTTACAGAAATAATTTGTTTCTACACAGATTCCTTCCAGGGCATGACAGATGGACTGTTCATCTTTGAAGAACTTTCTGTGGATGACAGCAAAAATATACAAGGCTATGATGCCATTGTTGTAGAACAGTGGACCGTTCTTGAAGTAAGTGTGCTATTCTGCTTTTCTTGTTTGTTTCCACTATCTTGAGCCATGCCAATGAGAAATGAATACAGTGGTGCCTCGCTAGACAGTTACCCCGCATGACAGTTTTTTCACTAGACATTGACTTTTTGCAATCGCTATAGCGATTCGCAAAACAGTGGTTCCTATGAGGGAATTTCGCTGGACAATGTTTGGTCCCTGCTTTGCAAACCGATTTTCGCTAGATGACGATTTTGACGGCTCCCTACATGCTCGCAAAACGGGTGTTTTCGAGACCTAAGCTTTGCAAGACAGTGATTTAAACAGCTGATCGGTGGTTTGCAAAGCGACTTTCCTATGGCCGATCTTCGCTAGACAATGACGATTCTTCCCCATTGGAACGCATTAAACAGGTTTCAATGTATTCCAATGGGGAAATGCTTTTTGCTAGACAATGATTTCGCTAAACAGCGATTTCAGTGGAGCCTTTTATTTTGCTCATAACATCTATTAATAGTAACTTCCTGTAGCAGTTTACAGAATCTTGTACAGTCTTTCCCCAAAACTCTAGCAGTAGTGAAGCAGTGCAGGGACTATTTACAGTATATTTATTTGACATTGATTTTGTTTTCTTATTATTTTAAAAAAGAATGCTCACATTTTGCAGACAAACTAGTTTGTGTTGGCTTCTTTGGGGAACTACTACTGCTACTACTATGACAATGACATCTACTACTTTTCAGAATGTAAATTAAATTATGGCAAACAGTATGGGACCCTAATGGTTGTTGTGGGTTTTTCGGGCTCTTTGGCTGTGTTCGGAAGGTTGTTCTTCCTAATGTTTCGCCAGTATGGGACCCTGTCACCCCAGTGAAATCTATGAAGTAATTGCTACTCTAAAGAATGAAAAGGCACTTGGTAAGGACAGAATTGTGGGTGAAGCCCACTGGTGGGCTTCTATCTTTCCAACTTTATTTACAGAAATTAATGAGAGTGGTTATTTTCCCTCACAATGGAACATCAATATAGTGGTCCCTATACTAAAAAGGTGAACCAAGCAATCCAGCCAATTTTTGCCCTATTAGTTTGCTGGATATCTCATCAAAAATATATACTAAATATCTGGCAAAAATTTAAATTCTTGGCTTGAGTCTAGTGAAATGATTGCAGAACAGCAGGCAGGCTTTCGATGTAATCCCTCAACAACAGATCACTGTTGTGTTTTGTCTCACTTAGTATGTAAGTATGTAAAACTAAAACATAAGTGTCTATATGTAGCATTTATTGATTTCAGAGCAGCTTTGATTCTATAAGCCGAGATCGTCTCTGGGGCAAATTAAGCAAAACGTGTATAAAGGTTTGTTGATGTTGATCCAAGAGCTCCACTCCGACACAAAGACTCAGGTCAGGATGGATCGCTCAGGTTTATTATCAGTTATAATACCAACTACACGAGGTATCCATCAAGGATGTTTGTTAGCTCCATCTCTGTTTAATATTTACGTCAACTCATTAATTGCTAAGTTGAGCAACAATGATAACAATGTACTTCCCAAACTGGGATCTAGAAAATTAACAGTACAGTACTTATGCATGCTGATGACACTGTTTTGTTATCACAAACACAACAAGGGCTAAGGAGGCTGCTGAAAGATTTTAATCAACTAGCAACACAAGAAAAACTGAAAATTAATTATGGAAAAACTAAAATACTAGTATTTGCCAATAGGTTTAAAAATCATGTATGGTAGATTGATGGCCACCCTATAGAACAAGTGAAGTCCTTTAAATATCTAGGACTAAACGTCTCAACTGGCTCCTGGAAAACCCACCTAGAGAATACCAATAGAATTGACACCAACACTATTAACCACTATTAAGGTTCTATTGGGGCACAGGTGGCAGGCAGTTCCCACCTGCTCTTAAAATCTATGAGGCCAAAGTTATACCACAGGTATGCTACGGTGCTGAAATATGGGGGTCCACCCAGAAAATGTACCTAGAAACAACCCATAATAAATATCTGTGAGCTATCCTAGGCCTCCCTAAAGGAACTGAGACTTGTATTCTCTGGTTGGAAGCAGGCCTTCACACTATGAAGGCTATTGTACACACCCATGCTATGAAATTCTGGCTGAAATTGAAAAAGGGGATTGGGTCGGATCTAGTACCGGCTGCTTTTAAAGAGATGCTAAGTTTTAACAATAGGACAATTTTATCTTGGAATCAAGAAATTTTACAAATTATCGATATGCATGGTCGTTCTCATGAAGCTCTATACAGTCAGGAAAAACAAGACCTGTAGCCAATTGCTGCTCTAATTATCAGCTTCTTATAGCCACCTAGAGTGGTCTTAACCGACCAGATAGGCGGGATATAAATAAAAATAATAATAAATATAGCAAAACTGAAGCTTAAACTGAAGAAAGTAGGAAAAACCACTGGGCTAGTCAGGTATAATCTAAAGTACCAAATCCCTTATGAATACACAGTGGAAGTGAAGTAAAGCAAATGCAAGAAAGCAAAGTGGTTGTCCAACGAGGCCTTACAAATAACGGAGGAGAGAAGGGGAACAAATGCAAGGGAGATAAGGGAACGTTATGGAAAATTGAATGTTGACTTCCAAAGAATAGTAAGGAGAGACAAGAGGGCCTTCTCAAATGAACAGTGCAAGGAAATATAGAAAAATAAAAGAAAAGGAAAAACCAAAGATCTGTTCAAGAAAATTGGAGATATTAAAGGAACATTTTGTGCAAAGATGGACATGATAAAGGACAAAAATGGTTAGGCACCTAACAGAGGCAGAATGCATCAAGAAGAGGTGGCAAGAATACACAGAGGAATTATACCAGAAAGATCTGAATGTCTCGGACAACCCAGATAGTGTGGTTGCTGACCTTGAGCCAGACATCCTGGAGAGTAAAGTCAAGTGGGCCTTAGAAAGCATGGCTAACAGCAAGGCCAGTGGAGGTGATGGCATTCCAGTGGAACTATTTAAAATCTTCAAAGATGACGCTGTTAAAGTGCTACACTCACTATGCCAGCAAGTTTGGAAAACTCAGCAGTGGCCAGAGGATTTGAAAAGATCAGTCGATATTCCAAGAAGGACAGTGCCAAAGAATGCTCCAACTACCGTCCAATTGCACTCATTTCACACGCTAGCAAAGTTATGCTCAAAATCCTCCAAGGTAGGCTTCAGCAGTATGTGGACCGAGAACTCCCAGAAATACAAGCTGGATTTCGTAGGGGCAGAGGAACTAGAGACCAAATTGCTAACATGTGCTGGATTATGGAGAAAGCCAGAGAGTTCCAGGAAAATATCTACTTCTGTTTCATTGACTACGCAAAAGCCTTTGACTGTGTGGACCAAAGCAAACTATGGCAAGTTCTTAAAAAATTGGGAGTGCCTGACCACCTTATCCATCTCCTCAGAAATCTATATGTGAAACAGGAAGCAACAGTTAGAACTGGATATGGAGCAACTGATTGGTTCAAAATTGGGAAGGAGTACGACAAGGCTGTACTGTATATTGTCTCCGTGCTTATTTACCATATGCAGAATACATCATGCGAAAGGCAGGACTGGATGAATCACAAACCGGAATTAAGATTGTCGGAAGAAATATCAACAATCTCAGATATGCAGATAATACCACTCTGATGGCAGAAAGTCAGGAGGAATTAAAGAACCTCGTAATGAGGGTGAAAGAGGAGAGTGCAAAAAACGGTCAGAAGCTCAACATCAAAAAAAGTAAGAAGATGGCCACTGGCCCCATCATCTCCTGGCAAATAGGAAGGGAAGATATGGAGGCAGTGACAGATCTTACTTTCTTGGGCTCTATGATCACTGCAGATGGTGACAGCAGCCACAGAATTAAAAGACGCCTGCTTCTTGGGAGGAAAGTGATGACAAACCTCTACAGCATCCTAAAAAGCAGAGACATCACCTTGCCGATTAAGGTCTGCATAGTCAGAGCTATGGTTTTTCCAGTAGTGATGTATGGAAGTCAGAGCTGGACCATAAAGAAAGCTGACCGGTGAAGAATTGATGCTTTTGAATTGTGGTGCTGGAGGAGGCTCTTGAGAGTCCCCTGGACTGCAAGGAGATTAAATCTATCCATTCTAAAGGAAATCACCTTGAGTGCTCACTGGAAGGACAGACCCTAAAGCTGAGGCTCCAATACTTTGGCCATCTGATGAGAAGAGAAGACTCCCTGGAAAAGACACTGATGTTGGGAAAGTGTGAAGGCAAGAGGAGAAGGGAATGACAGAGGATGAGATGGTTGGACAGTGTCATCGAAGCGACCAACATGAATTTGACCCAACTCTGGGAGGCAGTGGAAGACAGGAGGGCCTGGTGTGCTCTGGTCCATGGGGTCATGAAGAGTCAGACACGGCTAAACAACTAAACAACAACAACAACAATCACATTTTTAATGGAGAAATACTTTTACAGTGTTACGTTAATAGTCTATGTGTTCTGCAGTGGTTGAAGGACGTTACCAACGGATTCCCTTGGAGGAAAGAGTTTTCCCATGTTTAACTAATGTAGTTGAAGATCTAACTCACTATTTAATTGACTGCCCAATCTATAAAGATCAGAGAGTAGCTTTGTTCCAAGAATTAGGTCTCACATTTGGTATATCTTGTGCATATTTGATAAATTTTCTATTGTGGGATAAGGTGCCATACATTTCTGAAAAGGCAGCCAGCTTTGCTTTTAGAGCATGTCTTTAAGAAAGAAATTCTGCAGTTATAATGATCATGCTTTAACTGAGGATTGAATTGTTTCACATGATAATGTTGTTTTAAGACGGCTTTATTTGTATACTATATTTGATACTTTATCCTATCAAACTTCTTTTGTAATGGCCACAGCTATACAGAATTAAATTTGCTTTACTTAATGGCAAGAATCTAGATTATATATGCTGGTTAGACATGGGATATTTGTATTCATATTCCTGGAGATAGGAATACAAATATCGGCACCACAGAAGCCAGTGAAAACTGGACCCTCCCCCCTGAACTAGCAGGTCCACTTACCACTTGCTGTGAATGTGGCCACGCCAATCTGAAAAACAGCCCAGATGGAGAAGTGCTGGCTGGGCTGCTTCCTACATTGATGTGACGAGAACAACGCCAGCTGCATGTACCATGGAGTGAGGGGTAAGTGGACCTACGGGTTCAGGGGGGAAGGGTCTGGTTTTCCTAGGCACCTATGGTAGTGATAGTCATATCCCCAGGGACACAAAAATGAATTTCCAATGGCTAATGCTGGTATGAGTGCAATGGTATAAGTCACAGGAGTGAATTGTAGAGTTGCTGCTTGTATTCCTTGTCATTGCACACAACAGGCATTCATACAAGTGGCAACTTATTAATTAGCAGCAGTTGACTGCTATGGTTTATGCTATTGCATTTACATTAGCATATGTACACAAAAGGACTCTTGCCATTATATGAAGTTCATATCGATCTCCACCATCTTCTCTTCTGCTTCCTCTGTTCCCTATTGCAGCTTTCATAGTCCATTAGAAGAGAAAGTCTTTTTCCCTACAGAAAAAATGATGACAATGCTACATTTACTTGCCTAAAGTGTGTCAGTGTATTCTTGCCTATTAAGGGTCTCTTTATAAGCAAAAAGGAATACATGAAGAAGGTCTCTGAATCTCTTTTTTACTATGATCTTGTTGTGTCAGTCAAATTACCTTTATACATTGCAAAAACTTTTAGAATCATTGAAATGTAATTTTGTTTACTTACAAAGAATTTTACAAAGAATGTCAGAAATATGCTTCACAGGTCTTTTGATTGTGTATATAAGCAACCCAGTACTTAAGTGTATGGTTAATACCAAGCATTCACATGGAGCTCTAATACTTACCTGTTAGGGGAGATACCTTAATCATATAGTTCCTTTTTGGAATATCAGATTAGATCTTTGTATATTTTCAATTTCAGGAATGTTATACATAGCAGAACTTTAAAATGGGTTTGGAAAGTATGACTATTAATAATTATTATTAGTCAAAATATAAAAATAAACAATAAATTCAAATCAGAATTTTTAAAAACCTAAAGCTTTTCTAAAATAATCAGGACTAACTTGTCCAACATCAAATACTGAGATAGACAAGTTGGTCTCTTCAAAGAAGCCATTTAATAATCGAGATGCAATCAGAACATCTTTCCTATGTCTCTTCTGGCAGTTTTTCAGGTGGCAGGGTCTTGATTGTCCCATGAAACACCTAAACAGATAATTTTGGAAAGTGTTAATCCTAAATATTCTAATCCCACACTATTTTATGACATTAAATCTTAAGGCACTAAGATTTGAGCCTAGGAGTGCATTCATAGCCCATAGGAAGTTCAACTGGGGTAGCACTGGGATGCATCTTATACAAGAGAACTTGGGGATAGGGTTCAAATCTAGGAGTGATTGTATAAGTCACTTTATTTATATCCTGGTTCCAGGGCCTGATGAATGTGTCATCAGAACTATCAATCCCATTAGCAAGAAAGTTCCCATGACGCATCAGAAAATTAATCCTCTGCCAAGGAAGGACCATTTTAATTTGGTCCTCCAAAATTTTAATGCTGCTATAAGAAATAATAGCAGATTATAAGTACAGTATTTTATTTGCATACTGCTGTTCTTTCCTGATGGAACTTAAGGTGGACTGTGTAAACTTCTAGTATGTCTTTGATCGAGTTATTGACTGGAACCAGACCTGCTTTATTTCAGCAAGCTTAATGCATTATACACCTTCATATTACACCTAACTTGGCAAAGGTAGGCTCACAGCCTGAGGAAGATGAAGTATCATTGAAAGCTCCCTGTATTTTCTTTTTAAAAATTTCTTAATGGGTTAAAAAAAATAACATCTGTTCCTGCATTTGTATTATTTCCTTTCTTTAGCTTGTGTGCTATTTTTGTGCATAAAACAAACAGCTATCTCTTAGAATTCTCCCATTATTTTTAATTTTGGTATCCCACCCTAAAAGATAAGCAGATGCAAAAAATATTATCTCTCACTCAGCTAACGTAGATTCCATTGCATTTTCATTCAGTTTCATTTATCTGCGTTAGAGTACAGTACCTTCTTTTGAATTTGAATAGGAAGTGTCTTTGTTATATGAATAAATAAATTGGCACATTTTTTTTCTAGTAACACAGCACCTTTCTAATGACAGAGCCACTTCTCAGGTGTAAGCAAGGGGAACATGCTCAATACCCTGATGCACTTGGTATGTGTGTAAAATGTCAGTGTGGATGTAAACTACCCAGCTGTCACTGTATGTCATCCTTGCCAAGTAATAAAAAAGTTGAAAAAGCTCTGAGTTACTTAATGATTCAATTATAGACAGAACAAACTACTGTATGGCATTCTTTCTTTTGAGTAGAGAGCTTCTTTTACCCTCTTACTACCCTCTTACTTCAACCTTGTGAAAGTTGGCCTACATTAATTCCAATAGACTTTCTGTAATCTAGCACTTAAAATGCTTTGATGACTTCAGTTCTGCTTGCAGAGACAAGTCTCTTATTAGTCACATCTTTCTTTTGTTCCCAATATCTGGTCTGTCATCATGATTTTGCGCTATGTGAGAAAGACAGTGCTTTTCTAAGTTATATTGGTATTCTGTAAAACAGAGTCCTAGCTGCAGAACATGGCTAAACATTTATTTGTTGAAAATATTCCCAGTTTCTTAGGGAGTAATGTGATTCTGGTGGCAGTGGTGGTTGCCTCTCTTCAGTTGTCGCTGGAGACTGTGGAGTGTCTTTTTGTTGTGACTGTACATTTTCAGTAATTTGATGCACATTATAAGTGTACATTTCCAAATCTGTTGAGATGGCAGATTGCCTAGTGAAAGTGAAATTACTATGTAGTGTGCGGTAGGTTACCCCCTCTGTGTGGTGTTTATAAAGCAGGGCTTGTTACCGACTCAGGGCAGTGGGGAGGCAGAGAAGATTTGCATGGATATGATAATTTACTGCTCTTTCTGGGAATGTCTTGGAAGAGCTGTCTTCAGTTTGGCCTTCAGCCTTGATCTGTTAAATGCACAGTGATTTTGGGTTTGATCAACACAGTTTGATGTCTATAGTCACACAAATGAGGCATGAGTAGAGCAGCAGGGGAGCCAAAGGTGATGAGCGTAAAATTCAGTCCTTTGAAAGGTCCTGTGTGCTATTTGAAGGTGACCTAGAAAGAAGGCAAGAGCAGACTGGATTTGTACCTATTTGGGGACGATTATTTTTGTATGGAAAGGAAGTTGTAGATAGTTAAGTGTTGTGTGTTTATTTTCTCCCTAAAGATCCTTTGTTATGTTTATTCGTCTGTTTGGTTTGGAAAGTCTTCAAAATGCCAAATGTCAGATTTTACAGAGATCATTGCTAGATGTAGCAATATAGTTTGACAGCAGTTTCCAGTCTTTAATGCTAGAAACACCGTGCTCTGAAGATAAGCCAAATTTCTTACATGTTTTTCTGATAGTGTTTGTACTGAATAGGTGGTATGAAAGTAAATAGCAGCATGAATAAAAACAATATCCCGCTAACCGTTTTCAGCATAGTACTTTTAAGCTTATCATACATTTTAGAGGTTCTTCTCTTCATCTGTAGAACATTACAAGAACTGGAGAACTGGATTTTGTCAATGAGCCTGGTGGTGGCTCCACGGCTGGAGTGCAAATAAACACACACAGACAGACACTATTTTATCTATAAAACTGACCACAGCTATATTGGCTAGAGCTGCCAATAGCCACTGGTGGTAGCATAGGAGGCAGATCTTTATCAGCCACTTCCCAGGTGTCAGATGAAGACCGGGGAGACAGATACAGGGTTAACCACATGGATGTAGACCACTGAGTGACCCTGTTTTTTCCACATGGAGAAGGGAATGTACAACATCCACCCAGCTGTGTGAGCACTTGATCTCCCTGCCCCATAAACAGAGTCTTCAGCTTGATTAAATCCTGCTTAATTGCAGACAATAGATCAAAACCCTTTCTCTCTGCCAAATCATTTTCACCTAGTTGGATGATCAGCATGTCTGGCTATTGGTATTCCTTGGCTTTCCTCCTCAACAGGGGCATTAGGGTGCTCTGTTTCATGCCTCTTCAACTAATCCAGTAAACTTGTAGTCTTCTCTCCAGGGGAAGGTGGGTTCCCCATCTTGTAGATGCAGCATATAACCTGGCCCATTATACAATACTGTGTCCATAGATCCATACTGATCTTATTTGATCTGAAACTGAATAAAAGCAAGACTATTTGTGTACAGATGCCCCTATCCTAATGCAGTACTGTATATATTTTCTATGCCCTGCATGCAAATTTACCTGTGTGGTGTGTTTTTTTTTTTTTGCACCACCCCTAATGGTGAAATTACTATATTGGGAAAAGGTGGGCATTCAAAAGGGACTGCTCTCCTGTCTGCTAACTGTTCTCTTCCACTCTTGGCCTCCACCACCTGTGGCATTTCCTTGGCAGATTTTAATCTATTAGGTTCCTTTGGAGGAGGAAATTTCCCAGATGGGATTCCAAAACCAAATTTATATCCCTCCTAAATATAACACATGGCTGTCTTATTCTAGTATCTGGCTAAGAGGAGCTGCAGTGCTGACAACCACGTTAAGGAGGTTGCTAACTGAAGGTGCAAGCCCCACACCAAGGAACACCCATACTGCTTCTGACCCAGCAACTACCATTCTACCCCACTCCCTCCTGCGTAAGGCCCAGTTAGGGAGGCCTGGGACGTGAGCTGCTGACTGCCAATAATTCTTATCCCTTTCACTTTCTAATGAAGACTTATCTGATGTTCCTGCACAATTCACCAAAATAAAATATGGTTGTGCTTGGATAAAAGGCATAATATATTTTGTTCCAACTGTCTGAAATAGTAAATGTCTGTGGAACAAATTTTAAATTTGCCCTTCATATCATTTATAAAATAAATGACACCTAGTTGGTTTTGCTTTCAGCAAGATAAAAATGCTGAACACACACTTCTGAACTTGCTAGAGCCTGAGGCTTTAGAAGAGGCTAAATGTGTTTAAATTCATCTATTTACATAACTGTGAGCTCAGTTATACTATAAAAATATATCAGCATCTGATTTGGGGTTTTGAAATTGGGTTAAACTCATGTGGTAGTCACATGGTATTTGGATCAATATCTGCACATTCTTTGGAAAACTTTTAATCCATTTTAAAGATGTGTTGTATAATGGTTGAAGGGGTACATGAGCTTTTAAAATCATTGCAATTGAGGATTTCTCCTGTGCCACTGATCCTGTTGTTGGCCACTTGCTGCTGCTGTGATGTTACTTTTAATATTTGTTTAATTTTTGATTCTTCCAAACTAGTGTATCCCTATGTCAATATTACAGATGGAATTTTAAAAATCCTAGCCAGTGCAAGCAGGAAAGCGCCCTTCATTTGCAAGCCTATAAGCGGCTGGGCTTTGTCAATGTCCCTGGTCAATTTCTCTTGCCTTTTGTCTTGCCAGTGCTGGCTGCTAGTTCCCTCTTTCTCCTCAATCAATCTCTCTCTCTCTCTCTCTCTCTCTCTGTGTGTGTGTGTGTGTGTGTGTGTGTGTGTCTACCTTCCTTCCCCATGCATTTACACACCCAGAGGTTTTCGAGCGAGGAGAGGAGTCACTTTAAAACTTTACTAAAAGAGGAGCCTCTGGCTTCCACGGTCTGTGTGTGTGTGTGTGTGTGTGCGCACGCACATGCACAGCCCTTTGTGCTGACTGTCTTTTTTATTTATTTCAAACTAGCATATTATGTCAGTATTACAGATGGGGGAAAAATAAAACAGATGAGATTGCAATATTTCCTGCAGCCCAAAACCCATGATCCTGGCATCCATTACTCAACAAATCCCATAGACACATTTAACTCTGACAGAGGCATTCAGATAATGATGAAAAGATTCAAAAGGAATTGAGCTCATATTCGAGTTAAAATTAGCAAGCCCTTAAATCAATTCAAATACTGTTTCTTTTCAATGTGTAACCACATCCTGGGATACCCAGCATGGTGTAGTAGATAGAGTGTCAGACTAGCAATTGGGAGATCTGGGTTCAAATCCCCACTCGCTCACACTTCTTGAAAATCAGCCTTGACAATTGCTTTGTGTTTGGGGGGGGGGGTTAACTGATGAAAAAAGGAGTCAGCTTCTGGGATTTTCCCTTTGTAGTGTTGCTTTATGAACGGTAGTGAGCATTAGAGGGTATCATGTAGATCAGCGGTCCCCAACCGTTTTGGGACCACAGAACAGTTGGGGGGCAGGCTCCGTGCATGGGGGCATGCCCCCTGTGTTAGTGCAACCCCCCTGTACAAGCACTGCATGCCCCTGCGTGAGTGTGACACGCCCCCCATGAGCGCAACACCCCCCCGGGTGGGGCAGTCAGGGCAGAGATCCATCTCTGCAGTCCAGTTCCAGCAAGACGATGGACCGGCACCAGGCTGTGGACTTGGGGTTGGGGACCCCTGATGTAGACTACCTTTACTTCTGCCATTGATGTTGTCAACATTCAGACTGCCTTTGCTATGTAAAGCTTAGAATCCTTTTTCCTGCGGCAATACAGCATGATATTGTGCAGCAATATTGGGTTGTTTCCTGGCATTTTTTAAATCATGGGTACAGAAGCACAATATCCCACATTCATAAACTGAATGTTTTTGGAAAACTGAATAATCTCTGATAGGGCTAGGGATGGGTGCCACTGTCATAGTCTCCTCATCTTTCTTTCATGGGCAATCTCCAAGCCAGGAATTAGTGAAGTAACCTGCCTTGGAAAGTTTTACAGATCCGCAGCAACCCTTCAGAATAGTAGGGACCCTAATGGGGACTGCCTGGGGAGTGGTAATTTTGCTGCTCTTGTTTCACTAAGGCCAATAGCAGGGGTGGCCCTGGTTTTCCCAATAAAATTCAGGTTAAAATTGTGTTCATTATGTCTGTTAGACAATGGAAGCTGCAGAACAATGAAAGTGATGCAGGAATATTCGTGCTTAAAACCAGTTTATAGGAATCATTAAGCAAAGAACTGTAGCATCTTACACTGAGATTGTAAGTTACCTTTCTTCATTGCATGCTTTAAACACATGCCTATTCACAAGCAAGTCTCACTGAATTTAGTGGAACCAACTCACTTGTAAGCATGCACAGAGTTGCATTGTTTCAGATTCTTGTTACAAAACACATGCTGGATTCTAATGTACATAATATCCATAGAGTATATGGTTGATCTTTTCATTTTAGTGTCAGCACCTTGAATATGCAGTGGAGGCGTATGTGCAGAGCATTCCCCAGCATCATAACAATACATAAAACAAGGCAAGTTGTCTGGCCCATAAGGAAATCTGTAGCCAAACAGCTTTGCACAAATAGTGCATATGTATTCAAGATCTCTAAACACTTTGATCAGCTTAGATTTTTGCAAGTTGTGCACAGTGAGGCTTGAGAGAGAAAGAGAGAGAAAAGGGCAGGGGGAGAAGAGCAGTCATGATGTTTAAATCATGACATTTCCTTGATTATTGTCCTGACGTGGAATGGAGAAGTTGTAGACTTAAGTGGATTGAGTACTGCTGTATATCAAGCAGCTTTGAGGTTATTTTTCGTGGGACAAAGAAACAAGTACTGGCTTATTCTCCAAGCTTAGAAGTTATAAAGTCCAGCTAATATTTGGGTTTGTCTCTAATGAGTATCCTAGAGGTTTATTACTATATGCTTAGCATGTTTTTAGAAGTGATCAAAGACGTATATCAATCATAGCATGTGTTTTTCCTCACCATTGTATCTTACATTCCAGAACACTGTTTTGTGTTTGGTTGTTGGTAGGTACACATGGTTTTAATTTGAAAGTCCGATTGGTTAACTGGCCTGGTTAACTGGCCTGATGTTACTACTGTGTTTCCTCAAAAATAAGACAGGGACTTATATTAATTTTTGCTCCAAAAAACGCAGTAGGGCTTATTTTCAGTGGATTATTTCCCCCATGTACAACAATCTACATTTATTCAAGTACAGTCATGTCGTCTTCTTCTGGTTGCTGCACAATGGTGGAGGGCAGGATTTCACTTAACTGGGGCTTATTTTTGGAGTAGGGCTTATATTACGAGCATCCTGCAAAATCATACTAGGGCTTATTTTCAGGTTAGGTCTTATTTTTGGGGAAATTGCCCTAGCAGAAGGCAATTTTTGATAAGTAAAAATGTCCTAGTTCTGTTTCATGGCATTTCTGACTCTGTAACGCCTTTCATGAAATGAAAGCCATAGGGAACCATGGGATGGGAAGATGAAGTCCTTTACTGAAAATCTTCACCTGCTGCTAATGTCATTTGGAAACAGCAATTTATCCTAATTAAAGACTTCCTCTTTCTGTCCTATAACTTCCATGGCTTCCACATGATGAAAAGTATTACATAGGAATCAGAAAATAAGTAGGAGAAAAATAGGAAGTCTTTATTTATTTATTTATTTAATTTATACCCCGCCTATCTGGCCCACCGGACCATTCTAGGCGGCTTCCAAATATAAAATCAAATAATAAAACATAGACAAATACATAATAATCAAACAAGAACAGCAGTAAAAATAAAAAGGAAAAGTAAGAAAAAATCAAGAGTTGGCTGGAGGGAAGGCCTGAATAAACAGCCATGTTTTTAATTGTTTAACGTCCTTTGATTACTAAAGATTACCCTGTGCTGATGACACCATCGTCCTTCCACAGGTTACAGTAACAGGTTTTCAGCCAGTGTGAGAAAAAAAAATTAACTAATGACATCAGTGTCTGATTTGACCTACCTAAAGTGGAAGACATAGGCGACTTGGTAGGCAGACAGTGAAATCAAAGAAACATGACAGTTATACATGAACAAAGCTGGAGATTACTTTTGCAAGTAGTGCTACATTTAAAAAGTAAATTGACACCAGTTGCATGGCATTACCTAGTAACTGGAAGGAAGGTCTTCCTGTATGATTAAAGTGTCAACTTCAGCTGATAAATAATCATCTAGGATCCTGATTTTAAATGTCTGAATTAGGCAATTGTCACATTTCCAGGGGATACAGCAGGCAAAAGTCCAATAAGTCAGTCCAAAGTCAGAAGTCCAGGAGATGCAAAACAGATACCAAATTGTCAAAGCCAAAACACAAACCGTAGTCAGAAGTCAGAGTCAAGTAAGCAAGGTTCAAGATAGCAGGAACATGGACACAAGCCAGATAATGGACTTGTCCTTTCCACAGATTTCCAAGCCTTCTAGGTACAAATTATATAGGAGCAGCAACCATCAAAGTCCTAGAAGCCTTCCATCCTGTTAAAACTCAGGACTGGTCGACCTGATGTTCCTGTGAGAAGCATTCATGCGAGCTTGGGATCTTCATGTCATGAGTCCTTGCTGAAGCTTGTCCCTCACTCTGGCTACTGGAGAAGGATAATCTGGTGGTGATTCAGCTGTCTGTGCTTCTAATTGTCCAGTACTGTATTTTCCTCAGCTGAAATTAACCCCTCAGATGCCAGATCTTTTTTTGCTGAACTCATGATAGCAATTTTCCAATCCTGCTTAAAGATGGTGATGCCTGATATCTTGAAATTGTATCCACAGTTTTGTGCATTTTGGTTGAACATAAGAAAAGTATTGCCTGATCATGGATTTTGGCATTTTATTTTGGAAGTGACATCTTTGGTAGAATCTATAGATATAACAGTGTAGATAATGGCAGTTTTGCTTCCTTGGAAGTTTACCTAAGAAGCATCTGAAAGACTACTTACACTTTCTTCTTCTGTGTCTAATAGAAGTCAGAACTAAATTTATGATCAGAGACATCTCTTCCATCTAAAATTATATAATTTTTTCAGCTCCCATGTAATTTGGATCTACAGATTAGGAAAATACAAAATTGCCTCAAATTAGCTTTCTGCAATTTCACAGCAAATATGAATCTTATTATTATATTTGTTGCTCAGGAATATTTTATTTTTAAGTCTGCAGTAGGAGGAAAAGAGAAAATTGCTAATACAGGTTGTTTTCCTTTATAGTGGTTTGGCCTAGATATTTCTTTCCCCCTTTTTTCCTCAAATTGCAGAGCTTTCTGGTTCTTCCTAATGAGCAAGACGATTGCTGGGTGAGAGAAGAAGAAAACAAACAAACAGCAAAATCATAAGTAAAATTGAATTCTTTTTATCTGCTTCGAGACAGGAAAACAGCTAGCTCAACACGCTCTGGTTTTTGACACTCCAGGTGTGATCAGAGATTACTTATCAACTGCAAGAGAATGGGGAATGAGTTCATTAAAATTTGGCTCTCTCGCTCACAAAGGGAAACGTCTCAGTTTGATTTCTAGAACAGCTCATGTTATCTTTCCTATCTTTTTCTATAACTGTGCTTTTAAAAGAAATCTTTCGCCTTGTATTTTTGACCATTTCCTGTTTATGCTGAGCTCCTTTCAATGAAAAAAGAGGCTATTGCTGTAGATTGGATAGTATTAGAAATTAACATTTCTGCAATCTCTTTGATGCTGTGAATAAAATTACATATAAATGCTTGAGTCTTAATATTGCTTTAACACTCCCTATACAGTGGTGCCCGCAAGACAATGTTAATTAGTTCCGCGAAAATTGCTGTTTTGTGAAAACATCGTCTTGCGAAATGTGGTTCCCCATTGGAACACATTGAAATCTATTTAAAATTGCCCATAGGAAAACTGTTTTGTGAAGCACGGATCAGCTGTCAAAATTGCTGTCTTGCGAAAAACGGTCCCGAAAACACCTGTTTTGCGAGTTGCGGACCTAGCTGTCAAAATTGTCGCCTTGTGAAAAACGGTCCCCCCCCCAAAAAAACACGTCTTGTGAAGCACGGACTGAAACATCATCCAGCAGAAATCGCCCATAGGAAACACCGTTTTGCGAAGTGCTATAGCGATCGCAAAAACTCATTGTCTAGCGAATAAACTGTTATGCGAGGTAATCATCTAGCGGGGCATCACTGTAATAGGAAACTTGGATGGTAAGTGCAAATAGAAACAGAACCAAGATAGGGCTTAGACAAAGAAGGCAAGGTGGGGAAAGGGGGCAACATACATACAAGTACATTTTTTAAGTCAAGACAGCCACATGAAAACTGAGCAGGCTTGGTCACCATGGGATGATGATTTTGAACTGCAAAATAAAAAAGTGTGAGGTATGGAGGGTTGGGATGCTTCTGGGAGTTTACACTAACCTCTTCCAACCTGGTGCCCTATAGATGTATTTGACTGCACCTCCACTGTTTCCAACTGGCAAACCTATGGTGACTAGGGATGAACACGATTTCAGTCTATGGATGAGTTGGGGAGTACTGGCTTACAGTATTCTGAATTAAGGTAATTGTGACAGGCCGCAATCCTGAACTCCTACTAGGAGGTGATGATTCTTTGATGTGTTTTAGATCTGATGTGTATTTTGAAGTTTTAACTAGAGTTAAAATAGTGGTACCTAGGTTTTTACAGTGCTAGATCTCAAGTTTCACTATAATATGTGCTGAATCTTAGGATGCAGTTAGACAGACCAGTTATCCCAGGCTGGATAAGGCTAAACAGGGTTGTGTTGAGTCTTTTCCCTCTAGTACTTTAAACTGGATATGAAAGGGCTTGAATCTGAGATCTGCTGGAACATAAAATCTGTCCTATCTTGCTAATATTTCCCATCTTCAACTTCTCTTCACAAAATCAGTTTTATCTTGTTGTTGTTTAGTTGTTAAGTCGTGTCCGACTCTTCATGACCCCATGGACCAGAGCACGCCAGGCCCTCCTGTCTTCCACTGTCTCCCAGAGTTGGGTCAAATTCATGTTGGTAGCTTCGGTGACACTGTCCAACCATCTCGTCCTCTGTCGTCCCTTTCTCCTCTTGCCTTCACACTTTCCCAACATGAGAGTCTTTTTCAGGGAGTCTTCTGTTCTCATGAGATGGTCAAAGTATTGACCAGCTTCAGGATCTGTCCTTCCAGTGAGCACTCAGGGTTGAATGCCTTCAGAATGGATAGGTTTGTTCTCTTTGCAGTTCAGGGGACTCTCAAGAGTCTCCCCCAGCACCACAATTCAAAAGCATCCATTCTTCAGCGGTCAGTCTTCTTTATGGTCCAGCTCTGACTTCCATACATCGCTACTGGAAAAACCATAGCTTTGACTATGCAGACCTTTGTCATCAAGGTGATGTCTCTGCTTTTTAAGATGCTGTTGAGGTTTGTCATCACTTTCCTCCCAAGAAGCAGGTGTCTTTTAATTTCGTGGCTGCTGTCATCATGGAGCCCAAGAAAGTAAAATGTGTCAGTGCCTCCAGTTTTACTTAGTGACACTATAAAAGTAAAGAAAGGAAAATTAATCCTTCCCTACAGAGGGCAATCCTATCATGCATTTTGTCCCAACTGAGAATAGTTCTATGCAAGAGAAGTGATCAAGATGACATGCAAGTTTTCCATAGGTGCAGTTGTCTATACATATAGTGAAACAGATGTACAGTATGTGTAGTCATCTCACATCTCATATAAACAACACACAGTGTGTATGATCCTAAAGCAGCACTCCCTATATTTAAGGGCAGATGTGTACACGTCTGTGCAAATGATAGGCTAGATCAGGAATTTGTAGTAGACTCTAAATCTGATGCTGGGGAGGTAGGCCCCAGGATCCCATTCCATTGTACATATTATTGCCATTAGATAGCAGTTAATTAAAGGCTGCTTATGTTGGAGCAACCCCAGTTTGACCCCGTAGTTCTTTGTCAGTGGCTAAACTGTCACTTTGCATAGCAAGTCAATCTAGAGCAGGCCCACTGAATCATTGGGGATTTGGTGAATCAATTCCTCCATAAATTCGGTCGATTCAAATGTGCTTACCCTAGTTGCAACTTACAGTGGTGCCTCGACTTACGAACTTAATCTGTCCCCGAAGACGTTCATAAGTGGAAATGCTCATAAGTCGAAGCACCATTTCTCATTGAAATGAATGGGAATGGGAATTAATCCATTCCAGCATTTTTTTTTTAAAAAAAAAACAAAAACATAAAATAAAATAAGGCACACAGAAAGGCCCATCGGAAGGCACTGGGGCCTTTAAAAAGCAACAAAAAATAAAGAGAGCAAGCCCCGAAGGCTGCAAAACAAACAAACAAAAACACCCAAAAATAAACATTGAGCAATCCCCACGCTGGGACTTGCAAAAAAAATCACCAAAAACAAACAACACAGCACAGAAACATAACCCCCCCAGCGCAAACCCATCCTGAAAAACCCACCCAGAAGTTTTTAAAAAGCAAAAAGCAGCACCTTATCAGGCGGACCGAAGCCTCCTCTGATGGCACTCACTCCCTGGCGGATGGCGGCCAGCAACAGGCCCCGGTCATCGGCGTTGGGCAGCTGAGGCAGCAGTGGGGACAGCCATGGGGGAGGGGCCCTTACTCATGAGTAGACCCACACCAGGGATGGGCAGGGAGAGTACCGGCTTCCCGCACCCTGCGGCGATCCGGAGCCGCCCCCGCCTCTCCTTCCTCCTCCTGCGCCGCCGCACTCTCCGTCCCTGGAGGAGTCCTTCAGACTCACATTCTATAGATTAAAAAGTTCCCTGACCCCTTGCTCTAACTGTTGGGGCAAAAGAGCTACAAAGAAGCAACCTCTTCACCACCAATGGTTTGAATTTCCTGTCCCCCCCCCCTGCCTTTTTCTGTTTTTATGTCAAAGCTCTGCTCGCAAGTCGAAGTGAAATTTTGTGAGCTGAGCTGTTCGTAAGTCGAAATGTTCGTCGGTGGGGCGTTCATAAGTCAAGGCACCACTGTACTATGCTAAGCACTGTTGCTCAGCAAGGACAAATCAGTCAAGGGACTCATAAAAGGACCTAATTTCCGTAGGTTGAAAATATGTAGTACTTGTCTGTAATAGGATCCAGTGTACAGGGGATGTTGGTTGACTTGGCAACTGTAATGGCAAATGGGTAGAGAGTTCCACCATGCCTCTTTAGAAAGCCACTCACTATTCTAGCCTTTTGTTTTTATTTTTGGGGGGCTGAGAAATTCAGAGTTTGAACACTTGCCCAGCCTTGCCGTCTATTCTTTCTGACTTTATATCAGGTAAGATATAAGATGCCATGTGTTCTCAAGGAGTGTTTGTCCAGCAGGTTAGATCCATTTAGGTTTCATGATCTTGCTTCAGTCAGAGAGCCTGAAAAGAAGCTCTGCCAGGAAGGAAGGAAGGAAGGAAGGCAGCAGCAAAATGCAGAAGAGGATTCAGCTGTATTGCACCAGTGCTGTTCCTGGTTGCCAGTATCACTTAGTGTTTGGATTTTGACAACTTGTCATGGGCCATGATGGAAGTAGGTGATGCTCGCTAGTAACCAAGACCCTCAGGCTTTGGGCCACTTGAAAGACTAGCGAGAGGAAAGAAATCTGTTTGGCAGCCAGATAGTATGGGGCCTTGATAAGGCAGTGGTATCCTGTTGTGATTGTGATAGCTGTCAAAAGCATCCTGCTATGCTCTAGAGGAAATGGGTCATAGCTATGTTGATACTGATTGCTCCTCAGCAAGCCCGTTATTCTTTTCAGACTTGTATATTATTGGTAGTTCTGCCGAGCCCTGGACTGCATTTTCACAGAAATCTAAACAGTCTTTTATAAATCTAAACAGTCTTTTATACAGGGAGTACTTTTTTAAAAAAAACACATTTTAAGTCTTTGTGTAATTGGGCTCCTTCTGGATTTGGGGAGTATCATGAGGAAGACATGGATGATGACAGGCAATAAAAAGGGAGAAAGGAGAAAGTGCGAAAGGAGAAAATGGAAAATGTACAAGGAGGCATTTTTGTAGCACAGTAGGTTTCATTCAGGAAGCATGATAGTGAAATGACATTGCTAATTAATAATTATTACGTGCTGTCAAGTTGATTCTGACTTCAGGTGACCCTTTCCAGGGTTTTCTAGATACAGAATGTTTTTAAATGATTTACCTTCTTCTGGGGGCATCCTGGGACTGTGGAGCTTGCCCAAGGCTACAGAGGCTGGCTCTTCTTCTTGCAGGCACAGTAGGGAACTTCTGTCTTTGCAACCACATACCTAACTCAGTGAGCCAGCCAGCCAGCAAAGGCATTGCTACAAATGTAAATTAGCAAACTGCCAAAATGATTGTATCAGACATACCATGAAGTTTTGTTTCCCATCTGTAAAATGGAATAATGGGTGGCGTAGCTACAGGGTGGTTTTGAGACTTAATCCTGTGGATTATAATTAAAAAGAATTTACATAACTTAATAGCTGTTGCGCCAGTAATAAATACTGTATGTGTGTACAGTACTGTATAAAAGAGAACAAAGCAGGAGCATATGCTGTGAAACTGAGACAAAGGCTTGTACATTCGAGGTCTGTTCTCTGTTGTTCCTTGTCATCAGTATTATTTAACCTTTTTCTGAAGGGAGTGATTTGGTTTTGTGTGGTAGCAGAAACAACAGGTGACACTGTAATATTGCTCTCTGTCTGGGCTGTACTCTATAAAGGTACTGATTTGGTCTCGCCCATGTATTTGCTGCTGAAAAATAACAGACTGGCCCTGCTTGCGTGCCTTTGGGTAACAAAAAGAATAAAACAGATTGCATTCATATTTTCTTGCTGTAGCTGCTGGATGTAAATGGCCTAGGCTCATTACCACCATAATTTCGCTTAACACACCATGAGTTGCTGCAGAAATCAAAAGAGCTATTTTTCCTTTTGGCTCAAGTGGTGTAAATGTAGAGGTTTTGCTCAATTTTAATAGAAGCACACATCAGCTCCATCTTGTATGGTTCATAGCTGAATCAGACCCATGTTAGCATACGCTGGTTTTTTGCATTGCTCGACTACCCTTTTGTGTGGAAAGAGGCAATTGTTCTCATTCAGCTAATGTTGCAGGAGGCCATTCATCCAGGGGGATCACCAACAAAACAAAATGAATTAGTCCTGTTGATCTGATTCATCAGCTGCCACATGGAAGGTTTTGGAGCATGGAAAGAAATGCATTTCTAATGTTTAGACAGAATTATTTAACCCTTCAGCAAGAACTGAAAAATGACCCTTCATTCCCTTTGTTTTGCAATATTAATTTCTTTTCCTGTTTTGCTGAACTTGCAGAAAAGATCTAACCCATTAATAAACAACCTCTATAAAACAGTCTTGCTTTTCATGTTTAGCACTGATGGTTTAATTTCTCTTCTCCAGGGAGCTCAAGTGCAGACAGATTACATCCCTCTGTTGAACTCTTTGGCTGTATATGGCTGGCAGCTGACTTGTGTGCTCCCCACTCCAGTTGTAAAGACAAACAGGTACCATGAAAAGACAACCTTTTTCTTAGGCACAGGAATCAGTCAGAAAAGTGGCTATCTTCTTACCTTGGGAACCTCTCGGTGTACATTTAGGCAACTTATAACTGACAGGGCACTCTTCCACAAACTGTACCCTCCAGATGTTTGGGACTATAACTCTCATTATTCTCAGTGATCAAGGCTATCGGCCCATTTATTTGTTAATTTAAAGCAAACACATAGCAAACCATAAGCTAACAACACTGGTTTTGAACAGAGGGTTCACTAACTCTTGAGTCCTGCTGCCTTTTTGATGAAGAGGGAGGCTGGACTGGTAGTCTTGTCCAGCACTTGTAGCAATGCCTGACATGTAGCTGACTTCCAGCATTACACTAGTGCTTGACTGTCAGCACAAATGGGAACTTCTTCCTGATAGGCTTCCATGCCAAACAAAATTCAGCATGGGTAGGGTTCTTAGCTCACCAGAACAGGTTTTGAGGGGTGCATGAATGCGTCTGCCTGGGATCTTCCCCTGTTATTGAATACACTGACAGAAGGTGTTCGTTCCACCAATGGATCCACATCATTGGGTTCTGTCACTGACCTATATTCCCTCCAATAAGGCCTTGTTCATAACCCCATGTACAGTTGATGGAAGATTAGGTAGGAAGCCAGTGTTTCAGAGGAGAATTAATTGAAATTAGTTATCCATTCAGATTTCTTCCCTTTCCCTCTTAAATTATAAAGACAGAAAATGCTTCCACATTAGGTATAGGAATGGCAGTGCATGGTTTGCTGCTTGTTAAATTACATCATAAAACCCTGCTGGCTTAAGCCAAGATTTGGTTTATCCAGCATTCTCTTTTCACCAGCTATCAGCCAGAGAGACTCTGAGAGTTTACAGGCATGAAAATGATATTTCTCTGTCACTGTCTGAGGATCATTCTGAGATTTGCTGCTGGAAATTCCATTTATCTATTACTGAGCCTATAAAAATCACCCTATTTAGTTGCTACTTATCCATTTGTTATCATCATGCTTAGAGAGAAATGCAAAGACCCTCATCTGTCTGCCAGGTATTTCATGCATCTGATATGCAAATCTAGTCTACAAAGGTTTATACCATAGTGGCTGACATGTTGTTGAGTAACTATGTGGCTGTGAATGACAATAATGTCACTGGCATGCAATATTTCTCTTTCCTTTCATTTAAAACGTCCCATTCCCACCTACACCCAGCCAGGTTCCAAGGCTCCCTAGTGATCCCATTTGATCTGGGGAAGCCTTTGGGAGCCTGTCAATGGGGTGGGGAGAGGCTTTAATGTCAGAAAATTGTTGCTGCCCTGCTGGCAGTAGTCCCAATCCTGGTAGCAATGTTATGGTACTAAGGGCTCCCTTCCTCATCATGAAGCTTCAAAGAGGATCCGTAGGGAGCCTTGGAACCTGAAAAGGGGGGGGGGGGGATAGGAAGCTTTACATTAAATTAAATTAAGGAGTAATACCACAGGCTGATGACATCATCAGCTATGTTGTGTCATGTGAATTTTAGCCAATCATTGTAGTAGTCTTTAGGCTACCCTAAGAATATCTTGTATTTTATTACAATGAGTTAACATATCTACCCATATAGAATTTATACCGGCTGTTGCTTCTTGGTACTGATCCATACAGATCTTGGTTAAGTTCCTGTACCATGCATTCCAGCTGTGACTCAGTGCTATGTTTTGGTGAAATCCAAACTTTTATCAGGCTATTCTCAAGGTTCTCTATCATTCAGTAAATCATTCACTATTGTTTAGGAATTTTTTAAAAAATCAAATTGACTGCTAGAACTTGTTTAAATATGCAGATGTGGCATCTGGTGCAGTTTTTCTTAGATTGTGCATTTATAAAATATGTGCCTTTTGTTGCTTTTTTCCTTAATACACAAAATACAGTGGTGCCTCACTTTATGATTGCCCCACATTACGACAAAACCGCTTTACGACGATCTTTTTGCGATTTTAATTGCGATTGCAAAATGATGGTCTGAATAAGGGTTTTTCGCTTTGCGATGATTGGTTCCTTGCTTCGGGAACCGATTCTTCGCAAAAATGACGATTTTCGGACAGCTGGTCGGTGGTTTCAAAATGGCCACCGGGTAAATAAAATGGCTCCCCGCTGTTTTCTGGGACAGATTCCTCGCAAGACAGCCACCGAAAATGGCCACCCTATGGAGGATCTTCGCTGGATGGTGAGTTTCAAGCCCATTGGAACGCATTGAAGGGGTTTCAATGCGTTTCAATGGGCTTTTTATTTTCGCATTACGTTTTTGTTCTACAGCGATTTCGCTGGAACGAATTAACGTCGTAATGTGAGGCACCACTGTATATTACACCTGACCATTGAATGTTAGTCTGCATTAAAGAAATAGGAAAATAACAGATTCTGCCTGCTGTTTCACTTTGATTTCCATTGTGTACGGCGCAGTAAGCAGGACTACAACAGACTTTGTAGTTTTCTTTATTAATGTCCACAAGAGTGCAGAGCTATATTTCTCATGCAGATAAATAATTTACCAGGGACTTGTACTTAAATCCCAATGTACTTTGGGAAACAAAATGGTGTCAGCAATAAGTACTCCCACCACACCCCATAATTAAATAGATGAGGGTACAAAAGAGTCTCCTAGATAGCTGAATAGTTTAAGCACAAATCCTGGTGCTGTATTCTGTGTGAGAAATGGCATGTTCACTATCAGTACAAAGCTGATTTGAACAGATAATCATGTTATTTGCCATAAATTTTAAACTGTATACTTTGGATGGATGGAACGCATTCTTAGGACTGTGGTTGTGTTTGCATTTTTTAAATAGGGATGGGAGTTTAGCCACTAAGCAGATTGTCTTTCTTCAGAGACCCTTCCTGCTCCAGAAAACCAAGAAGAAACAATCTAAGGTATATGGCCTTGAATTCCTCTCTCTGTTTGTCTTGGCAAAGCTTTCATAGTCTTAATTGATTTTCCACATCAGTAGAAATGGCTTGTTTAACATTTCTGTGGTTTAAAAGATTTGCTGAACACTTGCTGAACTATGACTTAAACGGTCAAACTGAAAGAAAAAAAAAGTGAAGTATAAGAAAGAGGTGAAAGGGTCCCACCTTCCTCACTCTGTTTGAGTGAGTGGATCTATATTGTTATATATGCTTTACTTCAGTACTTACAAATACTTCCCTGCTCTCTACACAGTCTATTACTGTGAATAGTAAATATTCAGTGAATTCAGCTTTAGCTTTTTCATGTAATTTTGAGGTGACTCAATTGCTGTCCTTTGCTCTTTGACATACACGTTTACTGTACTGCACTACATGTAGCAGGCTTTTGTTTGTGACTTACGGTTAATTACAAAAACAATTAGAAAAACACTCAGAGGTAGGTTAGCATGCAGTTGTAGTTTGTGATGTTGTATCATCTTGTGTTTCAGCCTCTTTGTCATAGAAGTATTGTCAAATGGTCAGATATAGAGGGCGATCAGACAGGCATATGTATATCTTGCTATTGTGGTTGCTTTTAGGGGTCACTTTTCCGGTTCACCCCTTTTCCCAGCAATCACATGATTTCAGTAATATTGACCCATTCTGCCTCTTTTGCCAGCTGTTGCACCCCTTTCTGGAGCAGTGCCAGGGCTGCAGTTTATTGGGTGCCATTGAGAGCCTTCTGCAGTCCGTGCAGTTGGTTAATCCCAGATGGAGTTGCAAGTGGTATTCTCTGTGGTGACAACCCTGTGACATATGCAGTGGGCTGTGACATTAAAAGGGACAAGGGAGAAACCTTTTTCCTTTATTTTCATATTCTCTAACTTTTAATAGCACCTTTCCCTAACTGACACAGTGCAAATCTAGACACATTGGAGGTGCCCTTTGTGCCTGATGCAGTACCGACTTGTTTAGAGGAAATTTTTGAAAGCAGAGGAGTTGCCATAATTGTCAGACAAAAAAAGGCAGGATGGCGCATGTCAGTAATTGAAAAGGGGGGAAATTGGAGCACTCTGAAGTGCTGTCTGGATCCTTCTCACAGGAGAAGAAACATCTCCTGTGTGGATGGAAGGATTGCTCAAGTGAGATAACATAGGATGCACTGAAGATAAGAGCATTTTAAACGCAAACTGGATCGCTCCAACCTCCCCCATCTAGACCAGCCCTTAGTTAGGCCAGCACTTAAGCATAGTTTTTTCTTAGCCTACTATTTAGACAGCCTCAAGTCAAGTAACCTCATGGCTTCAAGTGTCTCCACCTTTGGAGTTTGTTTGGTGCCCCCTTCATGAACTTCAAAGCATTACTTGAATGACTGAAATACTGCAATACTTTGCATGAATTGCTTCCCTGTCTGTTTTTGAAAATAGCGTACACACTGTACTTTTCAAGCACCTCTTTCAGCACCTGGCAAGAATTCTTCAATTGAGAATATCTTTTCAAAAAGCTGTGTTGTCTTAATTAAAAGTAGGCTGCATGTGACTTTTCTAAATGAAACATCATAGGATATTTTACTAAGGTGATGATTTCCAACCCTCACCCCTTGCACCTGTTATCATTTGAATTTTTTTTCAGGAAGTGGTGCTTAATTGTCTCACCACTGAAACTGAAACATGAAAAATGGTAGGACGTAAGAGCAAAACAGCTCATATGCTCTCTGCTTATTTATTAAATCAGAATACAGTCCACGGGCTTGGGTGCATCATAGCTCCACATTCTTAAGCCACTATCTTAAGAACATGAGCCCTCTAAAAAAGCTATGCAGACACTAACAAGCAAATTATTGCCGCATTCCCAAAGTGTTTCTGTTTAAAAATAAAAACCATAAAACCTGTCCTGTCTCATTACACCTTCTACTATATTAACATTAAACACTTAGCATAAACAGATTTCTGCTTAAGTGTAACATTTATCACTATATTTGTTTACAGTTTCACTGGAGGTTCTCCAAAGAGAACAGGCACCATAAGCAGTCCAAGAAATCTCTGAAGGCAAAACTAGATACCAGAGAGCAACAGCAGATGACAACAGAAGAAATGCATGAGTCAGAAGTCATAGAAAATGCAAGGAATTCAGAAACCCAGTTTTCCACAATTGAAAGTGGGTTACAGTTTCCAGTAATCTCAGACCAACAGCTGGGTGGTGTCAAAGATGGGAGAATGGAGGCCTTTAAACACAGAGACATGCTTATCTACAACAATGAGGTATCAGCAGAAAAATGGAATGCAGGTCAGGATGCTGATCAAGAAACAGAAGGTTTGTGTTTGGATCAGAAAGGCATACATGGAAACTGTGGGGACCACATGTTCCAAGAGCACTGCACCGCAGCTGACAATAATGAGAACTGTGGGGCAGAACTGATAGAAAGCAGTTTTGAGCCTGCCTGTCAGTTTGACTGAGAGAGGTAACCATTTGCCAAAGTAAAGAAGTTGTTTTGATTATCACTTTTCAACATGACAGTGTAATAACACTTGATTTGATACCGTTGAGTTGCTACAGGTACATAACAAAAAATGTGATTGCTGTTGCATTTCTTGGCGATGTATGCAAACCTAACAGGCTGTTGTTTTTTCTTATTCAAGAAAGACCATGGATTTCTAGCCTGTGCTGAACTACTCTTTAAACCAAACAAAAGCTACATCCTGTATTTTTAACAATGTATCGTTAGAATACACCATATTTGTACTGGTTTCTGTCAAACAGAATTCAGGATATAAAGAGCTTTAAAGAAGTGACTATAATTATACTTGTCTTAAATACATCTATATATCTTGCTTTCAGAACTACTAGTCTCTTGCAAAAATTTCAAGCAATAATAAAGCCATGTGTTTTATCTGATAAACCACAAGTGGTAAGAAGTGAGAAAGGATTCTTCATATGCTTAGGAATCTAATTAATACCCAGGGTATCTGATTACTGTTTAAGTTACAATAAATATTGCACACAACAACATGCTCATAAAAACAAACAAACTGCATGTTAAAAAGCTGCTTGATTTATATGTATTTCATCAAAGGTTGTACACTTGTTACCTACTTATATTACATTGGAAGTAAATGAGTCCTTACTAAGAACTTTCCAATTGAAAATAATCAGCCAGTAAATATTAGACAAGTGGGAACCAGTATGGACTTAAAATATACAAACTGATAAGTAAAATAAAATAATTCTCAGCTGACATTATGTAATGCTATCATTGATTTCCTCATATTTTGCACACATATTAATCTTAACAATAGGTTTTGTGTAATTTGAATTCTTAAAGCTCTAAAATATACTTGAATTCTTAGTCATATTTCATGTGTGTATTCTTTTTCCTTCATTATTGAGCAAACCTACCTGGGTCTGCATTTGATCAATGTTTAGAATCTGTAAAGTGTTTTGAAAATGCCTTCTGTCCTTGCACAAATTGAAACTTGAAGCCAATAAACAATATAGCTTCTTTTCCCTACTGGCTGGTTTATGTTTGATAGTCCCCATTAGTTTCTCTGTAAAGTATTTTAACTCAATAAAACATGGTCTCTAGGTACACATCACACATACTTAAGCTCTTTTTTAAGTTGTCAGCTTCATCTACAAGAAACTGCGATTTGCAAAAACACTTTAAAACAAAACTTGGAATGGCTACATAAAAGATTATGGAAGTATAGTTTAAATCAATTCATTCTGCACACATGTACAAGGCAATTTAATATATTTCCTCCCCAACAATCGAAGAATGCTTGTGTTGGCTTCAGCAACTTAGCTGAATATTCAGAAAATGGCATTGTAAATAACTTTAATTACTTAATTACTTGTGGAATTCTACAAAAGACTATCTCAGTCATGAATAGACTCTGCCCCTAATCCTTTATTAAATTGCTGCTTACAAATAACTTAGTGGTTCCTATTTAGTAAGAGTCAGAGCCATTCTCAGTGAAAATGTGCATGGAACCAATTTTGATTCAAAAGAAGTGAACATTTGAAATTCTGGGTATCTCACAGATCTTCTTTGTACTGTCTTGTGCAGGACAGGACCCTCTTTCAAAACTGCCTAGGGCAAATTACAAAAGATTCTGGAAGAAGGCACCCTCAAACTGATGTACAAGCTCGTAAGGTGCAGGAGCCATTCCTTTATGTTCAATCCTTCTTTGATCGCAGCAGCAACAATATAAGGGAGGACATCTTGATCCAAGCAAGCTAGGCTTGTCTTGTTTGCCTTTTTCCTGTCTCTTTCATTTTGCATCTTCCTAGTTCTTCTTGCTTCTTCTTTAAAACTACAAAAGATGGGAAAGGAAGGGGTTTTAGAAGCACATACAGTTATGAACTTCTGTGTTTTGGAAAATAGAATTAAGCATCTGCATCATCAACAACTTCTATCACATTGCTAAAGAAGCTCTCATGTATATGCTCCACTACCCAACCACGCCACTACCTTGAAAACAGTGCATCAAGTTGAGGATTGCTGTTTAAACTTTTGAACAACGACTCCTTCCCTTGGATTATCCCTATCACCAACTCAAGCAAGCCATGTCCCCTTTTGCACTGTTGCTATAACACTGCCACAGCTAAGGGCAAACTTCACTGAAGGGAAAAATGTTTTTGTAGTAACATGATATAAACATGTCATAGCACTGGTCAGCAGTGTACTCAAGTATATCTTGTGACTGCTATCTAAAACAATAAGCAGTTTGTAAACCAAAAGAGTTTTTTTAAAGCAATAACAAGGCTAAGTGAACAGGTAAAAGTAAAATTCACTTATCCACTGCCTGAAAACCTTAAACAAAAAAAACCCAGAAATGCATATCTATACATACTAGTACTGTCCACTAGAGGAAGCCAAAGACCTTGCAATGTATAGTGTTCAATACTTTTTGGCATCAGTGAAGGGGGCTTGGTGCTGGTCACCCATGGATATCATGGTCCTATTGTATGCAAGCAATGTTTAAAGCTATCAGTTTCTTCAGTACACAACCATAACACCCTACTTTGTACTTCTTTATCATATGTTCCTCATATACATATTGTTTGAAAAAGGTAATAACAAAACTGCACTATGTATTAGACTCTCATAGACTCTCTGCAAAGCACACTACACAAACTCGCACTCCCACCCTAAGTTCAAAGTCAGCACTAAAAGCTCAAAATAATTCAAAGCGCAACCCAAAAACTCAGCTTCTTTCTTCTTTTCATAATCCCTTAGATATAAAACGGAATCTGTCCTGCCAGAAATCCTGCAGACCAATAAGCTTTCAGTTCCATTAATAAGCAATCTTTCACATTTCTTAACTGCCTTAACTGTCACTCCTGGCAGACGTTCCACACACATCTGTCAACGCTTTTGATTACCATACAAACCTATGTGCAAAAATACATGATGCAAAATTGCCACATCTCACTTGGCTCCAAAACTTCCACTGTTTAAAAACAGGGCTGCTAAGCCATCTATATATAGAAAATAAGAGGTACTATTTATGTGACTGCTATTCCTTTCTAAAAATAAAGTGTTAATGCAGAATATATTATAGAAACTGAAATATTCACAAACCTATTCGTTGGAGTACATAGAGCTGTTAAGAAGAACGTTCAGAGTCAATTTACTGTCATAATAAGGCCCTGATTGTACGAGTCAGCATGCCCCTGTGGTCAATCTGATTTCCACAATGATCTCTGTCTGTTTTGAGCCATCACAATCAAACAAATTGGAGTAGCTGCATCACAGCCCCCATATGGAGATAAAAACTCATACAGATGGTACCTACACGTATCCTGATGGACTGTGAATATATATTGTTTATACCTTCATTGGTTTCACAATTTTATATCAGTGTAATTGTTGAAATATGGAATTTGTGACACAACTACTTCATCTCCATCTTTGGAAGAAGAGTCTTTGCCCTACTGGAGAAGAAAATGAAAGCAGTTCACCTTAGTAAAACATTATCTTTGGCTCTAGCACTCTCAATGCAGGCAGCAGAAACAGCTGCCGTAATTTTCAGTGAGTTAGTTGCCTTCATTGTTCAAGAAAACATGAAACACAGCCTCTGCTGAAATACTGTGAAAGAGAAAAGACCGAGATAAAACATTTTAGATAAGGGTTAGAAGAAATAGTCTTGAGTTTAATCAGAGATTATACATTATTTTAAGCCACTGTGATATTTGCCCCTCGTGGCCCCTGTTTGTTTTCCAAACACAGAGCACATGAAGGCAAACCAAACACCTTTTCACACTCTGCCACCAGTTGATCACTAAATCAACATATTTTACTTAGGAAAGATGAAGGTCCATTCAGTTTTCACTTTTTCTTAGAACAGGTTTATTAATTACAGATGTTTCTTTAATAATTCATAAGTATTTAAAGGTTCATCAAGCATCAATCTTCTATTTAAAGCTCACAGGTTACACTCTTCAGACTAATCACACCTCAGATCTCCCATGTATCTCTCTCTCTTTAACTCTGACCGAACTCTACTCTTTTTTCTCCTCTCAGACTCAGAACATGAATAATACATAACCTATTCAGCATAATAAGGGTGAACGCCCCAGCCACTATTTCACTCAGAATCGCATAGCCAAGCATGGTGCTGGCTGTCGGATTCTGGGAGTTGAAGTAAAAAAAAAGAGTAACTTCCCCAACCTTGGTTTTAATAAACCAGAGTTTAGTAAAGCAAGAACTCTCTTGGGCCCATTTCCCTAATATCTGTCTCCTCATTGCTTTGCACACTGAGATTTAGTATTTCAACTCTCGTCTATTTAAAATACGGTTCTGTTACACCTAAAATTGACAAGCATAGTTCTACTAGTAAACTTCTCAATCATGATATGACTATGATTTGTAAGAAGACATCAAGAGAGCAATTCTGTTGGTAGGAAGCGCCCAAGGCAGAGGAACTTGCCTCCCTCCAAAGCCCTATTGCGGGCTTAAGCTCATGCCAGAAATTGGTGTGTTTTTTTAAATTCTGCATGCTTATTTTCTTTGCCAGCTTAAAATTGCTTGCCTCAGATTTGCTTCAGTTGAATTAAGTTGTCTGTGAGCTGGGGCTAGGAATCATTTGGATCTATAACCACTTCTGTCACAGCTTTTAATTAATTATTTTCCCTTTATACTAGCTAGTCTTCCAGTCACCTCAGTGCAAATCATAAATATTTGATAATATTATTGCATGGCAGAGAAAAACACTGCTCAACTATATACAGTGGTGCCTCGACTTACGAACGTAATCCATTCCGTAAATCGAAGCACCATTTCCCATAGGAATGCATTGAAATGCAATTAGTCTGTTCCGGCCAAAGGGAAAAAAATCATCAAAAAAAAAAAAAAAACCCAAAATACTGCAAGAGCCATTGGAAATGCCAAAAAAAAAAAAAAAACACCCCAAAAGTAAAGTGAAGCAAAAAGCAGCCAAACCCTGCAAGACCCATTGGAAATGGAGGGGGGACCCAAAAAGCAAACCCCTCAGGACCCATCAGAAATGGGGAACCCCCCCAAAAAACAAACAAACCTGCAAGACCCATCACAATACAGAAACATAACCCCCCCAGCCCAAAACCACGCTGCAAAACCCACCGAGAATAGTTTTTAAAAACCAGAAAGCAGCACCTTACCTTACCAGGCAGTCTGAAGCCTCCTCTGATTGCACTCACTCTAACTGCTGGGACCAAACAGCTACAAAGCAGCCTCTTCGCCTACCAACAGTTAGCAATTTGAATTCCCTACCTTTTTTTATCGTAACTTGAAGCTCCGGCTGCAAGCCGATGCCAAATTTTGCAGCCGGAGCTGGTTGTAACTCAAAACAGTCATAAGATGTTCGTAAGTCGAGGCACCACTGTACACTGTTACTGAGATTATGCAACCTTGCTTGCATTCTAAACAGGAGGAGAGAATGACAGAAAGAGATGTGCCAACCACTTTCGTGTCCTTTTCATAAAATACTATAGAATCTTTGCCCCCGTTTCTCTTGCTGAGAGACTGTGAATTTACTTTGTTGACAAAAACATTCAGAGAATCTTTGGGAGGGAAGGGGAATCAACACTCAGGCAAAGAACACCATCCGTCGGCTTTGAGGTCTGGTGAAGGTGCTGATGAAGAAAGCATTCTGCTCCCCGCTGGGGCCTCTTCTCTCTGCCTCAAAGCCAAACAAAATATTGGTGTTTTAAAAAAACTATGGATATACTTTTTTGTTCTCAAAAGACTTATTGGTGAGTTTGACCTCAATGAGAATCAGAATGCCTACTATTTCTTCAAAGTTCGTGTGTTTTCAATTGAACCAGTTTCTGCTCCAGTGAGACAATGAGCAGTTGTGATGCTAGGTTGTTTGGAGATCTAGTGAATAATCTTGCATCTTTTTCAATTAAGGCAGTTTACATCAAATTAATTGCAGATTTCTTTGTCCTATTTTTAAAAATCTTATCAGTCAACTCTTAGCATCTATTAAGATGCATAAAAAATCCCTAAAGGTTAATAAGTAAAGGCACCAATGCAAAATTACTGAGTTATTGAGAAGCCTGGAGAATATAATTTAGGGCAATGATTGTATAGGGACTTTTTTCTTCAGAAGAAATAGTCCAGCTGGCTGTTGGGAATTTTAGCACCTTGTATGATGTGCTCATGTTATTAAAATCTTGGCAATAGCACGACTGAAATTCACAAAGTAGAACATCTTTCCTACAGTTAACAGGCTTTGATCTGGGACCTCTTCATAGGGGGTCCTATGCTGAAGCATTTTATAAATTGTTCAGTGCGTGTGACATCCTACAATTAAACAGATATGCTTTAGTCCCTGTAGCCATGCATCAGTACAAGACCATCTAAATATAGGCCATCAGAGCCAGCGCAGAGAGAGCATGGTAAAGGGGTCAAGACTCAGCAGTAAAAAACCTAGGGATCCCTAGATGTGTGTTTGTTGACATTCTGGGGGGGCAGGAACAGGGTCAAGCACCAATGGAATGGATCACAATTGTGCTACTGTATCCTGAAAGGACCATTTGTCCTTCATCTTCTTTTCAACTGTTTAAAAAATCAGAGATAAAGGAAACGGTATTAAAGAGCAACTCTGGAACATTGGTTTATCGTTCCACTTTAGACCTGACACTGCTCCTGTCACAGATAATCTCCCTTTTCAGGAAGATTAATTCCCTCCAGCTCAGAGAATTTAAAAAGATCAGAATTGGCATTTCAAAGAAAAAAGGCATCCTCAATATTTATGCGAGTTGACAAGAGCTCCATACTCTGTATGCTTTGCACTGAGCTAAATACCCTCTCCCCCTCAAATTAGGGTACTGACATGACATACTGACTCACTTGAAATCAAGGAAAGCTAATGCTATCAAAATAAATTCTCCCTGCATAGCCTAAGAGAGGAAAGCATGTATTGCTAGTTAAGTCTTCCATCAGCTCAAGAGTGGTAAAATGCATAAGCAGAAAATGGGATGCAGGAGGGAGGAGAGGAATATATGTTTATTTCTGAATTCTGTCATTGATGTACCATATATGGTGTGTAATTTCATGCCTAGCTTCAAAGGAGTAGTAGTTGACTACCTCTGACAGAACAAATTTTTGCTCTAGATTTTAAAATTACCTCTGCTTGGGTATTACGGCAAACATTCATGAATTATAGTACAGTATATCCAATTATTGCTGGTTAGTTCTCACAATGTGTCTTCGGTGCTACGGCCCTTTAACCAAATTCTAACATGACCTGAAGTGACCCAGATACAGTGGTGCCTCAATTTACAACCATAATCTGTTCCAGAATGATGGTCGTAACTTGAAATAGCCATAAATTGAAGCACCCTTTCCCATAGGAATGCACTGAAATGCAATTACCGTATTTTTCGCACCATAAGACGCACTTTTTCCCCACAAAACAGGGGGGTGGAAAGTCTGTGCATCTTATGGAGCGAAGAAAACAGATTATATTTTCCTGCTTTCTTCTCCTAAAAATTGGTGTGTCTTATGGAAAGGTGCGTCTTATGGAGCGAAAAATACGGTAATCCGTTCCGGCCAAAGAAAAAAATCACCAAAAATAAAATTTAAAAAAATCACTGCAAGACTCATTGGAAACGTGATTAATCCCTTCCGGCTGAAGTGGGGTGGGGGGAAAAAAAGCAAGGTAAGCATGCAGGACCCATTGCAAAAGCAAACAAACGGAGCAGATTGGAAATGCACAGAGAATAAAGGGACAAGGTTGGAGATGCACAGAAATCAAAGGGAGCAGATCAGAAATGCAAAGAGAACAAAGCAAAAAGCAACGGAAGCATGCAAGACACATTGAAAATGGGGGAAAACCCCCAAAAGCAACCAGAACCCCCAAGACCCATGGGAAATGGGGGGGAACCAAAAAACAAACAAACCCTTCAAGACCCATAGGAAATGGGAAAAAACACTCCAAAAGCAACCAACTCCATCGGAAATGGGAGAAAAAACCAACCAACCGACAACCCCCCCAAGACCCATCACAGCACAGAAACATAAACCCCCCAGCCAAAAATCACACTGCAAAAATACCAAGAACAGTTTTTAAAAAGCATAGAGCAGTACTATACCTTAGCAGGCAGTCTCTCTAACTGCTGGGGCAAAAGAGTTACACATGTAACCTAATACAATACTGTACCTCCATTCTGTGTATTACTTGTAGGTTTTCAGAGTGATTATAACAGTTTACATAATGGCTGGAATCCTGTTCTGTAATTTATGCCATGTAGGGCTGCTGCTGATATCATCAGCAGGAGAAATTCTTTAGAAATTACAAACTTCTTACTTCTGTCTCTTCTGTCTAATGGGACCTTAGAGCTCTCATGTAATCCCTGTTACTACTAGGGTGCTGAGAGATGGGAGCAAGAAATCTTTAATTACAGAAAACTGGTTTAATTACAAAACTGGTTTCAACCATAGAAGCACTACTGATAATGTTTTAGGCAAACCTGTGCAAGGACAACATCCCACACAATATATTATAATTATTTTGCTTTAGGGTCTAATTCTCCTGCCATGAACTGGATGGTATTTTATTTATTTATTTATTTATTTATTTATGAGATGTTTATCCCGCCCATCTAGACCAAGGGTCTACTCTGGGCGGTTACAGAATTCATCCAATTCTGGTATAGAGAATTAATCCAGCAGGTGTCACAACTGAGATTCATCTTGGCTCATCCAGATGGAACATTTGTTACTTTCCCCCTTTGTGCTGGTTAGTGCCTCTAAAGCAGTGGCCCCCAACTTTGGGGCCCCAGATGTTCTTAAACTATATTTCCCAGAAATCCTGACCAGAACAGCTAGTAGTGAAGGCTTCTGGGAGCTGTAGTCCAAGAACATCTGGGGACCCAAGGTTGGGAACCATTGCTCTAAAGCAGTGGTTCTTAACCTTTGTTATTCGGATGCTTTTGAACTGCAACTCCCAGAAACCCCAGTCAGCACAGCTGGTGGTGAAGGCTTCTGGGAGTTGCAGTCCAAAACTCCTGAGTAACTCAAGGTTAAGAACCAGTGCTCTAAAGGACAGCTCTCACTCAAATCTCTGTCCATACTAACCTACTTCTCTTAAGAAATCAGCAGTTCACAGTCTTTCAAAAAGCTTGAAGAAATCTATTATGACCCTTTTAAAGTGATACTATTTGTTGGATCTTTTGTTTGCTTCAGCAGATTAGCACTAAATTGAAAGGTTCTGAGGGCACTAGACAGCCACTACTAATCTACTTTAGAAAATAAATACCCTTTAAAAAACACTATTTTACAAATCTCGAGACAGCCTTAGAAATGATCTGCTGGATAAAAAACAAATTTCAAGCAGAATAATGCTAGATTGACTGGAAAAGCTCTTGCTGCCTGAGCTCTGCCACCAGTACAAAAGTGAAAAGAACAGCAAGCACTCTGGAGATGGTTTCAAACAGCAATGGAAAACTGGTATCATCAATACACATGAAGTGGGGGAAAATTCTCCAAGAATTTAGTCTCAAAATTCTGGACAAAAGTTGTACCTTCAGGAAGCGAAGCACCAATGTCACAAGTCACGTATACCTGGGGAAGGGGACTTACTTTGCACTGATTGTGAGCTTCTGAAAAGCTTAAGCAGCAGAACTGCACCAGGGAAACTCCACCAGGTCATGTAGGTGACAGATAATTCAATGGAAGATGTGAACCCTCACAGGAATGACAACAACCATTACAGCTGCTAGGCATGTCTTGCAGCTTTGCCAGTTGCTGAAGAAAGATTCCATTTGCTCATCATAACCTGGTTAGCTGGGTTTTACTAGAAATTATGGGCCCTTTTACCTGGATCATCTGCATGCCAGTTTTCCTTGATTAGTTGGACACTTCCACATCTTACCTGCCTCATTCCTGTGCCATTGCCAACCACCTCACCTCTGCTTTTGGTCCTAAAATCTCAGGGAATGGGATGCTTCTGACCTGGCAATACTATAGCTAATGTTTGATCTATTCCAACTTAAGTTATAAGCAAAACATGATAAATGAAACAAGAAGTTACAGTAGTGAACTCACATTAAAAATACAAGAAATTGATTCTACAGAGACGTATGTACCATTCTAGTAGTTTGATGTCAAGGTCTTCAACAATATTATATTTTTTAAAATCCCACCTATTTTTTAAAAAGTGATTTTACTATTGTGATTTCTTGCTGTATTTATTATGATGACTTCACCAGGTCTATAAAACAACAGCTTAGGAAGTTACTTTTCTTGTGTTCAGGCTGGCTGACAAGATTCTAGTTTCCCAAGTTCTTGAGAATGCCACTAGATCAGACAAAGTCCAATCTGATCCAGCATCCTGTGGCTCAGAATTACCAAATTCATAAGCAACATCCTTATCCTGCTGTTGTCCTCCCAATTATGTGGCAATCATATAGACATATATTAATAAATCTATCATTTTCTAAATTATTTAGCACCTTTTGGTAACCTCAAGATTTTTTTTTACATAATCAGTTCAAAATGGTAATGGCTATATAATGGTAAAGTATTTAAATTAGCCATCTGTGGCGGACAGCCCACACGTCACTCTCATCAGTCATTTTAGAGCTCTAGAGCATGAGCCTATGACAGAACAGAAGGGGTGGAGTCAGGAGAACTGGGAGAGCCAGGGAGGCAGTTAGGGAGAGAGGGAATAGAAGTGGGAGAGTTAGGGAGAAGACTGTGTTTAGACAAGATATTGGACAGTTGGTGTGTTAGAGAATATTAAAGAGTTAAAAGGAATTAGAAGTACATAGACAGGCAGAATACTGTATATTGAGATCTTGATTAAAGTAAATGAATACAAGCAATCTTACATGTAATCAAATCCACATTTATTGAATGAAAGATAATAGAACATCCATGATTTTCCTTCTGTGGTTTACTTACTAATCCATAAATAAACCTTGTTCTATTTGGCAGCAAGAGTGTGAGATTCATAATTGATATAGTGAGGATAATATCCTCTGGTGGCAGCAAAAAAGGGGAAAAGAACAAGTTGTGTCCAAAGGTGAACCTATGTGAGTGACAAAACTCACTTGATTTATATGGTGCCATGTTAGGATAGCCTTTCCTTCTCTGGTGCCCTCCAGACAGGTTGGACTAAACTCTCATCTTCCCTCACAAGCATCTTTCAGGAACTGCCACAAAGGCAGAAAGTCCTCTACCGTTTACATGTGCCTAAATCTAGATCCAACTAACTGACTAGAATGTTCAGTCACACCTTCATTTGTTGATCTCACTGCAACAGTTCTTCACTGCTAAAAAGACAAGAAACCACTTTAAAAGAAAATAGGTCTATGCCTTCAGCATGAGGAGAGTTCCCTACTCCTTAGATTTCAGTTTGTATTTTTATGCCTCAAAAACACATGTAATAAGATAAATATATAATAAAAAACCCTGACAAAATGCTTAATGAAATATATTTTATTGTAAAAGTTATATCTTAGTGAGTCTGCCCTGTTTACATAATATACTTTAATCAAGAATTCAATTAAAATTTAAAAATAAGTTACATTATTTAATACAGAAAGATCACATTTTGGCAAATAACAGTTTTTACTTTCTGTAAAGTCTCATCGTTCATCTACGTATAGTTATCTCGATCTTCCATTATCTTCATTTCAGTTTTCTGCTGAAGAACTGCTGCCATATGCTACCACCATTTCTCAAAGAAAATATTCTTTTGAGCCACACCAAGGTTTTCCAGCAGTTCAGAGATGAATTCTATCATTGGGGGTGGACCACAGATATACCACAAAGTATCCTTGGAGATGCATTTTTCTAGATCATTTCCACACAATCTTCCTTCTATTAAAAAATACATGGAGGCAAGAAAAATTATCTTAAAAATTCACTTAAGAAAATAAAACAAGTTTCAGCTATTTGGGACAGTGTGCACTATTAAATTTACCATTTTCTTTAGAAGCCTGTTCTTATTAACAGTATAATGGTAATCTCCACCCTCTGCCAACCTCACCCTGCAGAATCCCAGGAAGAGTTTGAAGAGGTTGTCTCTGTGGTATAACAGAAAGGGAAACAAAACCACACATACTTTTAAGCTAGGTAATACCAAGGTAAATAAATAAAACTGGAAGGGAAGGACATCTTTCTAAAGAAGAAATAAGCTCTAGAAAAAGAATTTGGAGCAACTAAAAGCACTGATATAGTAACAGAGAAACTGCCCCAATGTATTCAAAAGTCAGTATTTCTGTGTGTGATATCTTTGCTTAGTTTGAAATCAGTGAAAATTCACCTGAGATTTTGAGTAACCATGCATAGGACTGGAATGGACCCATCATCTTTCCGGCTCAAGACTTTTTATTATACAGTTAGGTTCAGAAATAATTGGACACTGAATTAAGTTTTATACTTTGTCAAAAAAATTAAAACCCAGCTTGGTTCTGGAACATCTTTGGACAGATGAAACTAAGATCAACCTGTAACAGAATGATGGGAAGGAAAAAGTATGGCGAAGGCTTGAAACGTCTCATGATCTGAAGCATATTACATCATCTGTAAAACACGGTGCAGGCAGTATGATGGCATGGGCATGCATGGCTTCCAATGGCACTGCATCACTAGTGTTTATTCATGATGTGACAGAAGACGGAAGCAGTCAGATTAATTCTGAGGTGTATATATTGTCTGCTCAGCGAAATTGATTGGATGGTGCTTCACTTTACAGATGGACAATGACCCAAACATATTGCAAAAGTAACCCAGGAGTTTTTCAAGGCAAAGAAGTGGAATATTCTCCAATGGCTGAGTCAATCACCTGATCTCAACCTGATCGAGCATGCATTTCACTTGATGAAGGCCAACCTTAAGGCAGAAAGACCCATGAACAAACAACAACTAAAGGCAAAGGCTTGGCAAAACATCACAAAGGAGGAAACCCAGCATTCAGTGATGTCCATACGTTCCAGACCTCAAGCAGTCATTGCCTACAAAGGATTCTTTAAAAAGTATTAAAAATGAACATTTTATTTATAACTGTGTTAATCTGTCCAATAACATTTGAGCCCCTGAAATAAGGAGACTGTGTATGCAATTCCTAAACATTTCATACAATATTTTTGTTCAACCCCTTGGGAATTAAAGATGAGTCTGCACTTCAATTACATATTGGTTGTTTAATTTCAAATCCATTGTGGTGGTGTACAGAGCCAGAATGATGAAAACTGTGTCCGTGTCCAATTATTTCTGGATCTAACTGCATATGAAAATACAAGTTTAGTTACATCTCCTTTAACTTAACATTCTAGTCATAATCTGCAATGCCACCACAGCTTTCAATCTTTTTATGCATCACAACAGTACCCACCCTTGATGTAAGGCTGAAGTTTCTCACAGATGGGTGAACTTTGCTGAGTAACATGGAAATTGCAAGAAATCTTTCCAGGAAATGCAGATGTCAAATCAAGGATATGTTTCTGGAATGTTAAGAATATTTGGTCATGCCACAGCCAAATAAATCAAAGCAGATGCAGTCTGTGCCTAGTCCAACTCTACAAAATTGAGCACTTTGAGTGCACTATATTTAATGAAAAGAGAATGCAACTGTTTCCATCTCTACAAGTCAAGAGCTATTTCTCTTCTAAGTAAAACACACCCCAAATTCCCAGGATGCAAATATGCTTTCAGGAGAAGATGATCACCCACATCCTGCTCCAAAT
This sequence comes from Pogona vitticeps, assembly GCF_051106095.1. Taxonomy (NCBI): domain Eukaryota; kingdom Metazoa; phylum Chordata; class Lepidosauria; order Squamata; family Agamidae; genus Pogona; species Pogona vitticeps. The sequence continues at coordinate 38,512,001 of NC_135788.1, read as the reverse complement.
GCTTGTATTCTTCTTCTGATTAGTAGCTAATAATGATGCACCCTCAACTAAATTCTCACTTATAATGACCCATTTTCAGGGTTTCTCAGATGGCGTACTCAGACGTAGTTTACCATTCCCTTCTTCTGGGAAATGTGCAGCTTGCCCATGACTGCACAGGCTGACTCTTCTCATGGGAAAGCACAGTGGGGAATTGAATTCCCAACCTCTGCAGCCAGAGATATCTAAATCACTGAACTATCCAGCCAGCAGAGTAATACACACATATTGGTAGGGATAAAAAGAGGTAAAGCATATGGATGTGGCCCAGCGACAGGAAAAGGAATATAGCAATTAAAAAGAGGAAGGTAATCTTGGAAAGGGCATATTTCTCCCCATGCTCTGTAGGAGGAGAAAACAGCTGTTCCAATCTGTATGCTGCCTTTCCACCAGCCAAAACCTCCACAATCAACCTCTGAGTGCCAACCAAAGAAGCACTTCTTCATATAGGCCACAGATGCAGGATTTTGGCCCCAACAAATGTCTTTGCCCCAACTCCCAGAAGACCAAAAGCAGCAGTGATTCTGGGACCTGTAGTCTAAGACTACAGGTTCCCCACTCCTAATGCAAACACTGTCCTGACTTAGCTGGCTCTCTAGCTCCTATGACAGAAATGGTTGGCTTGACTAGGAAGTGGCAGAGTCAACAACGTGATGATGTCAGACAAGGAAGGAGAGAACAACAGCAACGGAAGCCAGGCCGTTCAGCAAAACCCAGCATTTGCACTCACATTCTTATCTCTTGCTTCGTCTAATATGGTGTTGCTCTTCTATACCTGCTTCCAGTTCAAGTGCTTTCCATTACCCAAAGCTCACAGAATTAAACTACTGTTCTGGTGTAAAACAAATGACTACAACTCATTTCATTAACCTACCCTAAATAGCAGCTCATCTGTGCTTTTTGCACAGTAGAACAGATATGTCATTCCCATTTTGTATGCTGTTCTTTTGTTCTCCTGAGCTCTATGAAGGTCTGCGGCGTGAAGCAGTATAGAGAACAAAGGGTTAATTCCCACTCCACCTGCTATGAGCACCAGGTTTGCAGGAGGGTCAGCAGGCTGCGGATCAAAGTAGAAGTTGCCTCCCACTCTTAAAGCCACTTCAGAATCAAGAGTGCACTACAGGAGGAGGAGGAGGAGGAGAAAAAGAAAGAGATTAAAGTTGGTAAAGCAAACTATGCATAGTATTGTCCAATAACCTCAGAAGTTGAAGACAAAGCTTGGACTGCAATGCTTCATTCACAGATCTTAGGTACATCACTGGAAAACAAAAGGTTAAGTTAGTCTAACGCACATTTTCTCGAAAGTTAAGAATGTGATTTGGCCGATTGTTCTGAGAGATAACAGTATACAGTTACATTCTTCTGCTGATTCCATGATATAGCTTTAAAAAGAAAGGAAGTGTCTGATGTTCAGCTGGAGTTACAAGTTCAAAACAGGGATTATAGGGTCCCGGGAATTGAGCAGTCACATACTTTTAAAAGAATTCTCACAAGAGGCATGCTAAGTAGTGGGAAGAAATGAAACTAGAATTCTCCTTCAATCCTCATGCATTAAAACAACATACAACAATATTTGCAGCCGTCATGAGCGCATGATAACCAGTAGTGTAACTAATCAGGGAAATGAACAAGCACTTCTGGGATAAAAAATGCACACATACAATCTCTCCAGGATAATCACTATATGCAAAAGAAAATCTAGATTGATATAGCTGCAGTTCCTTGAGGTCATCTGTGTAAAAGGGCCGCCTACTTTAAACAATCACTACTTAGAACAATGTAGCTGATCCACTTCAGAAACAGTCAGCTACATAAAAGCATTTGTTTAAAAAGACACATATATATTCCAAATACTGTACAGTATTAGTGACAAACAGTTCTGCCAATCTTCCCCTTCTGCCACAATGACTGAAATAGAGAGGTTACTTACCTGTAACCATAGTTCTTCCAGTGGTCCTCTGTGAATCCACACAAATGGGTTAGACTGCACCTCCGCAGGACTCATCGGAATCTTCTAGAGCTTAAAAATGTGATTAATAGGACGTCCACCCGTGGTGCGCATGCTCTGCCGGCCCGTAATACCTCAGTTCCAAAATGTCCACCACTGTCAAGGCTCTAATAGCAACAAAGCTCAAGAACCAAAGTGATGGACAGCAGGGAGGATGGGCGGGGCCTGTGGATTCACAGAGGACCACTCGAAGAACTATGGTTACAGGTAAGTAACCTCCCTTTCTTCTTCGTGGCCTCTGTGAATGCACACAAATGGGTGACTAGCAAGCTCGCTTACCGGAAGGAGGGCCATCACGCCAACACTGAAGTCAGCACAGCCCTTCCAAAACTTGCTTCCTTTTCGGCCCTGACGTCCAGACGGTAGCGTGTCACAAAGGTTGATGGTGTAGACCAGGGCCCCCCGACCTTCTTGATACATGGGCTGGAGCTCAAGGAATTGGTGCCGAAGTGTCTGTTTCAGGTGGATTAGAACTTTTAGAAGAAGCACCCTGACAAGAAGACCGAATGTGAGATTCTCTCGGTTCGATACCAAGGATGACGGTACCGAAGGGACATGAAAACGCTTTGACGGATGGACTGCTCATTGAGAAACATCTTGCTGAGATAAATGGTGTTTAGAAGCCAGCTCTGATGGCGGAGGGTCAAGCTGATAATAAGCTCAATGTCGACACCAAGGAGGACAGGGCGATGGGGAGGATCCAGAAGAAGAGGCATAGACATAACACACTCTTTTGGCTCTTACATAAACACCAGCATCATAGTAGGGATCGGGGTTGAGGTCGTCTCCATGGTATCAACGTCGATCACCCCTTCTATCAACCTCTACATACAAAGGCTCCTCATAATCTGAGAACGCCCGCTGTCAAGACAGACGAGGAAGAAATATAACCTCCAGATGCTGAGGATACTGTCGGGGTGGAGAGATGTGCCGACGTTTAGCCAGCCATTTACATGGAGGAGACTGCTATGGCGACACCTCCGAGTTTGACAGTTGAATTACTTTTGCCTGCCCGACTGACATAGGGCTCAAATGGGCCAAGGCTGGGCTGGAGATCACATCAGCCTCAGAATGGCCATGAGTGGGAGAGAGGCTCGATATCGATACTGAAGCTTGAGCCTGTAGTGGAAGTACAGAATTGCCCGCTAAAGAAGGAGAGTCTGGATCTGGTAACTCTCTGGATGATTCCTTGAGTATTGGTGACAGAAGAGAAACTCTAACTGGAGGGAGCTCCTGAGGATGAGTACATTTAGCAGATTGTCTAGGCTTTTTATGCTTAAAAACCTCTTTCTTTTTCTTAGGATCCTTTACCGATGGCGATTTCAATATTGAGCTCGACATCAATGTAGAAGACTTTTTCGGTTTAGGTGCTTTCGAAGAAGCCTGCGGAGAAGGGGTGACAGGAGCCGATGAAGTGGCAGGCTTGGAACGAGGAGTAGGAGGAGCAAGAGTCAAGGTAGGCTCCATGTCTGCCGGGGTCGGGGGTGTTAAAAACTTCTCCCACAAGTATGAACAAAGCCGCTGTAAGCAGAGCTTAAGGGCAGGCTTGATCAATTTCTTACACTCTGGAGGGAGTGGGTCTGTTGCCTCTCCCCTAAACGAAATAAGCAACGGTCATGGCTGTCCGTTAAGGGGATCTTATTAGCACACGATGTACAGTGCTTAAAGGGACCTGACAAGGCCATAAAAATTGGCAGGAACAGAAGAAGAGAAGGAAAAGGGGAAAAAAAGAGAAGAACTCACGGGAAAACATGAACAATTGCCAGTCCAAGTCAAAAGTCAAAATAGATTAGAAGCCAAAAATCACAATAAAGTCCGTAAGCCAAATCAGAAATGGTAATCAGTCCAAAGGTCAGTAATCCAGAAATCACAAAAAGGCAACAATTCACAACAGCTCTAGACATTGCAAGAGTCCGATCTCAGTAGCAGCAAGAAGGAACTTGCGCGCCACGGGGAAACGTTCTACTAATCACATGTTTTTAAGCTCTAGAAGATTCTGAGGACTCCTGTGCAGGCGCAGTCTAACCCATTTGTGTGTATTCACAGAGATCACAAAGAAGAACCATTTTCAGAGAAGTAAATCAAACATGGATCTCAACTGTTCTGAGCAGAGTTCTAGTCATTGAATAAGGCTTTCTTTTCTTCATATCTGAACAAAGCTCAAACACGTCCACCAAACTGCAAGGCCCCAGCAGTATAATACAGATTAGCTGAAGTCCAGTTGTAAGTCACAAGTATAATAGCCCCACTGAATCAATGGGGAGGATCAACTCCTCTGTAAGTTCCATTGATTCAGCATATTACAGCCTACTACTGGATTTCATCAATGTATATTATATTGCAGGGAACCTGTCTGCAGTTTAGCAGACATGCTGGGAAATTCTGCAGGTATGAAAAAAGAAAACCCAGTCCAATCAAAAGAACTCTGCTCAGAACAGTTGGGATCCATGTTTGATTTACCATCGCCCCAACACATACAAAGGAGAACAGCCACCAGAAAATTATTAAGCTAGAACATGAAAATAGTAAAATGTGAATTGTTCCAAACCCGAAAAAAAAATCATAACATATTACACTATCTGTTTCTGCATCCTGCATTTTAAAAAGTCTTTAGCAACTTAGGAAGTGTTACATCCATATGCTCATAAACATGCATAACTATTCCCAGTTTATTTATTCATCCATCTTAAGAAACAAAGCTCTCAGTTACATAAGCTACCCAAAGTCTGCTATCTTTAATTTGGCCTCATACACAACTTGTTTCATTACTTAAATCAGGAATAAGGAAAGTGTGGTTCTCTGTAATTCACTAGAGCAGGGGTCTCCAAACTACCACATTTTTCCGTTTATAAGATGACCCAATGTATAAGACGACCCTTCCCTTTTCTAACCCCCAAATTAGAAAATTTGATCCCTGTGGGGCTTAGGAAGTGGATGAAGTGGATGAAGCAGCCATGAAAGGGCTGCATGAGGGCACTCCTTTGATCCTGAAGCCCTTTCATGGCTGCTTTAGGATCAAAGGAGTCCTATCGTGCAGCCACTTCACGGCTGCTTTACCCGAAGGGAGCCTTCTCTTCCTTCTTGCTAAGCCCTGTAGCTTCGCAAAAGGCAGGGAAAGCAGCTGCCTTCCGTGTATAAAATGACCTCAATTTTTTGTCTAATTATTTAAGGAAAAAGTGTCTGGCCCACCTTGCCTTTTTATCCGGCTAGGTCCAGTATATTGGGGGTCCACAGTTGCCTAGAATGGATGGTAGTGACTCTAGGATATTAATTTTTGCTCCAAAAAATACATTAGGGTTTATTTTCTGGGGATGTTTTATTTTTTTAATGTACAACAATCTACATTTATTCAAATACAGTCATGTCATCTTCTGGTTGCTACACAACGGTGGAGGGCAGGGTTTCACTTAACTGGGGCTTATTTTGGGGGTAGGGCTTATATTACGATCATCCTGAAAAATCATACTAGGGCTTATTTTCAGGCTAGGTCCTATTTTCGGGAAAACAGGGTAGGTTATAGCAAGCAAAGGTACACCAGAGGTATAACATGGTTAAATTAAATCTTTCTAAGAACTGATTTACGCTGTTGTTTAAATTACAATTTAAATTGATTTAAATAAAATCCACACTATTTTTAAAACTTCAGGTAGACACAATATAAATATAAAAACTTAAATTAATAATCAGCAGTTCTTTGAACTTACTAATCATGATATCTTGACAGGCTGTCCCCAGAACTGGCTATGTTTTCAACTGCTTTCAGATCTGTGACACTATGAATTTAATTAAAAAATAAAAAATAAAATAAAACAAAGAATGAAGGAAGGAAGGAAGCAAACCTCCTAGGAGATGCCTCAGAGGCATATAATTATGAGGTTGCATTTTGAGAGGTCTCTAATGAGCAACAGAGAATCAATAGGAAATCTCCACAAGGATTTGTACAAGCATGCTTGGTCCGGGAACACTGTTTCTATACTTTTCCAGAACATCTTTCAAAGTGAGTTATTTTATTGAAATTCCAATGGTGCATGAAACTAACCTATTTAACAACAGTAGGAGCCCTTTTTTATGGTCACATGGAAATGGATGGATTAGGAGCCACTTGGGAATCCTTTTTGCTGAAGTGATAAGATGGCATTGATTTTACACTGAGCTGCTCGTCAGCAAACAGAACACCAGCAAGAAAAGCATCTCTCTTTTGATAGCACAAAATGAACCAAAAGCAACAAATGCTGTTGTTTTAAAGGATTTCTGCTTCCAGACACTTACAATATCACTGTGTCTACTCTGCTACTGACATTAGCCTTAGATGCATGTACCATCCATACAGCATTTTGGAGTCACTGTTGACATGTCACTTTCCTGCCCTGCTTTAACAATTACAGCCTGAATCATACCACATAAGGCAGATGATGTCACCAGCAGTGGCAACTTTTCAGCAATTAGATATTTCCAAAACTTTCCCTGGAAGTCCCAAGGCTTCCAAGGAATCCCTTTCAATCATTAGAAACTGTTGGCAGCCACAGGCTGGAAGGAGGAAGTCTTTAAATACTGAAAATTACAGCCATTGGTTATGTTGCCCTGGCAGTGGCAATTTTTGGTAATTAAAGACTTTGCTCTCCCAGCCAACACCCCCTCCTCTGGGCTTGCTGATGATAACAGGCACCCCATGGGAACCTTGAGACCTCTGGAGGAGAAATCGGAAGTGCTTAATTGTTGGAGACAGAATTTCAGACAATGGCATGCCAGTTTATATTTAGATTAGGCTGTTGTACCTGCTATTTATTAATCCCCCCGTTCTCCTCTCCTTGGGCAGCATGCATCAGACATCTGAGGAAAAGTGTATGTCTGTCGGAATCTTCAATTCAAGGAGGAAGACATGATTTTGCCAAATAAGTACATCCAGTTAAAGATAACCCTTTGTATATGAACATCTCTGGATATGAAATCTTCCTTAAACTCGTCTTCTGTAGATGTATTGTAGCCTAACCCAACAACACAAGTGATGGTCCACAGCCAAGCTGAATAAGAGAAGCTGTTATGTAACATAACTGGACAGCACCTGATTGAGGAACTCTGTTGCAGACACCGAGAGTGTGAGGTATAAAAATGAAATAACACTTGACACCAATATTGCTCTAAATGCCGTAAGGCAATTTATAGTGACTAAAACAGTAAAATATATCAAACAGTAACTCTTTAAAACTAAGCATGCAAAATACCACTTAGATACCTGAGTATGAACCCAATGAGCAGGAGGGTGTGTTGTACGTTTTATTGCGAGTTCCAGTACTCCCTCTTTTTCCAACAGACCAGGACTTGAACATATTGAAAATCCACCAACTACAGCAACCCCAGGTATGAAGAAGTCTACCCTAAGGGGAAAAAAAAGATTCCAATTTAAACTAGTCTATGAAGTCTCATGTAATAAAAGTTTCACCTATTATTTAGTATCTGAAATATAATGGGAATTCCAGGATCACGGTTACTCAAATCTGTACATCTGTTGCTTTCACTGAGCCAGATCTGAATGCAACCTCCATGTCATTAATTACTCCTTGCCAAGTTAGTAAATCTGTTAATTCTACTAATCAATGGCCACGGCAATGGAAATAACATAGGAGTAAAGGCCTAAATCCAAACAGAAAAGAATTATGGGATTGATAGTAGGTAAATTCCACTGATTTAACTGGTCTATTGTAGTTGGAATTAACAACTGCACTGAATTCCAGTCACAGTTCACTCAGCAGATATTTAGAATTGTGGTAAAAAACAACAACCCTTAAAAGCAAATAAAAACTTGAGGCTAAGACAAAAGCACATAATGATTCCTACAATTCCCATATTTTTCTCAGATTGTTATGAACACATATCAAAATCACACACTTCCACACTTATGTATTACACTCATTCAAGTAGTAATAAAATCATAATGCAAAGAATTGCATTCTGCTATAGTAGACAAGGTCTAAGTTCTCAAGAAAACAGAGGGTGACATAAAACCTTACCCAGAGTCTTCCTAAAGATGTCCCACAGAGCTGACCCACCAAAAATCCTTTAGGCCAAGGGATTAGTAAAAAGCAAAGCAAAGCGTGCTGCTTATATACCGATCCATAGTACTTAGAGCACTCTCTGAGCTACAGTGGTGCCTCGCATAGCGATCGCTCCGTTTAACGATGAAATCGCATTACGATGGACTAAAGTCCATCGCAAGAGCGATCGCTTTGCGATGGCCCCTATGGGGACAACTCCCTTTGCGATGATCGCAGGGGAGTGCTCCCCCACGATCCTGGCAAAGGCCCCGCTGGTCAGCTGTTCCAAAAAAATGGGCTTTGCGCTGCTCGCGGGGAAGCACTTCCCCGGGAGCAGCGCAAAGGCTCGCTTTTTAGAACAGCTGACCGTCGGGCGTTTGGGCTGCTAGCAGAGAAGCACTTCTCCGGGAGCAGCCCAAACTCCCGACCCTCAGCTGTTCCAAAAGACGGCGATTTGGGCTGCTCCAGGAGAACGGCTACTGCCGGTGCAGCCCAATCCCCTGCCTTTTGGAACAGCTGAGGGGCGGTGGTTTGAAGCTCAAACACCCGCCCCTCAGCTGTTCCAAAAGATGTGGGTTTGGGCTGCTCCGGGAGAAGGGCTTCTGCCGGTGCAGCCCAATCCCCTGCCTTTTGGAACAGCTGAGGGGCGGTGGTTTGACGCTCAAACGCCCGCCCCTCAGCTGTTCCAAAAGATGGCGGTTTGGGCTGCTCCAGGAGAAGGGCTACTGCCGGTGCAGCCCAATCCCCTGCCTTTTGGAACAGCTGATGGGCGGTGGTTTGATGCTCAAACGCCCACCCCTCAGCTGTTCCAAAAGACGGCGGTTTGGGCTGCTCCAGGAGAAGGGCTACTGCCGGTGCAGCCCAATCCCCTGCCTTTTGGAACAGCTGAGGGGCGGTGGTTTGAAGCCCAGACGCCCGCCTCTCAGCTGTTCCAAAAGACGGCGGTTTGGGCTGCTCCGGGAGAAGGGCTTCTGCCGGTGCAGCCCAATCCCCTGCCTTTTGGAACAGCTGAGGGGCGGTGGTTTGAAGCTCAAACGCCCGCCCCTCAGCTGTTCCAAAAGGTGTGGGTTTGGGCTGCTCCGGGAGAAGGGCTTCTGCCGGTGCAGCCCAATCCCCTGCCTTTTGGAACAGCTGAGGGGCGGTGGTTTGACGCTCAAACGCCCGCCCCTCAGCTGTTCCAAAAGACGGCAGTTTGGGCTGTTCCGGGAGAAGGGATTCTGCCAGTGCAGCCCAAACCCCTGCCTTTTGGAACAGCTGAGGGGCGGTGGTTTGAAGCCCAGACACCCGCCCCTCAGCTGTTCCAAAAGACGGCGGTTTGGGCTGCTCCAGGAGAAGGGCTTCTGCCGGTGCAGCCCAATCCCCTGCCTTTTGGAACAGCTGAGGGGCGGTGGTTTGAAGCCCAGACGCCCGCCCCTCAGCTGTTCCAAAAGGTGTGGGTTTGGGCTGCTCCGGGAGAAGGGCTTCTGCCGGTGCAGCCCAATCCCCTGCCTTTTGGAACAGCTGAGGGGCGGTGGTTTGAAGCCCAGACGCCCGCCCCTCAGCTGTTCCAGGGAGTCCCAGCATGGCTGGGATAGGCGGGCGGTGCGGCTCCCGGTGGCGGCGGGGGCAGGGGGATCTGGATGGTTTCCAGGCAAAGCACTGGAATCCATCCGGACTCCCCCACCCTCCCTGCCCCCGCTGCTGCTTGGAGCTGCCCTGCGCCTGGTTTCCCAGCCATGCTCGGACTCCTGGAGTGGGGAATCAGATGTTTGGTGGTTCCAAAATGGCTGCCGGACACCTGAAAGGGCCCCGCGCAGCATTTTCGCGCCCTGCCCTCGCTTACCGAGGGCACGAAAATGGCTGCCGCTATGGGGAAACATCGCAGAACGGTGAGTTTTGTGCCCATTAGGAACGCATTAAACGAAGTTTAATGTGTTCCAATGGGTTTTCCCGTTCCGTATAGCGATGTTTCCCCATAAAGAAGGTTAATCCGGAACGGATTAACCTCGCTATGCGGGGCACCACTGTATTTATGTTAGGATAGAAGGCTGAGTCGACCTTGAGCCGGCTACCTGGGATTGAACCCCAGGGTCGTGAGAACAGTTTTGGCTGCAGTACAGCAGTTTAACCACTGAGCCTCAAGGCTCCTTAGTATCCAATTGCAGCTGGCTGAATGATTTGCTATGCAGAAACATTGCTTGTTTGCCAATGCACTGAAGGCAGTTTGTAATTTTTAAGGTGCATAAGGTAGGAGACATGTAGGGGAAAAGTGTGAAGTGATGAAAAAAGAAGAAACATATAGAAATACAGGTTCTAATTCTTACATACTGGCCAGAATCCCACTGCAAAACTTTACATCATAAAACTGATTTGCAAAATAATATTTTAACCACCAGTCCCCAACCTTTTTGGGACTGCAGACGAGTTGCGGGCTCCGTGCATGGGTGTGTGTGTGCGGGCACCCACACGCTCGCAGGTCAGCAGGTCATGCTCGCAGGTGGGTGTATCACGCTCATGGAGGGATGTGTCGTGCATGCGCACAGGTACAAGATGCCCCTCCACAAGCGGCCACCTGCAAGCATGACACGCCCACCCGTAAGCACGACACACCCCTCCGTGAGTGCGACATGCCCACCGTGTGTGAATGTGTAGGGGCAGAGATCCCTCTCCATGGCCCAGTTCCAGGAAGGCCACAGACCGCGGACTGGGCTTGGGGACCCGTTTTAATCTATTCTGTGCTGTCCTCAAAGCCATACATACGATTAGGACAAATGCAACTGGTCAGCCTGTAAGAATACAGTGAAAAAACTCATCCTTGCAGGAATCACTGACATAAAAGCACTGGCCTGATTCCAATTAGTGGTCCCAATTAGAATAATCTCAATGAAACTAGTTAAATGGCTCTACTATAGTTGGGACTAGCAAATGGATTTAAAACACCAGTCACAATCTTGTTATGCAGCTATGCCAGCACAGTATAAATGACATCATCAAGGAATCTTTAATTAGAGGTAATCTGCATCTGCTGATGTGGTCATTCCTGTTACCCAGGCATTACTATGCAACAGCATACTGGCCACTTTAAAAAAATGTCTGAAACAAATGAGTACTCAAGCCAAGTTAGAAGGCATGTACTGAAAGGACAATGTGCAGGTCTAGTGAAAGGTATTTCCACACTACGGAGCCACCGCAGAAAAAGCCCTATCTTGTTACTTCATATACCTTATTGATGAGGCTAGAAGGAGGACTGTGTATCTGATCTTAATAAGTGGCCAGGATCAAAATAATGAAGAGGCACTAAATAACCCAACAGCAAAACAAGCATTTCTAATGGCTGCGAAAATAAATTTGTGCAGCAAATTTAGAGTAATGCATTCAGAATTTTTAGGCCCCTATTAACCAACGGTCAGCTGCATTTGCAGTTGATGTTTGAATAATTACTAAATAATTTATATAAATGCATAAAGCATATTGCAGCAATGTAGCCTAGATTTAACTAGTAGATGGGGTAACTATGGCCAGTTCTCACTGATATTTAGCTTTGAATATTGTCTTTTAATGATGTCTTACCACCATTGTATACCCATTGTTTTAAGCTTTAAATATTGTATTTCAATGTTTTAAGCTACCTTGGGTCCTTTACAAGGAGAAAGGTGGACTAACTAACTAACTAACTAACTAACTGGCATTCCAGTTTAAACTGAAAAAGGCTGCTCCTACTGTGAATGGCTACCATCTTGGCTTCTGTGAAGGTATTAAATCCAGCAACAATCCCAAGCTGCAAATGTTGCCCTTCAAGAGGAAAGCAACTTTATCCAAGGCCAGCAATGCATCCCTACTCAGATCAGTCAGCTTTCTAACTTCAGAATCTCTATTTTATCTGGATTACATTTAGGCTTATTTGCCCATCCAGCTCAATTTAAAAGTGGATTTCTCAACCTGCTTTAAATTTATTTATTTATTTGATTTTTACGCCGCCCCTCTAGACCATGTCTACTCGGAGCGGCTTACAAAATAAAACAGAACAGTATAAAAATATATAAAATCATAAAATTACAATTACAATTTAAATAGTACCAATATTCCACTCCTTCAAACCACTAAGCAGAAGTGTGGGAAAGCTTTAAATGTTTTAATCTATTCATGTTTTAGTGTAGGTCAAAAATTCTAGCCATAATAAACTCTAAGCTGCATTACAGCACCCTCTAGTGTGAAAAAATACTTCACATATCATATGCTATTAACACCATATTTTTGATAACAATTCAGTTTGATACAAACTGAGCCTTGTTTGCTTCGTTTTTGTTCAAGTGCTAGTACCTCCAGTACAAACTCCAGACAAATGTTACTGTTCTCAACGATTGTTCAACCCATCTCCTCCTCCAAAGAGCCATTTGAATTCAACCGTGTATCACAGACACAACATCCCTCTGAGCAGATCATAAGTTAGCCAGCACTATGCAAATTGGAACCAACCTTATCTCAAGGCATTTCCTCTTTATTAATATGCATCCACGATAATCAGTCATTGTTCTATAAATGATACATTCTAAACACTCTTGTTCTCACATGCTTAAAAAGAAGCACATATACATGAAGAATTGTGTGACTAATATCAGCTAAATGAGTAACCAAGTGAGAGCAAAGAAATGCAACAAAGAGTATCACTGCACCCACAACCTAGAACAAGCATCAGAACATGTGCAAGATGTTTATTGGTACAGCCAGTGATGTCACAGGCACGTAAGGTTCCAAAGCCAATTTTTGCTACCTAGATGTCTATTGTACAATCTGTAGAAGATGGAAATCTTAACCTGAAAATTGGAACACTTGGTTCTACAATACAGCAATAACATTATGAAACACTGGTCATTTGAATCAATGGAAATACAAGAGGTGACTCATCAAAGCCCCACTGATTCAGTGGGCCTACTCTAGTACCATTTAGTACATTGAGCAATAGGATTTCAGCCATTATAGTAGCCTAACAATGAGCAAGGGGAAACAAGAACCTATTTAAAATACACCTATGGCCTAACTGTGGTTGCCAATAACACACACCCAGTGCAGTCATCCAAAATCTCACTTCAGGGTGTTGCATCAATCATGTTTTTGCATTCTCCCAGTGACACGCTGAGCACAATAATATTCACAGACACTGTCACGAAATAGTATCAAACTGAAACTAATTCCTTAATATCTAATGCCCTAGCTTAAACAAATGCAGAGGTCTTCACAGATAGGAGCAACAACTTGTAATAAGACTCTGCATAGAAAACTATAGATACTGTATATAATTATATGTATATAAATGATCTCTATATGCATTTATTTATAATTGAATATAACAAATGTGCTACATAAAACAGGCTACCAACACAAGCTAAGCAGAAATGTGATCAAGAGGGGAAGAAATGGGCTCCATATAATATATGCTGGAACACCACTTGACCACCATGAAAAACCCTTTGCTATCCAATGTTTTCCATACACATTGTCTGATCAGAGGCTTGGGCTCTCCCCCCCCCCCTTCCAAACAGCCTTTTGCACACAATTTAAAACAAAAATTGTGCATATGCTGAAATCTACTGCTGTTTGTCCGAGGCAAACAGGTGCAAATCTCTATAGTTCATGAAAAAAAACAATGTTCACTTTTACTTCAAAAGTATTGGTTTCTTTCTTTTATTTGTATGAAGTACAACTTGTGTATTAGTAAAACGTGGAGCTTAATAGAAAAGGACACTTTTTCATCTATCAGAACTGTTGACAACGTCCACATCTAAAACTGGCAAACATGATATTATCACTGTAGTCAAATATTTTTGATACACAGATGTATCAAATAATCTCTGCCTTGATTTTTTTTCAAACTGTACCCCTCAACTCTATACAGAATTCAGAAATGTTCAATTTCAACATAAAGAATACAGCACTGTATTGTCCACATATGGAAGAAGTGGTTTCATTTGTTACCAATTTTATGGGTGAAACAGCGCACGGCTGAAACATCAGGCATGAAATTGCATAATTATATAAATTAAAGAGCAGTGCATCTAGGAAATATCACTGACAAACTCCCTTTGTCATTTTAATGGCATCACAGAGTTCACCATTCATGCTAATTTTATATAAAATGATTATGCAGAGGGCCCCTACAGACCCAGGATTTCATCCTATTATATGAAAAAACTGCAGAACTGGAAGGAAAGAACCCTCAGCTGAATATGATGCCTTCAACTATTCTGGAAAGAAGATTTGGAAACAGACTCTACCTTGAATCTACATGTGATTAAAACAGATAGAAGATTGCATACATATTACGATCACCTGTCCATTTTGTAATGTATTCAGGGTAAAACGCCTGGGTCTAAATCCAATTGGTAATTCCAGCCAGAACAGAATGAATGTGTGGGATTTACTTAGGTGCTGGCTCACCATTCAGCTGAGTTCTAAAAGATTTAATGGGTCTACTCTAACTGGGATTAATAGTTGGAATTAAACCCTGGGCTACATCTAAGGTTGCCACGGAAGAAAGGACACTTAAAAAAAATACTGTTTTTCCTGATAAACTCTGGATAAGACAGATGTATTTACTATGAAAGATGAATGCTTCTTAACTAATAATAACAGAATAAACTTTAAAAATGAAAATATTGCTTCTTGTTAGGGTAATTGAGACTTTTAAAGTGTTGGTTATGTACAGTATGGCATTATGCTTTGTAATAGCCTTACGGCTGAGCATAAATACATGAATCTGAATTGAACCCAATTCTGTAACATGATGGATACTTATCCCATATAAATCTCCACTGAAAACAATGACACTTCTGTAGAGATATGTATATCAGAGCCAGTAAACTTGGTGGATGCAAGAAAAATGGCACAAAGTGTGTGTCTGGAGGGGCGTCTATGTGCTTTTTAAAGATTAAGGTTTCTTTGAGCACATGCTAAGCCAAAGTATGTGCTCAAAGAAACTTTTCACACACAAACCCAGTAGCGGTGTCCCTCAACACATTCTGTTTCAACAACCTAATTCTTTGGGAATGGGAGGCTTTTTATTGTTTCGTTTGTAAACCAAGGGGTGCGAAATCTATTGCAAAGTATTTTGAGATCCACCAGTAGGTCCCAATCTACTTTCTGCCCAACTCTGCTATTTGTAGGTGTGCTATAGGTGAATCAGTTTCAACAAGATACTACTCTCAAGTGAATATGATGCGCTATCTGTGTAGAGCCTTGGTTAGCAGGACGCTTGTCCCCGTGCACTGAACAATCTATTAGCTTTTCTTCAGTTTTTTCTAGTTCTTCGTAAGAAATTCTATAGCATCCATCTTTTTAAACTATTTACCAAAATGAAATCTAAAAATTCAAAACACTTATTTACCCACAAACTAACTTATGTTAGTAATAGTCCAGCAGTACAGAGAATAATAGAAAGTATTTGAAAAAGTAGGCTTTAAAAACAGAAAAAGATCTTTTAAAGTAACATTTCCAAAACTAATGTTTAAGAGAATCCTAAATATGCAGAAGTCTCACAGATACTTTTGTGATGATTCTCTCTCTTATACTTGTAGTAGGACTCATAGGTGGGCACAACTAAAAAAAAAGTCAGAGCTCATGGAAGCTGCTGGTAGAGAAACCAATTTTATTGTGTAAATCAAAAGACAAGAGTTGTGCATGTTTACAACAGAAGCAGAAACTCAACAACTTCACTGTAAAGGGGGTTTATTAACCTTTTCCCTCATAGCCTGGCTCTTAATACCTCTCATTATAACACAATCACACTCAGAAGCTGCACTGGTGGAAAGTTAGCATGCCAACAGAATTAGAATACTTTAAAAAGGAAGATAATGAAAAGAGTAATTACAATTAAAGAACCCAGTTTTCAGTGTGATAATTACCAAAACATTTTTGAAGGGTAAATGTTTTTCCAAGAACCAGCAAGCACACATTTAGTATGCATCTGGGCATATGTGCAAAGGCGGCTGCAAATTGCTCCACAAACATAAATTATTGCAATCAACATCTTGTTTTCTTTCTCTAAATGTGAAAGACTGCAAAATTAACACTGCATTAGTTACTCATACTATTAACATGTTAAGAGACAAAGTTTGGGACCTACAGAACCTGTTTGGCAGATGGACTAACAACAGAAAATAAAACAAGAAGGGCAAGGGAGGGGGAAGGGCCTTGTCAAGAATGATAGGCATCCTTCAGATCAGCCTCAACATGTCACCTGAACTTCAACAGAAAGCTAAAGATGCTGACAAAACACAGATATACATATAATAAGACCAAGCCTCTGGAGCTGGATCCAAATAAATTTAAGCAGAAAAGACAACCATGAATGCTGCTTTGACAATGCTTAAAAAGGTAAAGGTTCGCTCCCCTTGACATTTGGTCCAGTCGTGTCTGACTGTAGGGCGCAGTGCTCATCCCCGTCTCCAAGCCGTAGAGCCAGCTTTCGCCCGTAGACAGTTTCCGTGGTCGCGTGGCCAGTGTGACTAGACACGGAACGCCATTACCTTCCAACCATAGTGGTACCTATTTATTTACTTGCATTTTTGCATGCTTTCAATCCACTAGGTTGGTGGGAGCTGGGACAAGTGATGGGGGCTCACTCCGTCACATGGATTCAGTCTTATGACTGCAGGTCATCTGACCTTGCAGCACAGAGGCTTCAGCGGTTTAACCCGCAGCGCCACCATGACAATACTTACAAGGTAATTAACACAGACATCCTACAGGTTTGTTACACAACAGTTCTGTGGACAAGATAAAGCTCTTACGTATGTGAAATGATATATTTGGATTTACTTTTTCAAACACCATGCAAAACCTTCCCAGACAAATGGCTGACTTTTCCTTTTACAGCAGCAGATTCCCATGTGTTATATCAAAAGGCTTTTGAAACCGCCTTCCTTTTCAAAGGTTTTCCATATGGCAAGTGACACTGGCATTTCAGAAGCACGTGTTCCCAGAAACCACATTGAGTGAAGCAACTTAGAGAGTCCCAGAAAATAATTTGCAGACAAGTACACTGATAAGTGGAGTTTGAAGGATTCCCGAGAACAAGTCTCTTTGGAAAAACACAGCACTAAACATTGAGTAGGAATCATTTGAAAAAGGGTATAACTGAGATTTACTCTCTTTGTTTAATGGAGACATGTTTTGCATAGAGAGAAAATCTGGAAAAATTCCCAGATTGTTTTAACCAGTTATTTCATACAAAGCTGGCTAAAGAAAAAGTCTTCTTGTTAGCATGAAGATTATAGAAATTGCTTGCTTGCTTTTATTTGTAGAGACAAATATGCCTTTCATTCAATGCATTCAAAACAAAGAAACTTACCATTGTCCTGCCTTAAAAGTAAAGTCTTTATCCGCTACTGCCAATCGGAGTCTTTTTACTCTTGCCGATTCATCGGTGATTCCACATACTTTGGCTTTCGAAATAATCTGAAAGACAAAAAAACAACAACCCACCTATGTTTTAGAAAACAGATGCCAGATTCAGGTGAGAAGATACTGTATGTTCAGAAATATCATTTGGGGGCAAACATCACCAATGGTGAACTGTGTCAACTAATTTTCAACCAGCCTACACTCCTACAGCTTCTAATATATAATTGAAGTCTCGTTGCTTAGCATAAGAACATTTGTAACTTTCAGTCCATTCCTAAAAAGCAAATATAAAGCCCACTGGTTCATTGCATGCATGCCCTCTTCTCAAGACAAACCAGTGAATGTCACACCCTTGAGTACTGCTGTGGGCCCTCTTTATTTGCTAGCTGGGAACAGGCTGAAAGTTATAAATTTTCTTCTGTTAAGCAATAGGATTTCATCCGCGGTTAAGTCTATGCATGTTAATAGAGAAGTCCCACTACGGACAGTGGCGCTTACTTTGAACTGTGTTTAAGGCTGTGGCCTAGTACTTTCATTACTAAATATTGGAGATTTGATTTGTTGCTTTTCTTTGGTTTAATCTCTCTGAGCTAGCCCTATTATGGGATATTGCTTGCACCGTTCTATGACATCTTGAGTTGATTTGCTCTTTTATTTTTATTTTTGCTTCTGTTTAATTTGTTGCTGCTGCTGCTGTTAACAACGTTAACAACAATGTCAACAACATCAACGTCAACAACAACACCAACAACAATAATATTGCTAAGCACCCAGAATACCTTATTTTATATTTTTGGTCTGGGTGACATTTGGCTTTTCTTTGTATGTTTATTTTACTGCTGGAAACTGCCCACAGTAGTGGCAAGGCCACTAGATGGTGAAGTATAAAAATATAATAAATAAATAAATTTATTTCCACCCTGGGTCCTTTTAAAGGCAAATGGTGGGATAAAAAACATTTTAAATAAATAAATTGGAAAAAAAATACATACAGAAATATGCATTGTTGTTGTTGTTTAATAATAAATAAACCACAACAAACCTCATGTAAGCTAGTTTAGTTTACTCCAACTGAAAAGTTATTTTCAACAGCTTTCCCTTGTACAGTATTTCTGCTCCTTTTCATTGCCTGCATCTTGTCAATCCACTCATGAGGCAATCATTTGGAATTATTGAATTATCATCCATCGAATATTTTAATGTGCCAAAAAGTCATGTTTAAGATGCAGCGCCAAAAGTAGTATTTTTTTAAAATACATAATCTCATATAGAATTACAACTGTGTCATTTCCCATCCAGAAGGACTGGCGTCCAACAAATGAAATTTAACCAGCTACAATTTAATTTAAAACATATGGCAGGAAATGAATTTCTTCATAAAAATATTTGAACATGTCCACTGTCCAGTAAAACAACAGGACACTTGCCAACAAAACACTAACATGCTTTTTTAAAAGACAACTTGAGGAAGAAAACTACTCTACTAGCTAAATAGCATGCCTTCAGGATACTTGTTAAATGTTATCCTTGTTGTTGAAGCCCCAGGATAAGAATGGACAGTCTGGCTTTACCCTGTTCACATTTCCTATAATTTAAACTCAGGACAAAAAATGTTACAAGTATTACTAGCTCTTGCATATAAGCCATTTACAGCAAATGAGTTCGATCCAGAGCAACCTTAACAAAGAACAGTGTCCTATTTCTCTACCTACTTGTAGCCTAGCTTTTTCTTACATTTTTGAGACTTGTAAATAAACTTGATTACCAAACTAACATCACAAAAGTGTCCCTACTAAGAAAGAACCTAGGCAGTTAGATTCTTAAGTTTCACAAAAGAAGGAACAAGCCCATCTGTGTTACTCTTCCATCACTTTTTCTAAGACTATTTGTTGTTGTTTAATCATTAAGTCATGTCTGACTCTTCGTGAGCCTATGGACCAGAGCACACCAGGCCCTCCTGTCTTCCACTGCCTCCCGGAGTTGGGTCAAATTCATGTTGGTAGCTTCGATGACACTGTCTAGCCATTTCGTCCTCTGTCGTCCCCTTCTCCTCTTGCCTTCACATTTTCCGAACATCAGGGTCTTTTCCAGGGAGTCTTCTCTTCTCATGAGATGGCCAAAGTATTGGAGCCTCAGCTTCAGGATCTGTCCTTCTAGTGAGCACTCAGGATTTCTTAGCTCAGGCAATATCAAATGGAGAACAATAGCAATACATGTTACAGTTTTTTTTTTAAGATAGCAGCTTAGGGATATGTTTTACCATCTGAATGTTAAGATACTGTAACAGTATCTCTGAGAGATGGGAGAAAGTGGTAGTAAAAAAGGATACAGAACCTACCTGTGGGGATACGGATACTATTAAACCACACTGTGAAAAAGTGATTTAAATCTTTGCATTGCCATTTTAGGCCTTTCATTTTTAAAACTGTTCATAATTTTAAATTTTAAAACCAGCCCTTACCTATTTAAAATAAATATTTGGTTTTGGTTGCACTCAGTGCTGAGGGAATATTTTTCCTTTTTGGAAGACTCTTTAGCTGCTTTAGTGTCAAGTACCTTTACCCTCCTTCTCAAGCCTGTAGTATTCCATGATGATAGATAACCTATTATGTCCGAGTCATGCTGTTATATGCCTTCATCGAATCACCTGTCCTGATTCAGTGTTTGGGGTTTACATGGTTAGAGGATCATTAAGGCCTCATTGGAGTCTCATCTTCAGGATCTGTCCTTCCAGTGAGCACTCAGGGTTGATTTCCTTCAGGAAGACTATTACAAAATGTAAAATTTGGGGAAACCCAGCCCAAGTTTCTACCTCTTCCCTTCCCTTCTTGCTCAACATCTGTCCAGAAAGTTCTGGAGGACCTGAAAGCTTGTTTCCAACTTTGCGCCATTTGGATTGATCTTAATAAAGGTATTATCATAATGCCAGTTTATAAATATATATATTTATTTAAAGGGCAGGCATGGTTATACACAATCTTCACTACAATTTACAATAGCAGGCAGGGGAAATGTTGTTTTGGGATAATTTTTTCTGAAGGTTTGAATTACAAGTTACCAGAGGAACTTGTAAGGGAAAACCGATCTTTAAAAAATTCTGCCACTGCAAGTACTCTTAAGAGTCTGATTTCTTCTCTGAAAACTGGATTTCTGTGCTTGGAATATATATAACTACTGGTCATTACTGTTGCCAAAATAATTACAGAAGAACTAGCTGCTAAGGCACATTTTTTCTTACATATATTTCAGCTCAGCTTTACCTTTTATTTTAAAATCACCAAGATATTCATATGAGATTAATCTATTTTTAAGCATTTGTTCGGAGGATTATGCAATCACTAAAGAATGATAAATGAAACAGACCATTCACAGAGAACAGCCAAAACATTATTAAACTTATCTCTTCAGCATATATAATACATTTCAGGCCTCTATAATAGAATACCAACCTCCTGACGAAAATTGTTTGCTGTTCTCTCTAGATGATCTGACATTCTTCTGGATTTCATTTTCCTTTAAATGAAACACAAATTAAGAGTTATCATAGCCCAACCATATTGTATCATTTACAGACAAAAGATAATTAAAAACCCATTTAAAGTCAGAAACACTTAACCCGAGCCACAGAGAACAGCAGCAGATCTAAGGCCAAGAAGAGAACAGTGTTGCCAGAACACCTAATTCGGCATTGTTTCCAATAGCTAACACAGCAAGCTGCATGTAAACGCTACCAAGCAGGACATGCAGGCTGTAGTTATTGTTTACATTGATTCTCTAGCATTCAGAGCTATTTTACATAGCAGTTCCATTTAGTTATTATGGCCTACCAACTATGGGCCACAAAAATATCCAATCCTTTGGAAAAGCCATCTAAAATCAAACCTATATATTCAGCAATATAAGGTAGCAACAAACTATTTCCTGCTAGACTGTCACCAAGATTTTAAATATCTTGTACTATTCTATTTCAATATATTTACAGAATTTATTTTTAAAAATCAACAAAAAGCGAGGAGGGAAAGGACAAGAAATTTCTCCCTAACATTCTAAGTTTCTATTTGAAAGGTACAGTCATGCCCCGCTTAACGATTACCTCATAAAACGAATCCGCTTCACAACGATTTTTTGCAATCGCAAAATGATGTTTTAATGGAGTTTTTTCGCTTTGTGACAATCGAACCGATTCTTCACATTACGACGATCAAAACAGCTGATTTTCAGGTTTTCAAAATGGCTGCTGGCTGCTCAAAATGGCTCCCCGCTGTTTTTAGGAGGCATTTTTCGCTTAAGAGACACCCAAAAATGGCCGCCATATGGAGGATCTTCACTGGACAAGCAGGTATTCAGCCCATTGGAACGCATTGAATGGTTTTCAATGCATTTCAATTGGCTTTTTTATTTCGCCTGACGATGTTTTTGCTCTACAGCGATTTCGCTGGAATGAATTAACATTGTCAAGCGAGGCACTACTGTATTTGTTTGGGCTGTGTTACAATAGCGAGCTGTCAAGGACTGCTACTTAATTCCTATGGAAGCAATAAGGGTGCACTTAGTTTTTCACACATGGTTTCTCCATCCTGGCTTTATTTTTTTGTAAAATAAACAATGACACGGTTTAATATTTCATATTAACTTCTCATCTGAGGTTGTTGTTTAGTCATTAAGTCATGGCCAACTCTTCGTGATCCCATGGACCAGAGCATGCCACACACTCCTGTCCTCCACTGCCTCCCAGAGTACGGTCAAATTCATGTTGCTAGCTTTGATGACACTGCCCAACCATCTCATCCTCTGTCATCCCCTTCTCCTCCTGGCCTTCACATTTTCCCAACATCAGGGTCTTTTCCAGGAAGTCATCTCTTCTCATGAGATGGCCAAAATATTGCAGCCTCAGCTTCAGTATCTGTCGTTCCAGTGAGCACTCAGGGTTGATTTCCTTCAGAACGGATAGGTTTGATCTCTTTGCAGTCCAGGGGACTCTCAAGAGTCTACCCCAGCACCACAATTCAAAAGCATCAATTCTTTGGCGGTCAGCCTTCTTTATGGTCCAGCTCTCACTGCCATACATCTCTACCAGAAAAACCATAGCTTTGACTATGCGGATCTTGTCAGCAAAGTGAGGTCTCTACTTTTTAAGATGTTGTCTAGGTTTGTCATCGCTTTCCTCCCAAGAAGCAGACGTCTTTTAATTTCGTGGCTGCTGACACCATCTGCAGTGATTATGGAGCCCAAGAAAGTAAAATTTGTCACTGTCTTCATATCTTCCCCTTTTATTTGCCAGGAGGTGATGGGACCAGTGGCCATGATCTCAGTTTTTTTGATGTTGAGCTTCAGACCATTTTTGCGCTCTCCTCTTTCACCCTCATTAAGAGGTTCTTTAATTCCTCCCCACTTTCTGCCATCAGAGTGTTATCATCTGCATATCGGAGGATGTTGACATATCATCCGGCAATCTTGATTCCGGCTTGGAATTCATCCAGTCCAGCCTTTCGCATGATGTATTCTGCATACAAGTTAAATAAGCAGGGAGACAACATACAGCCTTGGTTGTTGTGGGTTTTTCGGGCTCTTTGGCCGTGTTCTGAAGGTTGTTCTTCCTGACATATCACCAGTCTCTTTGGCCGGCATCTTCAGAGGACTGGAGCAGGAACTCGGTCTATGCTCTGTTGCTGTTTGTTGGATAGTTGAGTATTTATAGCTGTGGGAACAGCTTTTGTCCTTTTCAGGAGATAGGGTGATGATGGTGATCAGTGTGGATGTATTTGTTGTGATAAGAGGGAGAGATTATCTGTCACTGTGATTGATGGGTGTCTTTAGCTGGTCTTATTTGTGCAATGATCCCTGGTCCTTGTGGCTGGGTAGAGTTTGTTGACTTTGACTGTATTTTCCAGTGCTGGGAGCCAGACCTTATTAAGTTTTAGACTTTCCTCTTTTTAGTTAAAGCTCTGCTGGTATTTATGGATTTCAATGGCTTCCCTGTGCAGTCTAACATAACACTTGCTGGTGTTGTCCAGTACTTCAGTTTTTTGAAATAGAATTTCATGTCCAGCTTGTTTTAGGGCATGTTCAGCTACTGCTGATTTTTCCATTTGTTTTAGTCTGCAGTGTCTCTCATGTTCTTTGATTCTGGTGTGAATGCTGCATTTTGTGGTTCCAATATATACCTATCCACGACTGCAAGGTATCTGATATACCCCTGCGGTGGTGGTGAGGCCCCTTTTGTCCTTTGCTGACCATAACATTTGTTGTTTTTTTATATATATTTTATTTCAACTACAAACACATATCTAAAATGCAGTACAGACACCCCAAACCCTCCCCCCCTTTGCGGACAGGGATTCAGACCTCATTACATTCCAGCTTTACCAATCTCCAGAGAGCATTGAAAAAAAGATAAAAGAAAAACTAAAAAAGACAAAGCCCATCAATCATTTTGCCCTATCTTCAAGTCTGACCCTGGGCCCAAGCATGTATTAAGATCCAACTTTGTTTTGCATAGTCTCTTGGTTGATCTCGTAGCGCTTCTGATAGTGAATCCAGTTCTATAATGTCCAACAGCTTCTTCAGGAGCTCCTCCATTGTAGGTACGTCCTCACTTTTCCATTTTTGGGCCCAGAGTGACCTAGCTGCTATCAATATATACATCAAATAATATTTATTTTTCTTGTCAGTAATTTCTGGCATGATGTTGAATAATGCTATTTCAGGTTTAAAATTTAATTTCTTTTGAATAATTCCTTTTATCATTTCCCACAACTGTAACCAATAAACCCTGGCTTTTTCACATGACCACCACATATGATAATAAGTTCCCACTTTTTTTTACATTTCCAACAGATATTACTGCTACCTTCTGACATTTTTGCCAGTTTTATAGGAGTATAATGCCATCTATAAAACATTTTGTATTTTTGTGGTGGGTCTGAATACTGTTTGTAGGTTGTCTTTTTTCAAAAGTTTCCCCATGTATACAGCCTTGTTGTACTCCTTTCCCAATTTTGAACCAATTAGTTGTCCCATATCCAGTTCTAACTGTTGCTTTCTGTCCCACATATAGATTTCTCAGGAGATAGATAAGGTGGTCAGGCACTCCCATTTCTTTAAGAACTTGCCATAGTTTGCTGTGGTTCACACAGTCAAAGGCTTTTGAGTAGTCAATGAAGCAGAAGTAGATGCTTTTCTGGAATTCTCTTTCTCCATAATCCAGTGCATGTTAGCAATTTGGTCTCTAGTTCCTTTGCCCCTTCGAAATCCAGGTTGTACTTCTGGGGGTTCTCGGTTCACATACTGCTGAAGCCTACCTTGTAGGATTTTGAGCATAACCTTGCTAGCATGTAAAATCAGTGCAATTGTACGGTAGTTGAAGCATTCTTTGGCACTGCCCTTCTTTGGGATTGGGATGTAGACTGATCTTTTCCAACCCTCTGGCCACTGCTGAGTTTTCCAAACTTGCTAGCATAGTGAGTGTAGCACCTTAACAGCGTCATAGTTTAGGATTTTAAATAATTCCACTGGAATGCCATCACCTCCACTGGACCTCTTGTTAGCCATGCTTTCTAAGGCCCACTTGACTTCACTCTCCACGATGTCTGGCTCAAGGTCAGCAACCACAGTATTTGGGTTGTTCAGGACATCCAGATCTTTCTGGTATAATTCCTCTGTGTATTCTTGCCACCTCTTCTTGATGTCTTCTGCTTCTGTAAGGTCCCTACCATTTTGTCCTTTATCATGTCCATCTTTGCACGAAATTTTCTTTCAACATTTTCAATTTTCTCTGTTTTTCCCCTTTCTATTATTTTCCTCTATATCTTTGCACTCTTCATTTAAGAAGGCCCACTTGTCTCTCCTTTCTATTCTTTGGAAGTCAGCATTCAATTTTCTGTATCGTTCCCAATCTCCCTTGCATTTTGTTTTCCTTCTCTTCTCTACTATTTGTAAGGCCTTGTTGGACAGCCACTTTGCTTAATTGCATTTCCTTTTCTTTGGGATGGTTTTTGTTGCTGCCTCCTGTACAATGTTACGAGCCACCATCCATAGTTCTTCAGGGACTCTATCCATCAAATCTAGTTCCTTAAATCTGTTATTCACTTCCACTGTGTATTCATAAGGGATTTGGTTTAGATTATACCTGACTAGCCCAGTGGTTTTTCCTACTTTCTTACATTTAAGCTTGAATTTTGCTATAAGAAGCTGATGATCAAAGCCACAATCAGCTCCAGGTCTTGTTTTTTCTGAGTGTATAGAGCTTCTCCATCTTTGGCTGCAGAGAACACAATCTGATTTCAGTATTGCCCATCTGGTGATGTCCATGTGTAGAGTTGTTGGAAAAGAGTGTGATGACCAGCTTGTTCTCTTGGCAAAACTCTATTAGTCTTTGCCCTGCATCATTCTGAACTCCAAGGCCAAACTTACCTGTTGTTCCTTTTCTCTTGACTCCCTATTTTAGCATTCCAGTCCCCTATAATGAGAAGGACATCTTTCTTTGGTCTCAGTTCTAGAAGGTGTTGTAAGTCTTCACAGAATTGGTCAATTTCAGCCTCTTCAGCATCGGTGGTTGGTGCATAAACTTGGCTTACTGTGATGTTGAAAGGTCTGCCTTGGATTCATATTGAAATCATTCTATCATTATTTAGATATTGTATCCCAGTACAGCTTTTCCCACTCTTTTGTTGACTATGAGGGCTATTCCATTTCTTCTACAGGATTCTTGCCCACAAGAAGAGCCTCATGGCGCAGTGGTTAAAACGCTGTACTGCAGCTAAAACTGTGCTCACGACCTGGGGTTCAAATCCCAGGTAGCCGGCTCAAGGTTGACTCAACCTTCCATCCTTCCGAGGTCGGTAAAATGAGTACCCAGCTTGCTGGGGGGGCAATGTGTAGCCTGTATAATTAAAAATTGTAAACCGCCCGAAGAGTGCTTGTAGCGCTATGGGGCGGTATATAAGTCCAATAAATAAATAAATAAATAAAATAAACAATAGTAGATATGATACCTGCTAAGGACCAGATGATTTTTCTATGTCCTAATCCATAAAACTATAGAATTCAAAGAGGATGTACTTTCTTTTTCACATGACTGCAGTTTCCAAATCAAGTCAAGCAACAGTTCCACTCTATTATGCTTTGGCCAGAATTCACCTGGCAATTCTGTTTAGTTTTTGGTAATATAAATAAGAAAGATATTGACAAGCTGGAACATGTGGAGAAATATCCAGGATGATAAAACTAAGCCCTAGTTGGGCTTCTGTGAGTTAGACATATTTAAGCTGAAAAAGAGAAGGCTGAGAGTTGACATGACAACTGACTTTAAATATCTGAAGAGTTGTCACATGGAACAGCAGTCTTGCTTTCTGCAGCTCCAAAGGATAGGAGATGAAGCAATGGATTCAATTTACAAGAAGATTTCCACCAAACATTAGGAAGAACTTCCTGGCAGTAAGAGCTGTTCAACAGTAGAATGTTCTCCCTTCGAAGATAGTGAGATTCTCCTTCATAGGAGTTTACCGATTTGCAACAATTAATGGCTGAAAGCTATGCCAATGGACTTATGCCAGCAGAAATATGCAACAGGATTTCAGCCTATGATTTTACAATCTTTGGTACCTGCATACATTGCATATACGTGTAAAAACAGTAATTTTGAACGAAAAGATTACTTGAGTTTTAGGTAAGGGCAAATGCAACCTCTATAGCCAAATGTGCCCAAACTGCCCCGATACCTTTGGCACACCTATACCCTCCAAGCATTTAACTCAAAGTCTCGTGCCTTCCAGGAGAGCAATTTTACCATATTTTGAAAGCTTTCCCGTATCCTTTATCTCACTCTCCAAGTTTACATTTATTTTTTTCATGTTTGGCCAGTAGAGGGCAAATTTTTTTTCAATTAAAAAACTCCAATTTTTCTAAGAAAACCTGGGAGTTGGGGTCACTAAAGCATGATCCCAAGGTCCAAGAATGAGTGTGTGCAGCCTCTGAGGAACCTGAAAAATCAAGGTTTCCGATCACATAGAGAGGCTGCACATATACCAGATAGTCTTTTCTTCAGATTGTCCTTCTTCATGCACAGACAGCAACAGGCAGCTAACAGGGCTAAAACCCTCTCCCTGATAATGCCTTAAAAGTAAACTTTTTAAAAGCCTGAATAGGGCTTTAACAAATAACAGCTTGCTATGAATTTGCCACTACTTACCGTATTTTTCCATTTATAATATGACCCAAAGTATAAGGCGAACCCCGCCTTTTCTAACCCCAAATTAGAAAAAGCAGGGATCAAAGGGCTCCCTTTTTGCTAAGCCCCGTGCCTTGACAAAAGGCAAGACAAGTGGCTGTCAAAGTGACTGCCGCTTTTCCTTGCCTTTTGAGAAGGCACGGAGTTTAGCAAAAAGGGAGGGAGCCACCCCTCCCCTTCCTTTTTACTAAGCCCAATGCCTTCACAAAAGGCAGTAGTAAAGAGCTGCCTTCTGTGAATAAAAAAAAACTCATTTTTGTCTCAAATTATTTAAGGAAAAAGTGTTGTTTTATACATGGAAAAATACAGTACGTTCCTAAAATCTTTTACCACTGTTGCACTACATGTCAATCACATTTATTCCTAAAAAGGGCAGCCTGACTAGAGTAATACATGTTCTGGTATCCGCCAAATGGAATTACTACAAAGTGTTATATATAGGGTTGCTCTAAGATGACTTGGAAGCTGAAAATAAGTACATAACTTTTATTAGTTTAGTTATGTCTCTCCTTATTATACGAATTCTTTTAAAAAAAAATACAATGACTGCCTATTCATTTCCAAGCTCATTTCAAAGTGCTGGGCTCAATAGCTTCTCCAGTCCATTTCTTAAGACTTTTAGAAGCCACCTTTTCATTATATCTGCCTGTAATCTTATTGAATTACAGTCTCCCTGTTTTCTAAATGATGTTATTATAATGGCTATACTCCACCCTCCAGTCTGTTGAGTGTGGGTGCTCTAAAAATATTATAAACAAACAGTTGAAGACAAACATAAAACATTCAACCTCTAAAGGAAAAAAAGTGCTATTTGACTAATCGGAAACATACTGTAAATTCACAAATACATTTAAATCAATTATAATCCTTAATCAGCCATAAAACCTATTAATCCAAATACAGTGGTGCCCCGCATTACGATGACCCCGCTTGACGACTTTTTTGCAATTGCTATAACAATCACAAAAGGATGGTTCCAATGGGGCTTTTTCGCTGCACAACCACCCGTGCCCGCTTTAGAACACTTTGGAGGCTTTTCCTGCACCGTCAGGAAAAGCTTCCAAAATGCTCTAAAGCAGGCGCGGGTGGTTTCGGGGCACCCCCGTCAGGACTCTGATGGTGCAGGGGAAGCCATCAGAACCCTGCCGGGGGTGCCCTGAAACAACGAGCCCTGGCTTTGGGGGTCCCCCGGGGCTTACCTTTCACCATGGGAGGACTCATGCGGGTCCTTGAGCGCAGCGATTGTAGAGGTTTGTCCGAAACCATTTTAAAAGTTCCCGCCTCTTCCTCCAGCCTTCAGCAAGCCTCGGAAGGGAAAAGAGATAAAAAGAGCATTTTCCCCTTCCGAGGCTTGCCGAAGGCTGGAGGAAGAGGTGGGAACTTTAAAAATGGTTTCAGACAAACCTCTGCAAATGCCGATCGCTGCGCAGAGGGACCCTTGTGAGTCCTCCCATGGTGCAAGGTAAGCCCCGGGGGACCCCCAAAGGCGGGGCACATGGTTTCGGGGCACCCCCACCAGGGTTCTCATGGCTTCCCCTGCACCATCAGAGCCCTGGCGGGTGTGCCCTGAAACCACCCGCGGCCGCTTTAGAGTACTTTGGAGGCTTTTCCTGACAGTACAGGAAAAGCCTCCGAAGTGCTCTAAAGTGGGCGCGAGTGGTTTCAGGGCACCCCCACCAGGCTTCTGATGGCTTCCCGTGCACCATCAGAGCCCTGGCGGGGGTGCCTCGAAACCACCCGTGCCTGCTTTAGA
The DNA here is from genome assembly GCF_051106095.1 of Pogona vitticeps. Lineage (NCBI taxonomy): Eukaryota > Metazoa > Chordata > Lepidosauria > Squamata > Agamidae > Pogona > Pogona vitticeps. The sequence goes on along the minus strand of NC_135788.1, from coordinate 38,482,563 downwards.
GCACTTCGGAGGCTTTTCCTGCACCATCAGAGAAAAGCCGGCGATCGTGGCAAAGGGACCCCCGCCAGTCCTCCCATGGTGCTTCCCCAGCTCCCTACCCCTTAAGTGCCTTAAAAAAAATTTCCCCCTAGGAACGCATTAATTAATTTTCAATGCATTCCTATGAGAAATGTGGTTTTGCAAGACGATGTTTTCGCAAGACAGCGATTTCCATGGAACGGATTAACATCGTCTTGCGAGGCACCACTGTATTGAATTAAAGAAATAATCATAAGAACCTTTTCATTTTTCTGAACATTATATTCAGCACTTGAAAAGCACAAATACTTTACCCATTTACTGTGCAGTAATATAAAACTGCATGTCTCAGATGTAAAAATGAAGAACAAACAGGAAGGATTCTAGGGGTTCTCAGTAATGAAGGAACAGCAAAGACAGCTGCACAGACCATAGCGTTCTTTAGCATCAAAAGCACCTGTGTAGAGAAAGAAGAAGAATTTGCAAATACTTTGCATATAATTTGCATGTTTTGTACTGACAGTCTCAACATCCAGACCTGTACAGTTCTAAACTAGACAAATCAACTGTTTTGCATATGATGAGCTGTTAACCTTCTCACAAAAATTCTGTTGTTGGCTTGATGAGCCCAGTAAAATATAGCCCTTTGTAGATAGCTGCTGACATAGACACCTTCAATGATACACTCGCATCATAAACATATACCATATTTTTTGCACCATAAGACACACTTTTCCCCCACAAAACAGGGGGGTGGAGAGTCTATGCGTCTTATGGAGCGAAGAAAACAGATTGTATTTTCCTGTTTTCTTCTCCTAAAAAATTGGTGCGTCTTATGGAAAGGTGCGTCTTATGGAGCGAAAAATACGGTATATCTCTCAGTCACTGTCTGTTTCCATCAAACTCTTGTAACAAGGAGACTATATTCTTTGCATTTCTATCTGTGGCTGTGCCAAGTTCCAAAATGCTCACTTAGCCCAATAGGGTGTTTGAATATAGCAAAAGATACTTCTGAAGATCTGGTGCAAAAGATCAGAGGAAAAGGGAAAATACAGGCAAATAACTAATACTAATAATGAAACCTGAAGAAAATGGCAAATCCTGCTGAAACCACCACACAACCATCATTGCATGCTGAGAACCACTGCTCCAAGTCATCATGTCTGAGACACTTTATTTTTATTTATTTATGTATTTATTTATTTGATTTATACCCTGCCTATCTGGACTACTCGTTTATATCACCACTGCACCTAATGATGCAATTACCTTGTTCATAAAACTAAAGATCTGTTTCATTTTTTCCTTCAAAACCTACAAATTACCTTCCAGACTCTCATTTGTGTCAGAAGCATCGCAATATAGTTAATAAATACAGTAAGACTCTCTTATTTGTGGGAACAGTATCTGCTGATTCACTTATCCATGGTCTGAAAACATTAAAAATATTAAAAGAAAAATCCTAGAAATATATATTTCTAAAGATGACATTACAAGAACTGGCCACTAGAGAGCCAGAGACCACAGTATGATGTTTAGTGTTCATTATAATCCTCATTTTCCAGCATCTGTGTGTGCGTGTGTGTGTGCGTGTGTGTTTCGAACTAATCCCCATGGATATAGGGTTCCTATTGTATATCAGATAATTTCCCCTATAATGGGGCAACATTAAGGGCACTCAGGAAAGCTAACATCTAATCTTCTATGGCATACTTTGAGAGGCACAGAGTACACTGACATAGGTGTGAAGTTGGCTGCTTTTTCTCCACAATCACAAGGACCATGCTAGTGCAATGAGAATGATGATGATGACGACGACAACAACAACAACGACGATGATGATAATGATAATGATGATGATAATGATAGTGATAGTGATAATAATAACGACAATAATAACGACAATAATAACAATAATTACAACAGCAGCAGCAGCAGCAGCAACAACAACAACAACAAATCAAACCACTACCACATTTTCTTTGGTTCAGTTTGGTTCTGCCAACTCTACTCTGAAGCCTATTAAGTGACTTCCAAGTAACCCAGTTTTCAGTATGATCAGATTCTAGACTTTCCTAGAGTTCCATCTACTTTAAGAAGCAGGTAGTCCTTTCTTTCTACATAACGGCTCTGGCATTCTCTGAATTTTTGTATGGGCTGAGCTAGACCACACTGGGCTGGCATATTTGCCTGCAAAACAGCACAAGGTCAAGGCCATCATATGGTATAGCATGGCAGGGATCTGCTGGACCCTTGGCTTGTTGTGACTGAGCAACAACCTGGTTCCCACTACTCAGTCACTTTCATTTGTGTCAGGAGTGGTTAATCATACCATGGAGCTTCATTCTGCAGTTACTTTATAGAAGTGGATCTCAGCCTTAGGTCCCCAGATGTTCCTGGACTAAAACTCCCAGAAGCATTCACCACTAGATGTGCTGGCCAGGATTTATGGGAGTTGCAGTCCAAGAACATCTGGGGAGCATTTTGTCCAATAAGGCTTATTATCAGATAAGTATATGGATTTTTGCTGCCTCAGTCTCTTTGACTGCTAACCAGTGTGAATCTTCATGCTTTTTAAAAAGATTTTTTTAAAAATATATTTATATTATAAAGAGTTGTTTGGTAAGCATCATCTTGATCTATTTTAATTTCTAATTACAATGAAACACATAACATACAGTGACCCACAAGCTTAAACTTAACTGGTTTCCCTGACAGCAGTTAAAAAGTGAGCCTTATTTTTCCATTAATCTAAAATGTTAGGAGTTCGACTTTTGAAGAGTTCTGGTGTCTTAAATCAAACCTCTTTTGTCCTCTCTTTTACAGCTCCTTTTGCTTGCTTATCTGCTTTCTTGTTTGGTGCTCCCTTCTCACCTCTGCTATCTTCCCTCCTTTGCCTCATCCCCAATCGTCTACAGTAGCTGGCTTACTGGGCACTCCCTACGGACATGTAGTGTGTTCTTTCTTCTCTCTCTGTCTTGCTGTTGTGCCTGGTGATGAAAATGCATCAGTTTATAGCAACAGTTGCAGTGGTCATAAAAGTGAGTTTGGGGGCATTAAATGATATGGTAGTACAGTGGTGCCTCGCGAGATGAACGCCTCACAGGACGAAAAACCTGCAAGACAATTGTTTTTTGCGATCACTATGGTGCCGCGCAAGATGGCTTCTTCTATGGCCATGCTTCGAAAGACGTTTTTTTTCCTGAGACCGATGACTCACAAGACAAAAAAATTTTCATTCGTCTTGCCAAGTTCCCATAGGAATGCATGCATTCCTATGAGAAACCGCTTTTTGCAAGATAATTTTTTCGCAAGACAGCGCTTCTCGCAGAATGAATTAAATCTGTCTTGCGAGGCACCACTGTAAAAGCTGGGGGAGTGGAAAACCAGCCATTGTAAGTTATGAGAGTTATGTGTGCTTCCATCATAACATTCTACAGTGGACCCTTGACTTACAGACAGCTTGACTTACAGACTTTTTGAGTTACAGACTTCACTGGCCGCAAAATTTAGGTTTGACTTGCAGACTGAGATTTGACTTACAGACCAGAAAAAAACCCAAAATGGAACAAAAACGGCCTGTTACGGGATTAATCGGTTTTCAATGCACTGTAGGTCAATGGAGACTTGACTTACAGACTTTTTGACTTGAGAACCGCCTTCCAATATGGATTAAGTTCTCAAGTCAAGACCCCACTGTATGTCTTCCAGCCCTTTCTGACTTATGGAGGCCCTAATAGGGTTCATGAGGTCTGCAAGACATTTCAGAAATGGTTTGCCATTGCTATACTTCAGCAAGTTTTTATGGCACAGTAAAGATTTAAGTCTGGTTTCCTGAGTCCAAGGCTAATACCCTATCCACTCCTCCAAACTGGCTGATGAGAAAATAAAAATTTTTAAATGTTATTTGGTGAGCTGACAGATGTACTACCCAGTTAAACACAGAGACAACAATGAAACAGGAATTACCCAAACAGGGGAACATAGAAGAACTACTATATGGGATTATTCACAGCTTGAATTTTATCCCTCACCTAAGCAAAATCCAGTTTCTTGGCAACCACAGTATGGGTATGAAAACAGTACTTTCAGGAAATCATAGGAACACCAGGAAGAACATCTAAACTCAAAATATTCCCATCTTAAAAACAGAAATAAAAAATTACCAGTTTGCCTCGCGATGCAACGGTTATAGCATACTTTATAGTGTATATGAAATGCCAGAAGAGAGCACTCAGCATCTGATCCGCTTCATCCTTCCATGGACGACAGGTCTACTAAGTTCAGTGCCATTTAATTAACTATGCTTAGGACTGGATCATCTATATAGTATTTCAACTGACAGTTTTAAAGTACAAGCATAAACTTTGTTTTTAATATTTCACTGTTCCTATTCTCCAAGTTTACATGAATTGTATTTGCCTATTTAAATGGCCTTGTCATCCTCAGCATGTAACATTTTGAATTCATTATAATAGTTGTGATATCTGCAGGTGCTTAAACTCCTTGTGATGCTCCAAAATTGCAGATTCCCTTTTGAAATCAACATTAACTTTCCCAAATGTTTCTTCCTATTACTCTTCTGCACAACTTCTTAGAGTAATCAATTTGTTACAGCATCATTATGTACATGCATTTGGCCAATAAAATAAGTTTGATTTTATAAAATATATTTAAAGATCTCCACTGTTTTTTTTCTTTTATGTGTGCCAGAAGCTTTCAAGGCTACTTGCTTTAAATGTATTTTAAAGTGGACACATTGCTTCAAACATTGATTAAAGTATGAGGATATTATTTGCTATGCTTTCTGGGGCAAGGGGCAAATAAACAAAGTACTGTCATTAAACAGTATAGACAACAAGTTCTTCTGCCTAGGTTTTCATATACAGAAAGCTAGTTTCCACAATAAGTAACTATGGTAAAAACAAAATCCAACATTTCTTCTTTGAATCAGTGCAGAGTTAATACCACTAATAACTATGATTACAAAACTGGGAAAGGCCAAATACCTCATGGATTCAATTGCTAGCTTACCACATAAGAATGAGTATTGTGCCACCTTAAAACTAACAAATTTCCATGGATTGCACCTGAAGAAATGGGTTGCACTCCATAAAAGCTTATGCCAAATAAAACGTGTCAAGAAAGAATTAGGAAAAGGCTGTGTGGCTCAGAATTATAGAAATTTACTAAAAAGAAACTCCACATCTCAGGAGCAAGCAATTGGGGGTGGTGGTCAGAGACTAATTAGCAAATCCTTCCTTTGGAGTTTGAGATGGAAAATTTCAACCATGCTTACAAGAAAGGATGTTTGAGACTGTGCTTCCCAGCTGAATTTGTAACCTTGGTCTGGATTCACCTCATACAAGCAGACTCTGCAGGGCCATCTGCCATAAATTTGGGGACAGGGGGGAATTCTGCACTATCCACGAAGAGAGGATACACAGCCTGAGAAAGTGGGATTTTACCCACAAAAGGTTGCAATTTGTGTAATTTTTTTACGTGATTCAATAAAGGTATCACCTAACTCTTGCATTTGAGTAAAACTTGTTAGTTATTCAAAGGCAACAAGACTGTTTTGGGAACAACAGACACATATGACTGATCTTCTGGAAATAATCTCACAAGGTTATTTATCCACAAGAAATGGTGTACAGAGGAAGAGCCCCACAATAATTGACAAGCGAACTAACAGTGAACTGTAGTTTAATAGGGCAAAGTCGTGTGGCTAGATAAAGAAACAAGAAGTGTCTCTAACTCAGGATTCTATTCATGCAGAAGTTAACACAACTTTCTATGGAAAGCACAAAAGCTACATCTGAGTGCAACAACACCCTCCAATTCATGTTTCTATGCAACTGACATTGAGCCAAACATCCTCCAGTATGGGAAAAGACACATATCTATTCTGAGGAAGAACCAGTGATGGGTCATCTTCTACCTATATGTACAATCTGCCTCTTAAAACTGTTCAAGCTGGTAGACACCAGTACTTTTTTTAGCAGCAGAGACAAAAATAGAGGGGAAAGGAACATACTGTGTTTCTGAATATCCAAGCGAGCAAGAAGTTACCAGAAGGGAATGGCTATTGCCTTCAATATCTGGTCAAATTCTATGATGGGCAGAATACCAGACTATGCATGTGATCCATTGTGCTATGTAGGTTTGTATGTTAGACCAGGACCCAGAAGAACATACTTAAAGCCCCACTCAATTACAAAATTTACCAGAAGACCTTGAATCATTTAGTCTCTTTTCACCTAACCAACCTCTAAAGAGTGTTGTGTGAACAGAATTGGGGATGGGTACCATGTACTAACTAGAGAGATGGCTCATTGGTTTCACACAGTAAGGATGTCTTTGCACAGTAAGGTCCTTTTAAAAAGAAAGCGGGGGTAAAAATATTTTAAATAAATAAATAAGGAAAAAATGAGGATTGTTCGAAACCATTTACTTTAGGAAGCAAAGCTGAGTGAGGTCCCCCAAAAAGAGTTTACTCCTCAGCCATAAGATGTTAAGGCAGCTTTCAAAGCTGACTTAAGAAGGGGATGCAACCACGAAGGATCACACTGAAATATAACAATCTTTGAGGTGTCACAACATTGTAGTGTTTTTTTTAAAAAAAAATCTGATCGGCTAAATTTTCGATCACAAAGCCATTATTAAAGAGTACGTACTTAAGAAGGTCGCCCTTTACTTTGAGGATCCGGCTACTACATCTCCCTCCCTCGGACCTGAACCCACCATCAGCCTCTCGGATACCCAGGAGAGAAGGAAGGCACTTACTCTTTCCTTGCACACGAGATACTATTCTACACTTGGAGCAGATGCCCGAGTACGGAAGTCCTTGAGGCAAAAAGGCGCCAGGCCTACCTAGGCTCTCAGTCATGAGGAACTGGAATCAATATTGAGACACCTTCCCCGGCCCTACTGGAAAAATACTGTACCGGCATCTTTTGAGACTCAGGAGGAAACGACTACAAAAACCACTGCACACGGCCTTGGCTTTTATTGAGTCACTTCCGGTCTTTAAACGGGAAGTTGGGTTTCAACGGCAAGCTGAAACGCAAAGGGAAAGTTACCATAGAGAGGTCGATGGAAAGAGGGACGTCACTGCCTGAAACGATAGGCATTATTTTTACGCCTTCCAAGCAAACGTATTTGTGGGTAAAAATGGCGGCTTTCGAGTTTTACCGGAAGTTTGGTTACGTCTAATTCCACCTTTATTTGTCAGGTCTATCACTTCGGGAAAAGACATGCTCCCTTGTAAGCATAAGTCTCAGTTTCGAGGTTCCCCCCCCCCTTTCCTTTATTTCAGCTAGTTGCCTTGATTGCTTTCTTTCTGAGGCACAGGGTAGCGAAGCAACATTTTCTTTTCACTCACAGAACCGCCCCAATCCCTCTCTCAGGACTACCACAGGGAAAGGATTGCATGGGACTCCAAATGCATAAGCACTCGCCCTCACTCTTTTCTACTTGTATTGCTCTACGGTTAACCTCAGCCTCCACTTACTGGCTGTCAGACCTTACGAAAAAGTGGGCGGGGTGTGCTCCTTGAAAGCTGATTGGCTTAGAAGCCGAGCGCGTCGTCAATTCCGGACACAGATGGCGGTGTGAGTCGAGTGTTGCGTCCGGCGACCGGTCTGAGGGGCCTCGGGGCCCTGCGAGTATTCGCTGCGAGCGCGGACGGGGGCGGTTCTGGCCTGCGGCATGTCCGTCTTCCACGACGAAGTAGAGATCGAGGACTTCGAGTATGATGAGGAAACGGAGACCTATAGCTACCCGTGCCCGTGTGGGGATCGGTTCCTTATCACGCGGGTAAGAAGTGGGGGGCGTGTGGGGAGTGGAGGGGCCCTTCCTACCTCTGAGGCCTCGGGCGAGGCCCCGCTTCGCACGCTTCCTTGGGCGCCAACCCCGTTTAGCCGCGATGCGTATTACTCCTGAGGAGGCCAAGGAGAAACACGCATGGGGCCTGAACTTTTTGGTGGTTCTGGTACCCAACTATCAACAGCACAGAAGCTGTTTCTTCCTTGTTTTTATGTACTAAACACTTCTGGGCCCTGCTTGCCCATAATAGCAGCTTACAATGGTAACAATTCATACAGGCTCGTTATGAGAACGGTAACGTCACCGTGAAATAAAAATGCCAGGCAAAACTATACTCCTTCCCACCACCAAGGCCGCCCACCCAACAGAACAGCAGAAAGGAACATCTTAAAATGTTAAGTCTGGCGAAAAGCAGAATAAAAACTGCCTGCTCTTCCTAATAGTGAAAAGAAGATTATTAGTGTGATTTGTGCAAAATATCCTGCTCTTTATGGATGTGTACTTCCCCCCCCCCACAAATATTGAAAATATCTTGAGGAGGGAAGATAGTCTCAGTGGTTCCCAACCTTGGGTCCCCAGATGTTCTTGGTCTGAAACTTCCAGAAGCCTTCACCACCAGTTATCCAGGATTTCTGGGAATTATAGTCCAAGAAGATCAGGGGACCCAAGGTTGGGAAGGAACAAGGTGTGCTGGTGTAGCTCAGTGAATTGGACCGGAGCCAGGAGTGGTGACTTCATATTTCCACTGTAGCTTCTGGGTAGGGTGGGTGTTAAATGAGATCACCCAGAGCGTGTGTGAATTATCGGGTTAAGTCCCCTGGCACCTGTGCGGTCTTTGGCAAGCTGCATGGTGCAAGAGTGCCACCAGGACTACTTCTAACTACTTTACATCTAGAAAACCCAGGGAACAATCACTGGGTGTCAAAAACAACTTAACAGTGCGTGATTTTTTGTTGTTTTTCAAGTCAAGGTACTATTTATAATTACATTTTTAAGACCATGTAAATGCCCGTGGAATTTGATATGGAAGAAATTATTTAAGTTACCTGGTCACTCAGCTGTATAAGGTTTTTAAAATACTTTAAAATGAAATAAAAGTTATCACAAGAACCTTAGCAACAACACTGAAAAGCTGCAAGGGACCCTATGGATCATTGAGTCATTCCCCTTTCAAGGAGGAATAGTGAGGAACTGAACTCCCAACCTTTGGCTCCGCAGCCAGGGACCTAAGCCACTGAGCTATCCAGCAGTTTTGCCAGGAAATGAATAAACAGATAATGCAATTATCTTAACACATTCTTTAGGGAAGCTCCTTCCATGTGCCCCATCCAAAACCTGCTCTGTATAAAGAAGAAAATAAATTACTTATTGGTACATCTTGTCCTTGTGGCTAGGAATAAAAAATAAATCTTGACCTACATTTTGGAGAGGCTATAATTCCTGAAATGCAGTTGAGGAAAACCTGTAGACCAGGGGTTGTCAACCCCTGGTCCGTGGCCCAGTGCCAGTTCGTGGGCCTGCCGGAACTGGATCGCACATATGGATCTCCATGCTCGCGTGGTGGGTATGTCATGCCTACTGCGTGAGCATGGAGGTGCCCCCACCTCCCCGCACATGGGGAGAAAATCAGCAGGAAATATGCCAAATAATACAATTTAATTTAGTTTTGAAACCAGAATTAATTATTTTAAATATTTTTACAAATGAAAACAAGGGTGCCCATCATAAGGATTCTTTGTTTGGCACTGCAGGAAGATCTGGAAAATGGTGAAGATGTGGCTACTTGTCCAAGCTGTTCGCTTATAGTGAGAGTCATCTATGACAAGGTGAGGTGTATGCAGATGGGTGTGGTGCATAACCTTGCACTAGACTCGCATAAATGGGAACATGTGTAGGTTTTTTTCCTAGACAGAGTTTTCTTCTTCTTATGCCCATTGTATACCACCAGAATTAATTTTCAAACTACTGTACATGTAGTCATGTTTGCCTGTCTCAGCATGTTGAGGGAAAAAAGAAAAACATTGTAACACTTTAAAAGCTAACAGTTTTATTTCAGTATAAAATACATTAAAATCTGCTTTCTCAGATGCAGGTAACAGAGACACTAATGTATTTTGATCAGTTAAAAAATTGATACATTGATATTCCAACAAATTTACACATTCATAGACTATAAGGACAAGTTCTTTGATCCCAATAAATTTGTCACATTTAATTCCATAGAAATTAATGACTGACTTTCATGTTTTTCATTGGGAGCTACATATGACTAATTTGCTTTGTATTTAAATCATTTTGAATTTGCAAAGCTGAACTAGTATTATTAAGCATCTCAGTTAAGTGAGTCCTATATAATTCATTGGAATTTAATCTCAAATCAGTGCACAGATTATACAACTGCAAGACTAGATGTGATTCGATTTTCAGAGTTTTTTCTTTGATCACAGAGACTTTTTCTTATAATGGCTATGGTTTTGTTGTAATGCCAGTGGTTGAATAAGCAGTAATTTTAAAGACTTTTATGGGCCCGCAGTGTTTTTGTTTAATGTTATATTCTTAATACAGTAACATTTACTTATTAAGCATATATTTACATTTTATGAATACCAGTTTTACATTATTATGTAAATTAAGACATATGGGGAGCAGCAAGGTTTCCTAGTACAACACATTCTTTTGTTTGTTAGCATGACTCCTGTTTTCTTATTCTAGGAACAGTTTATGTGTGGAGAGGAAGTCTCGGCACCCACAACAAGCAAAGAACTGGTTAAATGCTGATGGTTGTTTAATAAACTGTTGTTCTTGGGAAACGATGAGGCAATACTTGGGCAGAAGGAACAAGGGCACCTTTTCCGAAGACTGCCTACACTGTTCGGAAGACTGTGTACTTGTAGTAATGGACTGCATTGCATCTGTTTGGAAGGAAACTGATATGTTGAAGGCACTGAATGTGTTTTATGTGCATAACAAGTTCTTAATATTAAAGATACAGCGTATTTTTTCAAATGTGAGATTGAAAACTGAGACAGTTGGCTGTATGTGAAGGTGACTTGGTTTCCCCTTGTCCCTAAATTCAACAAATATGTGTTAATTTCAAATGTTTTAGATTCTTCCTGTCAGTGGGCAGAATGTGACCACGAGGTCCTATAATAAGAGGAGGAAGGCCCTCTTCCATACCAGGTTGATGCTTTCAAGATGATCTGTGTTACAGGAAAGATTTGTTGAAACCAAAATTGTTCTAAGTATCTTGTTAGCCTTTATTATCTGATTATGGAAGAGAGATCAAAGTCTCAGAATCAATCAATCTATAACTTTATGACAGTTTTAAAACTGTCCAATATAGTTAAAACTGTCCAGTTTAAGACCTTTTTCCAGGGACCATAAATTTACATAATTTGTACATCAGTCGATAAATAGTCCACTGGACCTGTTTAACAGATGGAGGAGGAGGAGTTGTCTCGATATAGAATGTATTTATTATGGTCAGGTGACCAGCCCACGAAACATATCCATGGCTAATACATACAAAATACAGTTAAAAATATACAAACAATTCACAAATCATACCATGTGGCCAAAATACACAAAATGCCCCCGAGGAGACCATGAATTGTTCAGGCTAAACATGTTGGGTGGTTTTTAAATTGTAATAAAGCTGTGTTTTTATACACCTGAAGACTTTGATTTTTCTTAATTGGATCTGTTGCATGTTACGAGTTCTTTTGTTTTGTTTTTTTAATTATCCCATGCCGAACTATTTTATCTAGACAGACAGAGATTATTTTGAGACTACAATTTGCTTTGGTGGATGAGTAGCACACCTGAATTGTTACTCCAAGATAATGTACACTAAATGGGCTTCGCTCTGTATAAACTAGAGGTCATTTTATATCTGTCATATCAGACATGGTTTCCAGAAATCCTGTTTGTAACTGAAAATCTTGTCATTGCCTGCTAACTTAGTCAGCAACTTGACTTTTTCAGTTGGAGTTCCATTTTCAGAATGTGATTCTGATAGCACTTTACAAGGAAAGTATTTATAGCATTTATTGTACCTTAATGGATTGGTGTTTGTACAGAACCCACTCCAGTTATTTTTTTCTGGATTGTTCTTTAGTAAATTCATATGTTCAAAAATTATTTGGTTGCCCATTCGGCTAGCAATAATTTAATAGTGTTTTTGTTGTCTGTTCAACTAGAAATAATTCATGCTTAAAATCTAATTGCCAAAATCCTGTTGGGCAGTGTCCACCTTTACAGCGGAAATAAAGTTATCAACAGTGGTAGATTGCCTCTGATTAAAGACTCCCTTTTGTAATTTCAACTGGCTTGATAACTCAGTGGTTTAGATATCTGGCTGTGGAGCCAGAGGTTGGGAATTCAAATCCCCACTGTGCTCCCTGTGAGTACAGCCAGCCTGTATGGCCTACAAAGTCCCAGGTACCCCCAGAAGAAGGCAATGGTAAACCGCTTATAAATATTCTGCACATGGAAAACCCTGACGAGGGTCACCATAAGTCAGAATTGACTTGACGGCACATGATGATTATTATTTGTGATTCCATAGTACATATGACTTTCTTGTGTTCTGTATGAGCTTCTGGATTTCACAACAGGATTTCAACCAATATTTTTCTCATCTTGAAGTCTTGTGAATACCTGCAAACCAGTTTCATTTTCACTAGTCTCAACTCTTAAAAGAGATTAAGAGTACAGTGGTGCCTCGCAAGACTAATTTAATTTGTTCCACTGTTAATGTTGTCTTGTGAAAAATCTGTCTTGTGAAACATGTTTTCCCATAGGAATGCATAGAAATCTAATTAATGCATTCCTAAGGGCAAAAAAAGTCAGAAAAAAGTCAAATTTAGTTTACAAAGGGTTTATTAAGTGCTCTTTAAAGCCATACATATCATGCAGATGATTTTTAAAGTTTCAATAAAAAACTTTAACTTTTTAAACATCATAGAAAAACATTTAAAAATCAGCAAACATGAGGCAGGAAAAAAAACGGAAAACGTTTGTTTTGTGAAGCATGGCCATAGGAACTTTTGTCTTGCGAGTCATCAATCCCATTGCCAAAACCATTTGTCTTGTGTGTTTTTTGTCCTGCAAGGCATTTGACTTGTGAGGCACCACTGTACTTGAAACTAAGCAGCCTGAGATCAGTGTGTACTTGAACACAATGATTGTTACGCCTTTCTAGCCTTTTAAGAGCTACTTTTGACCACTGGTTAATAAATGAATGAATGATTTTCTTGGTTGTTTACGTATCTGTGTCAACGGCAGTTACATTTAGTGGCCAACAGGTGGCACTGAAATACTGTGTTCATATCAACATTTGTGGAAGGCTTGTATTATAAATGTAACTGACTGAAGAGGTCAGGGGTTTAGGTGTCTGACTTCAGAGCCAGAGGTTGGGAGCTTGATTCCTTAATGTGCTTCCTGGGAGAAGAGCCAGGCTGTGTAGCCATGGGTAAGTTGCACAGTCCCATGGCACTCCCAGAAGAAGGTACAGTGGTGCCTTGCATAGCAACGATAATCCGTGCAGCAAAAATCGCTGCAAAGCGATTTCGTCGCTATGCGATATTAAAAAGCCCATAGGAATGCATTGAAAACCCTTCAATGCATTCCTATGGGCTTAAAACTCACCTTAAAGCGAAAATTCTCCATACGGCGGCCATTTTCAATGCCCAGTAAGTGAGGAATCTGTCCCAGAAAACAGGGGGCAGCCATTTCTTTTTACCCGGCGGCCATTTTGGAACTGCCGATCAGCTGTTAAAAAATCACTATGCGATGATTGGTAAGTGAAACAGGGTACCGCTAATCGCAAAGCGATTTTTCCCTATTTAAAACATCGCACTGTGATTGCAAAAGCAATTGTAAAATCTTTGTCACTATGCGATTACACCACTGTAATTGGAAACCACTTCTGTGTGTCCTCTATCTAGAAACTCCTGGAAAGACCATGTCAGAACTGCTGGATAACTCAGTGGTGTTTGTATCTGGCTGTGGAGCTAGAGGTTAGGAGTTTGATTCCCCACTATGCCTCCTTGACAAGGGCAGGACTTGATGATCCACAGGGTCCCTTCCAGCTCTGCGGTTCTAAGATTTCTAAGAACTGACTTGATGGCATGCACTTATTTATTGTTATATTATAAATATTCTGCATTTCAAATTAAAATCTTTTTCTTGCAATAGATGGTATTCAACTTTTGGGGGATATTTTTAGTAGAAATTGCTGTTCTTACCTTACATTCCGTTCTGACCATGAAATTTAAAGTTTGTATTGTTAACAGAGTAGCTGTTATGCCATCCAGTCCAAAGCACACAGATTCCTGGAATGTCACAGTGGCATACTGACCTGTTAGACTAGGTCATTTAGATCTATTGAGCAACTAAACTGATATCCTACTTGGTGTGTTGGCAGTAAAGCTGAGCACATTTTGGAGTGTTGTGCATCTTCTTACATAGGAAGTTTCATTATTGGAATATGTGATGATTCTGAAAGTTCCTAAGTAGAACAAACTGATCTTGGTATGAAGTCTTTTGGCAAATGTGACAATCCTCTAGTGTGATAACTATTATAGAGTGGCTAGAGAGGCTGGTGAACTGATAATCCTGTAGATTTATACAGCATCCTCACTCAGTTGGCACTGTATGATAAATTTTTAAAATATATAATCCTGAAAGAAGTCAGCTTTTATTTGTGTTGGAGAAGGAGCAGCCTATTTTTATATGATTGCAAACAATCTGGACTAGAATTTAGGGGGGAAATTATTTTGGATTATAACTTCTAAAAATCTACTTCCCACCATGGTGCTGTGTTGCATGGAAAGTTCTGAGAATTACAGTCCAAAAAAGTAACTTTTCTAAGCACTGGTCTAGACTTTTCATGTGATCCAAAATCACAACAAGGCACTGATACAACACTTTTGAGGGAATGACAGCATCACATACTAGCAGAAACTGCGCACCCCAGAGCCTGTGACAAATGTCGTGGCAGAAATTGGCCCTCAATGTTCTTGACTGACTACAGCAGTTGGACCCTGGCTTAAGGCCATTTATACTTTTCTACCTATATGTGCTATATAGTCCTGTATCACCTTAAATACATCTAGTCTCTTCTGAAGCCAAGCAAGTTCAGGACTTGGTTAACACTTGGACGGGATCTCAACAGAGGGATCTCCAGGTGTGGCAACCCCAGACCTACTGGAGTATCCCACCCTATAATTATGCTGCCACCAACCATTCCCTATAAGGAGTCACACAGACCAGGAATGGATTTTAATAAATAAAAGAACGAGGTTTATTGAAACAACAAACAGGGTAAACAAAAGGATCAGGTAAATAGGATACTGTAACGTGGCATAGTCCCAATCACACACATACAACAGCTTGGTTCCCACGGAACACTTTAAGGTAACGCACAGACCCTGAACCTATCAGTTCTGGCTACCTATATAGAAACCTGAACCTATCAGGTATGTACTAACTGACAAACAGTTGTACCCAGTCTGACACACAGACTCCCACTCCTCTTCTCCACACAAGCTCCAAATATATATACAGTACAGCTCCTCCCCCCTGATGTCCCGCCTTCCACTCCCCATAGGATGGAACTTTCCCTCCAAACCCATGACAGACAGGTACCATCAGTGCTGTATGTGACACCAGGTAAGGCTAGGAAGGAATCTTGCCTGAAACCTTGGAGAGCTGTGGTAAAAAAAGAAAGAAAGAAAGAAAGAAAGAAAGAGAAAGAAAGAAAGAAAGAAAGAAAGATAGATAGAGAGAGAGAGAGAGAGAGAGAGAGAGAGATGGTATTGGACTTTATGAGCCAAGGTTCTGACTCTGTGTGAGGCAATTTCTTGTATTCTTAAATTGTCCCAAAGTTCAAGCATAATACTGTTTGAAAGTCCTCCCATGTAAATAAACAAAGTTAAACAAAACCCTTTTTGGAGAAAGCTCATATATCACAGTGAAGGTAAGTTGCCTTCTTTCTAGCATTCATTATTGACTTACATATACTTCCAGAACAGTAAATAAGAAAAGTTGTTATTCCGCCTGATATGGAATAATAGAATGACTCACACTATGAAATGCCATTTGAGAACCAGCTTGCTTACACCAATCCTCTGTATCAGTGAAGTCTCACCTCTGGACTATTCACCTGTGTCATTGCTTTTCCAAAGTAAGATGGAGATAACTATAAATAAAATTTGCTTTCATTTCCCACAATAGTTAGAGTAATTGCTGATTTTCACTGTTAATTGGTTATGGATTTGTAAATTTCCCACAGATTTTGATACATCTTGCAGCAAACATGATATTCTGAATGGTCTATGTTGCCAAAAATGTTACCACCTGTGCAGATAGTATTTGCAAGCCTGGGAAACCCAAGGCTTCTAGAGATACAAGAAAATGTGAGTTGTTCCCTTCCCCCCTAAAAAAATCTAAGGTGAGGGAATCTTCTGTGCTATTAAACAACCCAATGAGGTGTGATAATATCCACAGTGCTGGCAGGACACTGGATGGTGGTTGGAGGTAGCAAGAAGTAGAAAACCAAGTCCTGAGAATCCTGGGAGAGGGCAAGTTTGGCCAAAACCCTTAGCAATCAATATGTACACAACATGATCACAATTTTCTGGAAAGTGGGTACAGATGTACAAGTTAATAAACATTGTACCATTTTGTGCCACTTGGTCCTTCTCTTTACCCTGCCGCATATCAGATAAGTTCAGGATGATGTGTCAGAAATAAGCTTGTTTCTTTCATTCGGCCTCTTTCAAACAGGATTGAGAAATAAAGTGTTGTTTCACCTCCAGAACTCTCTGGGTGGTTTAGAACATAATTATGCAAACAACAACTTGACACACACATACCACATTCTGGGTGCTCATTTTACCAACATCAGAAGGGTGGAAGATTGAGTCAGCGTTGAGTTGGATACCTGAATCTGCTGAGATCACTCGGGTCATGAGCAGAGGCTTGACTGTAGTACTGCAGTTAACCATTGCGACATGGGACACAGTATTGGGCACAAAGCACATGTTCTCCCTCATTGTATTCTCGAAGGCTCTCACAGCTGGGATCTGATGGTTGTTGTAGGTTTTTCGGGCTGTTTGGTCATGTTCTGGAGGTTTTTCTTCCTAACGTTTCGCCAGTCTCGGTGACCGGCATCTTCAGAGGACAGGAGTTAGAGAACTCTATGTTCTGGTGTAGTGTGTGGTATAATTTTTAGTTTAGTTTAGACTGGCAAAACGTTAGGAAGAAAAACCTCCAGAAAATGGCCAAACAGCCCGAAAAACAATAATTTCCTCTTATTCTTGCGTTCTTGATTGGTTCTGCTTCAGCGTTGCTCAGACAATTGGCTTGAATTGAGGGATGATGAATTTTGCAACAAAGGGTCACTTGAATTGCCAATGCATGAAATTCAACTACTACTCAGGAACAGATATCATAAAATGAAAGACAAATGTGCTCCGAAAAAGGAAATTATTGTGCAAAAAGCATGTGCCAGAGCAAAAGATCTTTGGCATCTAACTTGTATTTTTAGTTATTGACTTGTCCTCATTATAATCTTTCTGGCAGGTCAGACTGATTTCCAGTTCATATATCCAGGAGTAACATATCTGGTAATATGATGCCATGTGGCAAAAGACACCAGAATGTATGCCTGAATTAGAACAAATAATAAAAACTGGTGTCCAGCTCGATATGAACAAAAGCAAGCCCTATTTGACTTTTCTGTAATGTTTGGCTGCTTTGTATGCAATATGAGGATGATGCAAGAGTTTTCTGCTTCACTTTCTGAAGAGGAAGCAGCCTGTTGTTATTATTTACAGAGGCTATCTGAAAAGGGGTAAGCAAACTCCTTATGTACCAGTACTGTCAAGAACATGCTATTTAGGGCTCCCGTGCACATTTAAGTAAGAATTTGTGCTCTTTCTTCTTGTATTAATGCTTTCTGAAAGGCTTCATACATTGTGGCTTATGTGGAGAGGGTTCTTGAAAAAGTATATGTGGCAGCAGACAAACTACACGAGGTTCTGGTTACCTTCAGAGTGTCCAGTGGGACCAGATCAGAGGATTTGCTACTAGATGGCCCTCTGAATGACACCCACTGCCACCAAGGAGCTTAATACACAAGGCCAGCCACATTATTCTTACACCTAAAGGAAGTCTGAACAATTCTCCTTGGAATCAACAATACAATGGAATAGTAATAACCTGAACAGTTAATAACTTGTTGCCCGTATATTATGACGCACCAAACCAGCTCTCTCAGGTTGCAATCTGGAGGGATGGATCAAGGGAAACCATCTGAGGCAGTTTTCTACCCAGATATGCTGGCTTCTTGTTTGCTCTGATTTTGTTTGTTATTATTACTATGATATCCCACCTCTCTTCAGTGAACTCAAGGCAGAGAATGTACCTCTCTTCCTCTCCACTTTATCCTTACAAGAATCTTGTGAGGTAAGTCAAGCTGAGAAGATGTGACTGAACAGGATAATTGAGTTTCATGTCTCAGTAGGAATAGGAGTCCAGAATTTCTGAGTCCTTGTCTAACATCCTAACCACTACGTCACACATCTAGGTCAGAATGTGGAGCAGCCCTTAGCGAAAGAATAGGCTTTTTCCTAGAGTGAGGACCTTCTGAACAAGGTTTTTATTATGCCGTTGCTTTGCTTCATTAGCTGAATTTTCTAGAGAGTTGAAAAAATGACTTCCATTTATATATCTCACATTTTCCCATTGCTATATGTTTCTCACCACAAAAATAAATAAACATTAAAAATCAAAATAATGCTTTGAGGAGAAGAGTGCTATGTCTTTCAACGGTTAGCATGGGGAGCTTTTCGTCTGCAGCCCCCACCCCCTGATAGGTAGTTACAAGGGAAGATTTGCCAGCTATGAGGATGTACAGGATCTTGGCTTTTCCCTTTTGGCTGCAAGTCCCAAGTTGTTAAGCATATTTTCTCAGAATTGCTATGAGATTATCTAGCTTCTTATGCTGCACATTTTACAAGCTCAGGACTAACATACCTAATGTGTCATTTGAGAAAACGTTTAAGACATGCTTTAACAAAATAGAATTGATTTCCATGAAAGAAGTTGACATATTCAGTGATGTGAGTCAGAAAAATATGCCTGGTTTTGCTACCCAAATGAAAATTCTTCCTCAAGGAGTAATTGGCAGTCTGCCAGGTTAAGTCAAACCTTCTACCTGCCAGCCCTCTACAGAACCTAGACCACCCAAGCAGAGTTTCCATTCCATTCAGGAAGACCAAGAGTTCCTTGCTTAGTCGTTTTTTTAAATGATGTAATGTTATATCCTTATTTTCCTTCCATAAGAAACAAAGCATGTATATACTTTCTGTCTCATTCCCCTTCTTTTCTTTTGAGGCAGATCAGTAAGCACCACCAGCAAAAACAGAATTTCACAACTGATAGTTTGATTAAAAACTATGCAGTCAAGAATACAAACATATTGCAGGTCCCTTTAAAGTTTAACTCTTTGATATATGACAAGGCAGGATAGATAACACTGGCAATGGGGTTGGTTTAACTCAGAAGCACTTCAGATGACTGATCTGAATTAATTTAGATATACATTGATACAAAACTTCTGGCCAGTAAGTTGACATCAGATTTTGACCGCTCTTTTCTCACATCTGAGCATGTGGATTTGATTCCCGCTGCTGTGCTTTTGGAGTTTTATGGCAAGCAAACAAACTTGCAAGTGGTAACTTCCTCCTGATAAATCAACAGCTGTGCTTTATTCTAGCTGAGCACTTGCAAAGCAGAGAGAGAAGTCCCAGTTGCCCAGTTAGAGCCATCAAAGTTACTATACTTAACTAGGTCAACATAAAGAAAGAAAATTCAAGCATGAATAATGCCTTCTGCATATTGTTACAGTAATAGTAATCCCATAATACAGTGCAGATTTCATTTTGGACTGCTTTGCTATTTTGGAAGAAGCTTATAATGAAGCAATTTTAACAGTCACCTCTCAGGCACAAATCCCCTCTCATCTGTTTGGCTGGGATCTGGTCTGGTGGCTGCAAGGAACCCAGCATTGGTGAAAACCACAATGAATCTCAATTTACCCAATTCCATTGAGTAGCCACTTTCTAATACATATTGCCAGTGTGCCACACAATCTAAATAGTGCTGTGCCGATGTTTAACAATGGCCCAATTACTTCCACATTCCTACACATATGGAATAAAAAAGTTCTTATAAAAGAAGCTGGAAATCAATATTAGGGCAATAACATCCAGAAAAACTAATGCAACAAAACAAAAATTCCCTGGGTTTGTTGTTAGTTTTATTGGTGATTATACTATTGCTGCTCCCATCTAGAGTAGACCCATTGACTCAATAGGAGTTGCATTAATTTGTCTTACCACTTAGCAATTGATTCAAAGGCTGGAATTCAGTAGTAAGTTGCAACTAAAGTAGGCCAATTCAATCAGTGGAACTTACGGAGGAATTGATTCACCAAATCCACTGATTCAATGGGCCTACCCTAGTTGCAGCTTGCTATAGGATTTCAGTCAGTGTGTCTGCTCTTCATTGGGACTAGCAACAGGATACTGGCCTTTGTTTTAAATGACAAAGGAAGGCTGTTCATTCTACAAAGACTTCTAATTTCTGTCCCAATCAAAGTGTACAGTTCTGTCATAGATGACAGGTGTGGCATTTAGGACCTATTGCATGTGTATTTTGCCTTTAATCTAGATAACAAACTGTAGCATACATATAATCCCTCTCCCCATATTTAATTCTCATAGCACCTCTTTGATGAAGGTTAAACTGAGTCAATCTTGCATCTGTGCGAACAGACACACACATATGGGAGCTGCTTATACTGCTCTGCATCTCCTACACTCTTGGGTTTCCTCAGCTTAAGGAAGCAGTGACACACATGGTTACACACTGGATTGTACACCAGGGGGACACTGAACAGTCACCAATGTGTACACAGTTTTTTCCAGTTGGATTCTGACCAGTGAGTTGCACCAAGAGATCTTAAGAACTATTTTGTTTTACTTATATACCATGCAGATTAGTGGTAAACACTGCTCTCAGCAGTTTACATCCAATATGAAACAAACATGACATAAAATAAAACTTAAATAATATAGTAAACACAGACCCCACATATAAACAAGGCAGTACCCTATAAATAAATTCCAAAAAAAACAATCAAAGGCGAACAGCCAATTTAAAGATGGTCACTCCATGCTTCATTAAGAGAGGATGTTCACAAAAGTTCTAGTAAACAGCCTTGTTTTGAGCATCCTCTTTTCAGCTACATGGACATTTTAATCTCAGTCTTCAAAATCTCCTCATTTAAGGATGAAAGCAGTACGGCCTGGGGATCGTACTGCGATGGATGTAGGAAAATGGGCTGAGGTTCAACCCAGACAAGACGGAAGTTCTGAGGGTGGGGGCCCCTGGGCTTGGCAGCTTGGGTGACTCTTGTTCAGGGGGGTGGCCCTGGCCGCGAAGAGTGGGGTTTGCAGCTTGGGGATACATCTGGACCCGACGCTCACCATGGAAACGCAGGTGGCGTCGGTAGTCCGCATCGCCTTTTTCCATCCCTGGCGGATAGCCCGGCTGCGACCCTATCTCGACATGGGGGCGCTCACCACCTTGGTACACGCGCTTGTAATCTCAAGATTAGAACACTGTAATGCGCTCTACGTGGGGCTGCCTTTGAGGCTGATGCGGAAACTTCAGATGGTGCAGAATGCGGCGACCAGACTCCTAAGCGGAGTGAGAAAATACCAGCATATCTCTCCTACTCTGGTTGCTCTGCATTGGCTGCCCATTCGATTCCGCATCGACTTTAAAGTTTTAATGCTTACTTATAAGGCCCTAAACGGTTTAGGACCTTGATCTGGCGGAACGCCTACTCCTACAAAGGTCTACCTAGATCACCCGTGTGAGTCAGGAGGTGAGGCTGAGGAGCCTGACGCTGAGAGAGGCCCAGAAGGAAAAGACACGAAATCGGGCCTTCTCGGCGGTGGCTCCCCACCTCTGGAACAACCTCCCTCTGGAGACTTGCGCAGCCCCTACGTTGGGTATCTTCAAAAGACAATTTAAAACATGGATGTTTATTCAGGCCTTCCCTCCAGTCAATACTTGATTCTTTCCCTCATTTTTCTCCATTTATTTTCCCTCTTTCTGGTTTGTAATTGTTATTTGAAGTTTTGTGTATTTTTTCAGTTATTTTATTATATATTTATGTTATACTGGAAGCCGCCTAGAGTGGTTGTATAGACCAGATGGGTGGGATATAAATCAAATAAATAAAAAGTAAAATTAAAAAAGTCTAGTGTGATGTATTTCCCAGCAATCAAGAAAGGGTCAGGGAATTGACCCTGAACTGTGCCCAAGCTGGACCTCTTTGTTCCAGCTGTAGGACGAGTGCATTTTAGGGGCTGGGCTGGAGCAATATTCTGGCAGACAGAAGGGTTGCTTTAAGGCATGTCACTTCCTGAAAAGTACCTTTTCTGGTGCAATCAGATGCATGTTGTTCCAGCCCTTTGATTGCACCTTAAACCTTTGAACCTTTCAACGGTTCATCTGCACATTAAACTTTTTTCCTAGAGAAATTATGGGATCCTCCCCAGCCTTTTTTTTCTTCTTGGTCCTGCAGGCACTGATGACTCTTACAATGGGAACCAAGATACATTTGCTCCAAAGTGAACCCAACTAATAAGATTTCCTGGTCATGAAACAAAGACAATAAAATGCTTTCTTCAGGTGAAGAACAATAATGGACATTCTACGAAAGTGGGAGTTGCATTTGAGTAACCTGAGCTCGGATGCCAGGACAAAATGAATCCACTCCATGGTATTCAGTATGTTTTACTCACAGTCACCCATGAAGGATCCCTTCCAGATTTAGCTAGCAATATGAGCCAGGAAAGCCATTTTGCTAAACATTAATGAGTGTTTACTTTTCAGAGTGGCAATCTTGGATACATTACTTCAGTGATAAACTGAGGTATAAAATACAGAGTGTGTGAAATTTACAACCAGTTTGGGGCTACTTCAGCCAGCTTGTACAACAATGCAGCCCTTTTCTGTAATCTTTTTCTTTGCTTTAATATATCTCACATCAGCCTGGGATGAAAGAATTATCCCTGCTAATGGCACCTTTGCAAAGAGAACAAGTTGCAATACAATATCTGTAACCAATGGAGGACCTTGGGGTGAATGGACATGGGTTGACATGTGTCCAAGACGATCACTTGCTGTTGGCTTTAGTATAAAGGTAAATATCTATGGGATGTCTTCTGATAAAGTTGCTATATTGTTGTGGATTAGAATGTTGGGCTAGGACTCAAGAGACCCAGCTTACATTCCCATGGAGCCATGAGATTCCAGGGCAGTCTTGGGCCAGTCACTGTCTTTCAGGTTGGTTCCCCTTATGGAGCTGTTGTGGGAATGAAGTGTGGTGGAGAAGAGTCATGCACTTCACTGGAAGAAGTACATGGCTTAAATGGTGTACTAATCGATTAATAAAAGAGGATTATATGATGCTGCCTTATATTGACCCATGTCATTCAGAATTATTGACACTTGAATGACAGTGCCTCTGCAGCATTTCCAACAGTGAATTTTTTACACACCACCTAGAAAAGCTAGGGGTTGAATGTAAGGGAAAGTAAATTTCAGAATGTCAACGTACCACATCTGCCTTTATTCTGTTAGGTATTGGAGGATGGAGGAGCTTTTAAAGATGACTCTGCACTCAATGGTATCCGCTTATATTGTTCAAGTGAACAGAGGAACAACACCATATATTACATTGAATCTGAATCTGGAGAGTAAGTATAACGGCCTTCATACATCTCTGATTCATTATTTGATTCTATGGTATCACAAATGAGTTGTGAAGACCCAAAACTATTGCAAGAGATAACACGGAGGGGCAGTTGTTCTCATACCAAGCTGTGATTGCTAAATATTTTGCTCCTGCTGCACATAATAAGTAATTAAGAGCCCTCATTTTGTGCTATTCTAGTGAAAATTTCATAGGACACTGTATTTAATTCAAAGAATTAAATCCAGCCAAATGGATAATTTTTTAAAAAATCATATGTTATATGTAATACATCTAATGAGAAAAATATTTACTAGAATATTATCAAAACTGAACTGACCAAAAACTTTATGCCAGGTTCTAAATATGATGGGTTAGACCCAGACATTGTCACATTCAGAGCCAATCCTTTGAATTTAATAGCTGGTATCCTGTTGGGTAACTCTGCCCGTGCAACAAGAGTGATGCTACCAGCCATGGTAGATTACCACTAAGTAAACAGCTCGGCTTGAGGGAGGGCATTTGTTACGTGCCACTCACAGGCAATGATATCAAGTTGCACACAGTCTGAAATCAAAGGAGGAACTCTTTCATTAATGGCAATCTACTATGGCCGGAGACATCCACTGTGTCCATGGAGCTATGGAACAGGATGATGGTGAATGGGACCCAATTTAGGAATGATTAACTTGAATCCCACTAATTTCAAAGGATCTGTTTTGAATATAATGAACAATACAATCCTAAATAGGGTTGGGAGAGCAAAGTGCCATCTATCACTTCCAAAGCACTTTTATCTGACAATGGCCATGGTGGAAGGCAATGAGTTGGTTTTATTGGGCTTTTGAGTTTATTTCTCTGGAACCTTAACATAAACCAATGGGGAAGAAATTAAATATGCAAGATCCAGCTCGA
Source organism: Pogona vitticeps (assembly GCF_051106095.1). Taxonomy (NCBI): domain Eukaryota; kingdom Metazoa; phylum Chordata; class Lepidosauria; order Squamata; family Agamidae; genus Pogona; species Pogona vitticeps. The sequence continues at coordinate 38,457,962 of NC_135788.1, read as the reverse complement.
TAGTGTTCCCAGAATGCTCTACTTTGTCTCATTTTGCTGCACTCTCCCACCAGGGGGAACTTTGTCCTTTTTTTTAAAATAAAGAAAATCCTTTCACCTCTCAGTCATGAATTGCTTCTGCTACAACTAGCAAGAACACCAAGGGTATTAGAGTTATACCTGTAATGGGAGCAATTTGAGAGGCTGGCCCCATCTTTGCTGTCCTTCCACAAGCAAATGAAGACTTTTTTCTTCAGGCAAGCTTCCTTTCAGTGACTGGCTGTCTAAGTGGGGTTTTAAAATGTGTTGTTGTGCCTTACTGCTTTGAATGTATTTTGGTACTGTTTTTGCTTCTTAAAGTAATATTTGATTTTTTTAAGTATTTATATACTCATTGTTTTAGCTTTAAATATTATCTTGTAATGATTTAAACTGCCTTGGGTTCTTTTTAAGGAGAAAGGTGTGGTAAATAAACAAATAAGGAAAAGCATAGAATCATAGAATAATATGGTTGGAAGGGGCCCTATACGGCCATTGAGTGCAACACCCTGTTCAATGCAGCAATCCAAATCAAAGCAGATCTGACAGTTGTCTAAGTTCTTCTTGAGTTCCTCCAGTGCAAGGTAAATGGCTCCATTGTTGTACTGCTCTAACAGTTGGGAAGTTTTTCCTAACATTCAATTGAAAATTGGCTTCCTGTACCTTGAGTCCATAACTTCTTCTACACCCTGGATAGTTGAGAATATATTCAGGCCCCCCTCTGTATGACATCCTTTCAAGTATTTCTTATCATAGCTCTCCTCATTCTTCTTTTCTCAAGGCTAAACATGCCCAATTCTTTCAATTTTTCCTCACAGGACTTGGTTTCCAGTCCCCTAATAATCCTTGCTACCCTCCTCTAAACTTGTTCCAATTTGTTGGCATCATTCTTAAAGTACAGTGTCCAAAACCTAACCAGTGGCAAACAGAGGGAAACTAGTAATTCTCATGATTTGGAGACTATACTTCTGTTATTGCAGCCTAAAAGAGCATTTGCCTTTTTTTTGCAGCCATATCACACAGATGGCTCACATTTGCTTGCGATCTACGACAGTTTCAAGATCCTTCTCATGTGTAGTGTAGCTCCCATCTTGTAACTGTGCATTTGGTTTCTTTTTTCTAGGTGTAAGACTTTGCACTTATCCCTGTTAAATTTCATTCTTTTGTTTTCAGCCCAGTATTCAAGTCTTTCAAGATCTTTTTGAACTTGTTTTCTGTCTTCCAGAGTATTAGCAATTCCACCCAATTTTGTGTCATCTGCAGATTTGATAAGTACTCCCTGCACCTCCTCATCCAAGTAATTAATAAAAATGTTGAAGAGCACCAGGCCTAGGACAGAGTTTTGTGGTACCCCACTTGTTACCTCTTCCGAATTTGAGAAGGAGCTATTGATAAGTGCTCTTGGTGTACAATTCTCTACACAGAAAAATGATTGTTGAGTAAATACCACATTTACGAGTCAGACTAGCCATTAAAGAGAGTAATCAATAGTATAAAGACATGTTTATTTATCAACTATAAGTCATTAAAATACGTTAAAATAAAATAATAAGCAGCAGGTGAGATAGTTAATTAAAAAAGAAAATACAATAAGGCGTAAGCAGGAATCAAAAAGACAAATGTACAGGGAACAAGCGAGCTCGAATGTTAATTGCAGCCAAGGCAAAGTTTGCCACATTTAAGGTGGTATTGGCGTTAATGTCAGCCAGGAGCCAACAGACCTGGGCGAGATTAGGTCTGTCTTGGATGGAAGTCACAGAACTTGCCAAGAACCTTAATCTAGGGGAGTGGTAATATGGACATCTCAAAAGGTAGTGAGTGATGTCTTCGACTTCTCCGAGGTGGCAAGGACAAATTCTTAGGTGATAGGGCAGATTCTCGTGTCTGCCCTCGACCACTCTTGAAGGCATACATTGAAAACGTAGAGCGGTAAAGGCCTTGCGAAGGGCAAATGTAGTTATCCAGGTCAAATAATTTTCCATGACAAAAGTTGACTTATAGAGTGGGAGTGAAGAGGAATAGGGTGAGCTGGAGATGATGCAAAGGTCACTTCTGATATGAAAAAGGCGAATTGTATCCTTGAGACTAGCTTTCACACATTTGGGTGGAAGAGCGGTTAAAGAATCTAAGTCGATGCCATAGGAGTCAGTTATTTGTTTCACAGCACTCACCCAGGATTTAAGAGAGGGGTTGGCCAGTTGTTCTCTAAGGCAGATCTTAGGTAAACTGGTATCATTCATTTGGTTCCTCACTACGCCTCCTGAAAGAAAAGCAAGCCTGTGTAGCCATGGGCAAGTTTCACAGTCTCAGGATGCCTCTAGAAGAAGGGAGTGGTAAATCACTTCTGAGTACCTTATACCTAGAAAATCCTGGAAAAGGTCACAATGAGTTGGAATTGACTTGACTGCATTAATTATTACTTATGATTATCATACTATATTTTAAAATTGTTCTACAAATACTTGTGGAGGAATTAGTTTCGTAACTACTTGTACAAGATCTTATATAAGTAAGACTCTTTCTAGATTGGATTCCACTTTTACCACATAGTACTTTTAGTGCATGGCGCAAAAAAAAAAAAAATTCAATGAATATATACCATCCCTGTACAGAAAAGTACTTTTGGGATCCAGACCACTGAATTTCTTTAAAATGGAGTCAACCATGTTTCCTTAAAATGATTTTTAAATGAATTCCAGCTCTGCGTTGAACAAAACCATCACTTACAGCTTCCTTTCCTTTTCCAGATTTGGGGAATGGTCACGGATCAGATGGTGCCCACAAGGAAGTGTTTTGCATGCCTTCCAGCTGAAAGTTGAACCTTATGCAATACGTCTTGACAACACCGCAGCAAACAACATCAAATTCCGCTGTAGCAATGGTGTTACTTTAGAAGGACCTGGTGGCCCTTTTGGTGATTATGGTCGATGGAGCCCCATCTGTCCTAAGGGTGGAATCTGTGGCATTGAGACCAAGCAGCAGCCATACCAAGGCGTGTTTAAAGATGATACAGGCTTAAATGATGTTCGCTTCCCCTGCTGTGAATAAATGGTCTCTACTGAGCTCTTTTGCACAAATAGTTGCCTGCTCAAGGAATGTGCACAGATTTCTCATTTGTGGTATTTTATCCTCTAAGTTTCTATCCTCAAAGTTTAAACTACCCAGTGTGGTGTAATGGATAGAGTGATCAACTAGGACTCAGGAGAACAAAGTCTGAATCCCCACTTGTCCATGGAAACTCACTGGGGGAGTGGAACTGGTAAAACTGCTCCTTAAATACCTTGAAAGCACTATTAGGATACTATAAGTCGCTTCCAACTTACAGTGCATAACTATCTTCAAAATTAAATTTCTGATGAAAAAGTGTAGACTATCGTGTACTTGCTGGGAAAAAAGTAATACTTCAAATAGCATATTAATTTTTATTGTGATCAGTATATGAAATATTTATCTGTGGACATTTATAATCCTGTGTGAGCCAGAGCTGGGGAAGCGACTTTAAATAGTAATTAGGTACACTTGTAGCACCAAAGCCATGTTATGCTGGAGTTTCTAAAAGCAACACTCATGTCTGGAAAGTACTCAAAATAGTGATCTTCTGGAGACTTTTAAACAACCTTAAATGCCGCAAGATGTTGTCCTTCAGCACAAAACACATTGTCTTCCTCTCCACCTTGTCATTTGTCAGTACCCACAACAGAGCACAAGACTGGACAAGACACAGAATGAGCCCACACTGGAACTGAGTGGGGCTTCTCCCACATGTCATATCCCACGTCTCTAAAGATAAAAATAAGTAAGACATGACTATGACACTGCAAAAGAAGTCACTAAGTTATGGTTATACTAAACTAATATAGTTAGTTATTGTAAAGGAAAGGAATGACTTAAAAATAACTTATCATTGGTAACTTAACATTTCCAAGCTCTGGCATTGACATCTGCAATGCTGGATTGTGCCAATATTACAGGTATCTCAGGGATGAAATGGTTGACACTACTGATTAAAATTGTATAAGGTAAAGGTAAAGGTTCCCCTTGACAATTTTTTTGTCCAGTCATGTTCGACTCTAGGGGGCAGTGCTCATCCCCGTTTCCAAGCCATAGAGCCAGCGTTTGTCCGAAGACAATCTTCCGTGGTCACATGGCCAGTGCGACTGAAACACGGAACGCTGTTACCCTCCCACCGAAGTGATCCCTATTTATCTACTTGCATTTGCATGCTTTCGAACCGCTAGGTTGGCGGGAGCTAGGACAAGCGACGGGAGCGCACTCCGTTGTGTGGATTTGATCTTACGACTGCAGTTGTATAAAATTGTATAATTTGACCTCTCCTTTCCCTATGTACACCCTTCAAATAGCTGGGCTTCTGGTTTTATTTGTATGAAATATTGTCTGAGAGCAATAGAAGTATGACAGAACCACAGACAGACAACAGGGTCTTCTTTGTTTATTGTGGTATTTCCTTTAAAAATAAAATATTCTCTAACTCTTGTTCCTGGAGAATACACCAGGATCAAGCTAGGCTTCAGAGAGGGGGGACAGGCAGAAAGAAGGCTGTTTTTTGACTGCAAAGTTGTCTAAAAACTATTTAATGAAGATAGGATGTTTGTGCAATTAGTAGCAAATAGGAATTATCATACAAATGTAAATTGCAGTGGGGAATGCAATTTTCATTCACATATAGGAGATCTCTAAACAACATTCCACAGTTGAATTTAGGTTTCCGCTTTCTAGGTTTTCTACTGAATGATAGTATCTTCAGCCTTATCTGGACTCAGATACCAAGCTGTTTTCCCCCCTTCAAAGCCTAACAAGAATGCAATGGCTTCCTCTCAAAGGGTTGCACATGATATTCCACACAACACAACCTTTCTTCCCCTACCCCTTCTACCTCCTTCTGGTAGAGCTTCATTGTATTTGTTGTGGCAAAGAGAGCTATAGTGGTAGAGAAGTTCACAACATGCCTTTACAGTATGAAGAGAATTATTTACTGAACCTAATAGGTTAAAGGTTAAAATAATTAAAGAAAGACTTTCCTATGCATTCATTCCTTCATATAGAGTGAGATGCCATCTACTCTTGGACAAACTGAATTTTACTGCATACTTAAGTGTCAACATATAAACCATTTCCTTTCTGGTCAGCCTCTTCCTTTCTATACTGTATCATATGTGCAATTAACAACTTATCAGATAAATTCACAATAAATGCAAGCTGCACTCATATGTGTGAGCTACAAAATATATGTGACACTGATATACATGCCCAACCATGGGTTAATATTCTTTGTCAATTCACAGGAAATTCTATTAATTAATCTTGAATCTATTATAAATGTTGATGTATTGTAAATTGCTTTAGGAACTTGGCTGGCCAAATGGAGATAAACGAATGCTTTAAATAAGTAGATGAGAAATAAATAAAATTTTTACAAAATCTATGCCCATTTAACAAATAATGTGCGTGTGAGTAATTAAGGTATATCAATACCTTAAGAGAAACAAATGTAAAGAGATGACTAAGTATCAAGCACACATTGTTAAGCTAGCCCTCTTACTGTTCTTATCATTAGTGACAGAAAGGGATATCTGTTGTAAAATATTTCAGAAATTCCATATGTGGATTAATTTTGGAACAACATTTTAGAATGTTGTTCAACAATCCATTCAGTTTTCCTCAAATGTCTGTAATGTTATCTATCTGCTATGCTCTATTGTAAACAGACATATAATTGCAAAAATGTAATTTTTGTCTTTCTCAACAGATGGAGGTTGCGTGCCAAGGATATTTTTCAGCCACAGCTTCTGGATTGTCTACTTTGGTGCTAATCCAGAGCTCCTGCTGAGCAGCTTCCATACTGCTGCATAAGAGCCTCTTTCTGAAATCATCTGGCTCATCTAACTCAATGGCAGAACTTGTAATTTGTGAGCTGAAGGTCACAGGTTCACTCAGTGGTATCCTTGGGGAAGACTTTTAAAGGGTCACTGTCTGATAGTACATACTGTGCTGAGTTAAACAAATTAGTGGTCTGACCTAACACAATACCTTGCTATGTTCCTGCCAAACGTTAATCAGTGTTAGAGTGGGCAATGACCTGTTCAGTGATGACTACAATGTGAGAGTTCAGATTCTGAATATAGGATTGTTATTTTTATTAGATTTTGTAATGCATTTTTGCTCAGCATTCATGGCAAACTCCAGAAGAGGTTTAATGGATCAGTTAACCTGACTAAAAGATTATTTTAAGCCTTTCAGCATTTATTAGTTTGGGGAAGATCCAGAACACACCTATACATTGTTATGTCTATTTAATTTTCTCCATTGCTCATAACAGACAAAAGTAATTTGGAATATAATTAGATTTATTTTTGTATTTATTTATTACATTTATAGCCCGCCTATCTAGTCATACCGACTACTCTGGGCGGATAACTATGACTGGCATCCTGTTGTGTAGAGTACCAAGCCACAACTAGAGTAGGCCCACTGAATCAATGGAACTTACATAGACAGGTTGACTCACCAAATCCCCACTGATTCAGTGGGCCTATTACAGTTGCGACCAAGCAACAGGATTTCAGCCAATATGTTCATGATGTAGCAATTCTGACTCTTTCACCCATAATGTGCTTTCAGTTAATACTTGCATAACTCCAGTGTTAGATTGAACCCATTTCTAGACTGTGGAAGCTGAAAATAGAAACCAAAACACAACACACACTTAGAAAAGCTATGAAATTATTCATTGCCATGACAGTTCTTTTATGTGTTCAGCACAATCTCATCCATATTTTTTCCATTCACAAAGAAGAGGCCAGGAACTGGATCCAACAGTGCTGCTGCATTAGTGGAAATGAATGTGTAGGTTGCAAAAAATGATAGCATGCATATGCAGCCTCTTGCCCTCTCACTTGCTCTATGGTTAAATCTAGCACAACTGCATTATCGGAGTTTTTTCATACGTCTACCTCAGGTTACTAGATTAATGGAAGTGTTTATCATTCACTCTAAGAGATTGGATTAATTCATTTGAATATAGGCTCAGAGTCTGCACAGTATGTAAGCAGATGTTTGGATTCAGAGCTCCCAGAGCCTTAAAATAACTTAAAATAACTAATCTTTCCTGTCTACAACACTTTGCTGATATGTACACTTCTGGCATTAGAAGTTATGGAGAAACTATAGAGTGGACTTTGGTGATTAAAGATCCATAGACTTTTGCTACCCAGCTCAACACTTATTGCTGAGGTGTGTAGGAGGAGAGGAGATAAGAAGGTGGTGGAAAATATGATATCACAAGTAAAATAAATAGTGTCAGGGAATGAAAGTGCCATACTGGCTCTGAAGAGGACCTACTTATTAAATTAAAACTGGAGGATGGTGAGAGCAGAATCCATGGGGTGTCTGAGGATTCAGATAAGGGGGGCTATAGAGGAATTTATTATTGGATGGTTCTGTGAATTATGGCTAAGGCCAAGCTGAAGTAGAAAGAATGTGCACATTGAGCTAAAGGCCCCAGGTTTGAAGAAGCTGAATACCTCAGGGATATACGTAATCCCCTTTACAAAAAAAGAGAAGACAGCTGGCTGGCTAGAGGTGCTTAGGTCTTTTCCTATGACAACAATGAAGTACAGATCTTTTAAGAGTTAGTATCTTAACACGCTGAGACATCATCAAGAATTCCATCCCTTCATTCAGTGGCTTCAGGAAGAAGGTATCTAATATCACTGGTGATTTCCTTTCCATCTGCTTATTTGGAATAATGAGTTGCTGGGAATTACTTGGGATGATTTTGACCCGGGTGTAACTTCGTACCACCATAGTAGTTGTGGGTCTGGGCTGAGAGGGATTTAATTCCACTGTAACTTAGCTCCTCTTCCACTCCTTCACTTCTACAATTCTTTTTTGACCCTTCTGCCAGCCAATTTCAGTCAGCTCAGCTGCAGTGGCACCTGATCCAGTTATGCCAAGAGATCTGAGATTATCCACTGCAAGGGGAATGTGCCAGCACAAGAGGCTTCTGGCTATTCCAAGCTCATTGTAGCTAGCGTATTTTGGAGTTTGGATTTCACCACATATAAGACGTAGTACATTGGTAATAATTTAAAATGAAGATGTCTGAAGTCTTACTTAGCTTTCCAGGTTTCTGTACGAGTTGTATCAAAGTTCAGAGAATAATTTCTCAAGATTTGGGGGGGAAAAGTACATTTCTTCATAAATTATGCAATATATTCTCAAATAAACACCTGTCATCAGCATCTAGGTTTCTGGGGGCGGGGCTGAATACAACGTACCGAAGCTAATTTTGATGATCCCTTTCCAGTCTGCCTGATGAAGAGTTCATGTAATCTAAATGCTTAAATCATTCCCTAGAAACAAATATAATTCCATTTAACATGTATCTCTTATTTCTTGGCAACAGCACAACATACATTTCAATACCAAGTCACTGTAGCCCACTTTTGGTAAAAATGCATGAACCACCCAACTGCTCCATTGTCCATTTTCCATTCAGGGAGAACAGGCAGGCAGCTTTTTCCCTTTCTTACAGTTTAGAAGCAAATGAGTAAACCATGGTGTGTTTATGGAGATCTTTCTTCTCATCTTTCACTTTGGTGGTCTGAATTATCAAATTCTCACATCAGGTTGGCTTCCTTGTTACAGGGCTGTAGATGTAGATCTGTCTCCGTGGCCTCAATGCACTTATCAGAAAGAATGTGGGCAATCATTCCATTCTGTTCATGGAGAACAAATGGAACAAATATATTAGACATCAATGACTGGCAGGTCTTCTCAACATAATCCATTCTCCATCACTGCCTATAAAGGGCTTGAATTTCTACAGTTAAGAATCTGGCTAGATGTTATGTTAACTCAATGCAACAGGTTTCCTTCTTAAAAATGTAAACAGCAGTGGAAATGAGATGAAAGCCGAGCAGTTAATGTTGACTTCTCTTGAAATGTAAATACGAGTTTAGAGTAGGAGATTTTTGTATGGCAAGGAGGGAGAAGATTAAATCTGCCCTTTCGACATCCCCACAATTGAGAGACTGCACAGGCTTCCCTGAACACAGTAGACAATGTGCACAATAATTATATTGATGAGATTAATGTTATACTTAGTATGGTCCTGACTTTTTCAACAGAAGAAGTGCAAAACAGATGTGAGAATTTTCACATATGGGAATTAAAGAGCTCTGGCTTCCCTCAAATTTTCATAGAAATATAGCTTCTGCTTTATCTAGAAAGCTCATTTCTTATCCTCTTCCTATAGATGGCAATATTTATAGCCTCCTAGATGATTTGACCAAGTAGGAAAACACTCTTAGGTGCCATTTTTATATAATACTAGGTATATAAAATAAAGGTCTCTCAAAGTTACTAAAAGCCTGGATTGTTGTGACCCTTTTGGAAATGTGGATACACGAATCTTTTCATTGTGAGCCCAAATGGGCTTGAGAAAGGAGCGGAAATAGCAAAAGGAGATGAAGTGAATAAGGTGAAAGAAGGAAAGAAGAGAGATATGAGTGAGTTGGATGAAAGACAGAAAGGGGAGAGTCAGAAACTGAAAATAGGTAATTTATTTACTTGTGATTTTGGCCCTACCCATCACTGACATGTGATGTCTAACAAATTACCCATGCTACAATGCTGTTTGTGACAGAACAAAGGTGACCTGCCCCTGCTATACCATACTTCCTTTAAAATATGGCAAAACATGGTCCTGAATACCATATATTATCTGAAGAGTGATAAAAAAAATATGTGCACAATCCACCAGAGCCCAAAAGTGGCTTGTGACCAGGGCAGAGAGAGCACTCCTCTTGAGATATTAAGGAAAGGTACCCTCCTGGCCCAGCCCAGTCCCCGAGCCACCCCACCAGAAGCCCGCATTTGTCTTATCTGCATAAAAGGCATGTCTGAGGAATTGCTCTTAATGAGTGCGCAGCCTGCTTGTCCTGGCCTGTTTCAGTGCAATTTGGTCAACGTGATTCATGCAACCTCTCACTTCTTGGGTGCTTCCAGAGCGTGGTTTTCTAACTTTACTGAAAATATGTCATTGCACATCTGTTTTGTTTTTTCTCCCTGAATGCCGGTGATAAAGAATAAGATGGAGGAAGCAATGGGGTGAAAGCATGACAAGGTGACTAAGAGAAGACAATACTGAGGCGCTCATAAAACGATGTGTTTGATACAGGATGATGGCAGGGTGGAAGTCCTGTCTTCAAGCACCTACCCTGGTCTTCTCCGCAATCTTTTGCTTGCTTTGGGGCAGATAGACCAAATGTAGCAAATAAAGAGGTTGTGACCTAAAAGCACATGCATTTGTAAACATCCCATGACTTGAAATTCTTCAGTTGTTTTAGGCAGTCCAGTTTTAAGGCTCACTCACCACATACCTCTTTCATATCCCATCGCTGTGGGCTGTTTTTCATCTCTTTTGTGCAATTCTGCAGAACAACTTTTTCATGCCTGACATCAAAGCAAAGCTGCAGCGTGGAACCAAAAGAGATTTCCTTCATGCCATTGTATTCAAAATGCTACGGAGTGGGGGGGAGGACAATGTAGCCGGAGAATAAGGGGGGGGGAGAGTTAAAAGAAATAATTTCCTGCTCATGATTGCTAAAGTATGTCCCAGATGAAGGAAGGAACTATAGTAGGCATTTATTTAATGCACTGTTATTTGAGCCAATATAAAATTATGCTGCGTGTTCCTGAGGCTGTGCAATATGGTTTATGATGCCAGGAACACTTCCATTTAGAATAAAGGCCAGGATTCAATGCTGGATTTGCACTGACAGAAAGACCAATTCCAAGGCAAGAGAATAGAGTTCAGTTCTTGCTCCAGAGGGGATGGGAACTCCTCTGGAGCTGGCTTTTGAGCCACTCTGAAGACTGCATCCGGGAGAAGATGGAAAGAGGGTTCCACTGTCCTGCGATCAAATTCATATTGGATTTGGGCTTTTGTGAAAAACACAAGGACAAGGGGAAAGAGAAGGGCTTCTGTGAGCCTCAAGGCCCCACTTTGACATGGCAGACAATGACAGTTTACATCTTTCTTTCCTCTCCTGCTGATTAAATGCTTCTAACAATATTCTAATATTCTCTATGGGGAGAAGAACCAGTCCCTGTTAATGAAGCAGAAAAAGCATAAGGAGATGGTGATCATGGCAGTTCTTCTAATTATGAATATTGATCTAATGTTCATAATTATATTTAAAATCCCAAATTTCTTGGGTACAAAATACCAGAGAGTTTGTCTCTTTTTCTATACTAAAACATGCATCTTCCAAGATCAAAAATGTATCCAAGGAGTCCCTGTGTAGCAAGATATATCACAAAGATCATTGAAAAAAATCAACTTATGTTAGACAATAATTCTACGGTTTACGGCCTCGATATCTGACGGAACGCCTCCTCCAACCCAAATCTACTTGTATCACTCCATCTAGCCAGGAGGTGAGGCTGAGGAACCTAACGCCGAGGGAGGCCGGGAAGGAAAAAAAAAGAAACCGGGCCTTCTCGGCAGTGGCTCCTTGCCTTTGGAATAGCCTCCCTTCTGATATTTGTATGGCCCCTTTGCTGGGCATTTTCAAAGGCCAACTGAAAAACTGGCTATTTAGGCAAGCCTTCCCTCCAGCCACCTCTTGATTTATTTTGTTTTCTCATCTTGAGTCCTTGTCTATTATTGTATTGCTTGTTCTGTATTTTAATTGGTTTATTTTATATGTTTTAGCCGCCCAGAGTAGTCAGTTGACTAAATGGACAGGGTACAAATTTAATAAACTAACTAACTAACTAACTAAAACAAGGAAACAGTGTGCTGTAAGGAAGGTCCTTAAATAATAATTGTGTGCTATCAAGTCAATCCTGATTTACAGTGATCCTTGTCAGAGTTTCCTAGGTAGAGAGTACTCAGAAGTGGTTTACCCTTCCCTTCTTCTGGGGACATCCTGAGACTGTGCGACTTGCCCAAGGCCACACAGGCTGGCTCTTCTGGGAGGCACAGTGAGGAATTAAATTCCCAACCTCTGACTTTGCAGACAGAGACTTAACTCACTGAGCTATCCAAAAAGCTAGATCAATAGGTACCTTTCAGGGTAATTACGCTGTAACAAAACAACTCAAAATTAAGGAATACACTCATTGTGCTGGTGTAACAAATGATGTTTTCCAGTTACTTTCAGGGGAAAAAATAATGGGTATTTAAAATGTATTTTAAAGGCATTCTGTCAGAAATTCTCCATGTGTTATGTCATTCTCAACCCAATATGTTCCCTAGAAAAAGTAATAAAATGCTACAAGAAGTGACAAGCAGCACAATAAATAAGGAAAGAAGTTACTTTTTCAGCATTATGAATAACAACAGTGGATTACTTCAAATACTGTAGCAAGTAACTGGAACATTTTTAGAAAGCAATGTTCCCATTGCTCCGCCCACCACCAACCTCGGCCATTGTTTTGAGGACTTCACAGCTCTCTGCAATCTTTGGGGGAGTGGGCGTGAGGGACCGTGTTGGGTTGAGAATTTACAGTGATTGCCTTCCTGTCTTCCATCACTGGGTTCCCCATTATCTCACAAACATCCTACAAATCGGAAGAGGTCATCTGTGCATGAAAGTCTTATGCTGGATTATTTGTCCTCCCCCTCTTTCAATCTGCAGTGCAGAAGAATGAAGTGGTAGAGTCCCGAGGGGATAAGACTGGCTTGTACCACTTTATACTATGCAGAGTGGATTACATTTTCCATTTTAAAAAGGGGAACCTCTTCTTGCACACAGAAAAAGAGCAACAGGAATCAGTGGACATGACAAGAACCTTTCTCCCTAGTATAGTGGCTTTGTTTACTTGCAGGAGGTTTTCTTTTTTAAAAGTGGCTATTCAAAAACCACCTGCCCACTTTCAATTGAAGTTGGTACACTCCACTTTGCACACATATACCCACTCCCCTTACGTATTCATTGACCTGACTCTGCAGCATCACACACCCCGCTTTCTCCCCTCCCCTCCCCATGCATAAAGCCTTCTCAGCAGCTCCCCCTTGGTGATGTTTGCTAATATATCTGCCTTTGCATGCATTGTGCTAAGGAACTCAGTTTCTCCCTATTCACCTCCTCGTTTGTTCTTTCTTTCCGAGAAATGGTTTAAGAAGCACCTGGCTGAATGGAGGAAATCAGAAGGACTCCCTTCGGAGAGCGGGTCAGTCAGAGACTGAGGCCTTGAACTTTCCTTCTGGAAACAGCTCTGGAAAACTGGCAGCCGCTCAGAGATTGCTTCTGCTGTGGAAAACCATGAGAATTCGTTCCTTTTCCTGCTATTTAACCTGCTGCCTTATTTAACCTGCTGTACATAACCTGAGTGGAAAATTTACTGTATCAAACCATATGTGCCATGTAATATACATTAATTCCCGAGGAACCTAATCAGAATGGGCAGGCTGAGTGCATAAACTTTTCTTCCTTTGTGGTCTGGAAAAAATGAGCTCACTGGCACAGTGCAGAAGAAGAACACCATCTAGAAAACTGATTGCAATAATATATAAGAAAGAGCATGACAAAAAATAGGGGGGATGATCCACCCTCATATCCATTTGTGGAAGCCTTGGTATATGCAAAGAGACAGTCTCTACAGAAACCCAGCCTGCGTCTCGTCTGCACCCACACTGAACTAGAACTGGTGTATAAGCAGAAAAATCACATGGTACTATTGCAGTTCTAGGTCACATGCACTAATCTGCCCTAAGAGACATGTCTGTTCACTCAGCTCTTTCCATTTACTGACCCTGGTGCTCTCACTGTCTTCCTTCATAGACTCAAATGATTTTTCTTACCCATTCTGGTTCTCTTTCTCTTTCCTTCTGCTCCTTCTTTTCTCATCCACTGGTGTGTTTTTTCCCCATTTTTGCTGGTCTTTTTCTCTGCTCATTTTCAGCTAACTCAGCCCTTCTCTCTCCCTCCCTCTCTCTCTTTTTTAGCCTTTTGAAGTTTTGGGGGGGCTTGCAAGAGAAGCATCACTTGAAGCTGCTGAGAGGTTCCCTGAGGAATGAATATTGCAGCACAGGGGGCAGCTTCCTCTCTCCTGAATGTTAAGAAACACTGCCACCTACTAGTGACTGAAGATGGTATTGCAGTCTATCGGCAGATCTTAAGTTAATACATCTAGGTTTCCAAAACCAAATTAAGACTGAGTGGCAAGCTCCAAAGTATTCTTACTCCTCCTCCACTCTTCAGGTGAGCAGGTTTCCCAGTTTTGGTGCTATGGTAGAGATAGACATAAAGATTTGTATGGTTATAGCTAGCTCACTATAGAGAGACTCCTCGCACCAGTTTCTGAATGTTTGTCCTCCTCACCTCTGCCAGGCACAGAAAAATCAACAGACCTGGTAATGTATATATCATCAGTGTTCTATGGAACCATATATATAAGAAATAAGCCGCTCAGAGTTGTCTATTTGATCAGATGGGTGGGATACAAATCAAATCAAATCAAATCAATCAATCAATCAATCAATCAAGGTTACGCCTTTGCAAACTTTGAATCTGAATTTAGAAAGGATGGAGACAGTGAAAGAGACAACCCAGAAGAATGGGATGGGAAGAGTCCAGAATAAAAACACTGAATGTGGAGAAACGATCATCAAATTTATTTCAACTAGGAATTGAGACTAAAACCTTAAACTTTAATATGGATAGAAGAGGTTGCCATTGAAAATTAAAACCTATGACTGATGGAGATCTGTGTGATCAGAGACATAAAGACCTTGATGCAAGCAGCCAGGAGTAAAAGAAGTCTTCAGACCAATGGATTCAATGCTCCTGTTTGATCTTTGTGAATGTGAAATTAGACCTTTCAAAGGAGCATCTGGAGTTTGCAGTGATTGTTTTTTAAATACTGGAAGCAGGTTTTTGTATTATTCTAGATGGTTTTTCAGATTTAGCTTATTTCATGAACCATCACAGTTTCAAGAGAGTCAGGCTGATGGCTGCCTAGCTGCACGGGTTTATTGCCCCATTGGCACAGGGATGGTTTAGGTTAAATACAAACATATTATGATGTCACACATGTTGCCACAAGGATAATCTTCTTGTCTTGAATGACATCACTGGGAATAACCTGATTGTGCTGGCAAGCTGAGACAAGCAGTCAGTCAGACCAAGGCATCACCTGGTCCAGGTGAGTCTCCCTGAGAGGCCACAAGAAGAGGTCTACAAAGCACAGCCAGCCCTACCATCAAGCCGAGTGAGGCCGCTGCCTCTGGCAACAGGGACCAGGTTCATGAAAGGGCAGCATAATGTTAGTTATTCAATTGGTTGTTGGGAGGAGGGGCCTGTGGGACTTTCTGTTTCGCCTAGCAAAGTGACTGCGAGCAGAGCAGGCAGTGCCAGGCAGCACCTAAGATAACTTGCAAAATGATGCTTCCTGTCAGTGCACTCCAAACATGCACCCACTCTTCCTTCTCTTTGTGAGAGTCCAAGGCATTCCTGATAGTCTTCAAGCACCTTAATAGTTTATGTTTCATTTTTGCCTGAATCTTCTAGTAATCTGCCTTCTGATAGATACATATTCTGCGTGAGGGGAATGGAATGCCACTGTTTCTTGGTTTCCCTTTGTCCAGCAGGTAGCTTCCTCTCCACAGTTTAACAGGCTTCCATGAATTCCACTTGCCTTTATCGGTGTTGCTCCTCAGTCAGCTTCTGAAGAGCCTACAAGACTAGGGCCTTCGGTTGCTGACAATCTGAGTGTGGAATGTGCTGTGTGCCCTTTCAGGTACCTTGCTAAGCTTTAGGCTGCTTCCTCATTTCCCTTCGTTGGTGAAATCATCTTTCTGCAGAAGTATCCAACGCTCACTGCGACGTCTGGCCTTGGAAGAGTGCTTAAGTCTGGAAACTTTCATATTGCTTTGCTACATTTTCTGTTGTCTGGCCCTGACTGATTGTGGTGATCCGCTTTAAGGGATGCTATTTCCATGGTTGGAGTTGCCTCCGTTAGGCTAGGCTTTCAGGGAGCTCTTCAATGTTTTGCTTCTGCCACGGACGAGGGAACTGCAAGGCTTCTTATGTGGCCCTAAAGCCATTCCCTCCCCAGAAGTGGTGGGATCTGAGCTTTTCTTTGTCTTCCTCCCTTTCCTGCTTGGTTCCCCTTCACTTGCTGGGCTTTTCCCCCTCTTTGCCTTGGTATTGAGTTTAGGCTTGTCAGGTGCCTCGGATGGTTTCCCTTGGGAGGGTCTTGAGACGGGCATGTCTGTCTTGGCTTGGGGCTCCTGAGACTGGCCTCCGATGTCATCAAAAAAGGTGGCACTTCCACCACCTTTTTTGCCACTGACGAGGGAACTGCAAGGATTCTTATGTGCCCCCAAAGCCGTCGCACGATGACCAAGGGTGTCTGGGTGTTGGTGGCCACACTCTAGTGACTTTGCCTAGACATGGGGGGATGAGGAAGGGGAGGTGCTGGTCTTCATGTAGGTGCTGGCTGGCCATCTCCACCCAGGGGCCTCGTATAGCTGGGAAGGGAAGGCCTTCAGTTTGCAGGGGTGGGATAAGATTGCAGGCTCTGTAGGCTACAACCGGAATGGAGGATGCCAAAGATTTTGATAGTGGCTGCGAGGGTGACTGAGGGCCTGAGTGGGATGCTGAAATTTTGGAGATCCTTGGCAGGGAAGGCAGGGGTCTTGCCCATGTTTCTGGCAGTGGGAATGGGTATTCTGGAGTGGAGGGAGCCAGAGGGAGCCGTTTCTTCACTGGCGCCAGCTGGGGTTTGCCCTTCCTCAGTGGGTAGAAGGCGTTCAGGGACTCAGTTGTCTGCATGGCCAGATGGCTCCTAGGAAGTGGCTTAGGGGCCTCCTCAGTGGCCACTTGCTTAGGTCCCACCGCTGCTGTCACTGAGGTTGTCGTCTTCTTTTTCGCGGCTTTCGATGCCTTGGTCGGGGCAAGATCTTTTCCAGACCCAGCACTCTGCATCATGAGACTGACCTCTCAGTTTACAGCGACCTTTGCTGCCTTTTTTGCACCTCTGCCTCCATTTTTGCCATTGGCGAAGGAACTGCAAGGCTTCTTATGCACCACCAAAGCTGTTCCCTCCCCAGAAGTGGTGGAATCTGAGCTTTTCTTTGTCTTCCTCCCTTTCCTGCTTGGTTCCTCTTCACTTGCTGGGCTTTTTCCCCTCTTTGCCTTGGTACTGAGTTTAGGCTTGTCGGGTGCCTCGGATGGTTTCCCTTGGGAGGGTCTTGGGATGGACATGTCTATCTTGGCTTGGGGCTTCTGAGACTGGCCTCCAATGTCATCACAGGGCCGAGAAGGGGTTGCCAACAGTTCCTGGGCCTGCCCGGAGTCCCTGGGCTCTGTTGGATCCAGAGAGGGAATAATGCTGTCCGGAAGGAGGGGCTCCATGGAAGAGACGAGGTCCTCAAAATCTGGGGACTCAGTGAGGAGATTCTCCGGCAGCTGGATGTCATCTCTTGAGCTCATAAGGAGACTTCTCTCTTGGGAAGGAGGCAGCAGCTGAGACTCCAACATTGGGTTTATTTGACCATCCCCTCCTGGAAGAGACGGAACAAAACCAGGACCCTCAATCAGAAGGCACAGACTCTTCCCTTGATTGCCAGGACAAAGCCTGAGCAGCTGTCTGGTTCCAGCCCTGAGGGTGGAGCTCCTTCACCCACCCACCCCGATCCAGTGGAGCTGCCTCCCCTCACCCACCTAACAGAAAGAGAAAAGCAGGAGTCTCCCTTTTGAACCACTTCCTTGTGTTTCTCCAGAGAAACCCTGGTACACCACCTGCCCTCTGCTGCAACTTGGGGTTAGCTGGGTCTGAGGTTTACCAGGAACATCTGCTTGCCGGCCTTGGTGGCACTTGGGAAATGCTAGTCCTTCATGTTTCCAGGGAAGGATGTGGGATGTGCTGTATGTAAGTGTAACATTCAGTCCTGCCCTCACCTGTCCGTCACAGCTGCGCAGTGGAACAGCAGCCAATGAGGGGACGGAAGGTGGTGCTAAAGGGGGAGGAGCTGGGATATAAAGGGGTGTGTATGGTGTTTGAGAGATCAGTTTGAGAGTTTTGAAAGAGTTAGAGAGTGAGATCTGGAGAGATCTAGTGTGTGAGAGAAAGAGGCCTCCGTGCCTGAGTGTCAGTGAGGGAAAGTCTATGTGATTGATTTAACTAAGTAGCAGTGATTTACACCTTGATTATCTTCCTGTGATTTACCTATTTTATTTTGTAATCAATAAACCAGTTTTGTTTTTGAGAGAAACCCTTGTCCTTTTCATTTAAAGGAAAGGCTGGTGGCAGCAAGAGAGTGTTTAGTGGCGTGGTGGGCATTCTGAGAGGCCTGAGTAGGAGGTGACCTCAGAGTGGCTCAGCCACGTTACAGTAAGTGACTGGCCTTCTCCTTTTTGGGCTGAACGGGCAAAGCGAGAAAGTGAAGGTGGATTGGCCCACGTCTAATAAAGACTTTCCAGCTCCTGGGACCCCTTGGGAAGACAGAACAAAACCAATTCGCCTCTACGGGTTCCGTGTGTGCTTGTTTCCCTTCTGCACTCACCGTGGGATCCTTCATGGAGTGTCTTGATATTCTCCGCAGATGCCGTGGCAGAGGAAACAGAGGGGCAGGCAGAAGAGGATTGGGAGCAGATGCTGCTCCGGCTGTTGGTCTCCACAGGCTCTCCCGGAGGGTCGGTGAGTCCTTTGGCAAGAGAGGAGGCGATTGCTCCTGAAAGAGAGAAGGGAGGACGCCTGAGCCTCTGTTCTAAGCTCGCCTGGTCCTGCCCTCTGGTAGAAGGAGGTCCCTGGGCCAATGTTGGGGGGCCTTCTCCACTGGAAGTCCCATTAAGAAGTCTGGAAGCTGGATGAGGAGCAGGCATAGCCTCCAGAAACAGTCTGCGAGAGACACCCAGAACTGACGCCTGTGGATCTCAGCATGCGTTTCCGACTCCTCCCTGCACCCCCAATGTATGTAAGCCAGGGCCCTTGTGCAGGTCAGCCACCCAGTGCCGATCTTACCTAATGGTATTACCCAATGGTATTATAAAAGGTACAGTTTTACTCAATTTCAGAAGCAGGAAGCCTGGCTAATTGTCTTTTGTTTCTCTCTTGCAGCCTCTTTGCATTCCTGCTGCTTTCTTTCTTTTTTTTTTTTACCTCTTATTCTGCAACCTCTCAAAAAAACAAACAAACAAACAAACAATGGAGAACTCTTCCCTTTCTCCACCTCAACCTGTAGCAGCATCTACATTTCGGGAGTTTTTTTAATTATTTTTTTAAACTTTCCACTACTATATTCTCTGTAGGACCTGATTATCTGAGGTTTAATAACCTTCTGTCCCACCCCCTTTAATAAAAGAGAAAAAAATGTCCCTCAGGGCATCTGTCTTGTGTGTAATTTCGAAGCTGCCTCTCCTGGGGGTGAAGCCTCCCTCCTTTATGTCCAAAGCCACCGTTGCTGGCTGTCAGTCGTTCCATCCCCTCCCCTGACTCTTCTCCATAGACTGATCTCCTTGTGCTCGTGTGTCCCTTTAACAAGATGTGCCAGACCCTGGAGTCGGGACCTTCTTCTTCCCACAGAGCTCTCCCATTGAGCTCCAGCCCTCCAGGTGGGGGTGTGGGAGGGGTTTGCTTCTGAAAGCAAACACATGCCCTCAATGACTAACAGATCCGGCTAGCCCTCAATGGTGCTTGAAGCTGCCGAGTCCCGGATCAGCCTACAGAGTTTTTGCACTGCCAAACACAGCTTTTGGGGGGAACTAGTTCTGAGGGGTTGGCTTAAGTTAAGCTACAGGGACCAGGAGCGTAGGAGCAGGCTTGCTGCTGTTGCCTCGGGAACCCCGGAATTCTGAGAGTGTTTGGGTCTGAAAGGGATTCTAGAATGGAGGGCAGTTGGCTTGAGCTGGGAGGCTGAGTGTCCGTTAAGAGCCAATGCCTAAGTCCAACCGAAACAAGCAAACCAAAATCAGCCCTTGTCGATTGTCTGCCGGGTGAAGAGTCCTCCAAAGTCAAGATTATTCTGAAGGTTTGGTGCAGAGGCAAGCACTGGCCTGACGGAGCCCCAAGCCATGGGTCAGACCATTTAAGGGGGTCAGGACCCCCCTTAGTACCTTCAGAGGCCTCTTCGTCCCCTTCCCTCTCCCAGAACGAAGCTCAGGGACCTGCACAGAGCATGTAGACCTCCCTGTAGGCAGGCCTGACCGGAAAGCGGTGCCTCTCCTTCCCCTCCCCCTTTTCAGAGGTGTTACTTTCTTTCAGTCCTTTGCCCAGAGCCTTCTGGCTCAAATCCCAAGTCCCATGGAGGGTCAGGTAACAGGCCTTAGGCTTGGCCCACCTAAACCCCATTAGCATGACTGGGAAGTCCCCATGTAACTGAAGTGGCTGGCTGGTGCCTTGTGCCTGTGCAGCTGTAAAGTCCTTTCCCTTCCTGCCAATTCATTCCCCTGTGTTTCCATCTCCACATTCATGTGTTCTACCTAGTCTAATCTAACCTAAGGCCCTTTGCTTTTTCCAGCTAAGCATCCATAGCTTCATGGTTGGGTTTTCTGGGAGCATCTTGGGAAAACCAAGAAAGAAAAGAAAAGATCACTTTGAACCTTGAAATGACATCATGACCTACCTGCCATGGTGAAGAAGTTGATTGGGGAAGTGTATTCTCCTAATCACAGGAGACCACTTCCAACACATCTAACAAATGAAGCGTCCGGTACAGAGTAGTCAGTGGAATGGTGCAGAATTGTTTATGGTTGTTCCTATGGTAACCTGGGGGCAGGGGCAGGGAGCATAACCACCATAGAATATGATGTCAGATGATGTCATTACCCAAGATCAGCCAGGGCAACCAGGAAGAGCTAAGGCAGGAAGGGAAGACATGGACCCATTCATGTTTCTGATGGACAAGCCATCTTCACAAGTTCCTTATCCCTGTTAGTCTGTTTCTCCATCCATCTATCCATCCATTCCCCATCATCTTTGCCTTGACTTTGCAAGGGAGACTTAGCATGAGATGGCCACCTTCATCAAACACAGGTGATTATGATAAATTCTCTTTGTGATTTCTTTTGATGGGAGACCAACACAGCATGCTTTCTACTTTCCTAAGAGCCATGTTGATGTATGTGAATGACAGCCACAGGCTACTGCACAACCAAGTCCTCTTGCTGATACTCTTTCTGTCTTTTTGTTCATGAAGTTAGAGCCACTTGATGGAGCCATTGGCGTGACAGTGTGCAGGCAAGGAAGTACCTTAAACTGGAATGTTCCAGTGTCCCAGGTGGAAGCCATTTGTTCCAGTTGAGCACGCTTTCCAAAACATCATGGAGGTGAAATTGAAGAAGAGGTATGAGGCCTGGCAAGGTCAAGGAGCCTGCAGTCCCTTGCATCTTTTGATTTCTGTCATGCCTGAAGTTGGATGGTACCCTTTGGAGAACTGGGATGCTGTCACGGAGGTGCC
Source organism: Pogona vitticeps (assembly GCF_051106095.1). NCBI lineage: Eukaryota > Metazoa > Chordata > Lepidosauria > Squamata > Agamidae > Pogona > Pogona vitticeps. Next base: position 38,436,511 of record NC_135788.1, on the reverse strand, counting down.
ATGAATTGGAAACCTGCATGTTGAAAGGTCCCAAGTTCGCCACAGGTTCATTCCCATTCCCGTCCATTCCATGGGTTTTCTCATTCTGACCTCCCAAAGTAGATCTAACTGCATAGAATAATGGCCTATTTCTGGTTTCAATAGTCTTCTCCCAGAAACAAATGGTGGAGGATTTAGCCCTCTGCCCCTCCCAGCAGTACTTGTGGATTGTACAACTCTGTCTCTTTGTCCTTCACCTTCTAAAAGCAGATGGTCTCTGAGCTTTTATCTGAATTGAGAATGCTCAGTAGAAAATCTGGGATGGAACTGTGGTTTTCTAACTTCCTTCCTGATGTAGGACAAGTTTGGTGGTGCACATCTAATCCTGGAGGGTATTTCACAAGGAAAAATGTGGGGAAATGGGCATAGGGGCTTCTTCTGTGTTTATTTTAACTCTAGCTCAATACACATCAGGCTCTAATACAAACACTCTGGGACCCTCACCTGTTTACAGCACAGCATGGACGAATCATGGTTGCCCCTTTGCCTATCTGGGCTGCTCTCACATCTGATCCTCCAGCGAATATTTTGAGAGAAGATCCATACTTACAATGTGAGGTAATAAAAGGACAGAATTGTATGTTGAACTTCTACGCCATTGGCTGTGATGTTGTACAGTAACTGCTTCTAACCCTACATCGTTCATAGCTTTGAGCTGTTGACTGTATGCCATCCATGAATTGGCAAAACAAGACAAATACAAGAGCAGGCAATGCCTTTATTTTTTTTAAAAAATCAATCAAGCAGGAGGTGAGGAGGGCAGGTGGGTGCCCTGTGCAGTTCCTCACCAGGGTGCGTTCCCCCCGCGACGGAACACCCACCTACACACAGCATCATCAGAAATAAAATGCCTGGGGGTAAAATGCCTGCCGCGACTGTCCTCATTACCCCCAGGATTTTCATTTTTACCCCATTTGAGTTAATTTACCCCTGTTCCCTGACCACTGTTCTACGTAGAGAACGTATCTGAAATAAAAGATATGAATTTGATATATACACAAAGCTTACCTGATTGATACTATCACTGCAAGGTGATAAATCAATAAGGCCTCCTGCAGTTTGTCTTTCAGACCTGTATTCTGCACAGAGTCCAACCCCAATATTGTACAGCTGTAAATAAATATTAATACTGAAATAAAACAAAAAAACTAAGTTAAAAAGGAAATTAATTACCCTTTATTCTTATCTTCTTTCTTTCTTTGTTATAATTTTTTAAAAATTAAAGTCATTGCATATCATGGTGAATTTAAATAATTTCATGTCATGGGGATGAACACTGTTTGAAGAAAATGATATTTATTGCAACATCTTTGGGCAAGTTGCAGGTGTTCTTGGAGAAAATGGATAGTCTAGATCAATTTAATTGGTTTTCAGGCTGCACCATGGAACTGAAAGTGTATTGGTCACCCTTCAAGACAACCTGCTGAGGTTAGGAAGTTAGGAAGTTAGTAAAAGTGGAACTGTTTAAAGCTGTCTTTTATTAGTGATCTTATCTATGATGTCCAATGTCATTCTATATTGTTTATCTATCTAAAGATAGCTTAGCTAATTCACTGATATGATTGTCAATTTGTATTTGTAGATTGCTTGTTATTTACATTGGTGTATTGCTTGGCATTGCACTATGGGCAGTATGTAAATCGAAGTAACAAACAAAAATTGTATGTATTCAAAGTGACTGAGGTATGAAGTGCCCCCATTTCAAAAACTGAGGCTATGATCCAAAGGCATGCTTCAGTCAGAGTCTGCTTCTTTCACCAGAATGGACAATCCTTTTTCTCTCTTTCCTATAACCATCCTGCTCCCTAAAAACACACTCCAGGGTACTGTGAATCCTTTGAAAGATAGTTTTGGAGCCTCAGACATCTGTAGCCAGATGAATAGGATAAGTCACAATTATACTGGTGTTGGATATAATCGCACACCATTGGATACTGAAATATAGGACTAGGCCTTCTTTAGCCAGACCGAGGCAGCAGACTTCCAAGTGTGGTAAAATGGGTGTTTTCCTCCAAACTCCACTACTCTGGAGAACTGTTGCTGTGTTGCACTGATGTCTGGAGCTAGCTGTTTTCTCAGTGTTGGGCTCTGAGGACCTCTCAGAGGTCTGCTCTGGAGAAGTTGCCTCTGCTGGATGAGAAGAATCACTTATGCCGTAACACTGGAATTTTTTAATGGCTAAATGACAAACACTGCTTGGTTGGTTGGTTGGTTGGTTGGTTGGTTGGTTGATTGATTGATTGATTGATTGATTGATTGATTGATTGATTGATTGATTGATTGATTGATTGATTGATTGATTGATTGATTGATTGGACTTATATACCGCCCCATAGTGCTACAAGCACTCTCCGGGTGGTTTTTACAATTTTTAATTATACAGGCTACACATTGCCCCCCCAGCAAGCTGGGTACTCATTTTACCAACCTCGGAAGGATGGAAGGCTGAGTCAACCTTGAGCCGGCTACCTGGGATTTGAACCCCAGGTTGTGAGCACAGTTTTTTTTTTTTTTTTAGCTGCAGTACAGCGTTTTAACCACTGCGCCGCGAGGCTCAGTGAGAGGCCCTCTGAGAGGCCCTCCAAGCCTGACAGTTAGAAAACAGCTGGCTCTGTGGAGGGAGAGAGAGCTTGGACCATTCCTGCGAAAACATACCACTGTATGGTTGTTGTGGGTTTTTCGGGCTCTTTGGCCATGTTCTGAAGGTTGTTCTTCCTAACGTTTCACCAGTCTCTGTGGCCGGCATCTTTAGAGGACAGGAGTAGTACTCTGTGCTCTTGTGCAGTTTCTTTGGTAGTTGAGTATTTATAGCTGTCGACTTTGCTTTTGTCCTTAATACTTGAAACTGGGAGCATTAATCTCAACTTTTCATGACTCAGTTCAGGCTGCTGGAAAATTCAAGTTAACAATGAGGATGAAAAGAAGACTATAATGCACTTGCCTTGCCTGAAGAGCTTGGTTTGTGCTGTACTGGGTGCAATTCAGGGTACACATTTGCAATAAACCACTGGAAGTGTTTGCATCCCAGTCCCGTTTGCTGCTGCACATGCTCAGTGTAGCTTAGTTTTTCTGTCTGTTGAGAGTACAGAAAACAACTGAGACTCTATTAAACATCTTTATATTTATTTGAACATCTGCACCAGTATTTTGCATACCAATGAAGTTCTGTGCCTACCATTCCCTAATTAAATATTGCAGCATTACAAATATTCTGGTTATTTCCCACATAATCATTAAACCCAAACTCTTGAGTATTTTCCTGTCATATTTTAAAATGAACATCTTGGATATTGTGATCAGCACATCATAGGATGTTTAATACTGTGCAAAAACCTGTGTAGGATTAAGGTAAAGGGGCAACGTCTCAGGGTCAGGTAGCTGCATCTGTCTTGCCTGCACATTTCTTCTTCTGCTTCAGCCTGTCTACATCATACCTCTTTTGGCCTTCAAATCAAACACCCGGGAGCACAGTTGGCCATTTCGGCCAATTTTCACCCACACCTGGACCTATCATGGTCACATTGCAATCATATTTTGAAGAAATATTATTGCAAGGCCTGAAACAGGATTACATCCTTGCTCTCAAATAGTCCACAATGGTGAATTTGTGCCCCTGGAGACTTCCGGTTGTTTGATTGCCCATTCTCGAGACCTGTCGTTGCCCATGCCCAGACTCTAAGATCACTTAAGTTGCTATCCTCAGGGCATGCTTTGATTTATTTACACATCTCTTCTTTTTAAAATAAAAACCAGGTCCAATCTATATGACAACTGTGAGAACATGCAAACTGTTTAAATGCTACAAACAGCTGCAAATGTTTCATTGCAATTGATAGGAAAAGAAATGAGTAGGAGAGGGGAAGACAAGAATGAACATAGAAAACCAACAAGAAGATAAATTATGCATTAAAAATAATTATAAGGTTTACTATAAACTCACAAGTTCTCTGGACTTTAACTTGGTAATTAAAGATGCCTTCTTGTTGTGTTTGTAAAACAGATATTTAAATGAATCCAACCAGGTCTCTGCTATTCGTATTTTATTTCTCTCAACTGCTTCTTCATTTAGAAAGTTATCTGGCATGCCCGCATGATAGACATGCCCAACCCGTGAACATGGAAGAATTTCAACGGATCCCCCACATAGCCAAGCCTGAAATTGGGAAATAAAAGCAGAAACAAAAGCAGAACAAAACCTCAAGTACACCCTCAGAAACATGGGGGTAAATTAGGCCTGTAGGACCTGCAGTGCTCTTCCATTTTTGGACTCCAAATCCCATCTGCCATGGGCAGCATGGCCAATGGTCAGACATGATGAGAGTTATTGTCCAGCAACATCTGGAAGGTGATAGGTTCATCACTTCTGGCATAATCAGTTCTTTTATCCCCAAGACAACACCACCATAACAATCATACTCAGCTGAAAAAATGACAGAAATTGTAAGAGATTTAAGGAATATATTTTTGGAACTCGATTCCAGACTAGCTGTATTGTTCTCCTAAATCAATGGTTCAATGGATCATCAGTCCACACTCAAATAACTTTTCAGACACAAAAAGTTAAATTTGTTTGAAAGAATGATTTCAACGGAAATGAGATAAAGCAGTATAAGAATGTATGTTTCAAAATTGTCACCAAGAAAAGATTGAGCACTTAAAAAATAAAACAAGTGGATTGCTAACCGTCTGATGCAAGTGCCCTATACTGAAGATGACAATCTGAACTGTACTGATCCACAGCTATTGTCCTCTTTTGACTCCTCCTGCCATGACTAAACTGATGTCACCTAATTGAGACTAATTATTCTAAAGTAATCTCAATAGTCTCTCACTGCAGTTTCAAACCACTGATCTCACTAATCAGCATCCTCTTTCCTGCAATTAGGCTGTATTTCCGTTTGTGCATAAGTGCCATAGGTACATAGCCTTGTGGCTTACAGCCTATGTGCACCTACTTATTTTTCTCTCTAAAAATAAAAGAAAAAACCCTCTTAAAACAGAAGAAAAACTGGGGCTCCAAAACGTGCAGGTTACAGTCCTATACATATTTACCTAAGAGCCAAGTGGCTACAGCCATGAGTAAGCTCAGGTTCTTTCAGTCTTAGAGTCTAACTACACATGAAAAAATGTGAGAAATACTATGGGTTTGGAACAGGCTGATTCCCATTTTTTCTTAATGATCACATGGGAAATGCAAATCAGACTAGAATCCCCAACCCTCAATCTGTAGTTTTTCTTCCCCACCACAGAATCTTCTGTTCGCAAACTCAAATCCTTTCTCATCAATTCAAGTATATGATCCCTTGAAAGGGAGGACAAGGTACATGTGCGCACACTCACATGGCAGTCCTTTGCCAAAGCACCATCCACCTTGTCTCTTCCTCATGATCTACGCATGCACACACAAGCAGCACCACTTTTTCAGAAAAGCACTTCTCTCTCTTTTTTAAAAGTCTTTTTTACAACTTCCCTTTGGTGAACAGAGTTCCTGCTTATTTATTTTTTACAGTTTAACAGAGCTCTCCTGGTAGGGAAGATAAGATGAGGAAATGAATAACTGAGGAAGGAAAAGCCTTCTTAAGGCAGTTCATTTGAACTACGCCACCTCCAGGTGCTTCAAATGGAATTGCAATTAGAAGGCCTACTCTGCCTGTGTGGTCACATAACTTGAAAAGCATTGAGTCTTCGGGTGCAGCTTCACAGTGAGATAAAATTAGTTAATTCACAATTCCCTCACAGTGTAGTCACACCCTGACTAAAGTTAGAAGCAGCAGCATAAATTATGTTAAATGAGAAGGGAGAAGCAGATGAGGAAGACACCAGGCAGGAGTCTGGAAGAAAAGGTCAAACTCAGCAATGTTTGGCATGAAAGCCTATTGAAATCAACAGGAAGTGGTGGCTGATTTTCAAGAACTGGATATGTGCCAACTTTTTATCCCAATGATTTGTTATTTTATGGGGTGAAGGAAGTTTTTCTTTTATTTTATAATTACAGTAGTTTAATTATTTTGTCTTTGGGCTATTGTACTTCTAACTTGGAAGACGTAGTGATTTTCTTTCTTGAAAGAAAGATGTCTAACACATTTTAATAGTACTAATAAAAATGATCACCATAACCTCAGGTGTTTGCCTCATCCTGAGACTGGCCCTAAAAGGACATTACTGAGACCAAAAACATGTGCTCCTGTTTTTGGAGGCATTGGTTCATGGTAAGAATGGACTGTGTTATTTTTTTCAGAGCTTTGAAATGTTACTTGTTTGGACTACAGTTCTCAGAATTCCTCAGCCAGGTCAAGTTCTGAAATTTTTTATACATCACCAAAGAGTGGAGGATTTAGTCTTAGCTGCTTACCTTTATTGATAATTCAAGATTTTCAGCCCCCCTGAGGGTCATGTCAGAATCGTAACCCCCTATATTCTGGAAATGTTGTCGGTGCACTGCTACTGTTTCTCCAGGCACTGCAGGACTCCTAAAAGGAAGGAAAGAAGAAAACAATATCTTTCTTTTCCACAAACTCCCCTTTTATTCACCATCTGGAAATGGCAACAAGAAGGATGTGTTTCTCTCAAGACTATTATTGAAATCGTAAGATAATGAGCTGCATCATATGCAAGACCAGAGCTTCATGAACTGATTTACCCCCCTATACCAGGGATGGGCAAAGTGCAGCCCTCCAGAGCAAAGCTTGGAAATAATGTGTTACGTGTAATGTAATAATGTGTTACGTGTAATGTGGTAACATTAAAATGATTACTGTACTTCTGCATCAGCAGGAGGACAAGCCAAATGATGCATCTGACGCAGCACTTTGAAAGTATCATTTAAAACATGTTAACATTACTTTCAAATTGTTGCTTTTAAAAAAAGTTTAGGAACTTTTTAAAGACAGAGTGTTACTCAGAGTCTTAAACAGAGTGCTACTCCTGTCCTCTGAAGATGCCGGCGACAGAGACTGGCGAAATGTTAGGAAGAACAACCTTCAGAACACGGCCAAAGAGGCCGAAAAACCCACAACAACCTTTAGTAACCTTCTTCTTATTTCATGCAGAATTAGTGGTCTTAATGTTAATATATTAAATCTAATACATCATTGCCAAGCTCAGTTCCAGATGTTGTTGGACTTCAGCTCCTACTAACCTAGTCAGCATAACTAATGGTAGGATGCTGTAAGGTGAAGTTTCAGAATAACATTTGGGGACTACACATTACCCATCCCAGCAATATGAGAAAGATATGAAGCAACAGATTTCACCAATTCCCTTTCTTCTCTGCAGATTCCCAATACCTCTAACCTCCCAATATGCCTATTAATCTGCTCTGGAGGGTTGGAGAATTCTCTACAACGGTGTGTGAAGTGAAACTGGAGACTTAAGGAGGACGGAGGAAATTGGGGGGAAATGCAGCCCTCTCCCTCCAATGGGGAAGCTTCTATTGGACAGCAGTCCTCCTCTTCACCAGGGGAGCAGCCCTTCCATTTACAGAAGACCAGCTCTGGACTCAACTCAATGGCAGCACATCCTATTCTGCCTGTTACACAAACTTGCTTTGATCTGCATTTCCCAAATTATACTGGTATCATTTGTTAATTATCGCTGGGAAACAGTCCAACTTTGTCTGAATATGGAATGTCTTAGACACATAACACTGAAAGATGAGCATGCCGGAAGTATACCAGTATCAGAAGAGGAACAACAACAACAACAACAACAACAACAACAACAACAACAACAACAACAACAACAACAACAACAACAACAACAACAACAGTAGTATCCTTTGAAAGCCCATACACACTCTTCAGGTACAATCCTCAGTCCATGAAAGGAATGGAAAAGGTGTTGTTGATATAATGTGAGTCAAGATGTACACATGAATTGCAATCCACCAAATATTTAAGTCCCTCTTCGTGCACTATGGGCAGTTTTGCTATTTACCAACAAATGTAGCTGCTCAAAGTATTCTGTAGCAAAGTTTGTGGCTTGATATGTACTACTTGGTAGTACTCATTGTTTTGGTTTATCAGTCTTTATTTATCTATATCTGGAAAGCTTCTAGCATGCTAAATCTTCAGTAGTAATAAGCAGCAATGCAGAATGGAAGCCGGGAAAACATCAGTTTTCCCCAAACTATGGATACCTGATTTCATCTCCAGCAGCTAAGTGGGAGATAGGTTAATACAATGTAGAATTTGGAAAGCTGCAGTTTTTATTTACAGCCTTGCATTACATCTATATCTTGTGTGACTGAGAGAGACTTTACTGGGCTGAGGTGATTATCTATCCAGCACCAACCAATCATTCTGTCCAGCCTTTGAATACAAAGAGACCTTCACCTCTCTTCTGAGTGTTCCTTTCCCTCTTTTTTGTCTTTTGGAGGCAGTTGTTAGTTTGCTCTTGATCTGTCTGATTAATTGCTATGTGTGTAGTAAAGAAAGCAGTATACATCAGTTTGTAATTTCAAGCAATTGTTCGTAAAGATATTTTTCATTCTTTCTCCTATGAATGTCTCAGAGTGAATTATTGAGATTTTAAGTGCCAGTTAATGAGAAAGAGGGGGTCTCTGGGGAATTTGTAGCTATTCTTCTCTGTGAGTCCCTGTACTTCTGCTGCACAGAAAAGAGAATTTTACCAGAAGTTCAAAACTCTACAACATGGAACTTTCTTCATGCTTATATTAGACTCTGACATCCTCAAACAATGGTAGCTGGAGTCTCCATTTCGAGTGTGTGCACTGTGAATCCATTATCAGATTTATAGGGACCATCAAAGGTGCTGAAACCTATTCACAACAAGATTCAACATCTTAGTCAACTCCTGTAAAGTAAATAGTAAAACCTGGAGGAAATTCACAGCATCCCATGAAATTGGATTGGTCAGCTGCCACTGTCCACAATCTGCTATCACACTGTTGGCTGAGAGATTCTGGGAGATGGAATAAAGACACACCCCTCCAAGCTCTAAATTCTTCAGAGGCATGAGTATCAGCTGATGAACTGTTACCTGATGGGGCTGATGGGAGACTCTCGTACCTTCTTTTCATGTTCTGGCAGTGGCTTCCAATGGAATTCTAATTTCCAGTCAAAGACACCTATTTGCAGATCTCTAGTGTGATAATACTGTAAGGTCTTCCAGTCAATTATATCTATGACAGGAGAGACAATCCGTCTTCTGAAAAGAGATTAAGATCTTGTTCTTTTTAGGAAAACTTGCAAAATGTGCTAAAAATGCCCTTAGATAAGTTGGTCATTGTAGAGTTTTATACTGCAATCTGTGGGCTGAATACTGTATTTACATTTCATAATTTTTGAAAAGTAAAACATCAAATAATGTTTCGCTCTAAAATTGTGACATTTCAATGGGACCTTTGGCAGGCAGAAGGTAGGGGAGGTGGGAAAAATATTATTTTTGTACTATATGTAGACTATCACTAATGCACTACATCAATTATTAAAAACCCTTTCTTTGCCTTCCATTAAAGGGTCAGTCAATAAACTGTCAAATCCATGGCAGTGGCTTCAGCTGCAGACAGTTTCTCAATCGGCCCTTTAAGAGAAGGCAAAGATTTTTTTTTTAAAAAAAAAAATACTGATGCAGCACATAAACAACAGTCTATATAGAGCACAAAAATGTTGTTTCATTTCCCCTACCTTCTGCTGAGCAGGGGAAGTTATTAATTTGCCTATCCCCTGAAGTGGCTTGTTTAATAAGCCACTTCACGATAATGGCAGGAACCATCTCCATGTGAACAGTCAGGCTTGATTAGATTGTTTAATCAAGCCTGATTATTCCCAAGCAGTTCACACTAGACAACTCTTTGTTGCTAGTGTAGCCATATCCTCTGTTTTACTTTTTCTCACATCTGATTGTTTTAACTTCGTGTTCTTTATATCACATCTAGGAGAAATTTCAAAATATTTACAAGTGCTTCTGAATACACAATCTGAAAAAAGTTTTCTCTTCAGCCCTCCTCAGCACGTGACAGGAGGATTAAAATGATGACAGTAAGAGGAGCTTGGCAAAATTACTGGTTTCTGTCACAATTCCCAGAATCTTCTAGGCAGTAGAAGCAATAAATTATGAGTAAGCAATAAACTACCTTACAAGCTTTGCCTACCTCTGCCTATAGAAATGGCTAACCACAATAATTGTTGGTTCAAGTTTTAATCATGAATGTATGAAAACCTGAGTGCTAACAATGATCAGCACGAACTGTTAAGTCCCCACCATTTTTCAAGTGAGATCACTTCTCGTGTAGAGATGCACTGAAGCAATAACCAGGATGAAAAGCATGTGCTTTTTTTTTTACCTGTCACTTGCTAGTCTGTCCAGCAGAGGTTCTAGCCAGCCCCTGTGACACTCACAATGGGAGTCCATGAAGACTACAACATCCCCTGTAGCTCGTGCAGCACCAAGCATACGACCTCGGGTGACCCCCAGTCTTTTGTTGCTCCTGATCAATTTCACATCTGCCAGCTTAGAGATGTATTCACTCAGTGATGACTTCAGATATTCTGCCATTAATAAAACAATCATTTGAGTGGTAGATTATAATCGTGAAGGTCCCTCAAACAAGAAGTTTGACTCAGAAACATATGGAAATTATTCCAGAGGTTCACTTGCCATTTTTTAAAAAAAATCCAGAATTCTAAAATCTAAATGCTGGCAGAGCAATAAGCAAAACAATTGTATTTTATGTTTTTTAAAAGTATTTATTTATTTGCTATTGTTATGTGCTGTCAAGTCAGAGCCAATCTGTAGCAATCCTAGTGGGGTTTTCAAGATGTGTTTTATGCCATCAAGTCGAAACCATTTTTTTAGTGACCCTAACAGGGCTTTCAAAATATGTAAGATGTTTACAGAGTGGTTTTACCAGTTTTATTTCCCCAGTGAATTTCCATGGCTGAGCAGGAATTTGAACCCTATTCTTCAGAGTCCTAGTCCATCACTCTATCCGCTACACCACACCGAGTACCCACTTATTTATTTAAGTCACGGAATTTATCAGAACATGTATTTTCTGAATAAAAATAATTCAGTCATGGGCTAGTTAGGCAGAATGAAGTGGCTTCCTCAAGCAGCTGATTTTAGGTGCTGTGAAAGAGCAACTGATGGCATAATAGCTTAATATATGAAATTCTACCCTGCGTATGAAAACTTGCATTATTTCTGATGGCGCCATTTCCATCTATGATTGTTATCTGCTGTTTTACTGGTTGCAATAGCCCTTCTTGTTGTGGTTTTTTTTGTGTGTCTATGTTGTAATACTGCGTCTAATTTTTTGCTGTAAGTGCTTTTGGGATCAGTATAGGCCAGAAGACAAGACTTAAAGCAGTTCCTGAAAAATAAATGACTATTTGAGAATACCATGAAAGAACGAAAGAGAAAATCCTGGATGTTTGAGTGTAGCAAACAACATTTTTGTTTATTTATGTGGACCTTGTAAACACTGTGTCCTTCTGTGGAAATATTTGACAGGAACAGGCTGATGAAAAGAGAAAAAGGCGAGTTACCTTGTTCACTGAGGTCATCAACAAGAATGATTTCTCTCAGTAAGTCTTTTGGGGCTGTATCCAAGATACTGTGAACTGTTCTCAGTAGGGTAGACCAGGGTTCATCATGAAAGCAGATTATTACACTCGCTGTTGGCAATTTGGGACTATATTCTTGTTGTAGGCACCTGCATGGACGATAAAAATGGGCAAGTAGCAATTGTGAGTAGTCATTCAGAAAAGTAACTGTCCTGAGCGCTGAGCAGAGGGCCTGTTTCACTACTGTCTTAGGAGACTCCATAGCATAGTTTAGAGATGTTGTTGTTATTCAAAAATACCAGGCACAGTCAAAAAAACATTGACTGGGATTATATAACAGGTACACGTTTTAACCAAAATCTTAAGTGTCTGTTAAAAATTGATGTAGTATATATGCTGTTCCTATTAGTGCTGTTTTTTGTAGCTCTGATGTTATATCTGAAATCTGCAACTGTTTATAATACTGTGTATTGTTGTTGTTTTCGTTATTTGGATTACTAATCTCCCAGAAGCTCCCCGCCTTTGCAGTTTTTGGTCATGCTAGATGGAGTATTTTAGGAATGGTGGTTTTAAAACAAAAGTAACTTTGCTTTGCTCCTGGGTGGAAACATTGTTTTTTTTAAGAGTCATCATCACATTTATCTGTGATAGGCATATGTGTTGTAGTTTTACAAGCATGAGTTTTTACCCAATGAAGTCCTCTGTGTAACTTGCAAGTCTACCTATTCTTACATTGTTATGTGCCATCAAGAGAGAACTGACTTATAGTGACCCTAATAGGGTTTTTCAAGGTAAGAGAGGTATTTAAGAATTGGTTTTACCACTTCCAGGACGTGGTGGCGCTGGGGGCTAAACCGCAGAAGCCTGTGCTGCAGGGTCAGAAGATCAGCAGTGGTAAGATTGAATCCATGTGACGGAGTGAGCGCCCGTCGCTTGTCCCAGCTCCCGCCAACCTAGCGGTTCGAAAGCATGCAAATGCAAGTAGATAAATAGGGACCACTTTGGTGGGAAGGTAACAGCATTCCGTGTCTAAGTTGCACTGGCCATGTGACCACGGAACATTGTCTTCGGACAAAACGCTGGCTTTATGGCTTCGAAACGGGGATGAGCACCGCCCCCTAGAGTCGGACACGACTGGACAAAAATTGTCAAGGGGAACCTTTACCTTTTACCACTTCCACCACCTCGATGAGTTCCCACAGCAGAACTGGGAACCCTGGGCCCTAATCCTTTACTCTCTCCAGTACACCACAAAGGGTACTAGTCTTACATTAGTTTGTATTTTAAAAGGTTTCAGTTTATTTGCTTTATTTTCATCCTTTTCATAAAAAAGGTAAAGGTAAAGGTTCCCTTTTCGTACATCAGACTAATTTCACTTTTAAATCCTTTTGATACAATTAAATTTAGTATGGATTGTGCATAATGCATAGGATGCAATGATACTAGTAGTTTGCATAATATATTTGCATACAAAGCAGTCATTTTGTATACAGTGGACCCTCTACTTACGGAATTAATCCGTATTAGAACAGTGGCTGCAGGTCGAAAAGTCTGTAGGTCGCGTCTCCATTGACCTACAATGCATTGAAAACTGATTAATTCCGTAACCGGCCGTTTTTGTTCCATTTTGGATTTTTTCTGGTCTGTAGGGTGATTCTCCGGCTGCAAGTCGAACCTACATTTTGCCGCCAGAGAAGTCTGTAACTCGAAAAGTCTGTAAGTCGAGCTGTCTGTAAGTTGAGGGTCCACTGTATAAGCCAAGGATTCCTATGATACTCTACAATGCACTTTTATGGTAGGACATTATAAACTTTGCACAAGTGATTATGTTTTTATGTTTTAAAAATTAACTATTAAAATGCTATATACTGTACAGGTTGACCACCCCTGCTACATCATAGATTATATGAGCTAAATCATATTGTACAACTACTCAGGCACAACTCACTGTTATGATAGCATCAAGGCTGCACATTGTACAATTGTTTGCACAAAGGACACGTGACCAACTGCACAATTCAATCAAATTGCACAATTTATACAGGACAGGATTTTGAGCTATAATTATACTATGGCCAGAATGCTACTTCTGAATTATGCTTGCATAAGGAAATCATTTAAGTCTTAGTGGTAAATTGCCATTAACAAGATGTTAGTTGCATTCCTGCAATTGGGGGTTTGCCCAGGAATAGAACCAATACCTTGAGAAAGATTGGTGATTTCCCTTATGCAAGTCCAATCTTGGCAAGATTTATGTGATTTCCCTTATGCAAGTCCAAATCAGCAGTAGTGTATGTGTGTGAGGTGGAGGAAGGGGGAAGGGCCCCCCTGCTTTTCATTTGTTTGGAGATTGCTACACATTATTTTCTAGGCCAATTTACAGAAAGCAAAACATGGAAACAGGGTTATGAAAAGATGCATATACAGCAGCTGCTACAGTACCTTATTTATTTATTTGATTTTTTTATATTGCCTATGACATTTACCCCGTGGCCCCTGCTTGTTCCACCAAACACAGAGCTCACAAGAGTATCCCAACACGCCCTTTAAAACGCTGCCACCAGTTGATCTCCTTATTAACCTATATTTCCTATGAAAGACTGAGGTCCATTCAGTACTGAACTTTTAAAACAGAAGCAGGTTTATTGATTACAAGTTGTTTTATGACTCGTTCTTAAGCACATTCTTAAAGTTACACAAAGCTTCTGTATTTTACTTTAACCTCTTCTGTCTTAATACAGGTCCCACTCTGACTAATCACTCCTTAAACACTCTCTCTGCCTCAAACCCTTAAACTCTTTCTCTCTTCTCTGTCTCTGACTGAACTTCCCAAACTCTCCTCTCTGACTTAAACTGACTCGCTCTGATTCACCCCTCCCTTCTGGTTTCTCTGGCTCTGCCTCCCAGCAGCTCTCATTAGTACATGCAAATAATCTTTTACTGAGCCAAAGCAGGATGATCGCCATACTGCCCATCTGGCAACCAAGGCCACTCTGGGCAGTTTACCGCAAGGTAAACAATAACAGTAACATAGTGACTAGGATATATTACAACAGACCAAATAAAATATTAATAAATACAAAAAATACACCTACAAACTACTTTAGGATTCGCAAAATTATGGGAATTTTTCAACATCTAGTAGGGTCACCATAAGTCTGCGCACACACACACACACGGGGGGGGGGTTTATGGGAATAACAGTGGCTTGTTGTGTAAAGGTGAAAAAGTATTTAAATGGCCATTGGGGATATCCAAGCATTATTGGAGGACCAAAATAAGTTTTTGGATATTGGACAATGTGTACAACAAATGTATTGCAGGTGCATCTCTGCAGTTTACGTTTCCAGAATTCCCCAGTTGATATCACCTTGCTGCCTGGGAGATTCTGAGAACTATAGATTGAACAAGTAAGTTTTCCAAACTCTGAACTACACAACAGTCTGCTTTCTGCCCACAATAGGTGGTAGGTCCATCCCCAAAATGAACCACAACTTCATTCAGTACTTTACTGCTGGGATTGGTGACAGAGAAAGAAAACGGTCTCTCTGAATGTATGGATTGGAAGCAGTGACCATATCATACTATGTTAGCTTGCATAAGCACTGCAGTTCCATACATGGTTACCATGGCGACTGACTGCTTTCATTGTGGAGTGTGAGACTAGGCAATACATATCTTAACATTAGACCTGTGGTAGTTCTCTGGACTGGACCACTAGACAGGAAGGATAACTAAAAGTGACTGATCAAAAATCACATATTAGGCTTCTTCTGTTACCTTCTGGCAGAAGATATAGAACAATTAAGACTCGGACCACACGTTTTCTAAATAGTTTTTATCCCAGAGCTATAATTGCAATTAATAATGAGCTTAAAGACCACCAATAGTGAATAATTAGTTGGATTGTGTTACTTGGCCTGCGGTGTAGATGTTTGTATTTTTAGTGGGTGGGGAGTGTTTGGGGAATTTTATGTGTGTGCATGTGTCTGGTCTCTGGGTGTCTGTGAATTTCGTTGTATGGGTATACTGTGTATATACTTACAATGACAATAAATTATTATTATTATTATTATTATTATTATTATTATTATTATTATTATTATTATTATTATTATTATTATTATTATTATTATTATTATCTGTGAAGAATGCATGATTGCAAACAGCAATAACAACAATAATGAAAAACATACTGTGCCTGGAGTTCTGTCAACAAGCAATCTAAAAAGTACAGAGAGCACAGAAATGGCAAAAGACTAGACCTTAGGCGAGAAATTAAAAAATATATAGAAGCAAGATGAGGTCACCCTATTAGCCGTACTAATTACTGGAACTGGAGCCATTCCAAATATTGGTAGCCATATTTCGCTACCAATTTCAAACAATGGCCAACCGCTGCTAATTTTGCTTTCTGAAATTCAAAAATCAGTGGTTTTGCAAACAAGTCATCCCACATACAAATTTTAGGACTTGACTCCTAATTTTTAGGCTTTACCCTTTGGTCTGCCTCCAGCACCAGCAATGCTGAGAAATAAAACGTGCAATATCATCATCATCATCATCATCATCATCATCATCATCATCATCTATGTATAGCTAAAGATTGCACAGATTACAAAGTTAGACATGATAGAGTGGCAAAGTTAGTGCACTGGTCATTATGTAAAATATCTAACTTGCCAGCCTCCAAAAACCTGTAGGAACATCAAGTAGAGAAGGAGTCAGAAAATGAGGAAGTCAAGATCTTGTGGGATTTCCTGATCCAAAGTGATTGACACCTTGAACAAAACACACCAGACATAGTAGTGATAGAATGAATAAAGGTCTAGATCTTGCAATTCTAGGGGATGCCAGAGCTAAAAATAAAGAATTGGAAAAACTAACAAGTACAGAGACCCGGCAATCGAAACATCTCACCTCTGGAAGAAACGCACTTCAGTGGTCTCCATAGTCATTGGGGTTTTGGGAACAATATCAACAAACTTCACCCAGTCCTATAAGCAGTTGCAGATCTCAGAAATCACACCATCAGAGCTACAAAACCTGGCAATATTAGAAACAGGATACATACTGCTCTGATATTTAACAGATACTTAGGTTTTTGGTTAAAACTTGTATCTGTTATATAATACCAGTCAATGTTTTTATAATTTTGATGGTACCTAGTGTTTTCAAATAATAAAAATAATAATACCTGGGAAAAACTGATGATTAGAGATCAGCACGGACCACTGGTTTGTACCCATCTCTACTGATGATACACAATAATTCCACATGGGTATGACGAAAATTGAAGATCATCAAGAAAGAAACGGAAGGTTTGATTTTTGCTGCACAAGAACAAGCACTCCAAACAGTCATGGAAGCTGCCCTGAGTAGTCTATATGACTAGATGGGTGGGCTATAAATGAATGAATGAATGAATGAATGAATGAATGAATGAATGAATGAATTAGTGTAAATAGCAAATGTCGACTCAGCCAAGTAAAAGATGAAACTGTCACACCTCAACTGTGAATATTGAAATATTGTGCAGACAGACTACAAAGCTAGACACAATAAGAGTTGCAAAATCAATACATTGGTCATTGTGTAAAAAATATAATTTGCCATCATCTTAGAATCTGAGGAGACATCAAGTAAAGAAGGTGTCAGAAAATGACCAAGTTAAGATCTTGTGGGACTTTCAGATTCAAATGGAGTGGCACCTTGAGCATAATACACCAGACATAACAGTAACAGAACAAAGAAATATCTGGATAATTGACAATGCAACATCAGGGAATGCCAGAGATGAAGATAGAGAATTGGAAAAATTAACAAACTATAGAGACCTGGCAATAGGAATAACTTGCTTGTGGATGAAACACATTTCAGTGGTCTCCATAGTCTTCAGGACATTGGGAGCAAGACATATCTGTCATAAAGTACTAGTGAAAGACTGTGTCTTGTATTATTATTATTATTATTATTATTATTATTATTATTATTATTATTATTATTATTATTATTATTATTATTATTATTATTATTATTATTATTATTATTAAATAAGTTGTGATACACATTGCATGCTTTCTAATTTTGGTTTAATCTTGTCTTTTGATTATTGATATCCTGTTATTTTTGAAACAATTATGTCTGTTTTGCTGCCATCTGTTGTGTCAGATGTTTTTTTAAAATATAATGTAAGTTTTGGTTCTCTTTTATTTTATGTTTTAATGTGAGTACTGTTGAATTTTACTTCATGTTCATGTTGCTATATTGTAAGCCACCTAGAGGAGTGGCCTAGCCGCTAGATGGGTGGTGTAAAAATGTAACTAAATCAATAAATCAATACGTAAGACCATACTGTCAAATGGACACTTGCTCACCTGCAACCCCTTCTCCTCAACACTCTCTGAAATTCCATCTCCAGCAGCAATTGAGTTGGAATCATACATCTGCAATACATTCTTTAACTTGTAAATACAGTGGTGCCTCACTTAACGATGTTAATTCGCTCCAGCGAAATCGCTGTAGAGTGAAAACATCATAAAGCGAAAATAAAAAACCATTGAAACGCATTAAAACCTGGTTAATGCGTTCCAATGGGCTAAAAACTCACCGTCCAGCGAAGATCCTCCATACGGCGGCCATTTTCGGTGCCTGTATAGCAAGGAATCCATCCCTAAGCACAGCGGGGAGCCAATTTGAGCACCCGGTGGCTATTTTGAAGACCCAACAATCAGCTGTTTTGATTGTAGTAATGCGAAGAATTGGTTCCCGAAGCAGGGAACTGATCTTCGCAAAGTGAAAAAACCCCATTTAAAAATCGTTTCGCAATGGCAATTGCGACCACAAAAAAATCGTTGTGACGTGGGTTCATCGTAATGCAGGGTAATCGTTAAGCGGGGCACTGTAGTTTTATGTGCTTGTGACCACGAGTCCACACTCTGTAATTCCATAAAATACTAGATAAAGTCCAAGAGCATGGAGATGAAATCACTGCTGTACCATCATGATAGATCTGAGCACCTTCTCCTTCTAAAGAGCACAAAAACCAAGGCTACATAGGCCCATGCTAAGGACAGAGGTTTTTCCAACATACTTCACATATTTTAGGGAAATGCCTTTATTTCATCATAGTCCTGGGCCATCTAGCTCAGTACTGTCTATGGTGGTGAAGGGCAGAGATCCTCCACAGTGTCAGTCAGAAGACCTTCCTTAAAGATGCCAGGACTGAACATGGGACCTTTTGCATGCAAACTATATCCTCTGGCAGAACTACAGCTCTTGCTAACTGGCTTTTTGTTTTGAAATTGCACCATATTCATGATTGTGCAATACTTACACACACAAATGTCTGCTTCTTGCGCAATGAAACCTCAGCACTATGAAGGTAACTCACTGGCCAAAATTCTATTGGTATTCCAAACAAGAGTAGACCATGGAATGAATAGGGTTTATATATGTGTCGACTAACCATTCAGTAATTGTCAGTCTCCTCTAATTCTTATTTGCATTTGCATTGTATCTCACAGCTACAGTTATTCCTTCCTACATTTTCATCACATTCAAGTAGGACAGCCATGGGCATGCCAACTCTTCACAGATTTCTTGGACTGCAACTCCCAGCAGTTCTTGCTACTTGGACGGTGAGCAGTGCTGCGAGTTGCAAGCCAGCACTGTTTGGAGGGCCATGCTTTGCCTATCCCTGCCCTAGGAAAAACCATGATCTAATGCAGGGGTCCCCAATCCCCGGGCCGAGGACCGGTCCCAGTCTGTGGCCTCAGAAGGATCGGGCTGCCAGGACAGATCAGCGGTGAGCAGGAGGTGAGCGGTGAGCCAAGCTGTGCCTCCCATCTGCGGGCTCCTATTAGATTCGAATGCTGATGATAATCTGACAGGAGGCAGAGCTTCGCTCCCCACTCCCCTCCTGCTGCTGCTAGATCAGCTGTCCCTGTGGCATTAGAATCTAGTAGGAGCCTGTGCTCCTATTAGGTTCTAAGCCACTGCTGATCTAACAGGAGGCGGAGCTTCAATTGCAGCTCATCTCCTGCTCACTGCTCATCTGTCCCAGCACAATACATATAATAAGCTTGATTCAAAGCTATCCTCCAACAACCTACTGCATAACAAGTATATCCGCCCCCCAAGTCCTTGGGAGAATGGTCTTCAGCTAAACCGGTCCCTGGTGCCAAAACAGATGTGGACCACTTATCTAATGCACCTGCTAAAGTAATAGTTTGTTGTAAATCCTCCTGTTATTTTCCCATCTTCCAGTAGAGGTCACTACATACCTTATAAAATAATAACACTGGGCACTATAGATTCAATATGTGTGTTATCCACCTGCTTAAAGAGTGCCATTGCTTCTACTATATGAAGGTAGTAGGGTTGTTATAAGGACATTTTTAGATCTCCGAGATGTTTACCATACAATATGTATTATGTATTTGCTCCTTTGTCACATTAATAAAATGAGACGCATTCTATAATTTCTCTCAAGTTTTTCTCTTACGGATGTGAAAACATAAAAGCTATGATCTTGGAAGCCATGCATTATTCATTCTGAATCATACGCACTGCCTCAGCTTCAGACAAACAGTTAAGGAAAACAGAAGATCCAGCATTCTGCTTTGTCAAGTGTGGATTGTGAATGATATGCTTTTCTAACTTGTGGAAAAGGGAGAAAAAGTCATACTGAGAGGAGAGAGAATAAGAGAACACATTCCAGAAAAGGAAAACAAGTTTAATTTCATGAGGACTAGAAAATTCCACTTTAGTCGGGAAACTTTACTTACAAAGGATGCCGTACCTCAGGTAGCTCCCTGCGTAGAGGGATCTGTTTGCTGAGTGCTTCATTAAATCCATACATCTCAAGGCCAGCTACAGCCAGTTCCCCAGCATCAGTGAAGGTCGGAATTCCTTCCTCCTTTTGAAGAAGGGACTGAAACAGGAGGTCTGAATCTTGCCCCGGCTTGCCCTCTTCTTGCCTTCTCTGCTGCCTGATCATCCTGTATGCTTTCCTAGTTTTGTTGTATTTTCTCTTAGTTGTTGGTGACTCTATAGCTACCAAAAGTTCATCTTGCCTTAAGGAGATGAAGGGTGACAGTCCTTCCATGGACAAATACTGCTGGCTGTCCTCCTGAGTATCTACCATTTCTTGAGGCTCTCCAAAGTCTACTTGGTACCCTTCTCTTGGGATGAAGTCTGCTGGCTGGGAGACTCTTTCCTTGTTTACATCTTTGGCTGCAAGGTTCAGTATTGTCACCATTAATAGGAAAAAGGCCAATACCAAGAGCAACAAGAAAAAAAGCAGTTTTCGTGAGCCATACCTACATATTTTCCTTAGAAACATAATTTCAACAACAAATTAGGACAGATGGTCACCTTAAAAATTAGTCATGTACATCTTCCACCTCAGTTTTCTGGTTTCATTACAACAAAATGAGCAGCAGACATATTTTCATCTTGTTTACATCTTCCTCTTGGTACTTCATCTCTTTTCTGGCATTCAGACCATATCATCCCAATTTCTTGAATCTTGGTATTTATATGGGAAAGAAACCTAAAAGACTTTTTTAAAAAAAAAATCCACTTTGCAAAAGAGTGGCCTTTTACTATGATGCTGAATTTGAAATTATCCAGGGGAAGGTTGAGTAGAAGAGGGTGTTTTTAGTGGTCCAAAGAATCCATTAAAAATGTCCTTGAGCTGAAGTGATTTCTTTTTAATCCAACCAAAGGAAAAAAACAACAACATGGTTTTCTGTCACATTTGAGTGCAACAGCAAAAATAAATTCCCAGTATCATCAGGAATACAGCAAAAAAGGAGACTTTCTGATGAAGCAAAGTTGATTGTTTTTCTCCCTCCAGATGCTTCAAGTTCACAGAGATCCATTTATGCAAACTACACAGTCTCTGAGTTGGTTTCACACATAAGTACACACTTTGCCAGACATAACAGAGCAATGAGTGTGTATATGTATGCAACCTTCTCTTGGTCCTAATGCCCTCACTGTTCTTACCCTATCAAATCAAAACCGTCCTAGGAGGGAAGGCGAAGCCTTGAAGCTGAAAAACCAGCTTGCCTAAAATGTATTTCCTCAAAAAGAGAGTGTTTAGGAAGGATTTCTTCTTCTTCTTCTTCTTCTTCTTCTTCTTCTTCTTCTTCTTCTTCTTCAAAACATATTTTGTTTCATAACTTAAAAGTGGTTTTGATTCCATGGAACCTTTCAAAGGTTAATGAAAAACACACTATGGAAAGAATATCTGTGGCATTGCATCCATTTAGTGCCCTCTTTGAACAAAACTGGGGAGCACATGTAATTGTTTCTCCTTTCTTATCACAACACCATCCAAAGTAACTTAAACTGACAGCTGGCAAAGTTGGCAGCCGTGTGGAAATTTGAGTCCAGGTCTCCCTAGTTTTAATCTGTTTGGCTAATCATTATTCCACAAAAAGAGCAATTTTGTTTCTCTTGGAAGGCTTCCAATGCAAAAACTGGAATCCATCTTACTATACAGAGCAAGATTTGGTGATATGGACATCTAAGTATGCAATGCGACTGAATAACCATCAAATGTTGTTATTGCAAAACTCTTCCAGAAATCATGACATCAGTAACCACTTACTAAATGAAGTGTTCCCTCCCTGTCACACCATAGCCATTCAAAAATATCCAGAAAGTATGATCCTCTGATAACATCTACAGAAAGTGCAAACGAATGGCATGAGAGCACAGGCTGCAGTAGTCACCTAACTTATGGATATGGATCACATGTCTCAGAGAATAGCAAAAGAAGAGGAAATTAAGCAATAAAGCTTTCCATGGAATGAAGATGCACTAATGAGACATCTCTGGCCAACCTTAGTATGTGCTAAATAAAGGTATATAGCATGTAGTCTGTGAGCACTGGATATAGTCAAAGGCTCTTGGTCGAGGGAATAACTAGACTATGTGCAGTGATTTAAGCCACATGCAACATGCATGTATTCAATCCCAAATGGCACAGTTAAAAATTCACCAGAATTTTAAAACAATATTTCTGTAAATCAGGGTTAGGAGGGAGGAAGTCTACAGGACGCATGCCCAACCAGCGCCACCATTTCAGTGGTGTGGTGGCTGAGGAGAAGAATTTGTCTTTCTTAGAGTGATATTGCAATCCTGAGAAAGCAAGCCCTAAAATAAGGCACTCTAGCCATGTGTCTTGGCATGTGCAAAAATGCTAGCTTTGTGGAACAAATATGGTTTCCCTTTCCCAAACGCCTGTTGCTTCTGCACTGGATAAATTTCTGTGGCACACAACCACAGAAAGGGGTATTCAGCCCTACCAGGATCCAGGAGGATAAAAATGGTGTCTGTGCCCTGTGACATGTTGCATGTCCCTCATATAAATGAACGAGAATCTCTCCCCCTCCCAATTGTTATCTGGTGACGTAAAAGCCCTATTTGGGCTTTCTCACTGGAGTAAAACAAGCAAGTAAGCAAGTGCTGAACTCCTGTCCAGTTATTATCACTTTACTCTCAAAAAGTGTGGACTGTGGGGGAGGGGTTGCCATGTGATTTTGAGTCATCACTTTTTACATGAATAAAAAAGACTGCAAGCTTATTGAAGAGTAGATCCCAGTAAATACAGTTCTAAGTACACATGTTTACTTAGAAAATTCTCTAAAAACTCCTAAGAAAATTCTACTGAGTGAACTTGCAGAGAATTACATTGCAGAGGAAAAGAAAATTGTGCCATAACAGAAGAGTGAATCTGATTTACATGAGGATTAGCCACATCTTCAGAAGTGCGGTAAATATCCTGAAATTTCCTCATAACTATGCATATATGCATGTGGTGGCGCTGTGGGTTAAACCACAGAAGCCTCTGTGCTGCAAGGTCAGAAGACTGGCTGTCGTAATATCGAATCCACGCGACAGAGTGAGCTCCCGTCGCTTGTCCCAGCTCCTGCCAACCTAGCAATTTGAAAGCATGTAAATGTGAGTAGATAAATAGGTACCACCTTCGCGGGAAGGTAACGGTGTTCCGTGTCTAGTCGCGCTGACCACGTGACCACAGAAACTGTCTAAGGATAAAAACTCTGGCTCTACGGGTTGGAGATGAGGATGAGCACCGTGCTCTAGAGTCGGACACAACTGAACTAAATGTCAAGCGGAACCTATGCATATATACTTCACCTTAAATTAGAGAACAACACTGGGATGTGTACAGAACATCAGAGCTGTAACCAGGGCAAGATAGGAGGCCTTTACTCCAAGGTGCCATAATATATACGGTGCTGAAATCTAGAGGTGTATTTACCATTGAGTGTTAAATTGTGCCAATGAATCACACCTGCTCTCCATCTAATTTCTTTCTTCTCTTCTCTTCTCTTCTCTTCTCTTCTCTTCTCTTCTCTTCTCTTCTTTCCCTCTCTTAAGGTATAAACTTTCTCTTTATTTTTGGAGGGGCACCACATTCTCCTCCTCTTCCTTTTTTCTTGCCTGTGTGTGACTCACAAACATGCTTTAGGGTGGAGTGAGTGGGAGATGATGCCACTCTCCACAGGGGCCAAAATGAATAATTAAGGCTCTGCAAATCATGGACGCATGTTGCAGATTTCTGTAAACCCTATTGAGATAAGTAAGATTGTGCACGTGCACTTTGTTGAGAGGCAAACACACAATGTGGCTGATCTTGTGCCTTCCAAGGGTTCTGGATGACTAAGTAATACAACAATTTTTTCATTCTTCCCATGACACCATGATGAATGTTTTGGAACATTTATTTACGGTGGTTGCTACTATTCTCTGCTCCCACATGATTGAGAGCTTCAAAAGTGCAAAGACATTTTCTAGAGCTCTGTTAATAATAAATCAGAACAGAATTGCTCTGAACACAATGTTTGAGGTTGTTGGAGCTCAGTGTTCAGAATGCTGAATGACTCACAAGGACTCACAATGTATGATTGATTAAAAGCACAGAAGTTGCCTTGATGGGGAAGGACAATTTTATTATGTATGGACTTAAATTTTATGTATTTTGCTTAATGATTTCTTCTGAGTTGGTTTACAAAGAAGGTACTGTAATTATGCAATATTCGTTGTATTAGAATTGTTTTAGAAGAGGTAGCCGTGTTGGTCTGTGCAAGCATTTCAGGCAAAATCCAAAGAAACAGCACAAAAGAAAAAAAGGGAAAACATGTGGCATCTTAAAGATTACTATATTTTAGTATTTAAAATATAATATTTTATATAATATAATAATGTTTCTATAATATAATAATTTTTAATATAATAGTCTTGGAGGTGTCACATATTTTTGTCTTCTTTCTTTGGATTTTGTCTGATATGTATTAGAACAGTTTCCAGTCTTCAGTTAATGTTTCTGTGTTATACTTACCTATAGAAGGAGAAGGTAAAAATAATAATAATAATGACTGAAAGGTGTTACGAATGGTCTTGCATCATGGTTGATATAACTGTCGGACTATTTGGTGGCTGCAGGAAAGGCCTGTACATGGTAGATCCCAGTCCAAAGTGAGCCAATTGTGCATGACTGAGAAGATACAGTACAGTGATTTGACCAAAATTCGTGAAATTCCAGTTCTTGATTAACAACAACAAGAAGTAATTTTTTGCCTGACCAGTGAACAAAGTTCTCTGGGTGATGCAACTTGTTTTGCTGTCTCTGATTGTTCAGTAACTTCACTGAGAGATGACAGCAACTATGGAGCCTGAAAGTACAGATCTAAAACACAATAGGAGTGTTGGCTGTCATCTCAGCTTCCTTTGTACATACCAACAAAAAAATGTCAGCCATGTGGTGGGGCTACTGAGACAACCCAAAGCCAGAAACAACTAGAATTTGTAGTGTTGACTGGTTCTGCACACATCCAATTACCATTTTAAAACTTGGAAATTGGATGGGTGCAGGTATAGATTCTGAAGAGATTTTTTAGCATGTTAGAAGTTGTATATAGAATGGGGTAGGTTATACTTATTCACAATCATCAGCTTAATAATACATTAGACACCTGTATACTGATAAGCAGGGCATGGGCCCTTTCTGTAATACCTAGACCAGGTATGGAGAATCTCAGGCTATGAGGCCAAACCTTGCCATGCTGGGAACACCAGTTAGTTCTTTGTCATCCACATATGGCCATGTCCCATCATTTGTTGTCTTCCTTGCTTTTGTATTGCTTTTCCCCCTCATTCTAAAAGGTTGACATGCTCCTTCCAAAACTGGCCCTTTGTAAAGCCAACAGATGATCAGATGTAGATGTGAGTAGGTCTGGCCCTTCCTGGAATAAGAGCCTGAAAGTAAGATATGCTGGTATTTAGGCTCTCCACCCTTTTGCCTTTCCCTCTACTGTCCTTCACAATGCAGCTCTTAAGAATTTATTACAAATAAATTTTGGGCATTGGCTGAAAAAGATTGGCCACTCTTTATGGGTGAGGATACATGAAGAAACATGTGACCTTCCAGAGGCTGTTAGATTCCCATTACTCTTAGCAATTAGAGGCAAGGGTGCAGGATTGTGGGCCTTGTGATACTATCATCTCTAGACATCATAGCTAATAGTGGTGGCTTAGGGGAGTTTTGATCTAACATGCTGTTTTCAGAGCTTGGAAACATCTGTATTTAAGTTAGTTAACTTTGACATTAATTTGGAAATTTATTCATTAATGCTAATACTTTTGTTGAAAGGTATAAAATTAGTTCTAAGATAAGGATGATGATTAATTTGTTATGCTCAACATTAATAATGCAAAATTTTAAGATTTTTAAGAAATAAACTAAAACTGATAGAAGTGGCCCAAAATGGCCAAACCCTCCAAATCACCTCCAAGTAATGAATTAAAATAATGTCAAGCATTTATCATTACTCAGCCTATCAACATTACTGTCATTTAAGAACTGGGAAAATGTTTTGTTTTTTAAAATGATTGAATCAGAAGTTAATAAATTAGTTTTCAATAAATTATTTGCAAACTCTGCCAACACTTGATCTACACGTTTTGCCTTCACAGATGGACTGAACATTTGATACAGCTACCAGATAATATGGGAACAGAAAGCCAACTGCATTACTGCATTTTCCAAAAAAGTGGCAAAATGTCTTAATGGAAGGAGGAGTCTGTTGGCCCAAGGAAACAAGGAGGCAAGGAAAAATCTTAAATACTCTTACTCTATTGAGGCTTAACAGTATCATTACAGTTCTAACCAGGCTGAGAGTTTAAAGTATGTGTTTTGTATTTCATGAACCCACTGAGAATTCCAGCCCCCCCCCCTGCCCTGAATGGGGCCAATCTAACAATATCTACTATATACAATTTCTTCTCAGTTCAGTGGCTTGCAAAAAAACCTGATTTTAAAAAAATCCTAATGTGTTAAATTAGTTGTTACAGACTACTCCAATGGCAAAAATGGAATGACTTATTTTAATTTGCTTGTTCAACTTATTTTCAGTTTACTCTACTCCAGAGCTAAATAAAGTTCTTCAAAATACTAGATTTTAATTAAATAATATACCTCTTTTGAAAGCATAATTGTTCTGTACCAAAAATATTAGGAAAGTGGCAAGAAGACAGGGAGAATCTTAGTTGACTGAATTGAACAACCACTGAATCAAAACAAACAAACAAAAAACCAGGAACCATATGCCTTCAATTTAAAATGAGGATGAAAATACATTGCTGTTGATATTAGTTCATTATTCTGGTTTCCCCCCTGAATTATATCATAAAGACAAACAAAATTTCAGAGCAGAATTTAGATGTATTTTGCTTCATCTTGAACTTCCATGTTTAGATCACCCACAGCTAGGGCTGCCAGATGTCCAGCAAAAGGAGGACATGTCCTCCTTTTTAGCCTAATGTCCTCCATCTGACAGATAAAGATAAAAACCTTTAAAATGTCTGGCTTCCTCTACATGGCCTTCCTCCTCCTCCTCTTTGTCTTACCTGAGGTAAAACAAATGGTTTGGAACTAAGGGGAAACCATAACAAAGAATTATTTTGTAAGGGCGGAAGTGATTCCATCATGGAATCATGCCATAGTCTTTTTTGAGGGGGGCGGAAGGAAGTCCTGTGATCACAGGGCGCCTGTTTCGTTCGTCGTCTCCCTGGTTGCTAAGAAGGAGGCTGATGCCAGTTGCTCAGGTCAGGTAAGAAACAGAGAGGGGCAGTGGTGCTCTTTAGTGGCTCCTTCAGCAGCAGCCATCATGAACCAAAGGAGTGGTTCTGAAGAGAAGGTTGTCTTTCAGAGCTTGGGAACCTGTGGCCTTCCAGATGGTGTTGAAATCCAACACCCGCTATGCCAACATTAAAGTAAATAAATAAAGTTTTCTCCAAAATCTGCTAGTGGGGGGACTATAGAGCAACTTCTGGAGTGTCTAAGCAGGGAGATTGTATTTTTAAAGGAATACATTTTTGTGCAAGCTGGCAGCCTAATAATACCAGTTGCTCTATTTTCACTTTGTTGGTGATATAATTTTTATTTTTTAACATGACTTTTTCTTGGTCAGTTCACTAAGAGAAATTTATTGGCAGCTATTGTAATAAAATTGTATTGATTGCAGGTTTAATCTGGAATTATTCAAATGAAACATTCAATACGTCCTCCTCTGTCCTCTTTTTTGTCTTTCTATATCCTCCTTTTGGTACCCATGTATCTGGCAGCCCTACCCACAGCAGCAGTTTTTCTACATCACTGCATATGGAGGAGATTTAAGAGTGGTTATGAATAGAAGAATGGGAAATCAGAGCGACCGGATGGATTTATAATTGAATTATTTAAAGTTCTTTGCTGATCTTTTCATTCACAGACTATATGGCGTTTATAAAGAGGAGTTTGAGTTCAAATCTGTGCAGATCTTCATATGTGGAGCTCATACTGCTGTTATCCCTAAGTGTAATAAAGATCACACCCAATGTGCAAATTATAGACCCATTTCACTTATAATTTTTGGTGCTAAATTATTGCTGACCTGCCAAATAGGTTTCAAGCGATTGTTATCTCTCTCGTTCAATGTATACTAGGTGAAATTTATTAAGTATAGGCAAGGAGCAGATAAACTGAGTTGATTGTGGACCTAATGGCTTTACAGACCAAGTTGTGATCAGGGTGGCAACACTAGATGCTAAGCTTTTTATACTGGTAATTTATCTTTGGAATATTGGCTGAGTCTGGATTTTCCCAAGAATGTTTACGCTATACTAATATTCTTTTTTCATTTCTAGGATTTAGAGGACCAGCCAGTGGCATGTTCCCCTGCTTTTTTCTCATGGAAAAGGCACTAGGGAGTAAAGTCCACTTTCTCTCCAATATTGGAATTACATTTGGAAACCTTCACATATAGTGTTACAGAAAACACTAATATACATGATTTTATACATGATTCTCTAGAATTTAAAATTATCCTTCATGGTAATGATCTCATATTGTTTACTCATGGAGCCCAGTTTTCTGATGGTGACCAATATGTCTGGAGATCTGTGTGGCCAATTAACGGGTCAAAATCTGATTTATTGTCTGTGGGAGACAGTAACAGGAGCAGAAAAATCTTCTCCAGGTTTTAGTCTGAATTTAAACAAGTACCCTCAGGTGCTGAATATTTTGAAGGGAGTGGGGATAAATATCTTCCTGTAAGGTTCAGACTAAACCCCCAATTGGATTCACCACCCCACAAAATCTGAGTAATCAGCCTTCACTATCATAATGGCTGAAATTCTATTCCAAAGTTGCACAAAAATGTAACTTGCAGAGGTGAATTGCTGTAAGGTAATGCCTGCAGAGATTTCTTAACTTACAGCAATGCACCTCTAAAAGATATGCCTTTGGTGTAGCCGTGCAAGGTAAAGCCGTGCAAGGTAATTTTGGTCAGTATGTTTACTGATTAGCATTCTGATGGGGGCCTATGAGTTAATGCTTACTTACATGTAGTAATTCCCAAGAATTACATCTACATCTATTCCCAGTTGCAATCAACCTTAACAGGTTGATTAATAAGGTATCTTTGGATTTAGACAGAAGGCCACCATTACATTTGACTCCTTGGTTTAAGATTAATACACTTACGATGACGTTTATTCCTCAGATAATATGTGTTTTAAGAGCATTCCTTTTTATCTGTTTTAAAAATGTTTTCAGAAATTAAAAGCTTTGTTTAAGAAACTCATATGGCATTTCTTACTCTTCTGAGTTTCCTTGAGCAAGATGCAGCTTCTGCTTAATGAGATGGATTTGTTTTGCCTTATCTGTTCAGCTGTGGTTGTCACTGGAATTCTACTTCTGTACTGAATTCTCCATCTTGGCACGTGCTGATTCGTCTTCTTCGAGGTTTATATCTAAATAGTGGGTACTGGGGACTATTTATTCGATAACTTTGTTCCTTATACAATTTTAGAAGTTAGAGGATTTTGCTCTGTAGTGTTATGGCAACTTTATTTTGATCCATTTTTCCATGCCATATATTAACACCATGTGAGTAATTCTGAACTGAGAAGAGGTTGTTCATGTGGAAGCTCTGGACCAACAAGGCAACCTTTACTTTGAATCCGTCAGTTGGTCCCATGATACGTTTCTTTCAGTTGTTAGATTAAACTTAAGTTGGAGAGACTTGTCAACCTTCAAAGAATACCATTATCTTCGGTTACCAGCCATGTTAATAATGAGTATGGCCTTGCAACTTGGAATGCTTCCGGGACTCCATCAGTTCTGGTTTTTTAGTCATAACACACAGCATTTTCTATAAATATTTACAGCCACTAAATGTGATAAATCTAGCATTAGAAACAAATGGAATGATGAATTAATTAATCTGGTTTTCTTTATCAGCGGAGAGCTGTTTTGGCCACTATGCCCACTTTATCTATGGAACTTAAATTACAATGTGTTCATTAAAAAATTATGTTCCATATGTATTGGTCTCACAGTGACTATTCGATGAAGGTCTGACTACATCATTTAACTACAAGCATTTCTTAAACATAAGATTTTGTTAACTTCAATCACAGTTCCCTTTTTGGGTTGAGTTTATTTGACAAACTGATTTTGTTTTGCAGAAATCTTTGAACTTTACAGACTTGTGAGCTGCAAATGCTTTTAAATTATCAGTCAGCAGCTTAGAAACTAACTTTGGCTGAGCAGAGATGGATTCTCCACATCCTTTTAATTGGCTAAAAGACTTATATTACATGATTGCAAGGATAAATGCCCATTCTTATATATTTAATCAATGAATTAAGGACTTTGTGACACATTTAAAAACATGGCACATAAATGTCAATGTTGCATGTGTATCTGGACACATTTTCTTGAAGTTTATGCTACTTTTTTAATTGTGGTGTCTCTATTTATTCGTACATTCTTCTGAATTATGTTTCAGTTTCTTTCCCTTTCTTCATCCCCCCTCCTTTTGATACAATTTTTTGTACAATAAAAAATGTAGTAGGTCTGATGGGACAACTTTTGTCCTACATATTTTTTGCCTGTTTGAAAAAAGCATACATGGCCAACGGCTGAAAATCAGATATGTTTTTTATAATTGTTCTGCTTAAAATTTCATAGAATACTTAAATTGTACATCTAGTTTGCATGGTATCTGCAGTAAAATGTGATTCTAGGCAACTAAAGACCAGGAGATTGCTTTATCGTATTCTGAAGGCCATATTGCCAAACACACACACACACACACACACACACACACACACACACACACACACACACACACACACACACACACACACACACACTTTGTGTGTTTGTGCATGTGTGCACATACACGTGCGTGCACACATATCTATTTACTCAACTGATACACTGTTTACTGTATCCAAAATGATATCCCAGACTAGTTTCTCAAATACATTATTAAGCCTTGGTGTTCCTATACACATTTACTTTCACTTTTCTACCCAAGATGTCTAAAATCCTAAGCACAATAGGAGTTGATAGCTTTTATGATTTAAAAATTAATTAAAGATTGAGATATTAAAGCCTTGTAATAATCAGTACATAGATATAAAAATACAACAGCTTTATTTAGGAATTTATGTCCAAAAATGGTCTTCAGAAAATTACTTTTAAAAGCCATTGGAAAACAAAGGAGTTGGGAGAGAAAAAGAAAGGAAGTTTAAGCACGGGTAGTGATTGTTCATCTGATTGTTCATGTCTTTGATCTCTGCATCAGTTAACTTAATCTTTGTAATATGTCTTGTAAGACTCAAGGATACTTAATTAGCAACAGTGGTTTCCCATGGTCTTATAAGATACAGACTAAATTACTGCTCCACCTTCATAGATTTCAAATAAGGGTCATTGAATTAATTAGTCTGAAAGGAATCTGTATTTATATATCAATATGTATGTGGTTAAGCAACAGCATTGTGGTTCTGCTCCCCCCCCCCCCCCGTGGCTGAGAAATTTCCTTAAATTAAAACAAAAACCAAACCAACCAACTCAGCCTCCCTTGATGTATCTCATGACCAAGCATGCATAAAATTAGTGCTATGAAACATCCCAGGAGAGTGACTTGAGCCAAAATCCTGTTGCTTAATGTAGTAAAGCGAGCCTTATGGCACAGTGGTTAAACTGCTGTATTGCAGCCAAAACTATGCCTACAACTCAGGGTTCAATCCCAGGTAGCCGGCTCAAGGTTGACTCAGCCTTCTATCTTTTCAAGGTTGGTAAAATGAATACCTGGCTCTGGGGGGGGGGGATGTATAGCCTGCATAATTAACTTGTAAACCACTCAGAGAGTGCTTTAAGTGCTATGGGGTGGTATATAAGCAGCATGCTTTGCTTTTGCTTTAGTAAAATGCACTAGAATCGACAGGGATTTGGTGAATCAACTCCTCTGCAAGTTCTATTGATTCAAATGAGCCTATTCTAGTTGTGACTTACTGTGCTAAAGTAAATCACAGTTAGAGTAGGCCCATTTGAATAAATGGAACATATGGAGGAGTTGACTCACCAAAACCCCATTGATTCAGTGGGCCTAATCTAGTGTATTTTACTACACTAAGCAATAGGATTTTGACATGGTTCTTGGTTTTTCAGGCTCTTTGGCCGTGTTCTGACAGTTTTTCTTCCTAACGTTTCACCAGTTTCTGTGGCCGGCATCTTCAGAGGACAGGAGTCAGGACTCTGTCTGGTGCAATTTGTGGGATAGTTGAGTATTTATAGCTGTGGGATCAGCTTTTTGTCCTTTTCAGGAGGTTGGGTGATTATGGAGATCAGCATGTTTTTTGTTGTGGGTGTATTGTTGTGATAAGGGGGAGAGATGACTTGTCCCTGTGATTGATGGGTGTCGTTAGTTGTCTTTTGTGTGCAGTGATCACCGATCCTTGAGGCTGGGAAGAGTTTGTTGACCTTTTGCAGGCTGTATTTTTCAGTGATGGGAACCAGGCTTTGTTGAGTTTTAGACTTTCTTCTAGACTACGCAAAAGTGTTTGACTGTGTGGACCACAACAAACTATGACAAGTTTTTAAAGAAATGGGAGTGCCTGACCACCTTATCTATCTCCTGAGAAATGTATATGTGGGACAGAAAGCAACACTTAGAACTGGATATGGAACAACTGATTGGTTCAAAATTGGGAAAGGAGTAGGACAAGGCTGTACAGTGGTGCCTGGCTTAACGAGTGCACCGTTTAACGACGAATCTGCATAGCGACGCGTTTTTGATCGGTGGTTCCAAAATGGCCGCCGGGTGCAGAAAATGTGCCGCCCGCAGCATTTTCGCGCCCTGCCCTCGCTTACCAGGTGGCGAAAATGGCGGCTGAATGGAGGATTCCCCGCATAGCGGTGAGTTTTTCCCCAATAGGAACGCATTAAACAAAGTTTAATGCGTTCCTATGGGGTTTCCCCCCCGCATAGTGATGAATCCGGATAGCGACGTTAATCCTGGAACGGATTAACGTCGCTATGCGGGGCACCATTGTATATTGTCTCCCTGCTTATTTAACTTATATGCAGAATACATCATGGAAGGACTGGATGAATCCCAAACCAGAATTAAAATTGTCAGAAGAAATATCAACAATCTCAGATATGCAGATGATACCACTCTGATGGCAGAAAGTGAGGAGGAATTAAAGAACCTCGTAATGAGGGTGAAAGAGGAGAGCGCAAAAATAGTCTGAAGCTTAAGATCAAAAAAACTAAGTTCATGGCCACTGGTCCCATCACCTCCTGGCACAGCAGGAGAAGAAGCTGAACACGTTCCATATGTGTTGTCTCCAATGCATTTTTTGTATCACTTGGCAGGACAAAGTTCCAAATAGAGTAGTCCTAGAACAAGCTGGAATTGTTAGCACATGTAAATTACTGAAGCAGCAATGTCTACATTGGTTCGGGCATGTGGAGAGAATGACTGACGGTCAGATTCCAAAATATATTCTGTATGGAGAATTAGTGCAGGGAAATCACCCCAGAGGAAGACCACAGCTGCCATACAAGGATATCTACAAGCAGGATCTGAAGGCCTTAGGAATGGACCTCAACAGATGGGAAACGTTAACATCTGAGCATTCAGCCTGGAGGCAGGCGGTGCAGCATGGCCTCTCCCAATTTGAAGAGACCCTTGTCCAGCAGGCTGAGGCAAAGAGGCAGTCCTGAAACTAGGAAAATCAGGGAGCTGGACAGGGGACAGATTGCATTTGTTTTCCGTGTGGAAGGGATTGTCACTCCAGAATTGGCCTTCTGAGCCACACTAGATGCTGTTCCAAGACTTCTGTTCAGAGCACATTACTATAGTCTCTTGAGACTGAAGGATTTCTAAAAGGAGGTGGCCCATTTATATTGCCCTTGAACATGAGTGTCAACATGACCTTTATCGTAGTATATTAGTCTAATTTGGGCTCATACAGTGGACCCCCTACTTAAAGAATTAATCTGTATTGGAATGGTTGCTGCAGGTCGAAAATTCTGTAGGTCGAGTCTCCATTGACCTACAATGCATTGAAAACCGATTAATCCGTAACTGGCCATTTTTGTTCCGTTTTTGTTCCATTTTGGTTTTTTTCTGGTCTGTATGTCGATTCTCCGGCTGCAAGTCGAACCTAAATTTTGCAGCCAGAGAAGTCTGTAACTTGAAAAGTCTGCAAGTCGAACCGTCTGTAAGTTGAGGGTCCACTGTAGCATTCAACTCTAACACAGTGAGTCTGCCTGTGCAAATTAAAAAAGTTAATAAATTCAAGATTTTTGGGGAAGAGCAAACACCCACCACCTTCCCTCCACAGACACCCAAGAGTCAAGACTGAAATGTTTGTTCTTCACCCTGGTTTGTGCTTTGGGTAAAATCTGGAAGTAGTTAGGGAAATTTTGTCCCGTTTGGTACAGTGAGATGGAAGCATGTTTGATTTATCTGCATGAGAGATGGGCATGGACTGCCGGTTCAGTGGTTTGTGACAGTTTGGTGGATGGTCAAACAGGTGTTCTGCAATTCTGTGCTAACCTCTCTGTGATATAAACATTTATACCTTGAATTAGAGGGATGGGAAATCTGACAAGAAATTCAAATTCCTGGCCTATAAATCCATTGATTGATCGATCTGTTGCACCAAAGATGGAGAACTTTTGGCCCTCTTGATGTTTTGAGCTCCAGTATTGCCTCCTCAGAGTTGAATGTGAAATCTAAGATTCCCTCCTTCTGTCTAACAATCTGTCTCTGTGCTCCCTCCATTACACTGAGGGAGGGAACTGCTACACTGACAGATGAGAACAGTCCAAACTTAGAATGTCATATAGAACAACAGGATGAATTACATGAGTGACATACCTGTTCAGTGTTGAATATCACATGGGATGAGATCACCATTACCCAGAGATGTATTTTTTCCCCCCCAGTAAATATATTTCTCTATATGCAAAGAGAGAGAATAGATGGCATACGATTGCTAGCAATTATGTATCCTTTGGCGCGAAGATGCAGGAATGTATTTTTGTACTCTTTCGAAAGAATGTTTATATCATAAACAACTCACAAAGCTTCCATTTATGGAGAGGCTGTAATGGGACCATATAGGCTTTGTATGCAAAAGGTTCCAAGTCCAGCCCCTCACATCTCCAGATGAGGGTAGGAAAAATTCTGTCTGAAATGCTTGGTGCTCCCAGCATACTAAGCCAGATGGAGGATATTTACTGCGGTCATATGACCCATACAGAAAGAAGGTATACAGTAAAATAATGAGAGTGACTACAGGGGGATAGGTACATTGAGAGACTGGGTAATTGGGACAAACTCCGCCCTATTACACATTGCAGCTAGGAAAAACTTTGCTACCTGTGCTGTGGTACGAGGGTTTTGGTCTAATAAGCAGTATTTGTTAGTGCAAAAACGCAGAATAATAGCAGGTTTAGCAGAGTATTTAAGCAGTCCAGGTAGTCCAGAATAACTCACGCACACACCAGCAGCTTCTCCTCCACCAACATGTATTTACAAGGTATTTACAGCAGTTCAGTCTGGCAGCATAACAGGTAGCAATCATCACCAAGCAGGAAGATACATCAACTGTTCATTTCACACATATATACACATACAGATCTGCTTGTGTCCAATCACGTTGCGTGTTGCATCATCCATGAGTCAGCACTGCTGAGTCATCATGACTCAGTTTTAACACATCTGTTCATCATGGCTGTTCATTAATATACTTTATTCTGATCAGACCTGTAAATTTTCCTTGACAGTATTGTACTAACCAACTGGAAGGGTAGTCTTGGAACGTGTTCAGCAATGGGTGGATTAGGTTGTTTCTGATTTGTTCATAGAATGGGTAGCGTAAAAGTGTATGCGC
Source organism: Pogona vitticeps (assembly GCF_051106095.1). Taxonomy (NCBI): domain Eukaryota; kingdom Metazoa; phylum Chordata; class Lepidosauria; order Squamata; family Agamidae; genus Pogona; species Pogona vitticeps. The sequence continues at coordinate 38,400,161 of NC_135788.1, read as the reverse complement.
AAGAGATTCAGGGGACCCTTTTCCACAAGGGCCAACTCTTTCTTGGTGTGGGATTCTCAGAAGGAGTTCACAGAGTACATTCCCACATTGTTGTCAGGTCTTGCTTATAAAGCTGAGATTCTCATGGAAATCACCATGAAACTTTTTTTCCCCCCTAAAAGTGCAGCATTGGCTATCAAATACCTAAACTATCTTGGAAAACCTTTCCTGGAATTCTTCAGTTTTGCATTCTTAGAAGACAAGAGATGGGCATGAACCGAACTGTGAACCAGAAAAGCCAGCAAACTGAGCTGGTTCGTGGTTCAGTTCGTGACCCAGTTTGGGGATCTTGTTTTGCGGAAGTAAAATGAAGTGCCAAACTTTTTTCCTTGTCATTTTGATTTGCTTTGGGAAAACAGAATGCCCGACTGCCCCCTTCCCATTGCCCCAGTCACTCCTGCTACCACCTCCTCCTCTGCAGCCATCTTCACAGGCAGCGGGCCTGGCTTCCCTGCCAGGAGTTGGGCCTGCAACTGCTGCACAAGTACCCACCTATCAGCTGGCAAGGCAGCTGTTTTCCTACCCCAATAGTTCAGTGGTTTAGTAATTTAGCTGTGGAGTCAGAGATTGGGAGTTCAAATCCCCACTCTGTCTCCTGCGGGTAAAGCAGGAGTGTGGCCTTGGGCAAGCTGCAGAGACCTCTCAAAAAGGGAGGATTAAAACCACTTCTAAGTACTGTATTCTTTATCTGGAAAACACTAAAAAAAGATAATCATAAGTCAGAATTGATTTGATGGTACATCATCATCGTCATTGTGTGGATGATTTTGTTTCATTTTAAATCCTTTTCTGGTTGCTTATCATGCAGGATCTAGTAGCAAGCAAACAACAAATTTCCTCATTCAAATTAATTAGCAAAATTGAACTACTGTGTCTGTTCTGTATATTCATTTAAGCTTCAGAGTCATTATCTGAAAAACAATACAGCTGCAAAATAGGCAAATAGAAAAACATATAAAGCATAAGCCAGATCTGTTGGAGGTAAGACTTGGTAGGTAAGCTGCAACTGTTGTATGAATGCATTAATTATGTCTCATAAATATTTTATATCATCCTGTGCTGAGTTACTGTACATTTTTTTGACAAAAATCTTAACTTCATTAACTTGTGCAGTAAAAGACTCAGCATAAGAAGGGTCACACGAATTATGTAGCAGAACTGGCCATTTAAAACTAAATAAATCAGAAAATGTGTTCTGACCTTTGGATTATATCTGGTTTTAGTTGTCCTTATACTCATTAGAATGAGTTAGATTTCCATTAGTTGGCAATAATAATTTACATCCCATTGAGCTAAAGCAATGTTAGTCCTACATCAGAGTTGAGCCACTGAAAAAAAAAAGAAACTTGTTCATCACCGTTAGCTTGGTTTCTATGATTTCAGTGGGTCTGCTTTAGATAGGCTCATGAAGACAATTAACTCCAATTAGTCTATTCTAACCATGGGTGCAATTCCACTTTGCTGCAATTTGAGTCGCAGACCAGCTGCCCAGTACATCAGGTGCCTTGTTTGAAAAATCAAAACTTGCTGTAAATGATGGTGGTGGTGGTGGTGGTGGTGATGATGATGATGATGTGCAGTCAAGTCAATTCTGACTTATGTCAACCATTTATGGAGTTTTCTAGGTGCACAGTACTCCTAAGTGGTTTGCTGTTCCCTTCTTTTCAGGGCATGCTGGGACTGTACAGCTTGCCCAAGGCCACACAGATTGGCTCTTCTTGCAGGAGGAATAATGGGGAACTGAACCTCCAACCTCTGCTTCCACAACAATGCCCCTAAACATCTAGTTAAAATAAGAAGGATTGTCAGTGTTTCCAAATGGTACTCAAGCTTGTGATATAGCAATCAAGAATTTCTTCTTCTACAGTCATTCTTAATGGATAGAGGTACAGATATTATGAAAACCGTTCCGGGTCATCTTTCAAGATTGTGATGGATGAAACAAAGAAATCAAGCACCTTGTAAATGTCCTAAATTGGCTATGATATGTTAACAGAAGAGCCAAAAAAAAAAGGGGGGGGTGGGTGAACAAGAGGCAAGATGACAGAGGAACTGAATTGTGCATTTCTAGATCTAGAAACCAGGAACACACCCACTATACTGATCCAAAGTTGGGCCAAAGTGAGGGAAGTCCTGAGTAAATTTCAACATCCCTACTAGACATGGGATATTCGTATTCCTCTCCCAGGAAAGACAAATATGAATATTGGCACCACAGGTTTCCTGGGCCGCTTGGGCCCTCCCCCCAGAAGCTGCTAGTCCACTTACCAGTCACCATGTGGTGTACACAGTAGTATTGTTTGCTTCACACCAGTCACGGAAGTAGCTAGGCCATGCTTCCCCACCTCCCTGCACTATTGATGACTCAGCAGCTGAGCAGGGAGACTCATCATCCCGCCTCCTCACTGGAATGGTCAGCAGTGCTGGGAGGCAGGGAAGTGCCAGCTGGGCTACTTCTGTGATTGGCGCTACATGAATGATGCCGTGCCACACAGTGAGTGGTAAGTGGGGGAAAGGTCCAAGCAGCTGAGGCACCTGTGATGCCAATATTTTTATTCATCTCCCCCTGAGACTAATACAAACATTTCATGTCTAATCCCTACTATATGAAAGGTTTGGATTTAACCCAGTTTAATCTGCTCTAGTGTCACTTTAGCTGGTCTTTAAACATCTTGGCTGGTTAGGATTGCACTCAGTGCCTATTTCCTTGCTTCCTTTATTTTTAGCCAATTATGTGAAAGCTGAAATATCGGACTGCCACTACTTTTCACCAGCAGAGATTGAAGAGGAGCCTTTCTACTATTTATTTATATTTATTTTTATTTTATTTATTTCATTTATACCCCGCCTATCTAGTCAATTGTGACCACTCTAGGCGGCTTACAACATACACTTAAAAAAATAAACATATAACAAACCTCATCACAAATATTAATATACATAAATTAAAAGATAGAATAAATTTTTTCCCAGAGATGGCGAGAAACAGGATATATTATAACAGAAAAAGAATAATTAGATATTAGGTGGAAAGGGGGAAGGCCTGCCTGAACATCCATGTTTTCAGTTGTTTCTTGAAAATACCCAGCAAGGGAGCTGCGCGAATGTCAGGAGGTAAGTTGTTCCAGAGGTGAGGAGCCACCGCCGAGAAGGCCCGGTTTCTTGTTTTTTCCTTCCGGGCCTCCCTCGGCGTCAGGCTCCTCAGCCTCACCTCCTGACTCGCTCGGGTGACACGGGTAGAACTGGGTGGGAGTAAGCGTTCTGCCAAGTATCGAGGCCCTAAACCGTTTAGGGCTTTAAACGTAAGCGTCAAAACTTTGAAGTCAACGCGGAACCGAATGGGCAGCCAATGCAGCGCGGCCAGAATAGGAGAAATGTGATGGTATCTTCGAGCTCCACTTAGGAGTCTGGCCACCGCATTCTGCACCACTTGGAGTTTCCGCGTCAGCCTCAAAGGTAGCCCCACGTAGAGCGCGTTGCAGTGGTCTAATCTTGAGATTACGAGCGCGTGGACCAGGGTGGTGAGCGCCCCCACATCGAGATAGGGTTGCAGCCGGGCTATCCGCCAGAGATGAAAAAATGTGGTGCGGACCACGGACGCCACTGAGTCTCCATGGAGAGCGCCGGGTCCAGGTGGATCCCCAGACTGCGAACCCCACTCTTTCTACCTAATCCTAATCCCTTCCAGTGGCCTTTCTCCAAGATTTAGAAGGAAAGCACCTTTTGTTAAATTTTGTATGTGCCTGTATAATTTTAAATGAATATTCAAGTTGTACTTAGATAATCTTTTTCTTTGGTTGTAGATTTTTCGGGGTCTCTGGCCGTGTTCTTGAGGTTTTTCTTCCTAACGTTTTGCGTGTCTCTGTGGCCGGCATCTTTGAAATGTTAGGAAGAAAAACCTCAAGAACACACCCAGTCAGCCTGAAAAATCTACAACAACCATCGGATCCAGGCCGTGAAAGCCTCCGAGAATAAATCTTTTTCTTTTTCTTTCTTTCTTTCTTTCTTTCTTTCTTTCTTTCTTTCTTTCTTTCTTTCTTTCTTTCTTTCTTTCTTTCTTTCTTTCTTTCTTTTTATGCACCTGTATGTATTGGGTTAAATGCATTTTTTATCCCAAACAAGATGGACCCATTGGATAATAAGCCTTTGATTGAGTCAGTGTGTCCCATTGATTCAATGGATCTGCTCTAGTTGAGGTGAACCACTGGATTATTTGCTTACCTTCCTTGAAAAAATGACTTTACATAAAAATGCCCTATTTGGTCTAAGGCATTTATGACAGCTTTCAGTTTTATCTTGCCTAGGTTGATTGATAGCTCACTTTTTTTACAAACTGAAGGGCACTTTCAAAATAATGTCACATTCAAAGGTTGAATGGAATATTCTTTATCATTAGCAGTTCTGAATACCTAAGCTTTATGACAGATCAAAATAGAATTATCATGGATGTGCTTTGTTAAATTTTAGCTTAACAACTCTTAATATGACCATGACTGGGTAAAATATCAGTGGCTGTGTTGCTGCTAAGTTGACACAAGTAGATGTTATTTTGATTCAGGGTTCATAAGGCTTTCACCCCCTCCTTTCTGTGCTATTCATTCATAGTGTCCTAAGGGGAGAAAAGCAAAAATATATGATCTGTAGAAAATAAATAGGAGGAAGTGCTAAAATGGAAAATTCAGTAGACATAGCAAGCAATAAATACAATGCATTTATTAAGAGCTGGACATTGTGAGTAATATAATTGAAAAGCTCACATCTTTGATGAGAAGCAAAATTGCGAGCTGGGGTGATTGGGGAAATTAAGTGCACATAAGAACAGTAAACATTTCCCTAGTCTCAAAGCTATTAGTCAGACTGTGTAACTGAGCAGAAAAAGTACAGTTGTTATGGGCCATCAAATCCAATTTCCAATTTACTGTGACCCTAATATGGTCTTTGAGGCATGTGAGTATTCATTACTGTCATCCACCAGTGAGTTTCTGTGGCCAAGGAGGGATTTGAACCCAGGTCTAACACTCTATCCACCGAAAGACACTGGTTTTACAGATAAAGGGCCAGTCCGTAAAAAATGGCAAATATGATAAGCTTATTCTTTTAAAAACTGTGGCGATATGTTACTCAGCATTCACTAAAGTAAAATGCCAACTAGTAGCATTAATGGTGAGGGAAACAAACAAAACAGAATGTTTGTTTTTTCAGCTGGTTACCCGATGTGAGAAGCCCTATTTTGACCAGTTTTCAACAATTTTATTAACTGTAACATTTCTCTCAGAAATGCTCTGTTTTCCCCTCACACACACACCTTGTATTTCTCTGTGGCCACAAATCATTGCATTTATTCTATTAGTAAGAAGAAATGTACGCCTTCAGAAGTATTATTTACCTGAGAGTTTAAAGTTACATATTAACTAGTACCAGCAAGATTCAAAAGGAAACTCTACAGGTCTCCAGGCTGCTGTATGAGATGCTTAAAAGGAAAAACAAAGGTTGGGGAAGGGGGGAAGAGAAAAGGAAAGCAGGGGAAAAAAACCTCTTTTTTTAATTAGACATAGACCCATACTACAGTGTTTATGCATCTATTAGGAATTCTGGATGATGTACTTTTAAAAAGTAACTTTTCCAAGCTTTGAGAGAGCTTCTTGATAACAATCATTCTATCACAGTGGTAAGAGACCACGCTTATGTATTTCAAGATCAGAGATAGTTCTCAGTTGATGCTTTTCCATTTGTTGTTTTTTTCCCCTGTGGTCATTCCAGCAATAGCTTTCTCCCAGTCACAAGTTCTCAGTGAACGCCTTTCCATTCATTTGTTCTGTGGTCATTCCAGGAAGCAGAGAGACACCCTGGTCCAGGAAAATAGTGTTCTCATCTGTTTATGTGATGTGATGTGATACTGGCCAAGGTTGAGAAGTATAATCTAACTCGGTACACCAAGTTTTAGTCAGCAAGAGAACCTGTCTAAATATAGTTGTATAATGCAAGTATTGTATCTGAGAAGAGTAGGGATATTTGCATTAGGAAAATATCCTCAAATGTTCTCCTTGGTTGATGTTTGACGCAGAACTTGACCATGCGAGCTGACAGAGGAGTGGCAGAGTGCAGCCTACTGGAGATTGTGCAAGTATAATCCCTTAAATTAGTCCCAAACTCAGCATGTAACTTACTGAACAGTATGACTAATGAGCATAAATGTACTTGCCTCTTTATTTTTCAAAGAGTTGTTATGCTGTGAAGAAGTGGGTAGGAGCACACTTCGAGCCTACCTCAAGGCCAGCCACAGTTCTAATTCTTATTTATGGAGGATACACAGCTAGATGCAGGTAGCTACCAACTGATCAGATTGTGGTCAATACCTTGACAGTTTACAGAACAAATCAGCAAGCAATCAGTTCACAAGCATTTAGAAAAACATTGTAATTACAAAGAGAGCTGCTTGATGACTTCCTCAGGAACAAAGCACATTGGTCTGAAAAAAACGATTAACCTAGTAGCGCAGAGGGATTCTGTGGATGTAGTATGTCTTGGTTTTAGCAAGGCATTCAGCAAAGTGCCACATTATGTTATTGTTGACAAGGCAATAATGTGGAGTAGAAGATGTTAGCATGATGTGTGTGTGTAGTTAGTTAATGACTGCCCCATTCACTCTCTCTCACGAGCACAGCTGAACATAGTTTACAGAACTAAAGGAAGCCCATCAGAACCACTGTTTTGAGTTATTCTGGCTTGAGGAGGAGGTTCAGCGCTTAACCAGCTTCCCAACAGGAAATGCAAATGGTGAGCAAAGACCTGTGAATACCCATCCTAGGCAGTTCCCAGCAGAACCTGTTCTCCTCTGCCTTCTCAGAAGCGATGGAGACTTCAGAAAGGGGACAGGCCATGAGCCCAATATTCCATGTCGCTGTACATAGGGCATAAATGAATGGGTTCAAATGATAAGGAAGGGGATTTTGACTAAACATTAGGAAGAAATAAATCACTAAGACTATATGCTGTTTGACAGTGGAACACATTGCCTCAGAACATTTATAAGCAAAGACTGGATGACCACCAACCAGAGATGTTGTAGCAATATGTTTCCTACATTAGCATGGGGTTGAATAAGAGGAAATTTTTTTGGACCTTCCAAATTCTGTGAGTCTATGAAACCTTATCCATCATCCAAGATTGCCAAACAGTGGTATGATGTTCACCCAGTGTCCCCTGCTTGCTTTCCCCAAACCAAGGGTTCACTCTGGTGACATTCTCGTGGCGCAGTGGTTAAACCGCTGTACTGCAGCCAAAACTGTGCTCATGTCCTGGGGTTCAATCCCAGGTAGCCGGCTCAAGGTTGACTCAGCCTTCTATCCTTCTGAGGTTGGTAAAATGAGTACCCAGCTCACTGGGGGGGCAATATGTATATAGCCTGCATAATTAACTTGTAAACCACCCAGGGAGTGCTTGAAGCACTATGGGGTGGTATATAAGCAGCACGCTTTGCTTTTGCTTTGCTTTTTCCTTCGCTGCCACCAGTGGATTTCCCTTATGCACACTGTAAAAGACTTTAATCAGTAACTTGCTGCCAACAGAACCTGTTTATTAAAAGATATTAGGTTGAATCTGAATCACAGATGTTCTTTAGTCATTGTATAGAATCAAAATCATTGAAACCCTGTATATTTTCTTAAACGCTCTCTCGCCATTTGCTTTATTTATTCACTTTAACCAGCTTATCTTTATTAATATCAGTTCTCTCTATTTCCCTGACTATCTACCTCTCTTTGCTCTTCAACCTCTCTCCTTTACACCTCGCACTCCCCTTCTCTAACTCACTAACTGACTGAATGACCCCACCCCTCCAGTCCTCTCATAGGCTTATGCAAATTAGCTCCAGCTATGAGTGACAGGGGCGACATGGGCATTCGTCACAAGTGACTTCATAAGAAACCTAAGGTCAATTTTGTGGGTCCATGTCCAACAAGAATGGGGCTAACATCCCATTGTTATGTCACCATCCTTGGCTTCTCTACCCCTTTCCTAATTCCTGGTCAAGTCAGCAATAGACAAAAGCAAAAGCAGTGATAGCTGTGCTGTCAGTAAATAAATGTGATTCCCTATAGTCAATATAAATGCCACTCAATGGTACATTTACAGTATATGTTAATGAAAAGGGCACGAAATGCACAAGCTTTCAGAAACATTGTGCTGTCATCAGGTGAGAGGAATAAGCAATGTGGGGTGAAAGGAACTGGAACTACTGAGGACGGCACTTATAAGCTTGAAGACACTTGTAGGCTACATGTTGCCCCTAGGTAACCCCTGGCTTCACTGAGGACTGGAAAATTAGAAGCTTTCGGCTTCCCATCTTAAACAATGTAAATGTCACTCTGTGAACACAAAACTACATCCATCAGGTCTCAGCCCACAGGCTCCTTGGTCTCCACCAGCCAAGGAACCTATGTGATCAGACCAGATGGATGCAGTTTTGAGTTCATTATGGGACAGTGTTTAAGATGGAGAACGTAACATTTCTACCTTTGCATTCCTCAGTGAGTCTATTGGCTATTCCCAGTGAAACCTAACAGAAGAGACCCATTCTTTTGTCTGCTACATTGCTCCTCTGTTACATCATGGAACAACGCACAGACCACAAGGACTTTAAGATCAATATCCCTCTCCTTCCATTTCCTTCCCCCATACACTGCTTACTTTTAATGTCTGCCCCTGTGTACTTTCTGTGCCTTTTGTGACTGACCCACAAAGGTATTATAAAAGCAAGGAACTGTGATGGCAGTTTATTATTCTGAAATGTTGGCATACTCTAACACTGCACAAGGATGATACTGTCTTCAGCAATAAATATCAAAGCCACAGCATGTTATATACACAGCTGGTATAATTTGGCTATCAGTGGAACTATTACACATCTATATATAGCCATTTTGCAGGCACTTGGGGAAAAACTGTTCCTGTCTGTTTCCTCCAGCAGGATATACACTTCCACAAGACTGCTTCAAAAGATGAATGGTTTTTAGGGAATTATGCTAGATTGAATCATCTGTTTGTTTGAACATTGCATTCAGTAAAACATTAAGCATGCGAGCAAACAACTGTGTTAACTACCCAAGGCAGGAGAAAATGACTTCTACAAGGTAAGCGCTCACTTGGGTTGCAGCTGAATTTCTAATAAAGGTTCCTCCCAGTTGCTTCTTGAGGCTTCTGCAGTGTGTCTGGAAACACAGGAATAAAATATTTTGAAATGGGGAAACAGACTCATGGAAATGGTACAAAGCCAAGATGAAACACACTAGATTTGCCCCAGATGCTTGTTGTATTATGTGCACCAAACCAAGCATTTCCCTCCATCCACACAAATGCAAGATGAGAATAGAGTTGTAAGAGACTGATTTTATACTTACAAGTCCCATCAGAAAAACCAGCCAACCCGCGTTCATTCTATTAAAGAAAGTCATCAATATCTGAGAATTTATTCCCTGTATGTCCTTGAGATAACTGAATTTACCAAAGTAATCTATTTTCAGTCTCACTAGAATCAACTCTCCAAATCTGTGGAATTTATAGAAGTGTTAACTTAATGTCCCATTCATTCAGTGACTTAAAAATTTGATATAACCCTAGAACTAGTCATATACTGTACATACTTACATGGGAGCAAGGCCCATTGAGCATAATAGATGTTACTTCTGAGTAGATATGTGTACATTTCAAGATCTAAAAAGACTTTTCCACTTTTTTTTTGTAGAGACTTGCAAATGTCATTTTTCAAGTTAAACCATATTCACTGAAGTATTTTAGGATTTACTGTACCAACAAGGTACCTTCTCTAGTGGATATTTCCCCAGTGGCAAAGGAACATGGTGAAATTCAAAACCATTTGATGGTGATTGTGCCCAATTCTAAATCAAAGTGCTGATATTTTAAATGCATAGCAGCATAGCAGTTTTATGTGAAGAACAATGTCTGTAGTGGACCGCAGGGTGTACTTGGCATTACAATATTTCACCTTAAGCTTGGGATCTTGTTGGACCCCTGGAAACTCACAAATTCTGCAACCCCTGATTTGAACTCTGATCCCTCCTACTTATATTTGCCTGTTTTTTCTATTGTGGACTGGCTTCCACTGCTAATCAGCCTCTCTTGCTCATTCTTAGTGTTCTCCTGCATTCAAGCCTGGCTAGAACAAACTGTCTGCATATTGGGATAGTACTTTTCCAACAACTTAAGCAGCAGGACTTATTTAGAATTGCTAATTCTACAGAAAAACAAAGGAAAGGGTTTCTAGTGTACCAAGTGAGTCAAGACAAGAAAGATCAATTCCCACCAGTTGTGATACTCACATGGGGTGGGGACAGAACTAAAGAAAACATGTGGCTTGCTGGAGATTTTCTGGTTTTAGTGGGGTTTTTAAAATGTCAGTGTTCAGCAAAGGAATCATTTCCCTGTCTTAAAAAAAAAACAGAATCATTTGGACCTGTTGTGTTTTTCAGGGCCTCTTCTGCTGCGGTTTCGTTGGCTTATCCTGCTTGTTGATGTGAATCTGAACCTGCTGGCTGATTTGCTAGTTTCCATCATGGAAAAAGGAAGGTGTTTTGAGTAGGGTTGGGGACATGTATCAATTTACAGTGAGAAAGTTTCTCATGGTTTTAAAGACATGTAAATAGTCTCTGAAGGATACATTTTTGTACTAGTTTCTCTCATAACACCATCTCTGTTCAGTGCAATAAACCCAGACACTTAGAAACCTAATAATTCATTTGCTTTAAAGTGATAAAATAAGTCTAAGGAGTTAGAACATTATGTAATCTCTACAATGTGTTCAAAACACACACATACACACACACAAACCTCTACGAAAAGGAATTATATATAATGTAATGCAATATATAAGATAAATGAAAAACATTTACAGTTATTATGAGCTATATTTATTTTAATTGCAGTAAAAGAGTTTTATTTTTAACACTTATTATCACAACAATTTTATAATATAGCTTAAATAAATACTTTCAAGAAATGAAAGAGGAATTATCATAGTTTAACCAAACAAATACTATATATAATACATGTCTGCTGTCATTGTTTCACTCATTAATTGAAATCAGGCGATTTAGATCAGGACTATATAATGATATAGTAATTGCCTTTCCTTAATCTGGATTATATGCTAATAAATCATATCTTTTTAGAGCAATTAAAATGTTCAGATAACTCACCTTGCGCTGATATGAAGTATCTCAATTGCAGGCTGTCAAATACAAATAATAAAGATTTAAAACAAAGCAAATAAGCATTCTTTCTGTCTCAGAGTGTATGTACAGGGTTGAATTTGAAGGCTGTAACTGGGAAGGCCTGCTACCCTATGATGTCCGTTTCCTGCCTATTGCTCTGGTTGATGACATGGGGAACTTGTCAGAAGCGTGCAATGTCAGACTGAGGCCTAGGAGCTCCTCTTATACAACAACTACTGACTAAGAATGGAAAAGGTGATGTTCCTCCTGTTCCTTTGGCATTCATCTGGGACGTTTTGGAGGTAAATAATGTGCATTTTTGGTGATGTACCAGTACAGATGCCCCTGCAGTGATTCATACTCAAATTCTAATGGGCCAGAATTTAAGCAGAGGATAGGGAATTGAGGTTGAGTGAATATCCTTACATTCTTATGACAATTAATGGAACATGCACCACTGCTTATTTAAATCATGTCTTTCTTTTTAGAAGTGCATTCTTTACAGAGAAGGCATGAAGCCTACATCTGCTTTCTAAACTATAACTTTTATTAACTTTAGTAGAGGGGTGGCCCAGAGTTGCTGTTTTCCCATCTAATCATGTTGCTTCTTTTTATAAAATATCATAGACGTTGTTAAATTTGATTTTTATACCTGATGAAGAATTCCAAAAAGGTAAAGAAGTTTCTAGGTGTTTCCATTAATCTAGATTAAGAAAATAGATATAGGGACATGTGCTTGATGTGAACTGCCATCGCTGATCTTTTTCCAAAGGAAAATCTCATTACTATTTTAGGTGAATAATGAAGGACATCTAGAAGAAGAAAGCCAAAATAGGTGTTTTGGCTTATCCAACAAATGCTTCTGAGAGGAATATATATAATTTTCCCCCAATTATAAAATTCTCATAACTGCAAGAACTACATTTTTAATGGTTTCCAAGTATATATAGTTACTTGGCATAGATAAGGCCTAGATTTTTGTGTTTGTAAGCCAAGGAAGAACAGATGTCAGAGGTGAGTTGAAGATCATTAAACAATGCCTGTGCCAACCCCACTATCTGATATGTGAGAACACCGTTTTCTTAAGCAGGGAAACTATTACTTCAGGAGTACAACATCTCAATACGTATATGGGAATAAGACAAATTTGCCAGCTTGAGTCAATGAACACCTCACTGAACTGTTCCTCCCTTTGGATGGCAGTAATCCTGTCTTGTTTTTCTACATGTTGTACACATTTCTCATTAAAATAACAATATCCTCTTTTATGCCAAAAATAAATTACAGTGGTGCCCCGCATGACGATGATAATCAGTTCCATAGAAATCGCTGTTTAGCGAAATCATCGTCATGCGAAAACTGTTTCCCCATTGGAACGAATTGAAACCCATTTAATGCATTCCAATGGGGAAAATACATCATCGTCCTGCGAAGATCGCCCATAGGGAAGCCATTTTGCGGATTCGTCGTTTTATAAGGTCGTCTAGCGAGGTACCACTGTATTTGCTTTTTCAGTTGTATTGTGTGTTATGGGTAGAGTGAAGACTTAAGTGACTTAGTCATATCCAATTTATATCCCATTGATTCCATGGACCTACTCTAAATCTTAATCCAGCCCTATTATGCTTTTATTTATAAAACTGTAACATTTTCAAAGGTACCCCAGACCTGCCTCCAAGGAAAAACTAGCTACTCTGCTGTATGCACTTGGAGGCAGCTTTAATGCCCTTGAAAGGCCGAGGAGGGCAAGGAGGGAAAGCACAAGCCCCGACTTTCTAGGCAGGCCCATAATGGGAGGCTGTATGTTGGCAGATATGGGTGGGGCCCACGGGCCAGCCCCTTGCATCATACAAGAATCAGCACCCACAAAATACATACTGGTGTATCACAATACAGCTGGCCAATTGCTCCACTGGGAATGGAGTGTACTTGCCTCTCAATGATAGGAAAAGGTGGCAGCCACACTGCTTTTGCTGCCTCCAGAATTTGCCACCTGAGGCAGAGAGAGTACAATAGATGCCTTCTAGACCTGCAAGACTCTCAGTCTATTAAAAAGGGCGTATTATGGAGAAGAGAAATAAGCATGTCAGTGTAACATCTAATTGCTAGTCCCAATCAGAAAGGATCCATTGAAACAACAGAGAAATGATTAGTAAATATTTACGAAAATTTCATTGATTCCACTTAGAAACCAGCAACTAATTTTAATGTCTGATATCATCTTCAAAATCTCTGAATGCTACCAGTAAGCAAATTGCCAGAATGTGGTGGCAACATCATCTCCTTGGTGCCTCCTGGAGAGTAGCTTCGGAGGCAGATATTTGACTTAGTATTGAAGAGGCCTGCTGATCTAGTGAGCACCTAATTTGGAGGGCACTTGTAACACCAAACTCAATTATTTTTTATTACAGTTTAAAGGGAAGAGGAGTGCAGAGAAAGTTCATAGAACTTCAATAACAGCCTTTTCCAGGAAAGTGTTCCTTTCATAAGCCCTTCTTTTACCAGGTTCCAAAATTCCTGAAGAAAACAAAATGTAATCCAGTGTAATTTTACACTCTTCTTGTTCTTCCAACAGGTGTAACACATTTATTTTTATTCCCTGGCAAAAAGAATGGAAGCCTGAGTTATGAAATGAGTTTAATGGGCAATGAAATACGCTCTCAGATGGCCAGCTACAACAGGTCTTAAGATATTTTGTATTCTCAGCTTCCTTGTATCTTTTCTGCACGCCAGCAATGAGGTAGGATCATGATGCTGGCAGCCATTTTTAAAGTGCCCCCATAAACTAAACATGGTGGGATGTCTTTGTGTGCTAAGCTCAGGGGGTTGAGGCAAGAAAGTGGCACAGTCTTAAGGCAGACTGTGGGGGCCACAGATGCTTTTCCTAAAGAATGGGACACAGGCAGTTTTAAGCATTTTGATCAAAGAGCTTTAGTGTAACAAATATTTTGACTCTATGTAGGGATTTGAATGTTTATTTCATTAGTCCTAGTTTGACAGTTGTAACTAGAGTTGGGCACAAAACCACAGTTCAGCAGAGGTTGGCAGTTTGGTTGCATGGTTGTTCTGCAGGCATCCCAGCTTCTCTTGCCCTGCCTCCTCCAGCAGGCACACACTCAGAGGCAGTGGCATAGCTTTCCAGCCCTGCCTCCTCTGGGAGCTGCCCCTGAGTGGGTGCCCACCAGAGCAGGCAGGGCGACCACAGAACAGCTGCGCAGCCAAACCACCAAGCTGTAGTTCATGCCCATCTCTTCTTGTAACTGCTACATGAGTTTATCACCCTGTCTTTCTGTTCTAGAACAAACATCTCAATGTATTGTGAAAGATCTTGGTTGGGGAGCCCCGAAGACCTGTAGAATTACATCTACATATCAGATTGCCACAGCACAAGCAGAGACGAGGAAAATCTAAACACCCTTTCTGTAAAGGTAAGAACTTTTCATAGATAGATAATTAAGTTAACAATCCAACCTTATTTAACAGAAATAAATACCATTATGTAAGTCAGCACAGTGATAACCACAGTTGTATGAAAACTTAAACAGATCTGATGATTATCAAGACTTTAATGTAGTTTCAGAGTGGAAGGTTCATTCATTCTAAATATGCACGCTTTGTTGTACATCTATATCTACAAGATTCTTGGCGCCTTATAGCTTCTGCTTAGGAAATCCTTTTGTTGATCTGTCAATTGTCTTCTGCAGATTCAATAATGGAGTCAGGAGGGAGTACATCTTTCACTTTTGTCAGCAAGGGTATGCAGGAAGAGCCAAAACTGCAGCCTTAAATCAAGAGAACGAATTGCACCAGTTGTTTTGCTGTCACAGTCACAGTCTATCTACTACAGCCAGCTAAAGTCTGCTCATCAAGCTCTTTGGGTTTTCCCATAGCACTCAACAAGGCTAGCCAATCTATACTAAATCACTTGTAATTCATCCTGAATGTGTATGATATGTTAGCACTTTATGATGTCATTTTTTGTTGTTGATTTTGTCTTCTTTACAGGTCATTTACAGTCTCCGAATCATTTCTAGTCTAGAACTTGGAAAGTTACTTTTTTGGACTGTATCACTGGCCACACGGATTGGGGACATCTGAGAGTTGTGCTCCAATAATAATAATAATAATAATAATAATAATAATAATAATAATAATAATAATAATAATAATAATAATAATAATAATAATAATAATAATAATAATAATAATAATAATGGGGATGGCACTAAAAATAAAGAAGTGAAAAAACTAACAAAATACGTAGATCTAGCAATTGAAACATCTAGATTGTGGATGAAACACACTTCATTGGTCTCTGTTAGAGATGGGGATATTCATATTTGTATACGAATATGAATCTCCCCAATGCAGCTGGACCAAACAAGGGTCTGGCCCCCAGGACCGGACCATCCACTCACATGTCTTACTGTGGCACTGGTCCTGCTCAGACTTCCAATGGCGCCTGGAGCTCCACTCTCTTCCTGCTCGGCTGTTCACTCCAGGCAGGGGGCGGGAGGACAAGTCTCCCCACCTGGCAGGGAGGATGATAGCACAGCTCTGGGCGCCACAGGCAGGATGGGCAGGACATGTGCCACAGCAAGATGTGTGAGTAGAGGTCTGGGGGCCAGACCCTCATTAGGTCCAGCTGCATCGGGGATTTTCATATATGAATATGAATACTGTACGTCTAATCCCCATCTCTAGTCTCCATAGTCATTAGAACTTCGGGAACAATATGAAGACATTTCAAACAGTATTCTAAGCAGTTGCAGATCTCAGAAATAACACCATCAAGCTACAAAAAACAAAAACAAAACAACAAAACAGCAATATTAGGAACAGCATACATATTGAATCGATATTTAACAGATACGTAGGGTTTTGGTTAAAACTTGTATGTGTTATATAATAGTACCAGTCAATGTTTTTATAATTTTGATTGACTGTGCCTGGTATTTTCGAAGAAGAACATTCACAAACTTTGGCATATCATGCAGAGTTATATCCTTGTGCATTATGCTCAAAATGAGAGGTACCGAGCACATTCATAGCATATTGCTTTTTTATTTCTACACTAGACCCATTCATTTATGTAAGATTTAAAGTGCTGACATTCCTGAAACTGATATTTCCTAATCCAATTTTAACATATTTAACAATATTTAAATCCCTTTAACAAGAATTACCTGGAAGCAGAATTCCTCAAGTGCCCTCTTTCTATGGGTTTATATGTCAATGTGCATTCAAATGTATGTAACATCCATCTTTGCTACATTACTGCCAATGGAATATGCTTTTACGTGTGTGTACGTGAGCCCATAACTTCGACTCACAGAACGCTGCCCTTCATAGTCGTCATTTTCAAACTCTTAAGTATGGAGGACTGGTTCCCAAGCTAGCAGTTGTGACCCCCCCTTCAAAGGGGGCCATGAAGTGTTTTCTGGGGGGGGCATTACAGTTATTTTTACTTGCAATTATTTTTATATTTGTTATTTTATAGTATACACTGTGCTATTTTATTTTAATCCTCTTGGCCCACAGATAGATAAATTTAATCTGAACCAGAACTGCAAGAAACAAAGTTCTTAGTTATTTCTGTATTCCTCTGGCTGGATTTTTCTTTTATGCATGTGCATCACTCCAAAAGAGCCACTCTAGCTCATTTCTCTCTGCTCTTCTGCATTTGCCTTTGGAGGACTGATGTTAGCCCTTTGAACCCAAGTATTAGCCCAGCTCAAAAATGCCTGAATGAGGGAAGTGAATGGTGCATGTTGGGAATGCAGGCACCCAAGATGGCAGCAGGATTGAAAAGTTATTGCTGCCATGGTAGCAGCACCTTTGCTCCACCTGACTCTCCCAGTCTTCCAAGTGAAACAATAGCAGTGCAGTGAAGGGAACCTGGGCAGGTAGATGCTTCAAGACCCCGCTTGAGTCATGGAGGAGGAAGACAAGACAGGTAAAAAGGTGATGGATGAGTATCAGGAAGGAAGGAATGGGGACTGTAGAGGAAGTGTTTATATACACTTGAGGAAGAGGGGCTCTTCACTGAGATGAGGGAAGTTTATTTTGGGGTAGAGGCATGAAAGGAAGGTCATTCCATATCCAAAAAAGTAAATTAAACTCAAAGTGTATTGACTTTTTTTTTACTTCTCAAATGTTTTCTGGCAGAGGCAGATTTATACCCCCCTTGTAATTATGTATTACTACATTAATATTAATATATTAGGTTAAATTATATTTTGAAAAAATATTTTTCTTACCCCGTTAAAAATGGCTTTTTATGCAAATATGGCAAGAGTGGGTGTCACAGATTATTTGGTTATTATAAAAGGGGGTTGTGACTCAAAAAAGGCTGAGAAACACTGGTATAGAGGAAATCACATGTATTTAGGACAA
The DNA here is from genome assembly GCF_051106095.1 of Pogona vitticeps. Lineage (NCBI taxonomy): Eukaryota > Metazoa > Chordata > Lepidosauria > Squamata > Agamidae > Pogona > Pogona vitticeps. Next base: position 38,382,498 of record NC_135788.1, on the reverse strand, counting down.
GAACTTTAAGGGTAGCACTGACAAGGAATTAGTGTGTATGTATTTAGTTAACATGTTTGCCCTACTTCATATACAACTCCTTTTCAGAGATCTTTTCAAAACGTTTGTAAACAAATATGTACGCAGAGGGATGAACATCAAAAGAGAAGAGGGAATGCATCACTATAGGTTAACGCTTTCTCACCCCAGTTAAATTCCTGTTCCAGGTCGATCACGTTTAGTCAGAACTCTCCACTATGACCTGTCCATCTTGGATGTCCCTGCACGGCATAGCCCACAGCTTCTCTGAATTACTCAAACCCCTTCGCCATGACAAGGCAGTAATCCATGAAGGGCTATCAGGAGGTAAGCAAGAGTTTCATTGGAAGGTCTGTTGGGGAATGAAGCACATCACTGGAGGAGAAATTATCAGCTTCTATTCATGACCTCACTTGTTCTTATTGAAGTAATAATTCATGACATTTCAATTTTTCCTACTTCCTTGCTTGTCCTTGCAGACAAATAGTCTTATGGGTGGGTCATCATAATAGTCATAAATGTCATAACTGAACTCTTTTTCTTCTTATAGCCTTTAGCTTTTTTATGTATATAGTTTATTCCTAATGTTTATCTTTTCACTTCAGTGCAACATGAACAGATGCTGGAAAAGTGACCTACTCTTTTGTGAGAGGAAACTTGCCCTGGATTAGAAATGATATTGTTACAAGTACAAGCATTAGTTCTGTAATTACTTAACATCAATACACTGCTCCCAGTTGTTGTTGCTGCTGCTGCTGCTCATTTTCCAGTTCTATAGATTCAGGAGTCTTAAAACACACCAAACAAAAAAGACCTTCTAGAAGCAGTCTCAGTCAGAAATACAGTATGTCTTGTCAACAGTTAGGAAGATACTGGCAGCATGCGAACCACCAATCACATTTGCCAATGATGTCACAATGCCAAATCAGAGTGAGGGCAATTCTTTCTTTTCTAATTCCGGGTGGGTGAACAGATTTCAGCTGTTGGAAATTTTTTTTTAAGATGAACTACATTACATGAAGAGTAGAGGGTTTTAAAAAATGAAATACAACCCATTTCTGTTACAAAACAGCCAAACAGAAAGCCACAAATCCTACTGAAAAAGTGACCAAGGAGCAATATAACATCCCACAGAGAAAAAGGTTTGACATATTTCTGGAGTTCAGATGAAAACTTTAAAAATTAAGCAATAGTATGTGTGCAAAGTCGTAAGCTATACAGTAGTCCAAACTGATTCCTAATAGAAGTCACTGGGACAGAAAAAAGGGTTAAAAATTGGACCTGAAATCAACAGAACTGTGAAAAGACATTTCTTATTACTTGAGCCAAAGTAAATTTACTTTACACATGATGATTTTCCTCCACTGAGATCATTTTTGTGTAGGGAACTAATGGATATGCAGTCACTTCAGTAATGAAATGCAAATGTTTGTTTTGCTATAGCTCTACGTAGATTGTATGTGTGCAGGTGAAAAGACTGTATAATGGTCTTGTCTTTTAACTAGGCCACTATTCCACAGTGTAGTATTTTACAGTTTTTGTTCCTTGTTTTGAATTTTTTAAATATTTCCATGAGATGTATTTTCTTCAAACCACCAAGCTGGGGCATCTCCAGTCAGTTAAATTGTCCAGATGTGGAATGGATCTTCTGCGCAGTTTTAGCATGAACAATCTCTGCTGGCTTCATCAGCAGGAGAAAATAGTTTCCGTGTGTCAGTACTTTTGTTTCTCAAAAGGGGCTGACAAGAATGTGACATGAAAAATTCCCAGGCCTCAGAAAACACTTGCAATCCTCTTGATCTATGTCTGGGTGTTGTTTTGCTACCCAATAACTGTGAATGTGTGTGTAGCTAGCTAACCTTACGCAAGTCAGTGCCATTCCCTAAGCACCCTTTGTTGGTTTTGTATTAGTTGCAAAGCACTGCAAGTTCATTTAAAGGACTTTCAAGTCCTCTCTATAGTCCTCCTGTGCAAAAACAATGTGCAAATAAGATTGTCTAATTGACCTCATATGCAAAATATGGTAAATGGCACGGGAGAGCTGGAATATGAGGACCCAAGTTGTTGTCTGAACCCAGAAAGGTAATCTGGGCCTGGAAGAAAGGGCTCCTTATATTGTCCACAGTGACTCTTTGGACACTCCTACTCTTTATTTAATTTATTTTAAATATTTATAAGCCGCCTTTCTCCTAAAGGATCTGAGGCGGCTTACAGAAACAAAGTTAAAAGTGAAATAATACATTATTATGATATTAAAAAGCATTGAACAGATATATTAAAACTCATAAATAAGAGCAATATAAAAACACAAGTAACTGTGATACAATATGTTCAGTTTATTTTACTGGTTTACAGTGGCGCTGTGCCAGTATTTTTGTCTTGTTTCTCTCCAGCCATGGAGGAAGGCTTTAATGTGGGTAAAAAAAACTCTTAAAAATAAAACCATCCTAACTTTTTGAGAATTCCAATGGCAACTTCCCGGCCAACCAGACCCACCTAATGGAAAGCCCGTGAGAAGCCATATTGATGTAATGTCCTCTTGTCAGCTGTCCAAGCAGTGTGGGAGGCTGGAAATCACTGGAAACTGACACAGAGCTACAAGAAAAATGGAAAAATGTTAAAAACAAGAATGCATACCCTTTGATTATCTCGTAATATTTTAAAATGTAGAAGCAGTAAAAGACAACCCCATCTCATATTTACATACTCCACAAAAAAATTGCTGATGGATTCCCCTTCTCTACAGAAGTAGGAGAAAAATACATCTGTTTTGTGAATGAAAATGCCTAGCCAGAAATGAAAGAACCTGCTTTTGAGCAATTTGAACTTTCTTAGAGGCAGGACAGGAATTAATGGCTTCATTCAGTATAAGGCAGCTTCCTATAGTCCTATTTTCTTATTTGTCTATTGTCCTCCCGGTGGTAGAATCTTGGTAAATCACTGATACATCAAAGAAGGAAGACAGTTTTGCCCATCAAGAACATAAAAGGAGTCATGTTAGCCCAGACCAGAGGCCCGTCTAGTATAACATTCTGCTCTCACAGTTGCCACCCAGCTGCCTATGGGAATACTACAGCTAGGACATGAATGAAGTAACACGATTCTATTCCTATTCCTTAGCAAGTGACATTGAGAGGCATACAGTTACTGCTATCAGAAGCAATCATATCCATCACAGGCAGCAGCCATTTATAGCCTTATTGTCCATTAATCTGTCATGGAGATATAGTCTACATGAAACCTGAGAGCAAGGTTGTGTGTGTGAAGAAGGCCCAGGAAAATACAGTGTCATGATAAAACAGATATCATTCTAGAAGAGCACTGGATGCAAAACAAAATGCAATGTCTCAAGTGTGTTAAGTATGTTAAAATATTATTTGATCAAAAGGCAGATTCTTTAATCTGCTATGCATGAAATACATATAAAACACTGAGTAGAGGTTAACTGGCAGAGCTTGTCAGTCTTTTGCATTCACATGCTAAGAAACCTTTGCTTGGGGGACAAGCAGTGCAAGTCATCTAAGCTTAATGATGCCAGAAAACCTTCCACAAGAAACTAGTTTTGCTCCTAAACCAAATTTCTAAGACCATTTTTCAAAATAAATTATCCGCAGTGTATCAGATTCCAGTAGTGTTTACTTCTGTGATTATCCCTTTGAAGTATTCAGTGTTGTGGGAGGCTCGTCACTGTGAGTTGATTAGCTGTGCAGTTGATCTGAGTGTTTCATCAACATTGTCATGAGTTCAGCCAAAGATCCAGAACCTGAGGGGTTCCAGAGCTTGGGAATACATCTGGACCCGGCGCTTACCATGGAAACCCAGGTGGCGTCCGTGGTCCGCTCCACCTATTTTCATCTATGGCGGATTGCCCAGCTGCGACCATATCTTGATCGGGGGGCCCTCACTACTCTAGTCCATGCGCTCGTAATCTCGAGATTAGACCATTGTAACGCACTCTACGTGGGGCTGCCTTTGAGGCTGATGCGGAAACTTCAGATGGTCCAGAATGCAGCAGCCAGGCTCCTTAGTGGGGTGAGAAAACACCAGCATATCTCCCCCACTCTGGCTGCTTTGCACTGGTTGCCCATCCATTTCCGCGTTGACTTCAAAGTGCTAATGATCACTTATAAAGCCCTAAACGGTTTGGGACCTCAATATTTGGCAGACCGTCTTCTCCCACCCAGATCTACCTGAATCACCCAAGATAGCCAGCAGGGGTGGCTGAGGGGTCTGATGCTGAGAGAGGCACAGAAGGAAAAAACAAGAAACCGGGCCTTCTCGGCGGTGGCCCCTCGGCTGTGGAACGCCCTCCCAACAGAAATTCGGCTGGCACCCTCGCTGGGTGTTTTTAAAAGCCAGTTAAATACTTGGTTATTCAAGCAGGCCTTCCCTCCAGTCAATTAAGTCTTTCTCCTTTTTTCTTTTCTTTGCTATTCCATCTTGGTAATCCTCTCTTTAAATTAATTGTTTTAAATTGAAATTGTAATTGTAATTTTATGGTTTTATATATTTTTATACTGTTCTGTTTTATTTTGTAAGCCGCCCCAAGTAGACATGGTCTAGACGGGCGGGGTAAATTTTTATATATATATATATAAAATTACAGCTGAGGAGAATGCTGAGTGATTAGAAGCTCAGACAGCTGAATTGCCACCAGATTCTCCTCCCTCAGTAGCCAGGGTAAGGGCTAGACTTCAGCAAAGACATATGACGCAAAGGTCAGAGGATTGCCTGAATGCTGCCCACAGAAACATCAGGTCACCTAGTCCTGAGTTTTGATAGAATGAAAGGCCTCCAGTAGTTCAATGACTGTTTTGCTATATCAGTGGTCAGGGAACAGGAGTAAATTACCCCAAATGGGGTAAAAATGAAAATCCTGGGGGTAATGAGGACAGTTGCGGCAGGCATTTTACTCCCAGGCATTTTATTTCCGACGATGCTGTGTGTAGGTGGGTGTTCCATCGTGGGGAGAGTGCGCCCTGGCGAGGAACTGCACAGGGCACCCACCTGCCCTCCTCACCTCCTGTTTGATGGATTTTTTAAAATACAGGCATTGCCTGCTCTTGTATTTGTCTTGTTTTGCCAATTCATGGATGGCCTACAGTCAACAGCTCAAAGCTATGAACGATGTAGGGTTAGAAACAGTTACTGTACAACATCACAGCCAATGGGGTAGAAGTTCAACATACAATTCTGTCCTTTTATTACCTCACATTGTAAATATGGATCTTCTCTCAAAATATTCGCTGGAGGATCAGATGTGAGAGCAGCCCAGACAGGCAAAGGGGCAACCATGATTCACCCATGCTGTGCTGTAAACAGGTGAGGGTCCCAGAGTGTTTGTATTAGAGCCTGATATGTGTTGAGCTAGAGTTAAAATAAACACTGAAGAAGCCCCTATGCCCATTTCCCCACATTTTCCCTTGTGAAACACCCTCCAGGATTAGATGTGTACCACCAAACTTGTCCTACGTCAGGAAGGAAGTTAGAAAACCACAGTTCCATCCCAGATTTTCTACTGAGCATTCTCAATTCAGATAAAAGATGCAAGTAGAGACCATCTGCTTTTAGAAGGTGAAGGACAAAGAGACAGAGTTGTACCATCCACAAGTACTGGTGGGAATGGCAGAGGGCTAAATCCTCCACCATTTGTTTCTGGGAGGAGAAGACTATTGAAACCAGACATAGGCCATTATTCTATGCAGTTAGACCTACTTTGGGAGGTCAGAATGAGAAAACCCATGGAATGGACGGGGATGGGAATGAACCTGTGGCAAAATTGGGACCTTACAACATGCAGGTTTCCAAATCATGGCACCTCCGTGACAGCATACCAGTTCTCCAGAGGGTACCATCCAACTTCAGGTATGACAAGGGACTGCAGGCTCCTTAACCTTGCCAGGCCTCATACCTCTTCTTCAGTTTCACCTCCATGATGTTTTGGAAAGCGTGCTCAACTGGAACAAATGGCTTCCACGTGGGACACTGGAACACTCCAGTTTAAGGCACTTCCTTGCCTGCACACTGTCACGCCAATGGCTTCATCAAGTGGCTGTAATTTCATGAACCAAAAGACAGAAAGCGTATCAGCAAGAGGACTTGGTCGTGCAGTAGACTGTAGCTGTCATTCACATACATCAACATGGCTTTTAGGAAAGTAGAAAGCATGCTGTGTTGGTCTCCCATCAAAAGAAATCACAAAGAGAATTTATCATGATCACCTGTGTTTGATGAAGGTGGCCATCTAATGCTAAGTCTCCCTTGCAAAGTCAAGACAAAGATGATGGGGAATGGATGGATAGATGGATGGAGAAATAGACTAACAGGGATAAGGAACTTGTGAAGATGACTTGTCCATCAGAAACATGAATGGGTCCATGTCTTCCCTTCCTGCCTTAGCTCTTCCTGGTTGCCGTGGGTGATCTTAGGTAATGACACCATCATATTCTATGGTGGTTATGCTCCCTGCCCCTGCCCCCAGGTTACCATAGGAACAACCATAAACAATTCTGCATCATCACCATTCCACTGCCTACTCCGTACCGGACGCTTCATCGGTTAGGAGTGTTGGAAGTGGTCTCCTGTGATTAGGAAAATACACTTCCCCAATCAACTTCTTCACCATGGCATGTAGGTCATGATGTCATTTCAAGGTTCAAATTGACCTTTTCTTTCTTGGTTTTCCCAAGATGCTCCCAGAAAAGCGAACCATGAAGCTGTGGATGCTTAGCTGGAAAAAGCAAAGGGCCTTAGGTTAGATTAGACTAGGTAGAACACATGAAAGTGGAGATGGAAACACAGGGGAATGAATTGGCAGGAAGGGAAAGGACTTTACAGCTGCACAGGCACAAGGCACAAGCCAGCCACTTCAGTTACATGGGGACTTCCCAGTCATGCTAATGGGGTTTAGGTGGGCCAAGCCTAAGGCCTGTTACCTGACCCTCCATGGGACTTGGGTTTGAACCAGAAGGCCCTGGGCAAGGGACTGAAAGAAAGTAACACCTCTGAAAAGGGGGAGGGGAAGGAGAGGCACCGCTTTCCGGTCAGGCCTGCCTACAGGGAGGTCTACATGCTCTGTGCAGGTCCCTGAGCTTCGTTCTGGGAGAGGGAAGGGGACGAATAGGCCTCTGAAGGTTCTAAGGGGAGTCCTGACCCCCTTAAAGGGTCTGACCCATGGCTTGGGGCTCCGTCAGGCCTGTGCTTGCCTCTGCACCAAACCTTCAGAATAATCTTGGAGGACTCTTCACCTGGCAGACAATCGACAAGGGCTTATTTTGGTTTACTTGTTTTGGTTGGACTTAGGCTCTGGCTCTTAACAGACACTCAGCCTCCAGCTCAAGCCAACTGCCCTCCATTCTAGAATCCCTTTCGGACCCAAACACTCTCAGAATTCCGGGGTTCCCGAGGCAACAGCAGCAAGCCTGCTCCTACGCTCCTGGTCCCTGTAGCTTAACTTAAGCCAACCCCTCAGAACTAGTTTCCCCAAAAAGCTGTGTTTGGCAGTGCAAATACTCTGTAGGCTGATCTGGGACTCGGCAGCTTCAAGCACCATTGAGGGCTAGGCGGGTCTGTTAGTCGTTGAGGGCATGTGTTTGCTTTCAGAAGCAAACCCCTCCCACACCCCCACCTGGAGGGCTGGAGCTCAATGGGAGAGCTCTGTGGGAAGAAGAAGGTCCCAACTCCAGGGTCTGGCACATCTTGCTAAAGGGACACACGAGCACAAGGAGATCAGTCTAGGGAGAAGAGTCAGGGGAGCGGATGGAACGACTGACAGCCAGCAATGATGGCTTTGGACATAAAGGAGGGAGGCTTCAGCCCCAGGAGAGGCAGGTTTGAAATTACACACAAGACGGATGCCCTGGGGGACCTTTTTTTCTTTTATTAAAGGGGATGGGACAGAAGGTTATTAAACCTCAGATAATCAGGTCCTACAGAGAATATAGTAATGGAAAGTTTAAAAAAATTAAATTTTTTTAAAAAAACCTCCCAAAATGTAGACGCTGCTACAAGTTGAGGTGGAGAAAGGGAAGAGTTCTCCATTGGTTGGTTTTTTTTTTTTTGAGAGGTTGCAGAATAAGAGGTAAAAAAAAAAAGGCAGCAGGAATGCAAAGAGGCTGCAAGAGAGAAACAAAAGACAATTAGCCAGGCTTCCTGCTTCTGAAATTGAGTAAAACTGTACCCTTTATAATACCATTGGGTAATACCATTAGGTAAGATCGGCACTGGGTGGCTGACGTGCACAAGGGCCCTGGCTTACATACATTGGGGGTGCAGGCAGGACTCGGAAATGCATGCTAAGATCCACAGGCATTAGTTCTGGGCGTCTCTCGCAGACTGTTTCTGGAGGCTATGCCTGCTCCTCATTCAGCTTCCAGACTTCTTAATGGGACTTCCAGTGGAGAAGGCCCCCCCAATGTTGGCCCAGGGACCTCCTTCTACCAGAGGGCAGGACCAGGCAAGCTTAGAACAGAGGCTCAGGCGTCCTCTCTTCTCTCTTTCAGGAGCAATCGCCTCCTCTCTTGCCAAAGGACTCACCAACCCTCCGGTGGAGCCTGTGGAGACCAACAGCCGGAGCAGCATCTGCTCCCAGTCCTCTTCTGCCTGCCCCTCCGTTTCCTCTGCCACAGCATCTGCGGAGAATATCAAGACACTCCATGAAGGATCCCATGGTGAGTGCAGAAGGGAAACAAGCACACACAAAACCTGTAGAGGCGAATTGGTTTTGTTCTGTCTTCCCAAGGGGTCCTGGGAGCTGGAAAGTCTTTATTAGACGTGGGCCAATCCACCTTCACTTTCTCGCTTTGCCCGTTCAGACCAAAAAGGAGAGAGCCAGTCACTTACAAACAGTATATCCCACATCCTTCCCTGGAAACATGAAGGACTAGCATTTCCCGAGTGCCACCAAGGCTGGCAAGCAGATGTTCCTGGCAAACCTCAGACCCGGCTAACCCCAGGTTGCAGCAGAGGGCAGGTGGTGTACCAGGGTTTCTCTGGAGAAACACAAGGAAGTGGTTCGAAAGGGAGACTCCTGCTTTTCTCTTTCTGTTAAGCGGGTGAGGGGAGGCAGCTCCACTGGATTGGGGTGTGTGTGTGAAGGAGCTCCACCCTCAGGGCTGGAACCAGACAGCTGCTCAGGCTTTGTCCTGGCAATCAAGGGAAGAGTCTGTGCCTTCTGATTGAGGGTCCTGGTTTAATTCCCTCTCTTCCAGGAGGCGATGGTCAAATAAACCCAATGTTGGAGTCTCAGCTGCTGCCTCCTTCCCAAGAGAGAAGTCTCCTTATGATCTCAAGAGATGACATCCAGCTGCCGGAGAATCTCCTCACTGAGTCCCCAGATTTTGAGGAGCTCGTCTCTTCCATGGAGCCCCTCCTTCCGGACAGCATCATTCTCTCTCTGGATCCAACAGAGCCCAGGGACTCCGGGCAGGCTCAGGAACTGTTGGCAACCCCTTCTCGGCCCTGTGACGACATTGGAGGCCAGTCTCAGGAGCCCCAAGCCAAGACAGACGTGCCCATCCCAAGACCCTCCCAAGGGAAACCATCCTAGGCACCCGACAAGCCTAAACTCAATACCAAGGCAAAGAGGGGGAAAAGCCAAGCAAGTGAAGGGGAACCAAGCAGGAAAGGGAGGAAGACAAAGAAAAGCTCAGATTCCACCACTTCTGGGGAGGGAACAGCTTTGGGGGCACATAATAAGCCTTGCAGTTCCCTTGTCAGTGGCAGAAGCAAAACATTGAAGAGCTCCCTGAAAGCCTAGCCTAACGGAGGCAACTCCAACCATGGAAATAGCATCCCTTAAAGCGGATCACCACAATTGATCATGGCCAGACAACAGAAAATGTAGCAAAGCAATATGAAAGCTTCCAGACTTAAGCACTCTTCCAAGGCCAGACGTGGTAGTGAGCGTTGGATACTTCTGCAGAAAGATTACTTCACCAACGAAGGGAAATGAGCAAGCAGCCTAAAGCATAACAAGGTACCTGAAAGGGCACACAGCACATTCCACACTCAGATTGTCAGCAACCGAAGGCCCTAGTCTTGTAGGCTCTTCAGAAGCTGACTGAGGAGCAACACCATTAAAGGCAAGTGGAATTCATGGAAGCCTGTTAAACTGTGGAGAAGAAGCTACCTGCTAGACAAAGGGAAACCAAGAAACAGTGGCATTCCATTCCCCACAGGCAGAATATGTATCTATCAGAAGGCAGATTACTAGAAGATTCAGGCAAAAATGAAACATAAACTATTAAGGTGCTTGAAGACTATCAGGAATACCTTGGACTATCAAAAAGAGAAGGAAGAGTGGATGCATGTTTGGAGTGCACTGACAGGAAGCACCATTTAGCAAGTTATCTTAGGTGCTGCCTGGCACTGCCTGCTCTGCTCGCAGTCACTTTGCTAGGTGAAACAGAAAGTCCCACAGGCCCCTCCTCCCAACAACCAACTGATTAACTAACATTATGCTGCCCTTTCATGAACCTGGTCCCTGTTGCCAGAGGCAGCGGCCTCACTCGGCTTGATGGTAGGGCTGGCTGTGCTTTGTAGACCTCTTCTTGTGGCCTCTCAGGGAGACTCACCTGGACCAGGTGACGCCTTGGTCTGACTGACTGCTTGTCTCAGCTTGCCAGCACAGTGAGATTATTCCCAGTGATGTCATTCAAGACAAAAAGATTATCCTTGTGGCAACATCTGTGACATCACAATATGTTTGTATTTACCCTAAACCAGTGGTGTCGAACTGTGGCCCTCCAGATGTTCTTGGACTTCAACTCCCAGAAGCCTTCACCACCACCTCTGCTGGCCAGGATTTCTGGGAGTTGAAGGCCAAGAACATCTGGAGGGCCACAGTTCGACACCACTGCCCTAAACCATCCCTGTGCCAATGGGGCAATAAACCCCTGCAGCTAGGCAACCATGAGCCTGACTCTCCTGGAACCGTGATTGTTCATGAAATAAGCTAAATCTGAAAAAACATCTAGAATAATACAAAAACCTGCTTCCAGTATTTAAAAAACAATCACTGCAAACTCCAGATGCTCCTTTGAAAGGTCTAATTTCACATTCACAAAGATCAAACAGGACCATTGAATCCATTGGTCTGAAGACTTCTTTTACTCCTGGCTGCTTGCATCAAGGTCTTTATGTCTCTGATCACACAGATCTCCATCAGTCATAGGTTTTAATTTTCAATGGCAACCTCTTCCATCCATATTCAAGTTTAAGGTTTTAGTCTCAATTCCTAGTTGAAATAAATTTGATGATTGTTTGTCCACATTCAGTTTTTTTAATCTGGACACTTCCCATCCCATTCTTCTGGGTTGTCCCTTTCACTGAAAGAACAAACGAGCAGGTGAATAGGGAGAAACTGAGTTGCCGAGCACAATGCACGCAAAGGCAGATATATTAGCAAACGTCACCAAGGGGGAGCTGCTGAGAAGGCTTTATGCATGGGGAGGGGAGGGGAGAAAGCGGGGTGTGGGATGCTGCAGAATCAGGTCAACGAATACCTGAGGAGAGTGGGTATATCTGTGCAAAGTGGACTGTACCAACTTCAATTGAAAGTGGGCAGGTGGTTTTTGAATAGCCACTTTAAAAAAAGAAAACCTCCTGCAAGTAAACAAAGCCACCATACTAGGGAGAAAGGTTCTTGTCATGTCCACTGATCCCTGTTGCTCTTTTTCTGTGTGCAAGAAGAGGTTCCCCTTTTTAAAATAGAAGATGTAATCCACTCTGCATAGTATAAAGTGGTACAAGCCAGTCTTATCCCCTCGGGACTCTACCACTTCATTCTTCTGCACTGCAGATTGAAAGAGGGGGAGGACAAATAATCCAGCATAAGACTTTCATGCACAGATGGCCTCTTCCGATTTGTAGGATGTTTGTGAGAAAATGGGGAACCCAGTGATGGAAGACAGGAAGGCAATCACTGTAAATTCTCAACCCAACACGGTCCCTCACGCCCACTCCCCCAAAGATTGCAGAGAGTTGTGAAGTCCTCAAAACAATGGCCGAGGGTGGTGGTGGGCGGAGCAATGGGAACATAGCTTTCTAAAAGTGCTCCAGTTACTTGCTACAGTGTTTGAAGTAATCCACTGTTGTTATTCATAATGCTGAAAAAGTAACTTCTTTCATTATTTATTGTGCTGCTTGTCACTTCTTGTAGCTTTTTATTACTTTTTCTAGGGAACATATTGGGTTGAGAATGGCATAACATATGGAGAATTTCTGACAGAATGCCTTTAAAATACATTTTAAATACCCATTATTTTTTCCCCTGAAAGTAACTAGAAAACATCACTTGTTACACCAGCACAATGAGTGTATTCCTTAATACATTTGTTGTATTTTTGTGGTGGGCTTGAATACTGTTTGTAAGTTGTGTTTTTCCAGAAGTTTCCCCATGCGGTCTGTGACCCCTTTGATGTATGGCAGGAATACTTTGTTTGTGGGTGGCTGTTTTTCTTCTTTAGTTCGGTGTTGTTTTCTTGGTTTGATGGCTCTTGTGATTTCATTTTTGGAGTAGCCATTTGCCTGTAGGGCCCAATTCAGGTGGTCGAGTTCAGCGTTGAGAAACTGAGCTTCACAGTTCCGATTTGCACGGTTTTCACAGTTCCGATTTGCACGGTCTACCAGTGTTTTGATTGTCCTCTTTTTTACAAACAGTATTCAAGCCCACCACAAAAATACAACAAATGTTACGGTCAGCAAAGGACAGAAGGGACCCCCTCACCACTGCAGGAGTATACCTGATACCTTGCAGTTGTGGCTAGGTATACATTGGAACCACAAAACGAAGCATCCACACCAGAGTCAAAGAACATGAGAGACACTGCAGACTAAACAGCCAGAAAAATCTGCAGTAGCTGAACATGCCATAAAACAAACTGGACATGAAATTCTATTTCAAAATACTGAAATACTGGACAACACCAGCAATCATTACGTCAGACTGCACAGGGAAGCCATTGAAATCCACAAGCATCAACAAAACTTCAACCGGAAGGAGGAATGTCTGAAACTCAACAAAACCTGGCTCCCAGCTCTCAAAAACACAGTGCAAAAGGTCAAGGAACTCCACCCAGCCACAAGGTCAAGGGATTACTGCACACAAAAAAATCAGCTAATGACACCCATCAACCACAGGGACAGATAATCTCCCCTCCTTATCAAAACAATACAGCCACAACAAAACACACTAATCAACCATCTCCTGATCAGGACAATAGCCTATCTCACAAACTAGCCTTCTCACAGCCATAAATACTCCACCCACTCTCAAGCCTACCCAGAGCACAGTTTGCTGTCCTCTGAAGATGCCGGCCACAGAGACTGGCGAAACGTTAGGAAGAACCACTTTCAGAACACGGCCAAGAAGCCCGAAAAACCCACAACAGCCATTAGATCCCGGCCGTGAAAGTCTTCGCGAATACATTAAATTTGTTTGGTTCAATGGCCCTATTCTAGTTGTAACCTACTACTAGACTTCAGTGACGGAGTTTCCTCTGCGCCTGTTTATTCCTCTTTGTTGCTATTTTGACACAAAGGATTTTAATTGGTCACTCTAAGTTATTTAATGAAGAAATGCAGGTGAAAGTTCTTCCAAAAAGAAAGAAAGAAAGAAGGAAGGAAGGAAGGAAGGAAGGAAGGAAGGAAGGAAGGAAGGAAGGAAGGAAGGAAGGAAGGAAGAAGGAAGGAAGGAAGGAAGGAAGGAAGGAAGGAAGGAAGGAAGGAAGGAAGGAAGGAAGGAAGGAAGGAAGGAAGGAAGGAAGGAAGGAAGGAAGGAAGGAAGGAAGGAAGGAAGGAAAGAAAGAAAGAAAGAAAGAAAGAAAGAAAGAAAGAAAGAAAGAAACCTCTATAGAGTTGAGGAAACATGCTCATGGGCTAGAATACATAACTAGAGTTAAAGTGCAAAATGGCACTGCTTGGTTACTCAAAAGCGTTACATTGTTCTTGATTTCTGGTTCAACAGTTGCCTTAATGTTGGATATATAAACAATTCATTTCAGATCACCAGCTAATGTGCCTGCAAAGAAAATATTAAGTTACCTCTGAAATCTTTACAGTGCAAATCTGCCAAACAGTTTCGTTAAAAACATTTAAAACAACAGGAAATCAGCATGACAGAAAAATCAGTGCCTTTCAGTGAACTGTCTTCTCAAATCTCAGGCTGGCTCAGCCTCACCCAAGTGTTACTTTGTGGTTATTGGTTCCAAATGTTCTTTCCACTGAGTTCTCTAAAACTAATACACACCCATCCTGCAAAAGATCTGCTTCATGAATTGGGAAATACACACACACAAGGACATGCATGTATACACCCAACTTCGTACCAGAATTAATGCACAGCATTTAAAACCAAGGCAAGTCTCCCTCTGGCACAGTTATGCACTTCTTAACATCAGCATTCCTTGTGGGATTGATGAATTTTGAAAAACCTGTGTAACATTTCAGTCAGAGCTACGCTGACCCATAGCTAGGTATTTAGGGCTGCCATTAAAAACAAAGATCAAATGCAGCAGATGTTAGCAGGAAGAAAGTTACTGAAATACATTGTATCTTTCTTGCAAGTTAATTTTTGGGCTGATTTGCAATGCTAATAATAATCTTTAATTTACAACTCAAAATGGAAAGTTATCTTAAGGATGTCCATCGTCCATAAGAATCTCTTTTGTTTTAAGATGAGCCTCAGAGGCACAGACCGTTATGTTCCCTGGCAGCCCTCTAGCTAAGGTAAGGCAAATGGCTACCACACCTTCCTTTGAGTTTTGCTTCACAACTATCCCATTGTTGTTGTTGTTGTTTTTGACAAATGTCAACTAAAATTGTTTTTAAAATCTGTGATATGACAGATAATGACAGCCTCCACTTAAAGAGTGGCAGCTCGCACTAAGGACTGAGACAAGTGATTGGAAAAATTCAGTGAATGAGGAAAGGTGAGCGCATAGCAGGAAGAGTTCCAAAATGGAGTTTACCTCTTTGGAAAACCAGCTTGAGGTACCAGATTCCACCTCAGAAGACACAGATTTCACTGTCTTTCTCAGTCTCTGTAGACCAGGGTGGTTGATCACTCAATATCTCTTCTATGGCCATATAGTGAATCACAGCTGCTCCTGTGTGTCTATCTACTTCGGGTGCTATGCAGTTTTTCTATCTCAAAGGCATAGTGCAAATCCTTAGTCAAGAAGAGAAGAGCCACCACCCCTGCCCCAACTCCTTTAACGGTATAATGCCACATTCACAACAAGAAGGAGATGGAGGTGGCGGCAATGGGGATAGATAGTGCCTTTTTTAATGCCTATCTGCTGCCCCACCATCTCCTCAGATCCAGAGCACTGACACTTCTTGGCCAATTATGTGAATAATGCCAGCCGCCAATGGTCCTCAAGGCCACAGCACTATTCACAGAGCTAGCCAAGAAGCAGCTGTGCTAAGAAGATGGGGAGGCAGCAGCAGCAGTGGTGGAGGCTGCTGTTAGCAGCTGGATCAGGCAACGAGTAGTGGGTGGAGGCAGCATTTCCACTGCTGGCCCCAATGCTCTAATGTTAGCCAATAGCTGGGTTGGGCCTGATGGTGAAGCCAGAAAGCATGATTCCGCATTTATCAAGCATTTATTGATATACAAAAGGAAGCCAGTTGTTATGCAGTAAATATTTTTTCAAAGTTAGGGGCTCAGTCTCATTCACTTCAACAAGGAAATTCACTGTATTGTAATGTCATGATTGGCTATTATATCCCTTGACTCCAGGTTGGGTATGGCCTCAACTGATGCTCTGTCTTAAGCAACTTGAGTATTGGGCTGGCCCTGGATAGTGACCAGATTCATGATGTTTGTTTCATTAGAGTTGTTTGGCTAAATGTAAAGCAATGTTTGAATTGTGGTGCTGAAATTGTTTGAATTGTGGTGCTGGAGGAGGCTCTTGAGAGTCGCCTGGACTGCAAGGAGAACAAACCTATCCATTCTAAAGGAAATCAACCCTGAGTGCTCACTGGAAGGACAGATCCTGAAGATGAAGTTCCAGTACTTTGGCCATCTCATGAGAAGAGAAGACTCCCTGGAAAAGACGATGATGTTAGGAAAGTGTGATGGCAAGAGGAGAAGGGGACGACAGAGAATGAGATGGTTGGACAGTGTCATCGAAGCAACCAACATGAATTTGAGGCAACTACGGGAGGCAGTGGAAGATAGGAGGGCCTGGCATGCTTTGGTCCATGGGGTCACAAAGAGTTGGACACGACTAAACGACTAAACAACAATGACGAAAGCAATGTAGATGGCAGAAAGTAAGGAGGAATTAAAGAACCTCTTAATGAAGGTGAAAAAGGAGAGTGCAAAAATGGTTTGAAGCTCAACATCAAAAAAACTAAGATCATGGCCACTGGTCCCACAACCTCCTGGAAAACAGAAGGGGAAGATATGGAGGCAGTGACAGATTTTACTTTCTTGGGCTCCATGATCAGTGCAGATGGTGACAGCAGCCATGAAATTAAAACACGCCTGCTTCTTGGGAGGAAAGCGATGACAAACCTAGACAGCATCTTAAAAAGCAGAGACCTCACCTTGACGACAAAGGTCCGCATAGTCCAAGCTATGGTTTTTCCAATAGCAATGTATGGAAGTGAGAGCTGGACCATAAAGAAGGCTGACCGCCAAAGAATTGGTGCTTTTGAATTGTGGTGCTGGAGGAGACTCTTGAGAGTCCCCTGGACTGCAAGGAGAACAAACCTATCCATTCTGAAGGAAATCAAGCCCGAGTGCTCACTGGAATGACAGATCCTGAAGCTAAAGCTCCAATACATTGGCCATCTGATGAGAAGAGAAGACTCCCTGGAAAAGACCCTGATGTTAGGAAAGTGTGAAGGCAAGAGGAGAAGGGGACAACAGAGGACGAGATGGTTGGACACTGTCACCAAAGCTACCAACATGAATTTGACCTAACTTAGGGAGGCAGTGGAAGACAGGAGGGCCTGCCATGCTCTGGTCCATGGGGTTACGAAGAGTCAGACATGACTTAACAACTAAAAAACAAAAAGCAACGTTAGCATTCTTTGTCAGTAGTGCTACTCTCAAATATTACAAATACAGCATTAACATTTGAGAGATTTTCAGTGAGTGATGCTTACTCATTATTTCAAAAATGTTTCCGTTGAAGGGATTTGAATGTGGGATTTTTGTTTTCCATATAAAATTAACATTGACAATAATATATTTTGTACCTTTTACTTATAACCATCTTATTAACATTGATGAGTAAAATATATTTTCCAAGAATCGGTGGATGAGTAATATGTCACGTTCTAAATTAACATGTCCAAGCTGTGTATTCACACTTATATTACTGTCTCAAATTAGTGTGAGTTCATTTATAACACAAATTGTGATATAAATAAAAACCTCTCAAGGACGTTGTCTGTCTGTCTGTCTTGCTCTGCCTGCCCTGCCTGCCTTGTCTGCCACGAACATAAGATCCAGTTCAGTATTCGTAACAGATTTTCCTTTTTTACTTTTGGTCAGATCTCTGTTCCTCTTTCCCCCTCTGGTGTTTAGCAGGTAAAATAGCAGAGCTGGGATAGCTGTTTGACATTTCCAGCACTGCAATCATATTCATTTTGCTTTGTTTTTGTGTCCTCTTTCTGTGACTAGTACACTGGACACCGCTAACTGTGTTTGTTTGGTCTGGCAGCCAGCCTTGAAGACAAAGGAAAACAGAACTCATTTCTCAGCTTTGTTAAGTTTTGCTATATAAAAAATATTTTGGGATTGGGAGGGAGTGGGTGGGAGGGATATACATAGAAAGGTATAAGACTCTGTGACCCCAGCTGCACCGTCCTGCACCACAGGTGGCAGGGCTAAGTCCTCTATCCTGGGCTCCAAGGACTCAACAGGCAGGTCAAGAGGTGCAACAGGTTTTATTGGAGTGCTCCACCAGTAACACAAGTCTTCCTCCCTGGTCCCTCTCCCTGGTCCCAGTTGTTTTGGGCTCTAGTTGGGCTCACTGGAGCCAAGTCCTTAATAGTCCACAGTTGGGGCTGAGCTAAGTCACTAATGCCAGTGGCCAGGCCTTCCTCTACAATGGCAAGTATGCCTGTGTGGATGTTAGCTCTTCAGCTGCAGATGCAATTCCCTCTCTTGAAACAGCTGCATCAATCACTGGTTTTGTCAGCATCATCTCCAACATCTCTTATGGGTGGGGGGTGAGACACCCCTGCTGCAGTGTGGAGGGGCATCCAGGCTGACCTCCAACCAGTCATCATCATCTTCCTCGTTTATTCTCCTCTTCCAGCTTGCCCAACCTGTTCCATCCTCAATGCTAGTTGCCATACCAACCTTCTCCTGGGCCTGAGGTCCTTCCGTCTCCTTGCAGGGTGTCTGGCGTGTCCCCCTTTGAGCTACCCTGGGCCTGAGTTCTGGAGAAAATCTTCCATTAGGTTTGCAGATGAAGCAGCTCTGCGATCCCTCTTACAGACTCTAACTAAAATGCTATTCTAGGAAAAAAAACATGTTGAGTGTTGCCCCTGCACCCACCCACAACATTTATTTCAAAGCCTGGATAGTCAAGTTTTCTTTCAGATATGTGTTGTATTAGGGTCATTTAAAAATCAACTAAATCATCTTCTGCTGTACAATTGAATAATTGCACTCTGTACTTCATGACGTTATAGAATGAGGGGCCTTTGATCATAGTTGGGCCACATGACTTAGAGATGGGCATGAACCTTGCAAGTTCCCTCCCCTTGCCTCCCAGGCTAGATCCCCCACTCATCGGCTGGTGTGTGGTCCTCTCCTCCTCCTCTTCAGCTGTTTGACTAGTCAATGGCAAGAGCATGGACTTTCCTGCCCTGCCTCCTTGGCTGATCACCCACTCAGACAAGGAGGCAGGACAGGCAAACCCATGCTCCTGCCGGGAACTTGTTGAACAGCCAAAGAGGAGGGGGGAGGAGGAGAGTGTGCTGTAACTGGTGAGTGAGTCATTGGCCAGGAAGGGGGGAGGGAATGGAACATGCAGAACCTGAGGTGCCATACATATGAACTGGCATAAACCTCCAAACTAAGGTTCTTGCCCATCTCTAGATGGAATTTGATAGAGCTCCACCTACTTTTCCCATTGCTGACATGCTCAGCCACCTGCTAGGCAGGAGAGACCAAATCCATGCTTTCCTTGCTTCTAATAGCAGTGGAGAAACATCAGCCTTGTTCAGAGTATGGAAAACTTACTTTTTGGTCTACGAATCTTTTTTGGTCTACTTTTTGGTCTCCCAGAATGCGGCAGCTGCAAGCTATAGTTTAAAAAAATGTGGATGGGAGTTATTAAATAACAATAAAGGCACTCCTCACATAACAACCTACCTATTTTATGACTGGCCAGACTTACAACAAATTCTCCAGCATGGGGAAACGTCTCTCTCAGTCTTTGTTTCATTCTGCCGCCAAACCAGCCAGGACCAATGCCTGAATTCAAAGCAGCCAGGGGCAATGTGGAAACTTTTGATGTTTTTTAAAATAACATTTTATTTGAATTAATACACTACAAAACACACAAACTTACATCATCAATCCCCCCCACAATTCTATAACAGACAAAAAACACCAACAAACAAGAAATAATAATAATAATAATAATAATAATAATAATAATAATAATAATAATAATAATAATAATAATAATAATAATAATAATAATAATAATAATAATAATAATAATAATAATGTATACCTTTTTATTAGAGTATGATTTGAAGGATGAGAGGGTGAAGGAGATGATGGTAAAATGGGGAGAAAATTTTGGACATAACATTGATATTGATGATTGGTGTTTTTTAACCAAGCCAGCAGCACTGCTGCTGCTCTTCCAGCTAGGTCCTGCCTGCTTCTACCTTTAAGCTCCTTGCTTAATGACCAATTTGCTTTACAACTGAGTCATAAGAACAGAACTCTGTCGTTAAGTGAGGAGTGCCTGTAATCATGTGCTGTCAAGTCAGTTCTGACTTTTGGTGACCTTTTTCAGGGTTTTCCAGATAGAAAATACTCAGCAGTGGCTTACCATTCCCCTTTTCTGGGGTGCATCTTGGGACCGTGCAGCTTGCCCAAGGCCACACAGGCTGGCTCTTCTCCGTGGAGGTACAGTGGGGAATCAATCTTCCAACCTCTGGCTTTGCAACTAGACGCCCAAACCACTAAGCCATTGGGGCAAGCTGTCTTGCCTGCAAGCTTCAGCCTTCCCTTCCTTGTGATCCTGCAGACAAACGTGTAAAAGAAATAGACAAGGGAGAGAAAGAGTGGATATTTCTGAGTACGGATGGGCATGTGTGCAAAATCATGCATATACCCTGGCTCCATACACTGCCAGCCTGTCGCCTTGCCCATTACCAGCTCTGGCTGTCCTTGCTTCCATTTGCCTAGAAACTGTTGCCAGCCTCTGTTTTATATGGTAATAGATATACATTCATTTACTTCACATGAACAAATTATACATTATTTAATCAATTCATTTACTTTATAGTCGAGTCATTACTGTACATTATGCTGAGTGCGTCCAGCTGTGGACCTGCTGGCACATTTGATGCAGAGGCTGTTTAAATGCAAAAGGACCATTGCAGAAGCAGTGCTCGGCAGACTTTGCTTTCGAGGCTTAGAGCTGGAGACCACCAGGAAACACTCTCCTAGTGCTAGGTAAAAAAAAGCACAACACCTACCAGTGACGGTGCTGGACATATAAAGGGACAAAGGGGGCAATTGCTCCGGGCCCCACTGCCAGAAGAACCCTCCCTCTATCCCTCTATACAAAAATATAATACCTATATAATTCATGTTTAACTAAAATTTATAATGGGAAACAATACTTTGCCTGCAGTCATCTAAATTGCCTGAACTGCTTAACATATTAAGCAAAATAAGCATGTGTTTAGGGTGTCAAGGGAAAGAGAGGCCCCACAGTGTTTGCAAAAGGAAGGAAAAAATCATCATTAGTGGTTTTGGAGAGCTCTCCCCTCCCTTTTAGCTCCCACCTAGGAAAGAGGTGAATTTAATTGGGAGTGGAGGAAAGGCTGGGGAAAATGCTTGAACAATGAACATTTTGTAAGGATTATTTAAGTTTAAAATGTGTTGATTCTGTTTGATTTTCAAAATATTTTATATGCCACTTTGAAAATTACCAAGAAAAGTGGTGTATAAATCTTTCCTTCCATTGATAATCTAGCAGTCTCACTTTTAAGACTTCTTTGGTGCTCATAGGATGTGATCAGTGCTATCTTGTTGCAAGAACTGTGTGCACAATCCAGGTTCAAGAGTAATGCAGAACAACACTGGCAAGGCTGTCCAGCATGAGGAACTAAGGAACAAACTAATCTGTGCCATTTCTTCCTATTTTCCGTGCTTTGTTACCCTCTATGGAGGAGTGTCGGCAGCATCCTGCAGTGACTTCAACAGCAAATGAATGCGGCTAAAAATACTGTAAATAAAATAAATTAGCTGTGCCTCACCTGTGTCCTGTCTAAGCACATTCTTTAGAAGAGCTATGCTGAATATATCCTTGTTGCAATTTTTCTGGAGGCAAAAATCAAAGTTTGATTTATCCTGGTAGTCTTAATACACTAAAAGTACTCTTCTCTATTAGATCATCCATTGAAATTTGTGTGCAAATGGAATTGGAAGTTGTCTTATGGCATCACTAACTTTACAAAGGATTTTATGGTCTGCCATATTTTCATTTCAGCTTTCATTTCACACTTTCCTGGCTGTTTCAAAAAAGTAATAAAAGAATCCATGGCAGGACCATACACCTGCAGGGTGGCAAGAGTAACAAAATGGGATACCCCTGCATTACATCTTGTTTCCAAAGCTCCACAACTCCAGAATGGGACAGCCCTGATGTTCACCCATGGCGCCCAGTGTCAAAACCCATCTTCCTAAAGTAGTGTCTGTAGAGGATGACTCAGAATGCCTAGTAGAATGTTTCCAAGGCAGCACCCAGTAAATTATGCAGGGCTCTATCCCCAATCCAATATTTGTTTTATGCCTCTGACATCCTCCAATTTTTTAAAATTAATTGATTAATTAATAAAATACTGCCCATCTGGACGAGGCCACTGCGGGTGGTTTACAGCACATAACATACTGTATTTTTCTGTGTGTAAGATGATACTTTTGTCTAAAAGCTTTAGACTGAAAATGGAGGGTCGTCTTATACACATAAGTAAGCCAAGGAGAGAACTGTGTGATTGTGAAACTGCCCATACTTTCCCTCTGCAAACAGGCTTCCTTCAATCACGAGGCTTCGCTGCTTCCAATCATGAGGCTTATGTAACTAACATCAGCTGATGCTGAACAAACCAATTGGAACACACCTCATTGGAGGTGCCGCTTGTAGGCAATGTTCAGATGAAACAGGGACTGGTAATGTCAGAGAGTTTACAGCCCAGATGCTGAATAATAATAATAATAATAATTTATAACAATTTATTTATTGTCATTGTAAGTATATACACAGTATACCCGTACAACGAAATTCACAATAAAGTGATATGCTCAAAGCTAAGTGTGATGCATCATATGAAAGTACTGGTATGTAAATGTTACCTAATTACTAAATAAAAATGTGTTCAGTTTTACATTTTAAATATTGATTTCTTAATTTTGAATTGGAAAATTAGGGGTGTCTTATACATGGGGGCATCTTATACATGGAAAAATATGGAATCACAAAAATTAGAATAAAATACAAGTAAGCAATGAACTCAAAACATAAAATACATCAAAATAAAACATTTAAAAACATTCAAAGCAATTAAAACATTTAAGATGGCAAACATTGGACAGATGGCTAATTAGATTCAGCTGAGCTTGTAGGTATGATGTTTTTGAATGCCTGCCTAAATAGCCAGTTTTTAAGTGACTTTTAAAAAATCGCCACCCAAGGCTCCAAATGAATTGTCTTCTCCCTCTCAGCCTCTCTTGGGTTTAGCATCCTCAGCCACTGTGCTTGGAATATTCTTGTCGGATGGGAAGATCCTGTTGGAAGTAGGCATTCTACCAGGTAGTGAGGTCCCAAAGTGTTTAAGGCTTTATAGGTTAAAACCATCACCTTGAAGCTAACATGGAAATGGACAGGTAACCAGTATAAGGCAACCAGAACTGAAATGATACGTTGATATTTATTCACTCCACTCAATAGTCTGGCCACCATGTTCTGGACCTGTTGAAGTTTCTGTGACAGCCTGATAGGTAACCCCACACAGAGCGTTGCAGTAGTCTAATCTTGAGGCTATCAATGTGTGGACCAACACAGTGAGGGACCTGGTGTCATGGTAGGGACACAGCTGGGCAATCTGCCTCAGATGGAAATAGATGGAGTGGACCACAGACACTATATGGGACTACATTGATAGTGCTGGGTAGTGCTATGCCCAAGCTGCGAACCTCATCCTTAGTGGAGAAAGTAGCCCCCCCCCCAAAGAGGCACCCAATCCCCAGACAGGCGGAACACCCATCTGAAGGACCTCTGTCTTGTCTGGGTTCAGCCTCAATCTGTTGGCCCCCTTTCCACTCCAGTACTGCAGCCAGGCAGCACTCAAAGGACTGGATGATATCCACTGCAGGAAGTTGGAAGGAGAGACAGAGCTGTGTGTGATCAGCATATTGGTGACACACTACTTTGACTCTCTGGATGATTCCCCCCAGCGGCCTCATATAGATATTAAACAGCAACAGAGAGATGATCAGCTCCTGAGGGACTCCGCAGACAAGAGTCCAATGGGTGGAGGTCATCTCCCCAAGTTGTACTCTCTAGAGGCAGTCCTCCAGAAAGGACTGGAGCCAGAAAAAAAAGCCAGGCTACCAATCTCCAATCCAGAATCTATGCTCACCTATGGTTTGGCTATATAGTTTATTCTCATTCTCATGCAAGTGTCTGAAATCCTGCAATGATAAATCAATTTTAAAAAAAAAACTTCAGTATTTGCCATATGCAGGAAAGGGGGCAGGGGGCAATTGGGTTTTAGAAATTTCAGTCCATTTCTTTTACCCTGTCATGAATCATCTGCTGTGGCATTTTGATTATTCCTACCTGCCCTGGTTTTAGATTTCCATTCCTCTTGGCAATGGATGTAGACGAGGCTAAGAAACACTCACCTTTGCACCAGTCTAAAGCATTTCCATTTCATGAAGTCAGTTTTCTTGGCACATCAGTATGAGTGTAAATTGCCATATCTTATGTCAAGGAGGTTCCATGCAGCATCCCTTGAATGCAGTTGCCCAGCCCAGTGAAGGAAAATTTACTTTTTGTGCAGTCCAAAATGGGGCCAGTTACAAGGGGCTTACATCCAATGAACACACTTCTTCTAATTATGCAACCAACCAACAAACCTAATCTTGAAGCTGCACAACAGGTTTGGATTATCAACGGGACATATCTGGCCTGTTGGTGAAAATCAACTTCCTTGACTGCTCACAATATCATAGAATAATGGAGTTGGAAGGGGCCTACAAGGCCATTGAATCGAAACCCTGGCTCAGTGCAGGAAATCAAATTAAGGTATATGATCCAAGTTAAAGTACGTGATGTGTAAGTTGTGGCAAGTTTTCCCAGGGCGACCTTTCTTTGCAAGAGCCAACTATAACTTCAACATGGAATATTTCCTCATGTGTCTCTGTGGACTGAAACTGATATTGGAGATAGTCCATAATTAGACCTGAAAGCTTATTAATGTCGTAGGGAGGTGATTCAGGCAGTCACTTCAAATGAATCCTTTGCTAAAGTCCTGGAGGCCAATCACCAAAGGAAGCAAGATAATCTGAAGGGTGAGGGAAGCTTGTGCTGCGAGGTTCAGATTCTCACATTAGTTAATGTGACGTTTACCACATGGCCCCTGCTTGTTTCTCCAAACAAAGGGCTCACGCTATGTCATCCCACCAGCAGATACCAATTATGACGTTCCTTCTTTTCCTCATTGCCACCAGTGGATTTCCCTTTATCCACAATATATAAAGAACTTTAGCCAGACACTTGTTTGTTTACTGCTAACAGAACTTATTTATTGA
Organism: Pogona vitticeps; assembly: GCF_051106095.1. Classification (NCBI taxonomy): domain Eukaryota; kingdom Metazoa; phylum Chordata; class Lepidosauria; order Squamata; family Agamidae; genus Pogona; species Pogona vitticeps. Next base: position 38,357,450 of record NC_135788.1, on the reverse strand, counting down.
AGTGTATTAACTTTAATCAGAATCACAGATGTTCTTTATTCAATGCATACAATCAAATCATTAAAATATCATATATTTCGCCACATAACCAATCACCACCTGCTCTATTTATCTGGACCAGCTTATCTCTATTAATATCTGTTCTCACATCTCCCTGACTATCTCTCTCTCTCTGCAAATTCTCTATCTCTCCCCCTCATCTCTTCAGCCAAACCTTCTTATATCCGCTGACTCCGCCCCTCCACTCCTCTCATAGGCTCATGCAAATGAGATCCTGAATAGGATTGACAGGAGTGACGTGGGGCAATCGTCACAGTCAATTATTCCCTTCTTCCAGTCACAGGCTATCTCTAAAGTTTGTTTCTGGCCAGAGTGCTCCTTAATGTGTTAAATTTCATTTCCTCACTTGACTCTTTGCCAAATGGTTTGAAGGAAACATTTTGTCAAAGCAGCTCAGCATCATTAGGTCACACACACACCTTTGGCTTCACTTCTTTGACAGATGCTTAGAGCAGGCTTTTGCTTCCTTTCATATTCACCCGTCCTCTTCTACTCTTCTTTCTCATCCTTGACATGTCAGTCTTCCTTTCCCATTCCTTCCAGACGTCCATGTCTTCTTTCCCCATTAGATTTTAATTCCCAACTCAGTGCTATTTTTCTTCCTGCGTCAACTTCCTTCTCAGTTTTGTTGCTTGTCTTTCATCATCTGTGGAAATTTATAGTAAAAACAAATCAGGGAGCCCAGTTAATTATGACGCTTAGTACATTGTTACAATAGTACAGACATTTCTCCCAGAAAAGGGCAGCTGCCATACGTCTCAAACAAATTGAGATGCTCATATGCTGATTTCATTTTGGTTCTGTCAGAAAAATGTAACTTCACTGAAAAACAGGTTTCAGATACCTGTAGGAGAAGCTGAGCTTCATCAGTGTGGGAAATTCAAATCTTATTTTCAGATTTTAAATCTGCAGGAAGGAATGCTGTTAAACTACAAAATGTAAGCTGAACAGCTTTCAGTTTGAGATGGAAGGCAGGAGGTTTCTGTAGCTACAGATCACTCTCATCCACTTGAAATCTTGGCAGGACCAGCAAATGAATTCGTTTGGGGACTGTAATCCTTAGTCCCTATCCCCCCCCCCAATCTTTTTTTCTCCTTCTTTAATTAGAAAACAAGGACATTCTGGATGATAAAAAGTGAGGCAGCAGGAGAGATTTTCCTCAAAACTGTGAGGTTTTATGTCTTGCCTCTTGCAATGATAGCAGAGAAAGACCGTTAAGGCAGTTGAGTGGTGGAACTTTCAGAATTTAGAAGGCACGGGAGGGGCTTCTGACTGATGCACAAACCCATGTCTTTCTGGCTGATGGACAGGAACATTTCCCACTAGGAAAAGCCAGGGAACAAGGTGCATCTTCTTTCCCTTCTTTGAGCAGCTACTGCTCTAGTTCTTATTTCTTATATGCACCATCGTTGCTGTTTTCCATTCTTGCCTTCTTTTTTGCTTTTTTCCATCCTGATTATGGTTAAATTTCATCCATGCCTTTCTGTCTGTCTGCTTTTCTTTCTATGGGTTAGTCCTTATTAATTCTAGTCCTTCCCCTACACAGTTCATTTGCTCTCTGGTTTCCCTTTTTTTGTATGTTTTTCAATCTAATCTTTGCTCTTTTTAAAAATTTCTCTCTTCTTTTCTAGTTTCTTTGCTCATCTCAGGAAGCCTCTTCCCTCACACAATGTTTGAGAAAGGAACCCAGCATATTAGTGATCCCTAAAAAAAGTTGAAGCAGAAGCATTTCTTAGGGGCACTAACAAAATGCTGAAAATCTTGTACGTTCCTCTCACCCATGGCCTCACCAAACCCATCTGGTTGTATAGGAAGCAACAACCCAGCTTGGCAGCCCTTGTTATTTGCGCTTCTGTGATTGCTTTCCTTTACCCCGTCCCCCTACCCACAATTCAGAAGTGATAAAGTGATATACAAGATATACAGAAGTGATATACAAAAATATAATAATTTTTAAATGGTTTATTTTATTAAAATTTATACTGATAAACAATATTGTGCCTGCAATAATAAGTGCCTAGATTAATCTTTAAGCAAAATGTTTAGGGCCTCAAGGGAAAGCCACCAAAAGAGTTTGCAAAAGGAAGGAGATTACAACTTTGCTCTCTTTGGCCAAAGCTAGATCTTCTGTTTTCTTCGACTCCACTCCAGATCTTTGCTTCAGTAAGGGACAGCAAATATCTCATCTTCTGCAAAATGAGTGGGAGTCTCCTTCCTTCTCAGGGTGAAGGCACTGCACTGATGACTATGGTCTGCAAGAAGAAGAGGGCTTTGAAGAAAGCTTATTGTAAGTTTGTCCTTCTGCTTTAAGGGCTTTCCTTTTCCAGCAAGGCTTTTCCTGTGCCATTTCACTCCCTACTCAGCTCTGCATTAACCTTTAAGCAAAATAAGCACATGCTCAGGGCATCAACAAGAGAAGGAGGCACCACAGAGGGGTTTTTTTCCCCCCCCAGTGCTGGATTTACCATGGAGCATTGCCATTGCAGGCATATTTGATGGAGAGATTATAGAGGGCATTCCCTGTGGTTGCTCCCAGGTTTTGAAACATTCTTCCTCAGAAGCTTAGGTTGCCCCCCCCCTCCTTTTTATTCTTCTGGCAACTGAAGAGCCACCTCATCAGGCAAGCTTTTAACAAGCATAACTGAGTGTGAGACCCGGAGTGAGAGGAAAGAGGCTCTTGCCAGATTGTCGTCCGTTCCACGTGTGGAGAGGGATGTACAGACCACACTGACAGACCCGTCAAAAGAGACTATTCAAAAGGGAACTGATACCTGGGATTTGGAGGAATGAATGCGTGGGATAACCATTGCTGTTGGTGGGAATACCAAGGACCAGGAGGGTGGAGATTGAGGCGGGTTCGGCGGAAATAAAATGAATATGCCATGGCTGAGCCAAGGCTTCAGCAATGTGGCGTGCCTTTGCCTTGCTTCCCCAGATGCACGCAAGACCACGAGGCTGTATCGCAAGAGTAGCCTGGAAGGAGGGGTGAACGGTAGGTCATATAAGGTCGTTCACCCCTCACTGCTTCCTCCTTGTTGCTGGCATCGCAGTAAGGAGAGTTCGCTGTTCAGTCTGCTACTGACTCTGCACGTGGGCTGGACCTCACAGCTTCCGACGCTATGGATTAGGAGGGTAGCACCGGCTCCCTCCCGTGGTCTGGATTTCCATTGTCTTATCTTATTTCCATTTGCATTTAATTTGATTATTTCTTCAATTCATTGATTTCCAGTTAAAAACATTGATTGTTTGACTGACTGATTGACTGATTAGTTGTTTCCTGGTAGATTAGTTGGGGAAACCAGGATAGGACATGGTCAAATTGGTTGCCCAGATTTTTTATATAAGTGGGAGTTGTGGTAAAGGCGCAACCCTGGTGGGCCGTCACACTATTTCAGTATCTAGAGCTCATCTACTGGGCTTATGTAGATTTTGCAGGGCAGGCATGGCTTTCTTATGGTGAAGTGTTTCGCATGAGAAGTGCTATCCACCCCAACTTGAAGTGGGATGAACCTTTGGCTCTGTTTAAAAAAGAAGAATGGGGACCCCCATCCAACCCTCTGGTGATGGGAGAGAAATTATGGAATAACATACAGTGGTGCCTCATCTCACAAAATTAATCTGTATCGGAACGGTGTCCATAACTCAAAATTTTCATAAGTCGAAGCATCATTTCAAATAGGAATGCATTGAAAACCAATTAATCCGTTCTGGCTGAAGAAAAAAATCACCAAAAAATTAAAAATAAAACACTGGAAGCCCCTGGAAATAAAAATAAAAATAAAACACTGCAAACCCCACCAACTCAATCCCACCCTGCAATAGCCACGAAAACAGTTTTTAAAAAGGCAAAAAACAGCACCTTACCTCCACCACTGTGACCGCCACTGCCAGGAGGCCTCCCAGACTCCAACCTCCGCTGCTGGGCCTCAGCTTCGCCGCCGCTGCCAGGCCAGGGCTCCAGCCACTGCTACAGGGCCTGGCCTCTGCCACCGCTACCGGACCAGGGTTCCAGTCACCACTGCCGGGCCAGAGCTCCAGCCGCTGCTGCAGGGCCTCGGCTCCTGCCACCTCTGCAGAGGCTTTCTGAGCTTCCAAAGCACCGACACCCAGCGTAGAGGTCGGGGTGGCTTTGGAAGCAGGGGAAGCCGAAAGCCGCCCCAACCACTGTGCCGGGGTTGTCATGAGTTCAGCTGAAGATCCAGAACCTGAGGGGTTAACTATAGCTGAGGAAAATGCTGAGCGATTAGAAGCACAGACATCTGAATTGCCACCAGATTCTCCTCCCCCAGTAGCCAGGGTAAGGGCTAGACTTCGGCAAAGACTTATGACGCAAAGGTCAGAGGATTGCCTGAATGCTGCCCGCAGAAACATCCGATGGACTAGCCCTGAATTTTGACAGAATGAAAGGCTTCCAGCAGTTCAATGACTGTTTTGCTATATAACCAGCTTCCAGACGGCTGGGAAGCTCATGGAAGCAACAAGTCAAATCTCTGGCTCGCATCCACGCTCCTGACTACTTTGAACCTTGTTCCCTGGACCTTTGGCTTTGGACTCTGACTCTGGACTACCTTGTGTGATTTGGCTTTGGCATTTTGGTATCGGCTCTAAACATCTGATATTGGACTGGCTTATTGGACTTTGCTGTTGAAACCCCTGAGAACATGACAGGGGTGCCGCCTTCCCGCACTTCAAAAGGTGCCCCAACCACTGCACTGGGTGCCAGCTTCCCGGATTTCCAAAGCACCGGCACCCAGTGCGGCAGTCGGGGCAGCTTTGGAAGCCCGGGAAGTCAAAAGCCGCCCCAACCACCACGCCGGGTGCCAGCTTCCTGGGCTTCCAAAGCAGTAGCACCTGGTGTGGTGGTCGGGGTGGTTTTGGAAGCCCGGGAAGTTGAAATCCACCCTGACTGCCATGCTGGGCCAGGGCTCCAGCCGCTGCTGCAGGACCTGGCATCTGTCACCACTACCAGGCCAGGTTTCCAGCCAGCACTGCCGGGCCTCGGCTCCCACCGCCTCTGCAAAGGCTTCCTGGGCTTCCAAAGCACCGGCACCTGGTGTGGCAGTTGGGGCGGCTTTGGAAGTGCAGGAAGCCGGCACCTGGCATGGCGGTCGGGGTGGATTTCAGCTTCCTGCGCTTCCAAAGGTGCCTTGACCGCCGCGCTGGGTGCCCGCTTTCTCCACTTCCAAAGCCACCCCAATCACCATGTCAGGTGCTGGCTTCCTGCACTTCCAGAGCTGGCGTGACCGCTGTACTGGGTGCCAGCTTCCCAGGCTTCCAAAGCCACTCTGACCACCACACCAAGTGCTGGCTTCCTGGGCTTCCAACACCACCCCAACCACCGCGCCGGGTGCTGGTTTTCTGTGCTTCCAAAGCTGCCCTGACTGCCATGCCAGGTGCTGGCTTCCTGAGTTTCCAACACCGCCCCAACCGCAGCGCCGAGTGCCAGTGCTTTGGAAGCCCAGGAAGCTGGCCTCCCTTTTCCTAACCATTAGGGCGAAGAAGCAGCCTCTTTGCCACCAATGGTTTGAATTTCCTGCCCTTTCCCCCTGCCTTTTTGTGTTCGTAAGTGGAAGCTCTGGTCGCAAGTCGAAGCAAATTTTTGCAACTGGAGCTGTTCATAAGTCGAAATTTTCATAGGTCGGGACATCCATAAGTCGAGGCACCACTGTACTTGATAAGGACTTCTTGTTAAATCCCCCAATAAACCTGACCCCTAGTTTGAAATTGAAGACGACTTGTGATTTTGTGGTGGAGACCATTAATCCCAAAATCAAACCCTCACACTGAGTCCCTGGATGCTGGTTTTTAGCTTGTTTAATTTATTTTTGAAAGTTTTCAATGTTTTAAATAATTTAATGTATTTTAAATTACTATTATAGTTTAATTGTTTTTTTTTAACATGTAATGCATTATCTTTTTAATTTTACTTGTTTTAACACTGTGACCTGCCTTGAGTTCCCTCCTTGGGAGAAAAGTGGCCTATAAATGAGACAAATAAATAAAAACATAAATATATCAGAATTATATGCAAGATTTCCTGTTCATATATTTGCTCTGTTGACATATGAAATGGGTAGTGACAGAGTTTGAATTTTATAGTTAACTGAGTAGCTCCGAATGAAGGTGGGAGAAAAACATTTGGAACAACAGATTACCAGTATAGAAGGAGCAGGGTTTCACCTTTGCTTATCAACATACCTTATTTTGTATAAAAATCATACTGCATCTATGTAATGGAATAAACCTGGAAACAATAACTTAACATCCTCTGTCACCTCTAATTCACAAATCTGGTAAATATAGACTTCAGTCTTCTGGGAGTTTTGTACTTTCCTTCCCTTCCAATGTGTTGGAACATGTCTGTTTCCCAAGAAACAAAGTAGGGGGCACACATGCTATTTTTAACTCCTTTGAGTGGGTGCTACTGACTGTAATGTAGTTTGTTAGATGTAGGGAAAAGAATCAAGTGTATCACTTTTTTAAAAAATGGATAAAAAGCCCAATTTACACATTGTATCACATATAAAACCCATGTGCCAGAGGGCTTGTGCCAACGTAGAACAGTTTCTGAATTGTACTAAATGTACAGAAAGCGATACATGGTCACTAGGCATAGCACCAAAGAATGGGTAACTGTGAGCCATTCCTTCCTCATGTGTTCTTTCATTTCTTGAGGAGAGTTCTCTGAACTCAGTATGGGAAGGGATGTGATGGGTTAGTTGAAGTGATGTTCCAGGTGATAATGAAAATGGGTGGTACACAGGGACACTGCTGTATACAAACACTCTCAAGATTGGGGGGGGGCAACATGTGGCCCTCCAGATGCTGGACTGCAACTCCCACCATTCTTTGCCACTGGCTGTCTAAAACTGGTGACAGCTGCAGCCCAGCAGCAGCTGGAAAACCACCAGTTTTCTAGATATTCTAGATGCTAAGGATGCCACAAGCAGAGGGCATGTTTAACCCAGTGATTATTTCTTCCATACAAGAGAGTGGCTCATCTGGAGAAAAATAAAGCACTGAGTTTATAAATAATATTACAAACCCATCCTTTGCTAATGCTCCTAGATGGCTCATCCACAAACAACCATCCCGTACCAAAATACAATACATTTATGTGAATATAGCAGGAAGAGATCCATTAACCCTTGTGGTGTTTGCTCTTGTGGCCCCTGCTTGTCTTTCCCTCACAAAGGCTCAGGTTGCGTTTTCTTCTTGCTGCCACCAGTGGATTATCTCAATCCACAATATAAATGACCTTTGTCAGAACACTTGTCTTGTGAACAGGAACAGAACTTATTTATTGAAGTGAAGCAGGTTGAATAATAACAGAAGTTCTTCAGATACACATTATACACAAGCAATTCATCAACAGTTCTCTCTGTACATTCTTCTTTTCTCTTGCTATATCATTACCACCTTCTCTACTTGTTTTCCTAACCAGCTTTAGCTCTCTCAGTATCTGTTCCCTCTCTCTCTGACTAACCAGCCCTATCTGACTCCTCCTTCTCCTGCCAAGCCTCATGTAGCTGCTGACTCCGCCTCTCCAGTCCTCTCATAATTTCATGCAAATCAGCTCATGAATATGAATAGCATGAGTGACGTGGGCGCTCGCCACATTCCTCCTCTCACACAACCATAAAGGCCTGTAGTATACAAAACATCTCTCCATGCACATTCTGCTTTTCAGTATGACAGGCTTTTGCTAAAGTTGCATAATGCATCATTTTAGCAAGATTATCTTGCTTCTTAAGACATGTGAGAGTGGGTGGAAATGTATTAATTATTGCAAAAGAAGCAAACAAATCATATATCTCCAATTAGTGCCATCTATGAATACTGATAGCTTCCAAAACATGTGGCCATGTTGTGAGATATAATGTATATCAACCTACCCAGCCAGATGACTGGTGGAAAGTGTAGGATGCCAATATGAATCCTGCCAAAATCCTGTTCTGAGTGGGCTGAACATTATCTTGACCTGATGGGAATCTGAGGAATGTAATCAGCTCACATAGTTGTGTGTTGATGAAAGGAGTAACGATCCACAGAAGCTTATATCTAATAAAACTTTTTAGTGTTTACAATGCTAGTTTCTTCCTTTGTTCTTGCCAGTAGCACCAGAGCACAATTAATAAATATATCAGATAATTTTTGCCCAGTAAAGGGCAACATTAAGATCACTTGGAGTAACTAAAATAAAATCTTCCAGGGTACAAGTTGAAGGGCAAAGAGTATACTGACATAGATGTGAAGCTGCCTGTTCTTCTCCACACTCACAAAGGACTGTGTTGGTGTAAATTTTCTGAGGTTCACTTTGGTTCTGCCAACTCCAGGCTGTAGCCTATGAAGTGACTTCCAAGTAACCTAGTTCTCTCCATCTATTTTAAGAGGTGGGAAGTTCTTTATTTTTCTCTTTATATCAGTGCATTCTCTGCTGGTGTTTTCAGATTCACAGATGTTCCCCAAAAAAACTCCTCCTTGATTTTAGTCTGGGAGGAGAGGGATGGTACTTAAAGTTAGTGTAATTGATCATGTGCTAAGCTTCAAAGCTTAACCAGTATTATTAAACATGAGAGGTTCCAATATGCTTTCTGAGAGAAAAGGCCTTCAAGTTGATCACTGTGCCTTATCCAGGCTGGCCTTGCACTCTCTTGATTTTTCTACAGATAGACAATGTACATACGCCATCACTTCCGAAGTCCTGCAAGAATATTTATTTTGCCTCAGTGACTTCCCTACTTGTGATCCTCCGGAAAAATAAATATGTACACCAGGGAGATGTGAGCGGGTGTGCATATTTTATGTCTTTATTTCTAAAGAGCTACAGCTGCAGCAATGGCAGCTTGCCAACAAGGGACGTGTAAATCAATAGTGACAGCTGATTTTCCAAGAAAGTTCTAGATGCAGCTTTGAAGGAAAAATGGAAAAGACTACGGTATTGCCAAACAGCTTGGGTTTTTTGTAAGTATACTTGCTAGATCTGTTTCAAGAAACATGAAAATCACTCTGATGCAGTGGTGAAAGCATTGGGCTAGGAATAGTAAGATTCATTACCATCAAAGCTACTAGGTAATCTTTAAGCTCTTAACCTTTTCTTTGGCCTTACCTACGACCTAGGGTTTTTGTGAGCACAAGACTGGAGGGGTGGAGGGAATGCTGCCCCAGCTTCCTTGGAGGGACAGTGCAATAATCATTTCATGATTCAATGTACCTTTTCTCAACTCAGCAACAGACACAAATGGATAGTCAGAAACAGTCAATCAAACAAAAACACTTTGGGTATTAATTTATCTGCATAAGTACAATGCATAAGGAAGCCCAGAGGCTTAATCAGAGTAGAATGGGTGCATAAGCGTTGCTTTGCCCCACCTAGGATGTGGTGTGGGGAACTGAGACTGTCTTTTAAAAATTTGTGACATTGTAGCCTCCTTTTTTAGGGATGTGGTGGCGCTGTGGGTTAAACCGCAGATGTCACTGTGCTGCAAGGTCAGAAGACCAGCAGTCATGAGATTGAATCCACATGATAGAGTCACTTGTCCCAGCTCCTGCCAACCTAGCGGTTCAAAAGCATGTAAAAATGTGAGTAGATAAATAGGTACCACCTCAGTGGGAAGGTAATGGCATTCCGTGTCTAGTTGTGCTGGCCACGTGACCACGGAAACTGTCTTCAGACAAATTTTATTTATTTATTTATTTATTTATTTATTTATTTATTTATTTATTTATTTATTTATACCCCGCCCCTCTAGACCATGTCTACAAATGCTGGCTCTATGGCTTGGAAATGGGGATGAGCACCGCCTCCTAGAGTCAGACATGACTGGACTAAATCTCAAGGGGAACCTTTACCTTTTTAAGCCTCCCTTTAAGAGCAACACATAGCACATAGAAAAAGACACATCGGCTGAAATCTTGCTGCATAGCCCCATGTCCGCAATGGTGATGGGGTCGGCAGCAAATTGCCACTGATTAAAGACTCGCATTGAGGATTTCAGGGAGCACACAACTTTGTTGCTTTGCATACAAGTTGCATGCACTGCAAAAACACCTTTATTCAGCAGTGATTTGGCTTTAATCAGTGTTGATTTGCTGCTGATGTTGATTGTCACCACTGCATGCACAGAGCTCTGCAATAGGAGCTTAGGAAAGAAGCAGCTCTGATTAACAAAATAAAAAAAATCTGTGGCACCTGATACTCCCTTGAAAGGACAGTAGTGCTCGAAACTCCACTTGCTTGATGTGCAGAGCTCTCTTGTATGACCTATGTTGCTTCAGAGGTAATGATTCCAGCACCTATTCAATCACCCTTATGCCTAGGTGATCCTGAACAAACCGTTTTGGTCGTCATAACTCCCCATTATCACGGTGACACTGAGAGGTGTTTTGAAACCACCTTCATTGGCTTGCAGTCTGATTCTTGACAATACGATTGATCTGAGCCTTGATTGTTCTCATACAGGGCCAAGCTACATGTTGCCTCAGCTGCACAGTTTGGGGCCTTGAGAGCAGGGTGTGTATTTGTGAGTGCATGTTTACAAACTATGAATGGGAAGCCCCAATCTGGATATTATCTAATATGACAAGTAGGGATTGTTAACCCTTGGTATATTCCTTTGGTTGCAGATTGGGGCTTCATAGCTGTGCATGCCAGGTTGGCAGCCTTGTAAAAAAAGGCCCTGATATTTCAGGGTAAACACCTGGAAATGGAGGGAGTGGGGTATGATGTCACCAGATTATGTCATAGAGATGGTGTAGACACATTGGGAGGGAATCACGTACGACATACATGCAATCATCTTAGAGCTGAGTCACTGTGCCTAGGTGCAAGCTAGGAATCGGTGGAGATGAGTACCCCAGTTTTAAAGACCCCTCACAGACAAAAATCGACCCTTTTCCTCCTCTAGTACTACTAACCCTTTTTGTCTCCTTCCATAGAAGTTCCCTTAGACTTCAGCCAACATCCAGACAGCAGTAATGGGTTGTGGGGTTTTTCGTTTGTTTTTAAAGAAGAAAGCTTGAACTACAAAGCCAAAACTGTGCAGGTATTGTAAGATGCAGTATGACATGCAGTAAATAGAGAAAAGTAATCTCAAAGATAAAGAAATTTCTATATTATTGCTTTCTTTTCTTCTTCTTGAGGGTTTAGGCAGCTGTGGTTCAAAGTAAGGACTATATTTTAACAAGAAAATTTATTCATGTAAGGGACATTACCTAAAACTTTATTTTATTTTATTTACATTGATTGCAAGCTACTCTCCCTAGGGCTGCCATAGTGCCTAATGAGCTGGGTTTTCCTTGGAATCTGTATCGTTCTCCTAAGGATTGTTTGCACAACTGGATGGCCCAGATTTCCAGCAGTCTAACTGGAACAGATAATGGTGGTCAAAGTCCTCTTGATGCAGCTTTACATGACAGAAACTGGATTGGGTGCTGGAAGCATTTAATTTAAAGTAACTGAAAGCTCCCTATCTCCTTCCTTTTAGGTTTCAAGGCACCCTAAAATTTCCTTTTGGCCTGGCAAAGCTTTGGGGAGCCTTGAGACTGGAGGTGGGATGACTTTAATAGTTTTTAAAAAGGGTGTTGCTGGTCCTGATCCTGATTATGGCAATCTGGCAGTGATGTTTTAGCTCTCCAGACTCCCAAAAACATCCCAGGGGCAAAAGGGAACCCTAGGGAGCCTCAGAATCTAGAACAGGGGATAGGACATTTTCATTTACTTGAAATTAAATGTTTCAGGTGCCCAATCCCAGTTGTGCTGTGCAAAGTTACACTGCAAAATTTTGCCCCATGTATCTTTTTAATTCATATATATATATATTTTTTGAAACTACAGCTTAACATTTCTACAAGGATTCCAATGAAGATTGATTCTGGGGCATTGTGGGAAATTTTAAATGATTACTGGTAGCTGTCTACTATGGGTGCAAAGTGAGGGATGCTACGTAGACTCTGTGGCAATTCCGGATCTGCAAAGCACACGGCATGTCTTGATAGGTATCACTGCGAAGGGAATGTTGGAAGGAAGCCAGCTGGGTAAAGGAACATGGACGTTACTACAGCAGGCCCATAGGAGGCAACCCTATGAATTGTCTGCTAACTCGGAAGACGAGAAAACCCCTCAAGCCACTTCTAAGGACCATAACTCCCAGAATTCCCCAGTCAGCAGGACCATCAGCCATCTAGCTTATGGTTATAGGAGCTGTTGACCTCAGCATTAACTTTTTCAAGCTCTTGCAGTGGAAATGGGTTTAGATGGGTTGTATCTCATCTCTACACAACCTACACAAGGCAAAGAGTGTCTTTTCGCGGTCCATCTGGCAACAAATAATTTTGGACAGCAGGCAGGCAGAATGAAACCCACACATTCAGCTTCAACAGGGAAAACAATTTAGCTATACAACCTTAGGAGCCGACAGGGGCAAGAGAGAGGCATGACTGATGTTATTATATGAATATTTGGTATTTACAGAAATAGAATGCAGCAGGCTAGTGCTGAGCATATGACTGTTAAACAGAACAATTAGATAAAAATAGAAAAATCACATTTATTGCTTCAGAAATTCCATTCTGAAAAAGTGTAGGAAAAAGGACTCAAATATAGTTACAGAAGCACCTCAAGAGTTTCTGTGTGTCAGCCCAATTATGTGGGTTTGCCTTTAGCTAGGAGAGGGACTGAAATGACTAGAACAGTAGTATTTTGATTATCAACATCCTCAATGGCCTAAGACAGATTACTTATAACATGTGCTAGCATTTTAACTTCCAACAGATTGATTTTTTTGTATTATTCAGGGATTCATTGTGTAACACTGGGGCCTGTCCTTTTACATTACAGTTCTTCCTCCATCTACGTAGGGGAAGAAAGGGCAGCTAAATGTTTAGCCCAGTGGAGAATCATACTTTGCTTGGTTTGGGCTTGGTGGTGCTAAATGGCCTCCAGTAGCAAACCTGCCTTAAAGAGACCAGGAATGACTTTTTTAAAAAAGGCTACTTTATTTTCTTTTGAAACTTTGCAAAGGAATTCAGCTGATGAATTTTTGGAAAAAGAGAAGAAGCTGTGCCTCTTAGGTGTTCATTCGTCTTTTCTGTGGCACTTAACAAAAACCTTTGGTAATGTTGCAGTTTTGAATTTTTTGGTTAAATTCCTTTCACTGAGCAGCAGAAGTGCAGGGATTCACAGAGTGGAATAGGTTCAAGTTCCCCAGAGTTGATCATCCATTTCTCATTACAGTGGTACCCCGCATAACGGGCGCCCCGTTTAACAACGAATCCACATAGCAATGGGGTTTTTTTTGCATAAAACATCGCTTTGCGACGATCGGTAAGCTGTTTCGCTTACCGATTTTCGCATAGCGATGTTTTCCTAACAGCTGATCGGTGGTTCCAAAATGGCTGCCGGGTAAAAAAAATGGCTGTCCGCAGTGTTTTCGCGCCCATTCCTCGCTTACCGGGCAGCGAAAATGGCAGCCGTATGGAGGATTTTCTCAGAACGGTGAGTTTTTTGCCCATAGGAACTTATTAAACATGTTTTTATGCATTCCTATGGGCTTTTTTGTTCTGCATAGTGACGAATCCGTATAGCGATGATTTTTCAGGAACAGATTATTGTCGCTATGCGGGGCACCACTGTAATTCATACTTACAGTCTCAATAACTCAGTCTGAGATTTTAACAGGAGAAAGGATAAAAATGTTTCATTTACTTAGAGTTGAATAGGTCAAGCAGCAAACTGACTGCTTTCAGCAACAGACTTTGACAGACTAAAGAGAGGGAAATGAAAAATATACAGAGCAAAGAGGCAGGGCTCTCTTTGAGTTCAGAGGTGGGAAAGGAACAATTGATTAGTGCTGGGTAGATTGGCAGTCACCCCCCCCCCCCCAGAATGGTCCCTCTCAGCCAAAGCTTTCAAAGGCAGCATGTGTGCTTGCAAAAAACTTCAACAGGTAAAAACAACAGCCCAGAAAGAAGGAATATTAATCCAGCAATAATCTGTCACTAGAAAGTGAAAAAGCAACACATTCTCTGTGCAGGCTGGAAGCTGTTGACTAGAAAAGCTGACTTAATAGACACTTGACTGATTTTTTAAGCCAAGAGAAAAGTAACTGCAAAGTGTTAGGCAGGTGGCAGCAATGATATAAAACTATAGCAATTACTGCAGTGAATTTAGGGTGTTCCTCATTGTGAAGAAGGACTGATGAGTGTGCCATCCTCAACGAAGCATACCACTGAGGAGAACCAAGGATGTGTAGAAGGGATCTTAGTAGAAATAGAGAAGGATGAGAGAGAGGAGAGGAAAACGGTGGAGATGTCTTTAGCCGAGGACAGAGGGGAGGAGTTAGATCTCATTGTGTGGGAGGAGATAAAAGAAGGGGAAGAGATGGGGAATTTCAGTGTGGTAACAGGCAAGAAAGAGAGAGGCACGAAAGATAAAACAGTGGAAACAGGAGGTGAGGAGGAGTCAGAGGAGATCAAGAGATTGACAAGGGAGTTTCCAAACCTGAGGACTGACGGCGGTTTACTCCCAGACCCTCCTACAGCTAAGCCAGGCAATGTGAAGTTTCAACCGCTGGAATGGACAGTAGTGGTCTACCCCTGCAACCAGTGTGGGGGGAGGAAGGTGATTTGCCCCAGCCCGTTTCAACCAACCACCACGCGAAGGGGACTGGGCGAGACACCCTTGCTGTGGCACGGTTTGCGCGGTGCAGAGCACGCCCTTGCGGGCGATGACAGATCAGGAGCATTTTGGTCCAGCCCCAATGTAAGGAGCGACATTTTCGCTCCAGACGTGTGTTGCAGCTTCGCGCTGTAATAATACGCAGAGTTATCTGATTGAAGACACACACACACACTCTTCTTCTATAACAAGGCACATGTATTATACAAATATATACAAATATACAAACTGGCAGCACTTCGGCGTAGCAGGCAATCAACAGACAAACTGGCAGAGAGGATAGCAGCAAGTGAAAGAAGGAGAAGATACATTCATGTTCACACTATTCACTTATATACAGATACACAGCTTCTTCTGTCCAATCACAGGACACATTACATCATCTTCTCCATGTCAGTGTCACCTCTTCTTCACACGTTGCATCATCTCTTCCTCAGTCACAGTGACTCAGCAGTCACACAGCTGTTCATTATGGCAGCTCATTAATGTTACATTTAATACATGTTCAGGCCTATAAAATTACAATACCTTGACAACGTGAAGGTCCATAGTTATAAGATTTTGCCAGAGTTGAGCATGTTGGATCCGTTTGAACCAGTTGATGTTGAAGTTTCGAAAAATAAAAAGGACTCTGGTTGTTGTGGGTTTTTCGGGCTCTTTGGCCGTGTTCTGAAAGTTGTTCTTCCTAATGTTTCGCCAGTCTCTGTGGCCGGCATCTTCAGAGGACAGCACTCTGTTCAAGTTTTAAAAATGTCTCCGACTCTTATTCCTGCCCAAACAAAGGCACCACCTCTGGCTTTAGGAGAACCTGATTACACTCATGCAGCTAGTCAAAATGACAATTAGTTCATTGCAGTAGTATGAGTTACACTACGCGATCTTGGAAAGCACTTTATTGATACCTGTCTGAGATTTCTTTGCAAGTGCTTTTTCAGTAGCAGTGTCATGCTCACATGTAAAAGATTGTGGAGCAGCTATAGCACTTTCCTAGGTAGATGAATAGACTCCTACACAGGATTTAAGCACAAGAACGTACAGCTTTATCCAGATCAGACCTTTTGTACATCTAAACAGGTGTCACTACTCTTGACTGCCACATAACTGGTGATCTGCTTATTTCAACTGGAGATGTCAATGGCTAAGGTGGGGTCTTTCACATGTAAAACATGTACCTTGAGCTATGATCCTTCCTTAAAAGGAGAGGACTGTCTTGCAGGCTACTGTATTGTGTTACATCCAAAGAATTGAAATGTATTGCAATAGACAAACCTAATCACAATCCTTAACACATTACAAGCAATAGCCAACAAATACTCTTGACATTCAAATGCCCATGTTTCATACATTCATCAGAACATGAAAGAATGTGCTGTCCAGAAGAATTGTAGCATTTCAGAGGTTACAAAATATGCTGCTATTGATACTTTGAAAAGCTTATATTACCACAACAAAGGAAAAGGCACCACTGTAAGGAACGTTGTGTAGTATGCATAACAATTGGGAAACATACACAGTTGTACTAAGCACCCACACAAAACAGAAACGCCTTATCATACAAGATAATCTACAAGATAACCATAGCTGTTGGCCCAAGGGTGACAAACATGAAAAACAGAGCTCAACAGAATTTGCCTGCTCAAGGGTTTCTGTCGTATTACACAAAACCTATTCCTATCATTCTGATAATATTCTCCTTTATGAAGATTGTTCTGGGTGCTTGTAAAACAAGGCTTTATTGGCCCATGTTTAACCCTGGAAGGCACTTAAGTGTCTGCACTAACATGCGAATAAACAATGAATGCTGAATATGTGCAAAAACCTTCCCACTGACTGACCACAACCATATCTTTATAAGATTAGGAGAAATATTGTACTGGTCAGAATGTGAAGCAGGGCTGAAGACCACCTAAATTTTCAGTCAGAGTCAATGTAGTTGTGATTGACTGGATCAGACTGTTATCATGACAAGGTCAAGGTCTAGTGCCTGCACAATGGGAACGATGCCAACATAAGTACCAAATTGCCATTGACAGAGAGCATTATTTTTCAGTTTTGCATATGGTTTTGTCTCATGGTATGCAAGCTTTGTGCACCTTAAAACTGAAAAAGGAAGTCTTTAATTAAGGGCAACTTGCCACTGATAGTGACGTTACTCCTGTTGCACAGGCAAAAGTGTGCAGCAGGATTTCAGCCAGTATGAAAAGAGCAAATGCAGGAAAGTGTAACCTTTTCCATCCTATTATGATCTGAACAACCCTTCCCACCCTCTATTTGGCACCAATGGAAGCTTTCCTTTTGCTACAACCAGCAACTACAGGGGGAGATTATTTATTGGGACCATACTGTGTGTGCTATGGCGGGAGGAGAGAATCTGCACTCTCCATGCCACAGTTCTTTCCTACGTAATGCTGCCATTTCAAACACTGAATGTGCGCATGAATTGCATTCAGACAACTGACATCATATCTCATTCTACAGACTGACTCTTTCACACAAACACAAACACACACAATCACAGGAAAGGATGGAAGTAAATTGCATACCCATCTGGCTTATACAAAATAATGGTTTTGCTGTGCATTTGCCCTAAATAAAACAAGATACCCTATATCATTACAAAAAAACTGATTGTGTTACTATTCTAAATGTTCTTCTTCAGTAATAGTGACGAAGGAAATGTGTTAGCAATATCAAACATTTATATTTCTGAATTCCACTGAACAGTGGTTGTCTTAGAACCACTTTTTCTTTCTTAATGACTTCTAGCCCTATGAGGAGGCTAAAATTAGAGCATTACTTTAGAAAATCATTTTAGAAGTGAGCCACTTAAAACTGAACAAGAGTTAGAGCAAACGAAAAAAAATGATTGCAAGATAATAAGGAATTAAGCATGCCCCCTTTTTTTCTTTTCCATTTTAGCTTTAATTTTTAGCAAGATGGAATACATTTCCATTAACCTTAAGGATTCAGTTTTCAAGCAATATTAATAACTTCTGGCTGGATAGATCAATGGTTTAGGTATCTGGCTGCAGAGCTAGAGGTTGGGAGTTTGATTCACTGTGCCTCCTGCACGTACAGCCACTCTATGTGGCCTTGGGCAAGCCGCACAGTCCCAGGGCATACCCAGAAGAAGGGAATGGCTAACCCCTTCTGAGTACTCTGTACCTAGAAAATTGTGAAAAGGGTCATCATATGTCCGAATTGCTTTGACAGCACACAATTATTAATCATTTATAAAGTACTGTAACACAAAAAGAAACTCTCTGAAATGAATCACAGATTGCTTGATGCATTTTTGGAAGATGCGAAGTCTGGATTTTTAATAACTTCCAGTGCTAGCATGGGGAATTGACACAATTTGACAGACCTGTGGAAGATAAAGCCAAATGAAAATAAATTCAGCTATGTTCAACACTGCACACTGTCTACTTGGAGTACTAGTGGCAGAAAGGGAAGACTTAGTGCAATGATACTGTTAGGAAAGTTTAGAATCTGTTCAGCCGGATGTACAACTCTGCAAAACCCATTCCAGATGTTGATTTTCCCTGTGTCACAGCAGCACCTGTAAGTGGACTGTTACCAAACTGTTTCCCTTTCTATCGATGCTGTGCAAGCTTTGAAAGTGGGTTTGTGCGGGCATCGATTTTGCGTGAATCATTAAATAGTTCTGTTAACATCTCAGAGAATGTCAACGGGTATTCTAGATTATTGGTGCATACAAAACGTGTGCCTGATTCTCCCTGTGTGGGGTGGTGGTGGTGGTAGGCAATAGAGTGAGGAAAAAGGAAGTAAGCAATGGAGCAAAGTGGGAGAGGAAGAGGAAGGGGAAAGGGATGCCAAGAAGGGGACATAAGGACCCCAAGCATGGAAAGATTCTTCAAAAGCTTGAGGCGTGGCCATCTTGAAGCATTGTAAAATCTTTCTTCTTTAGATATTAAGAGATCCCTAAAGCTGTTTTATTTGCGGGTTGGCATCCATTGCTAAGAGCCAGTTTACATTTGGGTTGTGCTATATCTGCCCAAGTCAACTTCATCTCCTCCGTTCTGTAGAAACTAGCTGAGTTTCCCCAAGATTATGTTGTTGTTGAGTGAGACAGGATCTCCATTTTAGATTGTAATGATGATTGATCTTCCTGCCATCCTGGATTGTTCCATTCTGAAAAGAGCCAGTCGGAGAATATCTGTTGCGTAAGACAGTACAACTTGGAGAATATTTGGCAGAGCAAAAATCTAGGCACTGGGGGTTGTATTCAGCCAGGCACGACTCTCATGTTTGCATTTATCCTATATTGGTCTTCTGAAATCTAATCAAGCTTTTAGCCGTATCTCAGCTGGAACACTGTGGCTTTCTGACCATGTGCCACATTCAGTGTGAAGAGGCATATTTCCTCCCACCCCTGCCAGGCCTGAAAGTGCTACATGTGGTTCGATCCAACTGTTTTGATGAGAACGTAGAGAGACTATGTCTGATTTCTTTGCTAAAAATGCCTGGAACCTTTAGCACCTTTCTCTGGGACACCGTGAAACCAGTCCTGTGCAAGAAGGGGTTGTGAAGCAGTCAAAAAACTAATGCTCTGCTATGTTCTGCATGGCTTTTTTGGAAGATGAGGAGCAGAACTACCTGCCTCAGCAGGAGGAAGCTGGGACAGAAGGAGGACTGGAGGACCCTGCTGACAGCTCCCTTCCACTAGCAATGACAAATCAGATAGAGCCTGGCCTCACCCAGGAAGACTCAGTCCCTCCAAGAAACTATGACATCTTGATAGAGAAGCATACCACCACTCAAGTGAGCTCTATGACTCAAGAGAACACAACAGAAATGGTTAGCATTTCTAAGGTATCTGGCTTTGTTGATCACTGCAGTATTCCCTGCCTCATGTCTGCAAGAGCCCCTGCTGAACAACTTGATTTTTTAATGACTGTACTTCTGTCTACTCCCTGTTTGACTTGTCACCTTGGAATGTAGATGGTTTATGGACTGGCTCTGATTTCTAACTACTTTTTGCATGCTGTGTGGAATGGTTTATGACCATTCTGTGTTTTGACCCAGACTGGCCTTGGACTCTGTAGAACTCCTGCCTGCTAGCACTTGTTGCCTTCAAACACAACATGACATAGAGAGTTGACAGATAACATGGCCAGACTCTCACAGGATGCACAAAACAGCACTTTTAGAGTTACAGTTTGCAAAATCTGAACTTGATACCTGAGATCTGGAGAAGCTCCAGATGGCTCTGATTTACCTTAGACAACACCATGAATTCAGTAACAAAACTCACATGTTCTTTCAAGAGCCCTCAAGAAAAAAAAGCCACAGCAACTTGACTGTGGCTGTTAAATGTAATAACAGAGAGCTGCTCTTCAGTCCCAAAGAGATAAGCAAAACATTTGCACATTTTTATAGCGAATGGTGTCACTTTGACCCAAATCTCCAAGGAGATAGCAACAGTTTCTTTGAATAGGCTTCTCCTGAAGCCAACCTATGACATCCGTATGGGGGATTTGAAAAGAACACTGACTGAGAAGAAGATCATAGAGGTTTTAAAAAAAATAAAATAAAACTGGGGGAAAATCCCAAGTTTGATGACTTCTCAGAGAAGTTCTTTGATATTTTGTCTGATGCAATCATCCTCTACCTAGTCCTCCTCTACATTGAAGTTTTAAGTGGAGGGTATCTTCCTAACAGTTGGCACATCTCAAGATTGGTTGCTGTCCCTAAAAAAGGCAGCTACTTGATAGAACTGGCAGCAAATAAGTTGGCTGCATTGTTGAACCAAGATTTTAAAATCCTGAGGGCTATCCTGGCAAACAGTTTCAACAAATTTATCATTCAATATATTTCTTTTGATTAAGTAGATTTTATGCTATACCGTCAACGAGCAGAGGCCATCCTCTGCATCCTTAATATCATCCACCATTCTAAAACAACCGATTGTCCTGTCCTCAACCTCTCATTGGATGCTCTCAAGGCATTCTGGAGTGTGGAGCTGTGGTACTTACTTCACCTCCCTCTTAAATTTAACTATGGTGAGTGTTTTTTCCCTTTTTGCAACGCTGTACCAGGGATCCTGGGCATATCCTTATCCAGAAGTCAGGTCTCTCAATCTGTCCATGGCCAGGAGAGACCAGAAGGGCTGCTCTTCACCTTTCTGACTTTTTGCTATTGGCATTTTTCTCCTTGATGATTTGGTTCATTTCCACCCTGACATTGAGAGGGCCCAGTAAATAATCAGATGCACAAAAGACTTCTATGCAGATTTTCTGCCTTTCAGATTCTTCCTTTCAGATAAGTAGTTCAATTTATTAGAAATGGTGGAACCATTCCAAAGACTAGAATACAGTGAGGTCTGCTAGCCCCATAGTTGTCACCCATTCCTTGAATAGCAGATCATCCCGTTTGCCAGGGGTGTCAAGAAGGCACAGGGAGAAAACTGGTGCATGGGGGGTTATGCAGGATCACAAACCTGTTTATTCAGGAGGTTCCCATTGAGAAAGTGAGCTTCTGAGCTATGCTGATTGACCTGCAAATGTCATAGCTTCAAGCAGCACAACTCAGATAATTCACCATGAGACTACAGCAAGTGCAACAGACCCCACCCCTCTCACCCACTTTGAATAGTGATGAATGGCTCCTTTCCCAATTTTGAATCAATCAGTTGTTCCACATCCAGTTCTAACTGTTGCTTCCTGTCCCACATATAGATTTCTCAGAGGGTAGAAAAGGTGGTCAGGCACTCCCATTTCTTTAACAACTTGCCATTGTTTGCTGTGGTCCACACAGTCAAAGGCTTTTGCATAGTCAATGAAGCAGAAGTACCGTAGATGTTTTTCTGGAACTCTCTGCTTTCTCCATAATCCAGCGTATGTTAGCAATTTGGTCTCTAGTTCCTCTGCCCCTTCAGAATCCAGCTTGTACTTCTGGGAGTTCTCGGTCCACATACTGCTGAAGCCTACCTTGTAGGATTTTGAGCATAACCTTGCTAGCGTGTGAAATGAGTGCAATTGTACAGTAGCTGGAGCATTCCTTGGCACTGACCTTCTTTGGGATTGGGATGTAGACTGATCTTTTCCAATCCTCTGGCCACTGCTGAGTGTTCCAAACTTGCTGGCATATTGAGTGTAGCACCTTAACAGCATCACCTTTTAAGATTTTAAATAGTTCAACTGGAATGCCATCACCTCCACTGGCCTTGTTGTTAGCCAGGCTTTCTAAGGCCCACTTGACTTCACTCTCCAGGATGTCTGGCTCAAGGTCAGCAACTACATTGTCTGGGTTGTCCGGGATACCCAAATCTTTCTGGTATAATTCCTCTGTGTATTCTTGCCACCGCTTCTTGATATCTTCTGCTTCTGTTAGGTCCCTCCCATTTTTGTCCTTTATCATGTCCATCTTTGCACAAAATGTTCCTTTCATATTTCCAATTTTCTTGAACAGATCTCTGGTTTTTCCCTTTCCATTATTTTCCTCTATATCTTTGCACTGTTCATTTAAGAAGGCTCTCTTGTCTCTTTTTGCTATTCTTTGGAAGTCAGCATTCAGTAATCTGTAACTTTCCCTATCTCCCTTGCATTTTGTTTCCCTCCTCTTCTCTGCTATTTGTAAGGCCTCGTTGGACGGCCACTTTGCTTTTTTGCATTTCCATTTCTATGGGATGGTTTTTGTTGGTGTCTCCAGTACAATGTTATGAGCCTCCATCCATAGTTCTTCAGGCACTCTGTCCACAAAATCTAGTTCCTTAAATCTCTTCTTGTCACGTTCCCGGGGGTTACAACAGCCGAAGTCCAATAAACCAGTCCAGGGTCAAGAATACCAAGAATGCAAAGCCAATGTCCATAAATCAACTCACAGAAGGAAGTCCAGTGTCAAAGTCCAGAGTCCGATACACAGCGTAGTCCAGAGTCAGAGTCCGAAGTCCAATACCAGCGTAGTTCAAGGGCAGAGTCCAGAGTTCAGGGTCAGGAATCCGATACAAGAAACGTGGATGCAAGCCAAGGTTTTGACTCCTTGCTTCCACAGAATTTCTGGCTTCACTGGGAGCTGTTTTATAGTAAAACAGCTTCTTGAGCTGCTGGAAAGCTTTCTATCCTGTTAATACTCAGGACTAGATGCACGTAGGTTTCTGTGGACAGCCTTTGAGCGATCCTCTAATCTTCTGGTCCTAAGTCTTTCCCAAAGCCTGCCCCAAAGCCTGTCTGCTGTGGAAGGAGAATCTGGAGGCGGTTCAGGTGTTTCTGATCTCTCCACATTCTCTTCAGCCACAGTTAACCCTTTGGG
Organism: Pogona vitticeps; assembly: GCF_051106095.1. NCBI lineage: Eukaryota > Metazoa > Chordata > Lepidosauria > Squamata > Agamidae > Pogona > Pogona vitticeps. Next base: position 38,334,439 of record NC_135788.1, on the reverse strand, counting down.
TTCCAGGTCTTCGGAAGCACTCATGACACTTCTTCACTTCCACTGTGTATTCGTAAGGGATTTGGTTTAGATTATACATGACTAGCTCAGTGGTTTTTCCTACTTTCTTCAGTTTAAGCTTGAGTTTTGCTGTAAGAAGCTGATGATCAGAGCCACCATCAGCTCCAGGTCTTGTTTTTGCTGACTGTATAGAGCTTCTCCATCTTTGGCTGCAGAAAAGATAATCAATCTGATTTCCATATTGCCCATCTGGTGATGTCCACGTGTAGAGTTGCCTCTTGTGTCATTGGAAAAGAGTGTTTGTGATGACCAGCTTGTTCTCTTAAAAAAACTCTATTAGCCTTTGCCCTGCTTTGTTTTGAACTCCAAGGCCAAACTTACCTCTTGCTCCTTTTATCTCTTGACTCCCTACTTTAGCATTCCAGTCCCTTATAATGACAAGAACATCTTTCTCTGGTGTCAGTTCTAGAAGGTGTTGTAAGTCTTCACAGAATTGGTCAATTTCAGCCTCTTCTGCATTGGTGGTTGGTGCATAAACTTGGCTTACTATGATGTTGAAAGGTGTGCCTTGGATTTGTATTGAAATCATTTTATCATTTTTGAGATTGTATCCCAATACAGCTTTTCCCACTCTTTTGTTGACTATGAGGGCTACTCCATTTCTTCTACGGGATTCTTGCCCACAATAGTAGATATGGTAGTTGTCTGAATTGAATTCACCCATTTCTGCCCATTTTAGTTCACTGATGCCCAGGATGTCAATGTTGATTCTTGCCATCTCCTCTTTGACCACATCCAGCTTACCAAGGTTCATAGATCTTACATTCCAGGTTCCTATGCGGTATTTTTCTTTGCAGCATCGGACTTTCCTTTCACTTCCAGGCACGTCTTCAGGTCCCTTGTTCAAGTGCCTCCTGTCTTTCTTCTCTTATAGTCCTACTCTCAGGTACAGTAGAAAATGACAAAATGAACAGACTTTCTCTCCTTCAGGCCATACTTTCTCCTGTCTTGATGAGAGTGACTTTGTCTTCCTCACAGAACCCCACCCCCAAGAATTTATCTGTCTTTACTTGGTTCCAGGCTGTTGTATGAGATCGGGGGGAAAACTTGGAAGAGATGAAATAGGATTTGATGGTTCAACTGCTGCCTTTCATGCACTGAATTTTATGAGAGGTCAAGAGGATACCATCTTACAAAGGTCTTTGGGCGGCTTATATGCACAAATTGATCACAGTTTGTGCTTTGGCTGTTGGGTATTATTTTATGCACTTTGTTTTCTTTCCAACTCTAATGAATACTTATATAAACATATCATACTCTGTCCTCCAGTCTATTCCAGGCAGAATAGAATGTAAATATCTTCTCATATGGAAGGAATATTTGCATCCTTCTACCCTTGAAATTGCCATATACCTTAGCAAAGTGGAAGAACGGGAAGATAAAATTGGAATTAATAAAAATGGAGATACTCTTAATTTCTATTTCTGTTGCTGTTCAGTGGAATACAGTGGTGCCCCGCATGATGACGATAATCCATTCTCCTGAAATAGCTGTTAAGCGAAATCGTCATCATGCAAAAAACAATTCCCCATTGGAATGCACTGAAACCCATTTAATGCATTCCAATGGGGAAAATACCTGGTCGTCCAGTGAAGATTGCCCACAGGAAAGCCATTTCCGAGCACCAATCAGCTGTTAAAATGGCTACCCTGTGAAGCATGGGTCTGGAAAACATAGGGCAACCATTTTAGGAACCCGACGATCAGCTGGAAAAATAGTTGTCTTGCGAACAAACGGTTCGTGAAGCACGGACCTAATTGTCGTGAAGTGACAATCCCCCATTGAAATGACTGTTTTGCAAATTGCTATAGCGATCGCAAAAAGTCATCGTCCTGCGCATTCGTCGTTTAGTGGGGTCATCGTCATGTGGGGCACCACTGTATACTATGACAGGTCTCTTTTTGAAGGGTTATATAGAGAACAAGATGGCGACAGCAGCCACAAAATTAAAAGATGCCTGCTTCTTGGGAAGAAAGCAATGGAAAACCTAGACAGCATCTTAAAAAGCAGAGACATCACCTTGGCAACAAAGGTCGGCATAATCAAAGCTATGGTTTTTCCAGTAGTGATGTACGGAAGTGAGAGCTGAACCATAAAGAAGGCTGACCGCCAAAGAATTGATGCTTTTGAATTGTGGTACTAGAGGAGACTCTTGAGAGTCCCCTGGACTGCAAAGAGAACAAACCTATCCATTCTGAAAGAAATCAACCCTGAGTGCTCAGTGGAAGGATAGATCCTGAAGCTGAGGCTCCAATACTGTGGCCATTTGATGAGAAGAGAAGACTCCTTGGAAAATACCTTAATGTTGCGAAAGTGTGAAGGCAAGAGGAGAAGGGGACGACAGAGGACGAGATGGTTGGACAGTGTCATCAAAGCTACCAACATGATTTTGACCTAACTTAGGGAGGCAGTGGAGGACAGGAGGGCCTGGGTGCTCTGGTCCATGAGGTCACGAAGAGTCGGACAAGACTTAATAACTAAAAACAGCAATAGAGAACAAGAAGAAGGGAGAACAGGGGAGTGGCTTTGGAGTTGTTCATCACCAGTTAGCATGTGGCTGAAAGATTGAGCAGACACATAAGGTCCTTCAGGGCTAAATGCACTGTTAGTTTTAACTACAGCAGAGCTACTGAAATCAATGGAATTTGTTCTAGTGGCGACCTTATATGTCCCATTCATTTCAATTGGCCTCTCCTTGTTGGGACTAGTACTGAACAGCTGTCTTTTTGAAAAACAAGGTTCTTATAGTCTTAATGCTAATTTTACTTGGTTTTCTTGAATAGAAAAAGGCATTTATACTACTTTTTAAATATTTTATGGTTTTCAAAACTATTTTCTAAACTACCCAGAAAAGGATTTGTCTTTTCATTCTTTGTAACAGACCATACATAAAGATGGTAAAGATGATATAACAACACTTAAATTCTACCATCCCAAATCCTTAGATTAATTGTTAAAGGTGGTCGAAATGACTAGATAGGCGGGGTATAAATACAATAAATAAATAAATAAATAAATAAATAAATAAATAAATAAATAAATAAATAAATAAATAAATAAATAAATGGTAAAGGTTCCCCTTGACAATTTTTGTCCAGTCGTGTTCAACTCTAGGGGGCGGTGCTCATCCCCGTTTCCAAGCCATAGAGCCAGCGTTTGTTCGGAGACAGTTTCCGTTGTCACGTGGCCAGCGCGGCTATACACGGAACGCTGTTTATCTTCCCACCGAGGTGGTACCTATTTATCTACTCACATTTACATGCTTTCGAACTGCTAGGTTGGCGAGGAGCTGGGACAAAGCGACGGGCGCTCACTCCGTCGCGTGGATTCAATCTTACGACTGCTGGTCTTCTGACCCTGCAGCACACAAAGGCTTCTGTGCTGCCCGCAGTGCCACCATGTCCCTAATTGTAACTGTTAAGTTTTCCTAATTTAAACAGCAGACAAACATTGCTGGCTTTGCTTCTATATACTCTGATAGATTCTAGTCCAACATCAGTGAATAGATGGATTTATAATTAAAAATAATTATGTGTCATTAAGTTGATTCCGACTTATGTCAGTCCTTCTGTGGGTTTCTAGGTATAGAGTACTCAAAAGAGATGTACCATTTCCTTCTTTTGGGAACGCTCTGGGACTGTGTCACTTGCCCAAGTCCATGCAGCCTGGTTTTATTCCCAAGAGCTACTGTGAATAATTGAACTCTTGATCTCTGGCACTGCTAAAATTTATTTATCCCTAGGGTGCCCTAAAGCATGCACTGGAAACAAAATGTACACAGGTTCTTTTTCATTTTTTATGATCTTAGTGAAAAATTTTAAAATGAAACTATGAGATAGTTCATATTTTAAAAAATAAAAAAATTCTATGAAGCATTTTAAACTACAGTACTGGAAATTTCATTATTATCCTAGTTTTATGCACTACAAATATATCCAGATTTTAAAAAAAGTACTATGGAGCTGTGATGTTGTCCTCGGATGCATACATAGCTGTTGGCAGTGTTAATGGCCTCTGCTTTTTTTTCAATTAACTGACTTGTCTACTTAGATTTATTAATTTTGTTGTCCTCGAGCTGAAGAGGAATATGTTTGTTCTCACCACACCAGCATGACCTAATTATTTTGTCAGAATGTATCAAAACTTGAGCCAGAATATCAGTATTAACTGTACCTACAGCAATCTCTACAAGTGAAATGACAACATAGGAAAGGGAGCACAACTTCTCTATTGGATAGCAATGTTGTGACGTCATTCTTTTCTGGGTGAATTTCATATTACAAGTGTATACACACAATGCAGTCTTATGCATGCCTATCTGAAGAAAGTTCTGTTAATTTCAACGAGCTTTACTCATGAACAAATATACATAAGATTGCAAACCAATACATCATAGCTGCCATTACTGTCTGCTGTGGGAGGACAGAGTTTGTCCTGGAATGAGAAAAGTCTATTTGCTCATTGTCATAGGAATAGCTGTAGTTGAAGTGACATCCAGGTGGTATCCTGCTTCATTTAATTTTAACTTACATATCAACAACATGGTGGATAGGTTAATGGGACTACATTTTTCCCCACGAGACTAGGTGGAAAGGCTATTTCAGTATTACTTTATGCAGATAATACCCTGTTAATATCTCATACTCAAATAGGACTTAGAAGATTATTGAAACAATTTAGAAACTATTGTAAGGAAAATTCCCTTCAAATCAACTATGAGAAAACCAAAATCATGGTTTTCAACCGAAGACCTCAGGCTTATAAATTGTCAATGGATGGGAGAATAATAGAACAGGTTATAAATATTTTGGCATGATGTTCCACCAGTCAGGTTCCTAGGCAGCTCAGACTGACTTTGCAAAGCAGAAAATTGAAAAAGCTATGTTTGGTGTATTTAAATTCTATAGAACTAAAGGAGGGCATTTGGTCCCACTCATTTGTGAAATTTACAAAATCAAGCTACTTCCTCAGATCCTGTATTATGGCACTGAAATATGGGGAACTGGAAACCTAACCTCCCTAGAAGTAATCCAAAATAAATTTGCTCGATTACTCCTGACAGTCCCCCTTTCAAACCCCTCAGCATTTCTTAGATTAGATCTGGTAAGTTAATAAGTCTATAAGTTAATAATTAATTACTGGCTGAAAATTTTGTTCATCACTCAGTCAGAATTTTTAATAGCATCATATGGGGAGATGAATTTTGGATCGTGGAGACTTTTTGCACTGCAACTAGTTGCTAAACTTGGATTCTCTGAAGAGTATGTGAGATACCTTTGCCTACCCGCTGCAAACAGAGATTGTCCGACCACTGGGTTCAAACCGATTTTGGTTTGTTAGGTACCCTAAAAATGGCCCCCTTATATAAGAACATTTAACCCTTGCCTTTAAATCTTCCATCTTATTTTGCTGATTTAATAAGTTTTGATTATAGAAAAACTTCTACTTGAGCACGTTTTGATATGTTGCCACTAGCCAGTTTATTAGGATGCTATACACAAATTCCATATAACGAGAGAGTTTGCTCTTGTGATAAAAAAATCAGTGGAGAATTTGGGACATGTAGTGCTCTACTGTCCACTTATTAGAGACCTATTGCAAAAGACTACTCAACCCTATTTTACAAAAATATTTTAGTAATTCTGAACAAGAAAAGCTCTAGATCCTACTTTTTGACAGAGACAAATTTGTCACTTTCCGAATGGCATGGTTTATCCCTACATTGTTAAAAATGAAATCTGTATCCCCCACCTCTATCAATTAAAGTTAATACTTAAGTAACTTCAGCTTTGGGGTTATTCCCCTCGCGATAAGTGTTTGCTGCTGGCATTGGTTAATGTCTTCCATCTGCATTTGTCCTCTCCTTAGATGTTAAAACTTTGTGCTATAATAAAAATCAACTTGTTTGATTCTAAATGGCTTTTAATATTTTATTGTACTATATTGTAATGGACTATATTATATTGTTTATATTGTTTTATCTGATGTATGTTGCAATGGCCTGTGTGCCATGCAATAAACTTATTTTGCTTGCTTCATTTGCTTCACTTCAAATGTTTTTAAAGGGTTTATTGCATTTGTAGACAGTTGAATGATTCATTATTTGCATGGCTGATTTATACTGTCATATGAAATCATTCACTTATTTTTGTTCTGACTTATATACCATCCCATAGTGCTAAAGCACTCTCTGGGCAGTTCACAACATAATTATGCAAACAAAACTTAGCGTCCCGCCCCAGCGAGCAGGGTACTAGTTCCACATATAGATCTATACAGCTGTATTCATGCCATATATAAACAAAATAAAATACCAACCAAAGAACAGTGTTTTGCTCCAGGCTTAGGTAAGTGTCATAATTTTAAGAAAATTGGAAAGTACAGGCATTAAGAAACTGAACTTTGCTTCAGTATTGGGTGCACCAATATTTGTAGTGTTAAAGCAGGGTTAAAACAGTAATCCTAGTTCAAGAAACCTGATTTTTGATGAATTACTTTGCCCATTATCCCTCACTAGTGACCAGATGGGCTAAAAGCTGATGGGAATTAGAATTCAACAATTTCTGGAGGGTTACAGGTTCCTCTGTCTGGACCTAGTTCATGGTTCAAAGGACAATTTTTCATACCTTTATACATCTCCAAACTAAAGGATTGGATCGGAGAAACACAATTACTTGCCAATGATAGTTGCAAAATATCAGTAAAGTAGCAAATGATACCAGTCTTTTGTAGGCTATCATCAAGTAAAAGAGATGTTTTGCTGAGCTTGAGCTTCAAAGAGCTCTGCACACCACTTGTGACTATGACTGACAATGCAAGCAGAATCTTCCGTGCTATTTGATCTGAAGAAAAGCATTGTTCAGCTCTGTATTAATTGCACTACCAAAAGAGAAGCATTTTCCACATGACATCTGTTGTCCAGCTGAACAGAGAAGCATTTAGTATAGACTATGGGTAGGAATAGGCCTTCCTCAATTCCAAACCCTTCTCTGAACAGAAATTGCAGTCTTCACATTTCTTGTAAATTCTGCAATGCATTGCAATGCAATCTTAAGCAAATGGTTTGTTGAGCTTATTATTCAGTAGGAATTGCAAACTTTGGCAGTTTCTTTTCTTGGTGATGTAATGAAGGTTGAGATCATCAACATTGCAAGATTGATTCCTGTTCTGTAGATCTGAATTAAAAAGATTCACTAAATCGTCCTACTTGTCTTCAGCTCTAACACTTTTGCAAAAAAAGTGTCCAGGAGTTTTCCTAATATGTTTTGTTTTTGTTTCTCATATATAAGCTCAATAAATAAATAAATAAATTCTCATATTGAATTTTGGATTTCTGTATAGCTAGGCCAGGGTTAATATCTAATACAGTGGTACCTCGCTAGACGACGACCCCGCTAAATGACAAATCTGCATAACAATGACTTTTGCAATCACTATAGCGAATCACAAAACAGTCATTCCAATGGGGGATTTTTTGCTGGATGTCGATTAGGTCCGTGCTTCGCGAACCGTTTGTTCACAAGACAATGATTTTTTCCGATGATCGCCGGCTTCGCAGCTGATTGGCACTCGCAAAATGGCTTCCCTATGGGCAATCTTCGCTGGACGACGAGGTATTTTCCCCATTGGAACGTATTAATCCGAGTTTCAATTCATTCCAATGGGGAAATGGTTTTCGCATGACAACGATTTCGCTAAATGGCTATTTCAATGGGATGGATTATCGTAATCATGCGGGGCACCACTGTATAATAAATTCTGTTTGTCTCTTCAGTCAGCTTCTTAATGTTACTAGTCTAAAGTGTGATATTAGAGAATTGTAAATATCAAAGAATTCTTGCTATCCAGCATGAGAACACATAGTACACCTCTTGCCTTCCTGATCTTGTTCTCTATGTTATAGAGTGTTCCTCAGAGGAGAAAGATCTGGGTGACCTGCCTCAGCAGAAGGAACTTGGACAGAATAATGTTTCTCACCCAAATGCACCCTTCCAAAGGTCCAGGAGATGGAGGTTGTGTCTGGCCCTTCCAAGAGACTCTATCCCTCCAAGTGATGAAGAAGGCTTTGAAAGGGAATGAACATGAAAATATGCGTATAGATAAAAGTGTTGGATCAAAGAGCACAACAGAAATAAAAGGCACATTTCTAAGGATGGCCCATCCATATCAAATAATTCAGTATCTACAACCGAATAAAGGAAGCACCTATACCATGGACAAATAAACACAGCTCACAAGTTGCTGAAGTCAGCATACTTATCTGCCCTGCTCTCTGTTCTCAACCTTGCTTTCCTGCCTAATTGATTTCTTGCCGATTTCACCTGAATGGTTTAACAACATTGCTTCTGGCCAGCTTCCCTGCTTGGACCTTTAACCGGATATGTGAATGATTTATGGACTGATTCTAGGTCTGAACTGTGACTTTGTCTCTGCACAAATATTAGACTCTAATAATGACTTATTTGTGCCTTGATTCAGACTGGTCTTGGACTTCCTTTATGAAGTTTGACTTCTGCCTCAATGGAACTTACAACTGTAAAACAGGACAGTGCATGTTAAAGGAGTCATGAAACTTTGCTGGTTATCAATTTCTGTACATTGCTCAGACCACAATTTTTCTTTGGCTTCCCTAATTTTGTTTGACACGTTCTTCCAATTATGTCTGTCCCATTTTCCAATTATATCTCTCTTCCATTAGCAATACTATTTATTTTGTCGTCTCTTCTTTTACATCTCTACTTTCGAGGTTGGCTGGTCACATTAACTAATACAGTGGGGTCTCGACTTACGAACCGCTCTCATAGGAATTATATGGACTCGACTTACGAACTTAGATTCGAGTTACGAACTCTTTTTTCCCCTTTTTTTAAGGCTAAGTCATCTTAGGATAAAAGGAAAAAAGAAAAAATATCCCCCTCTAGTGGCAGAAGGCAGAATAGCAGCTTCCCATTAGTTTCTATGGACGAAAAGAGCAGATAGGGATTAAATGGTTTTCAATGCATTCCTATGGGAAATGCAGATTCGACTTAAGAACTTTTCGACCTGAGAACTGCCTTCCAATACGGATTAGGTTCGTAAGTCGAGACCCCACTGTACTCATATCAGCTTAGAATAAATCACATTTATTTCTGATCTATTAAAGTACAAGATCTTATTGATGCCTTCACAAAATCCTTCCTTGACAATGGTGTATACAGTGGGAGCATTTCCCTTTTTAATTTATGGGTTTTTTCTCCTTTCCTTTTTTTGCATTTTCTTTGATTTGAAGCAAATATCATAAAGGCAGGATTATGATCTGCATTTACATCAGATTCAAGCCTTACATCAGATTCAAACCTATTTACGGTTTTAGTTAGTTATATATAATATTGTCTGAATTTAAACCATTTATATTTTCATTCTAGTAAATATGTTGTCTTTTTCTATGTTAAAACCCTGTATTCTCATTATCAAAGGATATTGTTTATGGATTAGGATTTATTTTTTGTCTTTGTGTATACCTATTCCTTGGGCAGATTCACCCCAATAAAAATCCCATATTCAAATGATCTGTGTGTTTGTCCTTTTAATTTTTCTCACTTTATTGTGGATTTTTCCTGCGTCATATATTTTTCTGCATTCTAGGTTCTTAATCTAATTTGCAATCCAAAGGTTCTTAACACCTTCTTGACATCTAAAACCTACCAGGGACTGAGGGCCTTGTAGTTGGAAGATACCGTGCACTTGTTTTTCCTTCCTTTCCACATCCTAGTGCTAAGGTTATTTATGATGTCATTGTCTACCTTTCACCCACAGTTTTCCATACTGAAGCCTGACTAGCATCCCTTGCAATTAGCCTTTGGTTGATACTGATATTGTTGCTGCCCAATCTCCAGGTCAGGTTCCTCTGACCAAAGCCATTAGCCAGAAGTCAGGTTACCTAACCACCACCTGATACTTTCTATGACTGAAGTGTATGACAGTGTATTCATCAGAGTCGTTTCAGAGGCTGAACCTCTGTACAACTATATTATTAATAATATTTAATAAAAATACAGCCAGACACTAAAATTGCAAATAATATATTACCATCAAAGTGACAATCAGGTCATCTATTTAGTAGTATATTAACTTGGTCTTTTTGCTTAAATCAGAGGAAAGGAGAATGAAAGGTCCTTTTACTTTTAGGTTGACATGTCAAATAAATAAATAAATCAGTCAGTCTGTCAAATCAATCAATAAAAAAGAAGTCAACAGTTATGATGGACTGTCAGGAACAAAAAACCTTGAAATTGCCTTTAACTAATAAACTCAGACTGGAGTATATAAGCTGAAGTTAGCTGCTGCTCATCATTTCCCTAAAATGATCTGGTACTTTCTGTACAAAAATACCAATCATTTGCAGAAAAAAAATTCTCAGTTTCTGTCTCTTTTTTTGTCCCTAAACAGGCTTCAGATAGACCCTTCCTGTTTTTCAAATATAAGGCTTCTGAGGAGTGTGAAGCTTCTAGTTGTATGGGCAAGGAACACAGCTTCAAACACTTTATTTTACAGTAAAACTGAGTGATACAGCAACCTTACTTGTGCAACACAACTTCCCTTCTGTTATGTGATTTTAGAAATCTGCTGGCAGAAGGATCAGTCAGCATAAGGTGCTCTTCTGGCTAAGATCAGCAAGTGTAAGAACCAAAAAGGAGCAGGAAAACAATCAAGCCAAACCAAAAAACCCTTCAGCCCACGAACACTGTTATTATGCCAGCACAATACAGTGGTGCCCTGCATAGTGACGATAATCAGTTCCGGATAAATCGTCGCTACCCGGAATCGTTGCTATACGGCGCAAAAAATCCCATAGGAATGCATTAAATCCTGTTTAATGTGTTCCTATGGGGGATAAACTCACCGCTAAGTGGAAATCCTCCATACGGCCGCCATTTTCGCCGCCTCGGCAAGCGAGGAAACCAAGCGAAAATGCTGCGGGTGGCCATTTTTTCTTCCGGTGGCCATTTTGGAACCGCTGATCAGCTGTTTTCTAAACATCGCAATGCGAAGATCGATAAGCGAAACGCTTACTGATCATCGCAATGCGATGTTTAGCCATTCTAAACATCACAATGCAATCACTTTTGCGATAGCAAAATCCGCATTGCTATGCAGATTCGTCATTAAACGGGGCGCTCGCTATGTGGGGCACCACTGTATTAGGCCAAGTTCAGAGCAGGCCTGAGTAACTTCCGACATCCCTACTTGTCTAGTATCAACTCAGCTGGCCTTCAGCCATATTGACTTGTTCCCATTCCACTTAAGTATATGTTGGACTGAAGCCCTACACAGTTGGAAGGAGGATTACTCTGGATCAGTGGTGTCGAACTGTGGCCCTCCAGATGTTCTTGGACTTCAACTCCCAGAAGCCTTCACCACCACCTCTGCTGGCCAGGATTTCTGGGAGTTGAAGGCCAAGAACATCTGGAGGGCCACAGTTCGACACCACTGCTCTAGATCATACGTTCCCAAACTTTTTTTTGCCCCATAGACCACTTGCCAACTTATTTGTTTTCTGTAGACCCCCTGCCTACCTAATATCGCATTTTCCTAAACCTATTAACTTCAGCATGTTTTAAGGGTTTTTTGAAAGAGTGCACAACTGTAGAAAAAAATGTACAATTTTTATTCATACCTTTATTGAAAAAACACAAAATGCAACTAACTATTTGTATCTGGAACAAAAAAACCAGAATTTAGTAAAATTAATGAATTAATACATAGTTAATGATGTTAATGAGAAGGATGAACTTGATGTTCTGATAACAGTTTTTCAATATTTGGTTTGAAAGTAGTTAGGTATAATCTTAAATCTCCACGTTCAGTGATTTGCAATCGACTTCTTTTTTTACAAGAAGATTGGAAACCGTGCTAAAAACCCTTTCCACGAGGTACAAAGATGGAAAAGCTATCAAAAACTTTCTTGTGATAGTGCATAATGCAGGATAAACACATGAATGCAGCACACCACAATACAGATAGCATATAGTACCTAATTAAATAGTATTATGAAATATTATGTACTGTATGAGTTTCAAAACCATCTTTAAAAGAAGATCCATGGAAACCATACTACAAGAATCTAATCTGGATGTAATAGTTACATAATTGAGCGTAACATGAACATAAGAGTGGGTAATGTAAGAGCCTCATGGCGCAGTGTTTAAACCGCTGTACTGCAGCCAAAACTGTGCTCACGACCTGGGGTTCAATCCCAGGTAGCAGGCTCAAGGTTGACTCAGCCTTCTATCCTTCCGAGGTCGGTAACATGAGTAACCAGCTCGCTGGGGGGGCAATGTGTAGCCTGCATAATTAACTTGTAAACCACTCAGAGCGTGCTTGAAGCACTATGGGGCGGTATATAAGGAGCACGCTTTGCTTTTGCTTTAATGATTTATTGGACTACTAGAAATCAATCAAGCTGCAAGCTTTTGTGGAGAAAATCCCACTTCTTCAGGCCTAGCACAACTATGTGCAGTAAACAAAAAAACTTAGGTTAGTAAAAGGCACTCCTAGCTATTTGCATTATATTTTCTTCCACAGATAGCACTGAATTCAAGAGAATTTTGATTCTGCAGCTGGCTCAGGGTCACCACCTGCAGCATTCCAGTATGAGGTACTGTACAAGTTGGGACACTTAGACAGACATTTTGAGGGAGAATACTCAAACAAGTAGTAAGGTCCTAAATAGAGATGGGGTATTCATTGTATACGATTACAAATATCCCTGTACAGGTGGCATTAATAAGGGTCCAGCCCCATGAGGCCGGATGGTCCACTCACCGATTCGCCATGGACATGAACAGTGTGATTCTACGAATGGCTCTGCAGCGCACAATCTGCTTGCCACTCTTCAACCTTGCAGAGAGGCTTGTCCTCCCGCCTCCTGCCAGGAGTGGTGAGCGGATTGCGAGCTGCAGGGCCATTCGTGGAATCGCGCCGTCCGCATCCAATCGGTGGGGGCTGGACCCTCGTTAACACCACCTGTGCGGGGATAATCGTATTCGTATACAAATACCCCCATCTCTAATCCTAAACCACTGAGGGCTTTAAATGTTAGTATAAGTACAGTGGTGCCTCGACTTACGAATGCCCTGACCTCCAAACAATTTGACTTACGAACAGCTCCGGCCACAAAATTTTGCTTTGACTTGCGGCTGGAGCTTTGACCTACGAACAGAAACAGGCAGGGAAAAGGGGCGGGAAATTCAAAAAACCTAACCATTGGTGGCAAAGAGGCTGCTTCTTTGTAGCTCTTTCGCCCCAACGGTTAGGGAAAGGGAGGCTCCCATGGCGGCAGGGAAGCCCTGGCCCGGCAGCGGGTGGCGGCGGAGGTAAGGTGCTGCTTTTTGCTTTTTTAAAACTACAATTTATTTTAATCTTTCCCCAAGAATTTCCCTTGTATAAGCAGACCAACAAAAATATTCAGCCAGACAATAGTAAAAAGGAACAGTATCTGTCCCAGGGTGCCAAAATTTAAGGGGCCCTAAAATCTAGAGATGAATTTACTGGTCAATGTTATGACAACAGACAGCACCCTATTCACTTTCCATTGTTGTTGTTGAAAGGATGACATTTCTCTTTCTTTTGGAGGTGTGCCACATCCTCCTTTTCTATGTTTTTTTATTGGGCCTCATGCCTATATCTCGGGGTGGAGTGGATGGGAGAAGTGCCATTTTTTCTGAGTACTGTACCAAAATGGCTAGTTTCTCCTCTGTATCCCTATATCTGAGAAATATTATGCATAGCTTTATATTGTTGTTGTGCCACTATTTTGGATAAAGAGTTTCATCCTCTCTAACTACAAGGTAAGGCTCTAAATTCAGTTATCAAATTCCTTTTAAAAAACCTATAGTGTACCACCTAGAATGTAATCTGTAACTGTGTGTTACATAAAGACTGTACTCTTTTCCTGTACTTCTGTTCTGTGTTGACTCAAAGACTTGTGTGATTGGCCTAAGGCAGGGGACAGCTCTCTCACAGTTAGCCTTTGTATTAGTAGAAATGGAGCTTGGCTTGTCCTCCTTTTTCCCAGCATCCATTGCTAAGTGCAACCAAATATCTGCATCCCACTGTTTTTGTTTCCCTTTTCTCTTTCTTCCCCCATTTCCTACCTTTGCTGTACCATGTACTATGATAAAGAGTTCTGTTGAACCTGAAAGCTTGCATAATTTTGTGACATTTGGATTGGTGATCTTCATGAGAAATACTGTCCATCTAAGAATGTTGATTTTTTAAAAAATTCCAGGACCAGAGCGCTGTCTTTTAAAAAAATGTTGCCTTTTGTTTTATTTTTGTGCTGTTGTCTTGCTATTTTTCTTGTAAACCAATCTGAACATAATGTGTAAAGGAGCAATGTACAAATGGAATGGCTGTGACTAAAGATTGAGGTGATGCCATTAGCTTAAGAGCAGAAAGCTGCCACACCAGTCTTCAGTTAGAATGAATGACCTTGTGTTTTTGGGTTAGGTGGCCTTGCAGCAAGGCAAAATATGTTGGTTCTATTTCAGATTGTACAAAGGCTTCAGTCAATATGTGGATTTCCTCTTGGGAAGGATTCAGGAATAGAGAAATCTAAAAAATGTCCAAAATACTAGGATACATCAGATTGCAAAATTAAATGTTATACTGATTGTCTCCTAAGGCACATACTAGAATAACTCTCCACCTGATAGTTTAGCCTTTAGCTGTGGCATTGAATTTCACACCTCTCATTGTGTTTCACACTTTTCAATATCTAGTCTAAATTCCCCCCCCCCCCCGGAACCTGAGTAATTTCCTGTTCAGACTTTTGTTTTGGGAAAGAGCACACACATTCCTGTATATAACATTTGCTTAGGCTGTCTAAAATACAACATCAATGAAAAAACAGAGATATTTGTAAAGGGATTGGTGAGAAGGTTCTATTGAGAAGATCATTTGAAATTATAATAGATCAGACGGATAATGCATTTGCTATCTCAAGCCCCCAATAAAATCAGAAGCTTGATGGCAAATGAATTGAAAGCAAATTGATGGAAGTCTGAAATATAAATCAGTCACTGTTTTAGAAATGCAAAGACAAGATGCTTAGGAGGAAATACCATGTGAAGATGCCCCCTTGCAAATTGTTCCAAAATTAGAATGGTTTCCACATTGAAAACAGATCTCTGACAATAAAACTACAGTATTGCAGTGGTGAATAGGCCATTATGCAAGGAAATTTAAAAATAAATACTGATTTTCAATATAGTCTCTCTATGGAAACATATTCTCCCTTTAATTTTATAACTAGAAAAGAGGATCAAGTGGTTCTTATGTATGTATTCAAATATTCTTGTTAATTATTCATTGTATTATTGTATGGAAAATTATTTCTAAATTAATGCATATGAAACTTCTATTATTTATCTTGACATGCAACCATGTCTAATCAATTACAGTACAGATGGAATATAATTACTCTTATATTGATAGAAGTAACTAGGAAGAATATCCCTTTGAACCCATACTCAATGCCCCCTAGAGTGGTCCTCGCTTGACCAGATAGGCGGGATATAAATAAAATAAATAAATAAATAAACAAAATATGAATTTTGCATAGTGAAGTACCGGTAAATAGTGATTCAACCTATTGTTAATATCTCTTTATTTCTACCATCTAAAATACAATTTAATAAAATAACAAACAAATGATAGCATTATACCAGCTTTCAATTAAAAAAAAACACACCACAACCCTATGTAGATTTGTTTTAAAGTAGATCTCACTGGATATGATAAAGCATAGTCCTTAGTAAGTGCATTTACAACTTCAGTATAAAACAATTTTTAAAAAATTTGCTCACAGACGTTTGTCTGCATAATCTACTTAAAAGCAAGCAATGAAAGGACCAGACATATTTCCACTGGAATATCTCACAATCTAAATGTGTAACTACTCAAAGGGCCCTATCCCTTGTACTCACCTTGCAGAGACAGGATCTCAAATGTAATACAAAGTCCCTGGATTGAGATTGTTGTGTAACAGGACTCTCATCATCCCAGGATTGTGACAATTAGCCATTCTGTCTGGGGCTGATGCGAGTTAAAGTTCAAAATATCTGCAGAGCACAATGTTGGAGAAGACTGGAGGTCTTTGAACAATAAAGCCATCATCTATAATTACACCCAGAAATAAACTGGTGGCCAGTGAAATTGACCATGTTGTGAGCCAATCTGCTTGTCTTCTCCTTGCCTAACTGAGAACAGAATTTAGGACCAAATGAAGTTTCTGGACATTTTTCAAAGGCAGTCATATTTCTACAGGTTAAAAAGTACTACTGTACTAATAGACAAGAAACCTTCAAATCAATTTTGTATTTGTTTTTGTTGTTCGGTTGTTAGGTCATGTCTGACTCTTCGTGACCCCATGGAGCAGAGCACGCCAGGCCCTCCTGTCTTCCACTGCCTCCCGGAGTTTGGTCAAATTCATGGTAGCTTCAGTGACACTGTCCATCCATCTCATCCTCTGTCGTCCCCTTCTCCTCTTGCCTTCACACTTTCCCAACATCAGGGTCTTTTCCAGGGAGATTTCTCTTCTCATGAGATGGTCAAAATATTGAAGCCTCAGCTTCAGGATCTGTCAGGATCTATTATGTATACACAAATAAATAATAGCCGGTATCCTGTTACAGAGCTCCACTGGTATACCAGGAATTATATCACCGGCACTGGTAGATAGCCGCTAATTAAAATACTTGCTTCTTAAACTTTGGGGTGTGCGAGACTTCGTCTCATTGTATGTGAGTAACACACATCCCAATATAGAAAAATAATCTCTTAAATTAGTGGCAATCTGCTGCTGCTGGTGATATCATTCCTGCTATAGGAGTGGAGCTCTGCAAGAGGATATTGGTTACTGATTGGTTTACAGAGAGACGGCTGGATCTAACATCTGTCTTCTGTGGTCAGAAGAGATCCATTCAAATAAGGAGGCTTTATGTGGTGTAGGTGAGAATCCTGCCTACTAATGCTCACCCCATTCAGAACAGTTTTAAGACCTGTTATTTAGCATTTGTAGAGGGCTGAATGGATGAAAGTAGGGCAGAGAAATCTGCCAGTATAGTTGCACATGTTTAAATGTGGATCCAACTTAATCTTGCTGGTACAGCTTCCAAAGTGTGTATAGCCATTTTTCAATGGTGTATTCCCAAAACCAGAGAAGATGTTTTGGACTATAATTCCAACCAGCCCAAGCTCCATGCCTAATGGTAAGAATTATTGGTGTTTTAGTCCAAAAGAATTAGATGGCACCACATTGCCTATTCCTGCCCATATCTGCTGATAAAGGATATAAATGCAGATGAGTCCCTTACAGATTTTAAAAATGTGGATTTACTCTGTTGGAAGCACCACAGTCTGCCGTGACTGAGGCACTAAGACATAGCTATGGAGTAACACATACAAGATCTGGTGCTGCATGTGCCCAGTGTGGCAGGCACTGTATGGAACTCTATGAATGGATGATCTGTGCCTATGTGGACAAACTATGTTTTGAGAAAGGATGCCTTGGCAAGCTAATCAACTTCAAAAGAAGACAAAAGTTCCTGTAAATTTTGTACTGTGTAGAAGACAAACATTTTGGCAGGTGTAGCTTGTCACTCTCCTACATTAAGCTCTATACTATCTATGTAAATAGATCCACACATTCCAAAATGCAATAGTGGATAGGAAAACAAACCTAAGTGTTACACCTCTGATAGGGCAATATATTTTTCCCAATAATTAAAGCACATTTCAGCTAGCTAGCTAGTTCAGTGAGGAAGGTATCTGGTGGCCCAAGAGGTTGAGAGCTCAATTCCCCACGGTGCCTTGGGAGAAGAGCCAGCCTGTGTAGCCTATGTAGTTTACACAGTTCCCAGATGCACATTGGTTAACCACTTCTGAGTAGTGTATACTAAGAAAATCTTGAGAAGGGTCACCATGTTGGAAAAGACCTGAGGACACACTATTATTATTCAAAGTGTCTTCCAAATGTTGACTTCTCTGTGTTTTAAGAACGTGTTGATGGAAGGATCACGGGCATGTGTACTACAGTATAGTCCTGATCCCAACACCCCTGCCATCTCCAACTGTACACTAATCACACTGGTTGAATGTATGAAGTTTTCTCCATATGACTGGCAGCTACACTGGCAATGCTCCCAGTTATATGAAAGAGCTTATATGCAGAGCTTAGTGTTTGGACTAGAATCTTGCAGCTAGCATGGTTACAGGGATCCATGGGTGGTAACTCATTTCAGAAGAGGGTTAAGTAAATGTTTGCTAGTTATGGCTAGTGTCTTCTTTGTCTCTTTTAAGAAATATTTTGTGTCACACTTCAGTTACCTTGGTGACACTATACTATTTATTCTGGATCAGAGTTCAGAGCACAGTGTTGAAATGCATCCTTGTCCTTGATCAAAACAATGAGAACCTCCTGCTGAGCAGCACGTGGTGTCTTTCCTTGCTTTGTATTACTACAGAGAATCAGAAATAATTATTGGGTGAATGTGACTACATATCCTTTTAGCTAGCTAAAATAAAGAATTTGATACAGAGCTTTATTGATGTGTTGATCCTGGAGAAGGCCAGAAACAAAGCAGGGAAAGAGATACCTGCAGACTAATTTATGTTGGTCACAGCAATTAAGGAGATTATTTTACTGCTTTTGTGTACTCTCAAAATCCAGCACACACCAGCAAATCAAACTAGTATAAGACTTATTACATTCTCACCTATAAAGGAGCTGCTGTAACATTTTAAAGGATACCGGTAATTCCTAAACAGATTTTTAAAATTCTGGCTTCTCTCCCTGATTAGCCATGATTTATGGACTAGGATGGGAGGCTCTAGATGCTGCTTTCTTATGTAAAGCAAAACAATATGTTTGGTGATATCATCCTGGCAACCTTAAGTAATTTGAAATTACCAGTGCCTGTCAACGTACTTTGGCAGCTGAGCAAACAAACCAAGAAGCAACACACACAATATATCTGAACTGTTTTTGTATTGCAGGTGTTCACATTGCAAATAGAAACCAACGAGCTATTATTTTTAAATGGTCATTTGCATTCCTGCTGTGTATTTAATTTCTCCATCTCTTGGTTTGCCCCAAAGAACATAGTTTCTCTTCTCCCTCTCCCAGAGGTTGAACTGTTAAGTGTTTACTGTACTCTGTTTGTACTGTATGAAGATAATATATGCATTAAATACGGTATTTGCAGATCAGTCCTATGCATCTCTTATCCCTAGGCCAATGTGCATAAGGACAGCCTTATCAAGCAATCCTAACTCAAGAGATGCCCTGACCACAGGAGGTTATGATCAAACACAAGCCCCCTACTCATGCCATGAGCCACTGAGGCAGCTCTTCTGCCAGCAGATCCCTTTTCTTCTCCCAGCTGATCCTACAAATTTGCTGACAGCTTCCTTGTCACCCTCTGTACCCGTACTGTACTTGTGTGTGTATAGATCGCCCCTTCTATGTGCATCTTCAAACCTGGGAAAGGGACTAAGGCAGTGTCATTTCAGGAAAATAACTACTACGGCGACACACCTCCTCCACCTTGCACTCGCCATCATTCAGCTCACCATCTCCTCCTCCTCCTCCTCCAGGCCTCCCTCGTATCTTTCAGTCACAGCATTTGCTGTACTGATCGTTCCCTCTCCCATCTCATTTCCACCAATTATACATGATTTCCCGCCCGTACGCCAACCTATCCTCCAATCAGCTTTGTCTTTACTTGGCCTTTTTAAAAATATGTACATATATCTTTAAAAAAAAAGCTTCCACTTGCGCCTCACCCAATCAGTTTTGCTTTCAGTAATGAGTGACAGGGGCCGCAGTGGAGGCGTAGCGCGGAAAAAGGGGGCGGGGCGAACTCAATCAACTCGTGCGCACGTTGCCCCTAGTGAAAGGTCTTTACAAGAGAGCGGGCGAGGGAGTTCTGTGTTGAGAGACATAACGGAGAGTAGGCGGGGCAAAGCGGTAACTTTCGCTCAACCCCGCCCCTTTCCAACCTCTCCGCGCGCGCCCCTGAGTAGCAAAAGAGCCGGGAGGCAAGGGGCGGGGCCGTGGGCGGGGCCCTAGTGCACGGACTGAGAGGCCTAGGCGGAGGAGGAGGCGGGGCGGTCGGGAAAGGGAGTCGTTGGCGGCGGTGAGGAATAGCAGCGGTGGCCCCTGAGGAGGAGAAGGAGGCGGGGTAGTGGCGGCCTCGCCATGGTTTTCCTCAAGCTCCGCGAGCAGGTGGGTTCCGCCACAGCCGGTTGGAAACAGCGGCCGTGCTTTCGTCCTTTCCTCCCCGCGCTCAGCTTCCTTAAAATTAACGTTCCTGAGGGGGGCCGGCCGTTTTTGCTTTTGCATGAGGGTGACAAGCGGTGGTAGCGTTGCTGGCCGTCGTAGCCGTAGTAGGGGAAAAGGAGGCACTATGGCGGCATCGGGAGCGGAGAGAGGAGGTGGGTGGGGTTGTCGTGGCCCCACCGCTGAATGACTCCAGGAGTGCTGACGGCTTGAGAGTGTGTGTGTGTGTGTGAGAGAGAGAGAGAGAGAGAGAGTAGAGGTGGCGGCGGCGGGGGGAAAACACACGAGCGACAGGGCGTCTTGTCTCCCGAATCGCCGTGTCTGTGTAGGATAGGTGGGTGAGGGCGCCTGCCTGCCAAGGAAACGGCGGGGAGTGGTGTGGCGGTGCGGCCGTTCAATCCCCACCCCCTTCTCTCTCTCTCTTTCCCTCACCCCCCCCTCCGTCCTCGTTCTTCATATCCGTCTATTTCCAGGAGGCACCTCCTCTCCCAGGTTACCCTGTGGCCCAGGCCTAACAGGTGGCAGCGTGTCCTTCTCACGGTCTCCCGCCCCATTCCTCATATCCTCGTGCGCTTAGGGCTGGCCCTAGCAAAGGCATGCGCGCGCGCGCGCACACACACACACACCGTCGGCGCACATTTATTATGCCATGCATCTCGGCAGCTGCTCTCCCTGCCTGTGTGCGGTGTTCTCCACTTCTACGTTCATGCATTAAAGCACAGGCTGCGAAGCAGACTAGGTAGAAAGCAGTGGCCAAGGCAACTAAGTGCTGGTGTCATGGGGAGAACATCAGAAGAATCGTGATACACCTCGTCCATTGTTTTCTTGCAAGAGCCATTCTCATAGTTTTTTTTTAATTCTGTTTTTTAATCCACTGTATGCAAAGTAAGAAGGCTCTGCACCACTTTGCTCACTGTAGTATCCTGGCACGAGTGTACATTTGTCTAGGAAGCTGGAATAACACACTGGCATGCCTTTCAAGCTGATCTATTTAAAATGAATGTTATCCTCTTCTCTGATGTTCATGCCCATAATTCTGTCACGTCCCAGACCATTTTAATGCAGCACAGTTGTAGCAAAACCAGTATCAGTTTTTGTTTGCTTTTTTATTGCTTCTAGCTAATCCCTCAGACATTTAAAGTTATGAAGAAATACTGTGTTTTATTGTAATACCGTTGAGAAAAATCTGGCTGACTGAAACTTTTAGTCCCTTAGTATAAGTTTTGTGGCTGAGGTGTTATTTCAATACAGGCTTTTTTTTTTGCTCCTTTACTAGTCACTTTAGTGTGTTCCTTGTTGTCTGTGGTATTATACCATGAAGTCCAGGTTAGCTTCTCCAACTTCACTTTATAGAACAATATTCCAGGTTTTTCAAAACAGTATTTTAAATTCCCTGAATTTCCTATCTTCCCCTCCCTCCAATAAATTATTCACATGCATTTTACGAAACAAAAACAGAATAAAACCAACTCCCAAAATTAAGCTAAAATTACAGCTGGAAAATTACCCTAAAAGCTTTTGTAAAATATGTCTAGCTAATTTAGTAACTAGACTTAGATTGTAAGGGTGAGCAAAAACCTAGGAAGAATTAGGGATAATGGGAACATCATGTGAATACGTATGTAGTAGAAGATGAAATTTGTAGTAGTAAAATACTGAATAGCTTTGGGATGATATAAAATTAATAGGATAATAAGAATTTATGATGGGATGATTGAGACAGTTGTTACAGTTGGGATGGATACTCTCCCCCTTTTATTTGAGAGCACACAGTGGCCAAAATGAGGGATTTTTAGTGGTAAGGAGATTTTATGTGGGGGTGGTGGAATTGAGGGTTTGTTAATGATTTTCAGTTTTTGTAGTTATGCTTTTACTGTATGTCTTGATACCTTTTTTTTCTCACCTTGGCTTGTTGAATGTTGCCTTGCTTGAACAAAGTTGTTAGTCTTGTGATTGTTGCCTTTATCTTTAAACACATTTAAAATATGAGGTTTTTTGGTCTTTATTTTCTTAGTAATTAATTATTGCTTGGTAGTGTTATATTTGTCTGCCATGAAAAAAAATTAGTGCACCAATTTTTTTTGTTTTTGTACATCCTTATTTACATAGATGGGAAGCATCAGCTCCATACTATGTATCCTCTGTAAGCTAAAGCGACTAAAATTTTATATTATTTCATTAATTCTAAATATCAAAACATATTTTAATGTTGTCAGGATGGTTACATTGGGAGATACCCATTGAATTTCTATTGAATTAGGCTTATGATATAATCTTTGAAATGCGTATTGTCTGAATATATTTTCTCACTAAAAGGTAAACTTACTGTGTAAAATCTTTATATATTCCACATACTACTAACGGAATGTACATGTATGTGAAAAACAGCTATATTTTAAATGGCATTTGAGTTGAATATCTTTGTTTTCAGAAAGATAGAAATGCTATTTAGGTGTTTTAGTAATTGGAACTGTGAAATGATTAGTATCAAGTAAGGATTGGAGAGCCTGGAGGAGGAAGGCTTGATTAACAATCTGAAGTAGTTCAGAACTCTTTTGGAAGGCTAACTTTTCCTGAACAATATTGCCAGAGGGAAGCTCTGGGAACAGATATTTTATATAATAAAATCAGTGTAAAATTAAATGTACAACTCTTGGTTGAGTTGACAATGTGATTTATTATTTATATATTTTAATCTCCAGGTTTTGGACCATGCTGCTAAGATACGTGCTATTCAAGAGAGGAGTGCATTTTTATTTCAGTAAATGAGTTCTGTAGAGCAGTCGTCCTGCCATTATTGTGGTTTGTAGAGATCACTGCAATTTAGTCAGGATCTCTTACAAACAGCAAATTACAGCAATATATGCAAGATGGAAAGTCATTCTTCTGACTTTAATTCTTATTTATGTTTGCTGATGTGCCATCACAAAGTAGCACTGGTATGTTGATATTGGCTATACAATAAAGGAGGCAATAGATATTCAACAGTATCAACAGTGGTGTCTCCATTTTACCGTGATTTTATATTGTTATGTTACAACTCTCAAGGCAAAATGATGCTGCAGTACCCTCCAAGTTGTCAGTTTGTGTAGCCTAACCAGCAACCAGCTCTGGCGATCCTCGCAATCAGCAGTACACATTTCTTGTACCATGGGCACATACATTTGGGACACAATCATACTTTTGAATAGTGGGCACATGGAAGATGATGGATGGATGGATTATCCCACAGAATAGTTTTAACTTCTGTGTATTTAGGAAAAGGCAAACATAGGATACCACCAGAGAAAGATCTGGAGCAGAAATTACCTATATGAAGAAAAAGATTAATTCTATGGAGGAAAAATGTTGGGAGGAAAGCCACAACAGAATTCAGGTGGTACAAAACTTATGGATTAGTACATAAGCCTGCAAAACTGGCTGTGGGAATCGGAGGCCTTCAGAATTGCATTAAGTTGTGCAGTTGGTTTCAGGCCAGGAATATTCATGTAGAAGCAAAGAGTGATAGTAGATAGGACTAGAACCTGTGTTCTGTACAGTCAGTGGAGGAATGTTATGTCTGTAATGTGCCATCCCATAGACAGGAATTGTATGGTGTGATCAGGTGGGCCCTATCCCTGAGGAATAGCAAAAGAGATTCCAGGTTTGACACCTAAATACTACTGAAAATATTAGGAGAATTTCCTCACAGGCACAACTGAGGGGGAAGCAATGATAAAGCCATTTGGCTTGAACATTACCTGATTCTGTAGTTCTGTTTACTCGGTTGCCTGGCTTTCACAAAACCCAGTTTCTCTTCTGTGTCATCAATAGCGCATATAACTAGATCTGTTCTGCCCATAATTACATGGACCTATTGGCAATTATATCAGCATGTATAGATACTGACATCCATATCTTACATGTCTTTCATGTAAAGGAATACTATATGGTTTATTAGAAGGAATGTGTGGAAGCCTACCCTACTATACTTGCTGGATATCATGTAACAAGAATTAGAGGCTGTAGATATTTAGCTTCAGCAGGATATGATAGTGAAGAATCCCCTGTGTGCCCTCCCATTGAGGAGCTCAGTCTCACACATTTAAGGATAGCAACAAATGGGTAAGGGGAGAAAAGGAATGTTAATCTGGCAAATCTCATAAACATAGTGAAATCATTTATTGAACAGCATATATGACTGAATTTTGAAGGAGGAACATATAAGTGCGAGTCTGCCATTATTCTGAATGGAGTCATGTGTCATGAAAAGTTGCATAATGAGATATAGATTTTTCCAGTGTTTAGTGTGTTTTTTTCTGTTTCTTCAGGATGTATATAGACCAGCTGTTTAGAACAAGAATACAGCAACCCTGCAGAAGAATGCCTGAAATATTGTCCAGTGTTGTTGCTCTTTTCTAGAGACCTCACTTGTGGTCTTCAGGGCATGTGGTGGTGGTGATTTGTTGGATAACTTTCTAAAGAGAAGCTAAGAGAGATAGCACATTAATGAGTAGTTTTAGGTGCTGCAACACGTAGTGAATGCTCAGTAGGTGGTAGTGTTCAGTTGAGTGAGAAAGTAATGCCCTTCTTCCTTCATCTATCCATGCTGGGAGATTTCAGCTGTTAGAAGAAAAAATGCAACTGCTGTGAAGATAATTTCCCAGCCCACATTCTCTTTCTGCATAGTGTTACTTACTCTTATTTATTATTAGGTGGGCCTCCTGTGAGTAGAACCAGCTTGTGGCCTTAGGCAAGCTACACAGTCTTAGGGTGCCTCCAGAAGAAGGTAACGGAAAACCATTTCTCAGTATTCTCTAGGTGGAAAATTCTGAGAAAAGGTTGCTATAAGTAAAAAATGACTTGGCAGCACATGATTACGTATTAGTATTATTAGGTATGGAGTGAGGAAGAATCTGTTAGCAAGTAACTATTTTCAGTAGACATGAGGAGAAGAGATATGTATGTATACCTTTGCAGGGGTCATCTTTCCAGGCATGCTTCTCTGTCTGCCCTTTCACTTTGAATGTGTTGTATCCTCAAAGTAGAGGAGGATGTTTCTCTTTGGTATTTGTATCTTGAATTCTGAAAGAGTTACCTGAATATTGTGTTTCCCAAAAAATAATACAGGGTCTTATATTAATTTTTGCTCCAAAAACACATTAGGGCTTATTTTCAGGGGATATTTTATTTTTTTTATGTACAAAAATGTACATTTATTCAGATACAGTAGTGTCATCTTCTGGTTGCTGCACAATGGTGGAGGATGGGGTTTCACTTAACTAGAGCTTATTTTTTGGGTAGGGCTTATATTACGAGCATCCTGAAATATCATACTAGGGCTTATTTTCAGGTTAGTTCTTATTTTTAGGGAAACAGGGTACTTTAAAAAAAAGTAGAGTACTGTAAAGATTACAGTTGTGTTCAAAATTATTCAACCCCCAATGCTGTAAAGGGGTTTAGGGACTATAGTGTACATTTGGAATTGTATTCAGAATGAAATCCTACAAGGACGTTTTAAAGAACCAAATGCAACTAAAATAACATCAATTGTTTATGTAATACAGTAGTAAATGTTTCTTTTGTGGTTTCTTCATTGCCACAATTATTCAACCCCTTAAAGACTACCACTCTGAAGAAGAGAGGTTCATTCAGGTGTTTTCGATCAGGTATTGAAAACACCTGTGGATGTCACCGAGCACCAATCAAGCATAATAAGCACCAATTAGGCAGCTTTAAAATGACTGTGATACTCAGCTCCTTCTAGACATTTACTGGTGTGGTTACAAACATG
The DNA here is from genome assembly GCF_051106095.1 of Pogona vitticeps. Lineage (NCBI taxonomy): Eukaryota > Metazoa > Chordata > Lepidosauria > Squamata > Agamidae > Pogona > Pogona vitticeps. Next base: position 38,308,283 of record NC_135788.1, on the reverse strand, counting down.
GTGAAGTCAAGAGAATGGTCCAGGAAGACAAGAGAAGAGGTGATTTGTCTTCACAGGAAGGGCAATGGCTATAAGAAGATTGCAAAGAAGTTAAACATACCAAGAGACACCACAGGAAGCATCATTCACAAATTCAAGGCAAAGGGCACTGTTGAAATGCTACCTGGTCGTGGAAGAAAGAAGATGCTGACTTCGACTGCTGTGCGCTACCTAAAGCGTAGAGTGGTGAAAAGTCCCCTTGTGACTGCTGAGGAACTGAAAAAAGATTTGTCAGATGTGGGTATAGAAGTTTCAGCTCAGACAATAAGGCGCACACTGCGTAATGAAGGTCTCCATGCCAGAACCCCCTTGCTGTCTCCCAAGAATAAGAAGAGTCGACTGTAGTATGCCAAAAGTCATGTGGGCAAACCACAAAAGTTGTGGGATAGTGTTCTGTGGACTGATGAAACAAAATTAGAACTGTTTGGGCCCATGGATCAACGCTATGTTTGGAGGAGGAAGAACAAGGCATATGACGAAAAGAACACCTTGCCTACTGTGAAGCATGGCGGAGGGTCAATAATGCTTTGGGGCTGTTTTGCTTCTGCAGGTACAGGGAAGCTTCAGCGTGTACAAGGTACCATGAATTCTCTTCAGTACCAGGAGATATTGGATGAAAATGTGATGCAGTCCGTCACACACCTGAGGCTTGGGAGACGTTGGACCTTTCAACAGGACAATGATCCCAAGCATACCTCCAAGTCCACTAGAGCATGGTTGCAGAGGAAAGGCTGGAACATTTTGGAGTGGCCATCGCAGTCACCAGACTTAAATCCGATTGAGAACCTCTGGTGGGACTTAAAGAAAGCAGTTGCAGTGTGCAAGCCTAAGAATTTGACTGAACTGGAGGCTTTTGCCCATGAAGAATGGGCGAAGATACCCGTAGATCGCTGCAAGACACTTGTGTCAAGCTATGCTTCACGTTTAAAAGCTGTTATAACTGTAAAAGGATGTTGTACTAAGTACTAAGATTGAATGTCACTTGGGGGTTGAATAAAAACTAATAATGATGTGAGCACAGAAAAGACATTTGTGGTTATTTCATTATAAACTTAAGGTTATATTTCTCTGACCTACAAGTGCCTCTTTCATGTAAATGTAAGCAAGATGACTGAATGATCAAAATCAATGTCAAAATGGCCAAAACATTCAATTTCAGTGGGGGTTGAATAATTTTGAACACAATTGTATATGAGCTCAAGCTGTTTTTATTTAGTATCTTTTTAACACAATTTTTATTCTCAAAGTTCCCAATTTTATATTTTGTGTTAACATGAAATGAGACCAGAGGGATATATAACCCTATCCTTAGTGCCCTTATAATGCAAAGAATTAGTTCCTTGATCTGAGATTATATGCTTCAGCAGCCCACATGATGGGCTGCTGAACTATTTGAAGATTTGTTGTCTATTGTGGTTTAGTAGGTGGAATGGGATGAAGTGGCTAGAGTATGTTTTGATTCTCAGCTGAATTAAGGGAAACATTTTAACGTACGCATCGCTTTCAGTGTACTGTAGTGTTATGTTGTAATTTAAGGCAGTGGTTCTTAACTTTGGGTTACTCAGCTGTTTTTGGACTGCAACTCCCAGAAGCCTTAACCACCAGCTGTGCTGGCTGGGGTTTCTGGGAGTTGCAGTTCAAAAACACCTGGATAACCCAAGGTTAAGAACCACTGATTTAAGGGGATAGAATGAAAGGATAGAATGATCCCAGATAGGTTTTCTTCCTTACTCAACATTCCCTTGTTTTTGACCCCTGTATCAATGATAAGATAACCTTGTCCTACTATAACCATGGAGATATGCTGGTATAGATTTCTTTATGTAGGGAGATTTCAAGGTTTGCCAGTACTGGAAATTTCTCTTTGTTTTCATTTCATTTGGTATATCTGCACTTGTACTTGTACCAAAGTACTGTGATCTGATTCCTCTAAAACTGTTTATATGAAAATATACCCATATATGCAAATATACATAAACAAATGTGTGATTTCCTCTATAATAAAAAGTTATCCTGTACAACATTTTCCTACAAGATGGATAAAAATCAATGATTTTTTAAAATCAACTTCATTTAAATCAGTTTAAAATTTTAAAATCTGATTTTTAAAGTTTTATGCAAATGGCTGCGGCGCCAGAGGTTGGCAGTTTGATTCTCCACTGTGCTTTGACAAAGGCTGGACTCAGTGATCCAAAAGGTCCCTTCCAGCTCTGCAGTTCTAAGATTATTATGAATTGATACAAACTAAATCTTCCCTGTTTTTCCATCAGTATTTATAATCCAATGCTTCTAAAATTTGGAATCCTAGAAGACTGACTATTCTGAATAGAGCTTCTGGGGACTAATAGAACATAAACTAGCTAGTACATTTCTGTTGAATTTGTCTTGACTATTGTTATTGTATTTTTGGTGGTGTCTTTATATAATGCTTCGTTTGATTTTAGAGTAGTTCTGTGCATAAAAAGGCATGCATTTTGTATGTCTCACTTACGTGGGGTAAAAATTAAACTTCTTGGACTAAGTTTGTGTGCTACAGGCTGTGTATAATCATGGCTGCTGCCCAAGGAGGCAAGTTGGAAATGAGCAGACTAGGTGATGTGGAGGAACAGTGGAAGAACAGTCTTGTCTCATCTGACTGTTATTCATTAAGCATCTCTGATTCTCTCCTCTTGTTATGGATTGTGTTATAGAGTGTCGAAAGCAGCAACCTCACTTGGAAATTGTAACTTTTTTTAAAAAAGTAGAGATGGCAAGATATCCAACTGTGAATTCTGCTGTATGTTAACAGTGCAGGCTTTTTTGATCTTGAGAAAGAGATTCAGAAGCCCCACTTTGTTAGTAAAGCATGGACTTCCCATCTAGATTTAAAAATAAATAAAATATTGGATGGATGGATGGACATTGGGGTGCAATTTTCTAGAGTGAAATTTACAGCCTTTGTAAATTTGGGCAAGCTACACAGTTCAGGAGTGCTCCCAGGAGAACAGACTGTTAAGTCACTTCCATGTACTCTATACTGTACTTATAAGACCTTGTAAAGTGGTACTGGGCTGTAGCCTTGCATGTTTGAGCCACAGAGACAGATCTCTTGCCCCCCCCTGCATGCATGCACCCCGCACACACATATGTCCTCCACGTACATGCATGGACTTATGCATGCCCTGCTCATGGATGCACAGACACATGGCCCGCCCACTGAAGGAAGCATGTCCCCCATGCATGCACGGACGCCCCCCGATCTGTAGTTTGAAAAAGATTGGGGACCATGACTGTAAAGGGTTGCCATAACTTAGTATCATCTTGATGGTACATAATAATAAAGCTAAACAACCATGTTAGGTGTGTGACTACCTTTTGTGAGTCTGAGAAATCTGTTGAAGGATTCTACATGATTATAAATCAAGCTCACGAGTCTTGTTTGAAAGAGGTTATGTTGTCTGATTGTGATATCTCACATACATGACATGAAGAGGTGAGATATAGTTCATCAGAATATTTTCTGATTAAGTGAAGAATGTTGTTAAATAATTTTTTCACAACTTGTCCTGTTGGTTTTTTAGAAAATTGTTTAAGACATGTTAAGCAGCGGTCCCCAACCTTTTTCGGTCTGCGGACTGGCTGGAGAAGGCGGGGCACCCACTCCGCTTGTGTGCATGCACGAACAAGCATGCACTCTCGCATGAGCGCGCATGGTGGTGCAGCACTTGCATAGGAGTGCTGGAGCGTGTGTACAGGTGCAAATGGGCTGTGTGGGGGTGAGTGCATGGGGGCAGGAGGTCTGTCTCGGTACCCCAGTCCGGCTCAGGCCACAGACTGGCATTGAGTTGCGGACCAGGGGTTGGGAACATCTGCTCTAAAGCAATGGTTCTTAACCTTTTTTTTTTTTTTACCATGGATCCCTCTTAAATATATTTTGCTGCCACAGACCACTAAGACTTAACTCAAGATTTAAAACCTTAAAGTGCATCAAATATTTATTTAATATTTCTCATGAAGTGTCTTCAAATTTGGAAGGAAGGGAGAAGTTATGAATCTGTTAATGCACTCACTCCTATTATAATATTTTATTGGAATTATTCCATTAATAATAACAACAACAACAACAACAACAACAACAACAACAACAACAACAACAACAACAACAACAACAACAACAACAACAACAATAATAATAATAATAATAATAATAATAATAATAATAATTCTTCCACCAAATTATGTTTGCAGTACAGTTTTTGTCCAAATTATATTCATGTCATTTTTCTAGCTTTCATTTTCATGTGATGTTTATATACAATAGGTGTGTCATAGTAATGATTTCCTTTTCTTGCTTTCATTTATTCATTCTTTCTATTTTAATTACAGAAGATCATAACATTTCTTCAAGCCTTTGCAGAGTGTCTATGAGGACATCACAATCCCCTGGGGGTCCAGCTATATTCTAATATATAGAAGCTATATACTAAAGAAACTAACTTTGTCTCAACTGGTTTTCAAAGTGGTTGAATATGGTATTAACTGTGGGCATTTTTGGATGAAAATTATATTTAAAGACTTTATCTCCATCTGGAGTCTAACCTGACTTTTTTGGGATTAATAAAGACGATTAATGAAGTCAGTTAAATGGCCTTGAAAATAAACAAGAATGTGCAACTGTCGTGAGCCTGTAATAGTTTCAGTGGTGATGTTTAAAATTATTATTTCTCTTCAGAAAGCCTGGGAAGAAATACATTGCACTGACCCTAGTCCTTGGTGTGTTATTCTCAATGATACTGAGAGATCTTCCACCCTGTAGGTTTTGCCTAAGAAATATAACACTATATAACACTGAGATTGGCAACTTCTGGACATCAGGTTGATACAGTGCCTTTCCATCAACCCACTGGGGCCCCCATACACCTGCTACTTCTGTCCTTCTGAAATTCATTGTCATAGCATGGGGAGGTGAAGTGGTGCCTCGCAAGATGATTACCTCGCGAAACGATGAATCCGCATGACAACGAGGTTTTGCGATCGCCATTGCGCTTCGCAAAACAGTGTTTCCTATGGGCGATTTTCACTGGACGATGTTTCGGTCCGTGCTTCGCAAGATTTTTTTCCCGGGACCAATTCTTTGCAAGACGATGATTTTAACAGCTGATCGGCAGTTTCACAAAATGGCTTCCCTGTGGGCGATCTTCGCAAAACTGGTGTTTTTGGGACCGATGCTTCGCAAGACAGCGATTTAAACAGCTGATCGGCGGTCCGCAAAAGGGGTTCCCTATGGGCGATTTTTGCAAAACGACGACTATTTTCCCAATTGGAACGTATTAAACGGATTTCAATGCATTCCAGTGGGGAAACGCTTTTCGCAAGACGATGTTTTCGCTGAACAGAGATTTCAGTGGAATGGATTAACATCTTGTGGGGCACCACTGTACTTTAGAACAAGCACTTTCATTTTAAAATGGTGATTCGTGGCTAACTCTGTCTTGGCGGAATGTGGAAATTTGTGGCCTCTAGTTATGTAGCAAAAAATGTCCAGGGACCTACAGAGCTGAATTAGCTTCATGTCTCCCCTCAGTAGATCAACTCTTGTGCTTGTTCTTATCAGCTGGTACTTATTGTCTCAACAAGTTACTCAGAGATAATGGTAAAAGAAAGAATAAAAGGTTTCCATTTACTCACAGTTCTCGATAGATTAAAAATAGCATATTATAGAAAAATAAGAACTGATTACATGAGCTGAACTTAACTGAATCATAGCTACATTACTTGCTTAGTGATTACAGAGCTGACTCTAACTGACTCCATATCCTAACTATCTATGACTGAAAAGAGCGGGAAAAGAAAGACTGGAGTAGAGAGGTGTGCCTTTCTTCAAAATCTGAAGCAGAGACAGAACAATAGGTTTCTTCTGGTTTGATTGACAATCATCCCAGCCCAGAAATGTCTTGACCAGCCCAAACTTCTTAAAGGGATCATATGAAGGTTGCTAAATTCCAACACACTCCTGTTGTTATTGGACAGCTACTTCCATCTTTCCTCACTAGTCCTATGGTATGCAGGGCTGATAGAACTTGCAGTTCTAATAATTTTTGGAAAGTGGCAGTTATCCCCCTTACCCCACTTTAAAACAAGATAAAAAGAGACCATACAGGGTTTTTAATTTTCACATATGAACATCAGGTTCAGAACAAAAGGTGAAAATTCTTGTTGATGTGATAATTTAAATATAGCCAATATTAATTACTTTATTACTTTATAGTCACTTTTTATGAATATAAAATGTTTTGTATTCCTCTTTAATTCTAATTATGCATATCTTGGCATAGGGTGCTAATATTCTGTCAGTGAAAATTATTGAGACAAGTTAGATCTGTACCATCTCCAGATAGTATTAATTCATATAAAATGTTGTGACTGTGAGCCAAATATAAAATATTCATAGACACTGCAGATTTATTAATGGATGCCCTGAAAAATATGGGTCACATCGCATGGTGTTCCATGATATTCTGAGATTGTTAGTAGCTTTGGTTGTGGAGTCACTTGACACTAGAATATGCCTTCTTAACAAAGTACATAGCTATTATAGGAAAGCCAGCTATTTATATAGTGCTTCGGCAATCATGTGTCTATATAATATCTGGCAGAAGAGTGGTACATCTCAGAAATATGCAAATTGGTTTCCACCAGTACTGTTGTGTAGTGTGAGGGACATAAATTATTTGATAAACTTTGCTGGTTATCAGTGTTTGACACCTGAACCTGTTATGTGCTATCTGCAGTACATGCTGCTGTAATTTTTTTATCATGCTAAAACAAAATATCTCCTATGATTTATATTTGTACCATATGTAAGTTAAATATTAAAAGACAAACTAAACAATGTATGATTTAAAATTTAATTAAAAGATTAAAACATGGAAAAGATTATCTGCTAAAATGGGGTTGAGGGATTCAGTTGTAATTGTTAAAAGCCTGCCTGAAGAGATGGGTCTTTAGCTTTTTTCAGAAGGATAACAGGGAAGGGGCCATCCTGATCTCCCTGAGGGAGAGCGTTCCATAGCTTGGGAGCTGCCACAGAGAAAGCCCTCTCCCCATCAGCTGTGCTTGTGCTGGCAGTGGGACCAAGAGGAGAGCCTCTGCTGATCTTAATTGCTGAGAAGGCACATATAGAGAGATATGGTCCTTCAAGCCTGGACCCAAGCTGTATAGAACTTTATAGGTAATGACCCTCACTTTGAATTGGGCCTGGAAACGGACTGGTAGCTAGTGCAGTTCTTGTAACAGGTGTGTTATATGCTCCCTGTAGCTGGCCCCAGTCAGTGGTCTGGCTGCAGAGTTTTGGACGTTGCAGTAATCCAAATGGGATGTAACTAAGGCATGTGTCACTGTAGCCAAAATTTTGCTTTTCTTTCTACCTTATATTCTTGTTTCCCAATGGCCCTGATCCTCCTTCAGCACTCTGACCACTACCTCATAATGATTCTCACCTCCTGTTAAAGGCTACATTTCCTCAGGACTAAGTGATGGTTGATGCTTGCACATGTCTTGCTTTCTGCCATCCCTTCGTCTCTCTGTCTCTTTCTTCTCCCTACAACACACTGCTGAAAATAGGGAAGATCTCCGAAATAATTGCCTCTGTGCTAAAACACAAGTTTGCTCTGGATCAAAGCTATTTTGTATATCAACACATCTATTGGGCATCTATTTGGGCTCAATGCATTTATCTCCTTGGAGTACAAACTTAGTTTATCCATCCTTAAACTGTTTAAACATCCTTTTGTTTTCTGCCACCAAGTGGCTTAACGATTGTGATGGACAGCTCTCAGAACACTCCTGTCAGTGAGGTCAGAGCTCTGATGTGGGAGCCAATGAAATGACAGAAGGGGCAGAACCAGGAAAATAAAAGGAGAAAGAAAGACAATTAAAGGCAGTTTAGGCAGTTAGGGGCCGTGGTTGTGGTAGAGAGAAGAGTAATAACAGTGGTGCCTTGTAAGATGAATTTAATTTGTTCCGCGGTTAATGTTGTCTTGCGAAACATGTTTTTCCATAGGAATGCATTGGAATCTGATTAATGTGTTCATATGGGCAAAAAGAGTCAGAACAAAGTCAAATTTGGTTTACAAAGGCTTTATTAAGTGCGCTTTAAAGCCATACATATTGTGCAGATGATTTTAAAAATTTCAATCAAAAAATGGAAACATTCTTCTTGTGAAGCACGGCCATAGGAACATTTGTCTTGCGAGTCATCAACCCTGTTGCCAAAACCATTTGTCTTGCGAGTTTTTTGTCCTGCGAGGCATTTGTCTTGTGAGGCACCACTGTAGAGAGATAGAGAAAGAGATGAGAATAGGACAAGTCTTGGAAAGTTTGTGATTAAGATTGGAAAGAGTTAAACGTGCTAAGAAATAAATAAATAAATAGTTGAATATATAAATACCTTGATTAAAGTGAATCTACATAAGCAAACATAAATCTAATGAAAGCAATGTTTATTGAATGAATAATAAAAGACCATCCATGATTTTCTTTATATGATTTACCTACAAATCCATAAATAAACATTGTTATATTGGACAACACTGATCTAATAGTCATATTTAGTACAGAGAGGAACATATCCTCCTGTGGCAGTGAAAAAGGGTGAAAAGTACATGTCATGCCCGAAAGGGAACCTGGGTGTGTAGAAAAACAAATAGGGGAACTGGGGATGTGTGACATAAAGTGGTGACCAGCGGCGGGATACGAAGAGAAAGAAATCCAGTAAGCCAAAGTAAGAAGAAATTTTTCTGGTTCTGGGATTCAAAGTGAATGAATGCCAGTAAGCCAAAAGGAAAAGAAATTCTCTGAGTCTAAGAGACCTGGTTGTCAGTAGTCCAAGTAAAGGAGTAGGAAACCCTAAAGCTCTGTGTGAATAGCTTGGTAGGGACTCCTGATTGTGGAAAGACAAAGGCAGGAAAGGACTCTGAGGAGATATCTGTAGTTAAACGTTTACCTCAAGCTATGAGTGTAAGGACCAAGAGGGCTAGTTTTAGATCCCAAAGCTCTGAGAAAGGGAGCACTGAGGGGACCAAAAGTGGAAGTCAAGGTCTAAAGGAATAGCTGAGGTGAATATAACTGAGGCTTACAGAAGAGAAATATTTCTGAAACAGCTGAGTGTTTGGAGGCAGAAAGTAACAGGGTCTCAGGAACAGCCAGGCTAGGTGCCTAAAGTAACAAAGCAGCAACCTGTGGCTGTCGGGGAAAGCTACAAAGTATCAATCTAAGACAGAAAAAAAGGTTTGTCTATTTGAATCTGAGAAAGCAACCTGCCAACTGAACAAAAATATAAATGGTTAAGCATGTCTTCTAAGAGAGGGAAAAGGTTAGTTATGGAGCTAGCAGAGAGTCAAACATTACCTCAGGAAGGGGAAATTTCAGACCAAGAGGGCCAGGAATATGAGGGCTCAAGGGAAAAGGAGGGTGCCTCAGGGAGAGAAAACTCCCTAGAGTTTCTAAAATGGAAATTAGAGAAAGAACAGGAATTCCAGTTAAAACAGTTAGAAATAAGAGAAAGGGCTGAAGCAGAAAAGAGACAGCTGGAAATAAGAGAAAGGGCTGAAGCCAGACAGATGGAAATGAGGGAAAAAAAGATGCAACACCAATTGGAAATGAAGAGATTAGAAATAGCAGCCCTAAATCTTAACAACAATTCAAATGATAATGAAAATAATTTAATAAAAATAGACCTGAAGAAATTTCCTCAGTTTAGAAAGGGGGATAATCTTGAGAAATTTCTCGTTTCTTTTGAAAGGGCATGCTGGGACTTTAACATTACGACCCAAGAGAAAATGATAATATTAAGATCACAAATAAATGGAGAATTGGCTGAAATATATTCTCAGATGCCACAAGAACAAGCCAGGGATTATGAAGCCTTCAAGAAACTAGTTTTTTTGAGGTTTGGAATAAATACTGAACATCTCAGGAGGAAATTTAGACAATTAATTAAAAGACCTGAGGAATCATATGCTCAATTTGGGGCTAATCTAGTCAGATATTTGGAAAAATGTCTAGAACAAGCTGGTGTGGGAACAATAGAGGATATGAAGTACATCAAAGGTTTCGTTGTCGTTTAGTCGTGTCCGACTCTTCGTGACCCCATGGACCAGAGCACGCCAGGCCCTCCTATCTTCTACTGCCTCCCGGAGTTGTGTCAAATTCATGTTGGTTGCTTCGCAGACACTGTCCAGCCATCTCATCCTCGGTCGTCCCCTTCTCCTCTTGCCATCACACTTTCCCAACATCAGGGTCTTTTCCAGGGAGTCTTTTCTTCTCATGAGATGGCCAAAGTACTGGAGCCTCAGCTTCAGGATCTGTCCTTCCAGTGAGCACTCAGGGTTGATTTCCTTTAGAATTGATAGGTTTGTTCTCCTTGCAGTCCAGGGGATTCTCAAGAGTCTCCTCCAGCACCACAATTCAAAGGCATCAATTCGTCGGTGGTCTGCTTTCTTTATGGTCCAGCCCTCACTTCCATACATCACGACAGGAAAAACCATAGCTTTGACTATTCGGACTTTTGTTGGCAAGGTGATGTCTCTGCTTTTTAAGATGCTGTCAAGATTTGTCATCGCTTTCCTCCCAAGAAGCAGGCGTCTTTTAATTTCGTGGCTGCTGTCTCCATCTGCAGTGATCATGGACCCCAGGAAAATAAAATCTGTCACAGCCTCCATATCTTCCCCTTCTATTTCCCAGGAGGTGATGGGACCAGTGGCCATGATCTTAGTTTTTTTGATGTTGAGCTTCAGACCATTTTTTGCACTCTCCTCTTTCACCCTCATTACAAGGTTCTTTAATTCCTCCTCACTTTCTGCCATCAGAGTGGTGTCATCTGCATATCGGAGGTTGTTGATATTTCTTCCGGCAATCTTAATTCCGGCTTGGGATTCCTCCAGTCCAGCCTTCCGCATGATGTATTCTGCATATAAGTTGAATAAGCTGGGGGGCAATATACAGCCTTGTCGTACTCCTTTCCCAATTTTGAACCAATCAGTTGTTCCATATCCAGTTCTAACTGTGGCTTCCTGTCCCACATATAGGTTTCTCAGTAGATAGATAAGGTGGTCAGGCACTCCCATTTCTTTAAGAACTTGCCATAGTTTGTTGTGGTCCACACAGTCAAAGGCTTTTGCATAGTCAATGAAGCAGAGGTTTAGAACATTAAGGGTTTAGAACAATTATATTCAGTGCTTCCAGGTGAACTAAGATATTTAGTCAGGGACAAACAGCCAAAAACAGTTCAACAGCCAAGTGAGACAGCAGATTTTATAACTGAAATTAAAAACCAGAGATTTTCTGAAATAAAATTGGGTGGTAGAAACTGGGAAGACAGAAAGAAAGAGCCCAGAGATTTCCACAAGAACAAACAGGCAACTGGAAGCCATTGTAGGGACAGACCCTCAGAGCAGTACCAACAGAAGAATAAAAGGTTTGAAGGGAAAGGAGAAAAATCCCTAGGTCTTGATCAAAGAAAGGTGAAAGTGTGCTTCGGATGTGGAGAAAAAGGGCATTTTATTTCACAATGTTTAAAATCTAATAATAAAGAAATTAGTCAACAGAAAGCAGGGGGAGTTGTGCCAAAGAAGGTTTACTAGGTCCGACAGCTGACAGAGGACTCTGAGGCAGTTCAACATGGCGCTGTAACTGAAACAAGAGAGAGTCAGAAAAAACTGCCTCTGGCAGAGATTGTTCAATGCTACTTTATATTGGAATAATCTGTTACCTTCAGCCTCTTTTATTTCACTATGGCTGTGAGGAGGAGATTGAATTATCCCCTTTCCATATAAATTAACTATATTTTCTTCTTTGTGGACTCTGTGAATGCACACAATTGGGTTTGACAGTGCCTGCGCTGGCCTCGGAATCTTCTAGAGCTTTTCTAAAAAAGTAACAAAGAGTTGCCCCTATTGCGCATGCTCCACCTGCCTCAGCCTTTAGTTCCATTTTACCACCATCGTGCTTGGAACTTCTCGGTTAGAGCTGTCTTCACAACTCTGATTAAAAATTCGGCTTTGAAGCTTCATACTTGAAAGGAAATTGTCATCAAACACAAGGACGATAATAGACATTGAAATATTATGAAATGTATCTGGAAAAGCAGATGATGTTAATCTTTTTAGATGCAGAAAAAGCCTTTGATAACGTTAATTGGGAGTTTATGTTGTCACAATTAAATAGAATGGGCTTTGAAGGAACATTTTTACAAATAATTAATGCAATATATGCTAAGCAAGTAGCCAAGATAAAAATTAATGGTAATTTAACTGAAAATATTACAGATTGAATAAGGCACAAGACAGGGATGCCCGCTATCCCCCCTACTATTTATCTTAATATTGGAAATACTGAACAGACTGATTAGAGATAATGAGGCAATTAAAGGACTTAAAATCAGAGGAGAAGAATTTAAGCTGCAAGCGTATGCGGACAACTTAGCAATAATACTAGAAAACCCCTTAGATAATCTGGAAGAATTATTGAGAGTCATAGAAGAATTTGGACAGGCGGCTGGATTTAAAATAAATTACCAAAAAACAAAATTTATGACAAAAAATACAAAGAAAGAAGATGTGAAAAAATTAGCAAGGAACTCCAATTTTGAGGTGGTGAAAAAACCTGAATATTTAGGAGTTGTCATCACTAAAAAACCAAGCAATTTAATGAAAGAAAATTATCTAGCAATATAGAAAGAAATTCAGAAAAATTTTGAAGAATGGAGCAAATTACAACTCTCATTTTTGGGAAGAATATCAACAATAAAAATGATGATTTTACCAAAACTATTATTCTTATTTCAAAATCTTCCAATACTATTGAACTTTAAGTATTTTAAGGACTTGGACAGCTTGACATCAAATTTTGTCTGGAAGCCTAAGAAACCAAGAATAAAACTTAAATTCTTATAAGATCTGAAAGAAAAGAGGGGAGCGGGATTACCGAATTGGTTACTATATTACAAGGCTTGTGCTATGACCTGAATAGAAGAATGGCTAACTCTTGAAAATCAAAGACTTATACAATTGGAGGGACATGATCTAAAAATGGGATGGCATGCATATGTATGGTATGGGAAACATAAGGAACATTCACATTTTGGAGAGCATATTTCCAGGAAGGCTTTATGGATAGTATGGCAGAAATTTGAAGCACAAACCTGTAAGAAAATTCTATTGTGGGTGGCGCCTATAAAAGCGTTTACACTAAAAGTGTTGAACCAGAAAGGAGCACTGACTACATATGAACATCTGTTAACTAAAGAACAAAATATAAAGGATAAACAAGAGTTAGAAAAATTGGTGTAGATGTAGATGCTGATTGGTGGTCAATGGTGAAATTAGAATCAAGATACAAAAAAGATAAAACTGGGTTTCTTTGAGGGCAAAGTTCAGGTGGATAGACTGGATATATACTGATGAGAAAATAATTTAAAAATGTATACTTATTTATTGGAATATGATTTAGAGAATGAGAGCGTGAAGGAGATGATGGTAAAATGGGCAAAATATTTTGGATATAACATCCGTATTGATGATTGGACTAAGATGTGGAAAGAAAGTTATAAGATGATTAAACCAGTAAACCTTAAGGAAAATATCCTCAAAATGTTTTATAGATGGCGTTATACACCTGTAAGATTGGCAAAAATATCAGAGGGTAACAGCAATATGTGTTGGAAGTGTAAAAAAAAATGCAGGAACTTTTATGTGGTGGACATGCGAAAAAGTAAAAAAATATTGGACACAGATGTGGGAAATAGTGAAAGAAATTACTCAACAAAATTAGATATAAAACCTGAAATGGCATTATTGAATATCATGCCGGAAATCAATGATAAGAAAATGAAATATTGTCTAATGTACATACTCACAGCAGCCAGATTACTCAGGGCCCCAAAATGGAAAAGCTAAGAAACCCCAACAATAGGAGAGCTGTTAAAGAAGCTATCGGATATAGTAGAACTGGACACATTCTCAGAAGCATTATGGGAACAATCGAGAGACTATGTAAAACAAAGCTGGAAACTAATATATTTTTGGGTCCAGAGGAGGACAGGAGTTTAGGGCAAATTTGAATATACGTATATGTATTCAGTTCACACTGGGAACCTAGCTGGAGAGAACAGAGAGTCAAACAAAGCTGGAGTCTCTGATTACAAAAAGGGGGAGGGTTTAGCTTAGTAGGAGGGTGTTTTTTGTTGGTGTTTTTGTTGTATGTTTTGTAGCGTATTAATTCAATAAAAAAATCAGTTTTGACACGGACTGTTTTTTTGATTCTGGAACTCCTCTGTTGCCCCTTAACCGTGGACTGACTGATTACTCTTTGGATTGTGGACTGGCTTAGTTTCCCGCGCTTTGAACCACCACGTGTTGTGGATTGATACCACCTCTTTTGTTGATTGCCGCTGCGGTCTCCTAATTCCCCTCTTCCGGATCCTATTTTCTTTGGAAATCACCACTTCTTCATCTAATCGCCGCTGTGAGTCCTTTTCCTTTATTCCTTCCCTGCTTTATGTCCCCCTCAGGACCATTTAGCAGGTGCAAGTCGTGGTCCCTCAAGTTACCATTCTCTGACGGCCACAACCTCTGCCTTTTTTGTTTGGGTGACTCACACCAGCCTCAATCTTGCCGGCATTGTAAAAAAATCACAAAAGCTGCCTTGAAAGCTTGCCAACAATGCCTTAAACTTTATCTTTGGGATAAGGCCTTGTCTGCCTCAAAACCCTCAGATATGGAAATGGCCTCTAATCCCTCAGCTACACCCCAGTCAGAAGCCAACATACCCTCTCCCTCCGCGCCGGCGCCAAAACCGGTCGACAAGCCATCAAAAAAATCATCCACTTTAACTAATAAAAAGGTGCTTACCTCAACGTCTAAAGCCTCGTCGACCGGACAACCTAAGGAAGCCCTGAAACAGAAAAAATGATGTCGCAAGACAAGAAGGACAAAGCTAAAGATCAGCGTAAAACTATTCTGCCTGTCACGGCCTCGTTATGTCTATGCTTTGATGTTGACATCATCTTCTCCATCTCCACCTTGATGTTGTCATTGACACGATGCCGATGTCGACATCCGGACCAAAGGAAGTTCTAAGACTACTTCCAGGCATGCCTCTTCATCAAAGTTGACGTCGAAAGGGGTTCAATCTGCAGAACAGCGTCCAATTCTCCAATGAACATCGACACAGGCTAAACAAAAAAGGAAAGACACTCACTTACATCCTCCTTCAGAACAAGAAGAAATCTTTTCTTCTGTCTTTTCTGGGCAAGAGGATGAGGTCTTCTCTCCAGCTCCCGCAGAAACACCTGTTGATGCAGAATCATTTGAGTCTGATGCTGGTGACCCTCACCCATCCTCCCCTTCTGAGGACTTTTCTTCTTATGTAGAAATGATATCTAGAAATGCAAACAGAACAACCTCCACCTCCCTTGGAGGACCTGATATTTGGTGACATCGACCAAGAAAGATCACAACTGTCAAGCTTAGCCTTTATTCCAGCTCTTATGAACTTCATCAAAGAATCATGGAACCAGCCATCTAATCCTCCGCCAGTTGCTCACAGAACTGAAAACTTATACCCCACACATGGCGATGACACAACTTTCCTCGCCAAGCACTCAATCCCTAACTCCACTGTAGTTCAGTCGAACTCCTCCAGGACTTCCGGACGGCAACATGTAACACCTGCAAATAGAGAGAGAAGGAAGTTAGATGTCTTATGGAGAAAGATTTAATCTTTTACTACATTCATGCTTCTCGTTGCGAATTACCAAGCAGCTATGGGGGCGTATCAGAAGCAGTTGTGGTCCAGGATCCTTCAAGCTCTGGAGGCATCCCCAGAGGAAACACGCCAAGGCTTCTTGAACAATATGCCAAAGCCCTCACAGTGTCAAAACACCAACGCTTGTCTTCAAGACACTCTGCAGATGTTGCTGCCAAAACGCTCACATCAGCTATTACATTGAGGCACCACGTGTGGCTCCGTTCTTCTGGCATTATAGAAGACGTCAAGAAGCGGATTGAAGACCTGCCATTTGATGCCCAGGGTCTTTTCAATGAAAAGACTGATGACTCTCTAGAAAACCTCCATAAAATCAAAAAGATGGCCAAGTCCTATACCACTCATCAACAACCAAATTTCAAAGGAATCAGTGGCATAAACAGTATCCACAACAGCAATATCAACAATCTTCCTCTCAACCTTACCGTTCTTTCAAGAAGATACAAGGCAGATCTTCTCAAGCTTCTTCTTCTACTCCATCTTAGAGACCTCAGCAGTCATCTCAAAAACAACAGTCCTGCTGCCCTCCTGCCAAGAAATCAAAACAGTACCTTTGACTTCCATGCTTCATCTTCCATAGATTCTCCAGATACTCGCTTAGCTCCATTCTATCAAAATTGGGCAAATATCACAAAAGACACTTGGGTACTAAGTATCATCCAATTCGGCTACCAATTAGAATTTGTAGAACTTCCTCCTCTAAGACACATCAAGTTTACATCCTTCGATACAATCCTAGAAGAAGAGGTTCTCACTCTTCTAAGAAAACAAGCTGTTCAGCGGGTACCACATCGAGACATACCCAACGGATTTTATTCCCGGTATTTTGCAGTACCAAAAAAGGACGGCGGGATAAGACCCATCCTAGATTTGAGAGACCTAAACATGTACCTGCATCCACAACGTTTCTGGATGGTCACATTGGAATCCATTTTTAACCTGTTAAGAAGGAAAGACTGGTTTACAGTGATAGACCTGAAAGATGCATACTTTCATATATCAATACACCAGCATCACAGAAAATTTCTTCGGTTCATCTTCCAGAACATTATTTATCAATTCTGCGCCCTCCCATTCGAACTGTCCATAGTTCCATGCACTTTCATGAAGTGCATGGCTCCAGTAGTTGTGTTCCTATGTCTTCACAACATAAAAGTTTTTCCTTACATCGACGATTGGTTGATAGTCTCCCCATCCAGACGGAAAGGCTTACAAAATACCAACTTTGTTCTACATACCCTATGAAACCTAGGCCTCACAGTAAACCTAGAGAAATCAGCTTTGGTACCATCGCGAGTCATCGACTACATAGGGGCGAAATTGAACTACCTCAAAGCGCAAATATTTCTGCCACCAGACTGCATTCGGAAACTGATGAGGGCTGTTCACAAATTTCATCCTCACTCATATGTCTCAGCACACCATGCTCAGCACCTACTGGGCTTCATGGCCTCAACAATGTCAGCACTACCGCACACACGTCTGAAGATGCGCTCTCTGCAAGTATGGCTCTTACATCTGTTCAACCCTCTCCAAGACAGCCCGAGAAAAAGGTTGCCAGTTACCCCTGAACTAGCACAGCAATTACAGTGGTGGACTTTCAAGCTGCATCTTCTAATCGGCCACCCCTTCCGACCTCTACAGTTGTCTGTTCAAATCACAACAGATGCCAGTCCCACAGGATGGGGGGCATACTGCGGGCATCACAAGATCCATGCCCTATGGTCACGACGAGACAGATGCTTTCACATCAATCACCTCGAAATGATGGCAATCATAAAGGCATTCAGAGTGTTCCTCCCGTTGATACAAGGTCGTGGTGTACAAATAATCACCAACAGCACCATGACCATGTTCTATATCAACAAACGAGATCCATGTCCCTCCTTTACCTATCTGTGCATCTGTGGGAATGGTGTTACCTTCACCATGTCTTTCCAGTAGCTCTACACATATCAAAGAGCGACAACCAACTTGCAGACAAAATGAGTCGCTTGACGGGACAGTCCCACAAATGGGAGCTGAACGAGGACATCTTTCAAATGCTTTGCAGCTGGTGGGGTCGACCATACATAGACATGTTTGCGACAAGCATCAACAAGAAGTGTGAGAAGTATGCATCTCATGCAGGCAGAGGTGCACACTCCCTTGGGGATGCGTTCATGATTCCACAGGAGGCACATCTACTATATCTGTTTCCTCCGATCCCACTAATCCAAAGGACTCTGGTCAGGGCGAGCAACTACAAGTGCAGACCATCTTCATTGCACCATGGTGGCTAGTCAACCCTGGTTTTCCAACCTTCAGGGAAATGGCTGTGGATGTCCTCAGACTGCCAGTGTTGCCACACCTTCTAACTCAGAACTCAGACAACATCCTATATCCGGATCTGCAGTCTCTGCACTTGACGGCTTGGAAGATTTGCCATCAATCCAGGAGGTCTTAGATAGAACTAGAAAACCGTCTACTAACCTCCTATTCAAATATAAATGGAAAAACAATCCTTAAATTCACTGAATCAAGACACTTACAGGCATCTCCTGTCTCTCTCCAAACCTTACTCACATATTTATGTTACCTGTTTGATTCTGGACTGGCTTTATCAACTCTAGAAGTTTATATTTCAGCCATAGTTTCTTTTCAATCTAGAGACTCTGAATCAGCTCGTCTTTTTCTCACCCGACGCTTAAATCATTCTTGAAAGGACTTTCTGATACAGTGGTGCCCCGCATAGCGACGTTAATCCGTTCCAGGATTAACGTCGCTATACGAAAACATCGCTAAACGGAAAGAAAACCCCCATAGGAACAAATTAAACCCTGTTTAATTCGTTCCTATGGGGCAAAAACTCACCGTTCAGCGAGGATCCTCCATAGGGGCGGCCATTTTCCCCGCCTCGGTAAGCGAGGAATCCGTCCAGAAAACAGGGGGTGCCATTTTGGAACTGTCGATCAGCTGGCATTCCCCCCCCCAGGAAAAGGAGGAAGAGGAGGAGGTGAAGCGGGAGACGGGGAGTCAGGCGCATCGGTATGCGGATTTGTCGTTAAACGGGGCGCCCGTTAAGCGAGGCACCACTGTATTCATTCTCCTGTTAAACCTCCAGTACCCCAATGGTCTGTTACGCTTGTGCTACGTGTACTTACTCGCCACCCCTTTGAACCCAAGGCCTCCTGTGACATATGTTTACTGTCGTTTAAAACTTTATTCCTGGTTGCTGTTACGTCTGCTAGAAGAGCAAGTGAGTTGGCAGCTTTGAGATTAGATGCTCCTTGCCTGCAATTCTTCAAAGACAAAGTTATGTTATATCCAGATGTTTCCTTTTTGGATAAAAATAGTTTCTGATTTTCACCTTAATCAACCCCTGTCGTTACCTATGTTATTTCCTCAACCCTCCTCGGATGTCGAACACATGCTCCACTCTCTGGACATTCAAAGAGCCTTGGCATATTACACCTCTAGGACGAAAGACTTCCGTGCTGCTCCAATGCTTTACCTCTGTTTCCAAGGACCACACAAGGGTTTACCTGCTTCATCCTCCACTATTTCTAGATGGCTTGTCTCCATGATTGCTTTGGCTCATGAGCTGCAAGGCAAGACGGTCCCAGAAGAAGGTCTAAAAGGGCATTCCACTAGAGCTGTGGCGTGGACGTTCCTGACATCTGCAGAGCGGCCACTTGGTCTATTGCCTCCACTTTTGCAATGCACTACAGACTGGACGTTCGGGCCAAAAAGGAGACAACTTTTGGCAGGGCAGATTTGATATCTGTACTGCAGTGACAGCCCTCCTTCCGGTAAGTGAGCTTGCTAGTCACCAAACTGTGTGCATTCACAGAGGCCACGAAGAAGAAAGACAGGTTACTTATCTGTAACCATGGTTCTTCAAGTGGACCTCTGTGAATTCACACATCCCACCCATCCTCTCCACTATCCGTCACTGGTTATACATGTAATAAGCTCAAGCTATTGTAGCGGATAAATGGAACTGAAGGCTGAGGCGGGTGGAGCATGCACAATAGGGGCAACTCTAAACTTTTTTACTTTTTAGAAAAGCTCTAGAAGATTCCGAGAAGGCCAGCGCAGGCGCTGTCAAACCCAATTGTGTGAATTCACAGAGGTCCACTTAAAGAACCATGGTTACAGGTAAGTAATCTGTCTGTTTGCTCTCTGAACTTCAATTGATGCTAACTGTTTCAATAAACTAAATTCATAGACTGGTTTATTGGTTTATTTCCATAAATTATAGTTTATTAACTGGTTTATGACCATTCAAAAATTGCAACAGACTTTGTTTAATACACAATAAAAATTCTTATTTAAAAATTTGGTGTGGCAGCTCTGAAGTAGAAACATGCAATCCAGAGACTAGCTGTGGTGGTTCTTCCAAGGTCATATTGTCGCTTTTCATACAACCAACACAGTGCTCTTGTCTGAGATGAAATCAGTACTTGGTTCCATTGAAACTCTAATATGGCTTGTTCTTGACTAGTTTATTTAGCTTGTTATTAAGTGTTATTTATACATAAATATTTAGGAGTGCTTTTACGAAGTGCCTTGCTGGTTAAGCAGTTTTTAACTGGGAGCAGAGTTTTTGTAAAGGCTTTTTCTAATACAAGAGTTATTCTATGAACAAATGATCCTATAAAGGCAAATACTTTGTAAAATCTTAATTGCTTCTGGAATTGGCATTGGCTAAAATCCTGTTGCTTAGCATAGTGAATCTACCATAGTCTCTTGAGACTGAAGGATGCCTACATGAGGAGCATAGTGAATCACAACTTGAATAGGCCTACATTAAATCACAGGATTTCAGCCTTTGGGTCATTATGTAACACCATTCTGAAGAACAGCCAGCACAATTTGAAAAGAGCACAACAGGAACATCTGTCCCTAAGTTCATTAAATAGGTGTTGTAAGATGAAAAAGGCATTGGACCAATTTTGAATTTTAAATGTATGAATTAAGAATTCTAGTGGCTGGGGGTGAAAACTGAGAAGCACAGTACGTTTTGACTGCTTCTTACAAGCCACAGACAGACAGTTTGCATCCTTGAGTGTTTTTCTGTTAGTGAAACAGATGTTCTTTGCATATGGAATTCTTGCTGCTCCTTGAAGCCTCTGAGCACACACCTTGTTTATCTGATTTTGGATTATTTATTTATTTATTTATTTATTTATTTATTTATTTATTTATTTTATTTCTATCCCGCCTATCTGATCATATTAGACCACTCTAGGTGGCTTACAATAAAAACAACAATGTAATTTTAAGACATTACAACTTTAATATGTAGACATCAGCTTCCGTCATGTGGTTATTGAAGAAAAATAAAAACATGAATATTGTGTGTACAGTTTATTCCACATGTTACTTTAGATTACTTTTTGGAGACCAAACAAAGCCTCACAGATATGCTATTCAGTAGACAACTGTCACACAAAAACATTGCAGCTTTTCTTCTTCCAGATTAATTATCTATATCACTGAATTTTTAACGACAGATGCCCTCACTTGCTAGTAGCTCATAATGTCATGGTTCTGTAGTGCTGGATATGATGACAATTCTTTCTTTTCAGATAACATGAATTCACTAGAAGAGTGGGAATTTTAAATATAGATTGGGGGGGGGAGAAAGATTATTTTGTGCTGCTAATTATCATGTGTCTAAAATTAGTAATTACAGTACAGGTTACAAATAAATAAGAATTGCTGGGTAGCTCAGTGATTTAGGTATCTTATCTGGCAGTGGAGCCAGAGGTTGGGAGTTTGATTCTCCACTACGCCTCTTTGACAGGGACTGGACTTAAGAAGAGCTCTGTTGGATCAGGCCAAGGACCCATCTAGTCAAGTTTCCTGTATCTCACACCGGCTTGATGTTCCATTGGGTCCCTTCTGGCTTTGCAGTGCTAAGATTATTATTACTACTACTACAGTAGTATTATAAGCTGGATGTAACATTCTGATTTTTTACTCTAGGTGGCGGTAGTCTACTTTATATGATTTAAAGAAAACAGACAAAATATTCAGAGTCAACGCTTATTTGTAGACTATGTTTTTTTACATGCTTCTGCCTACATTTTATAGTGATTTTAATTTACCGATTACTTCTACAATACTAAGTTTTGCAGGAATGGATGGAAAAGGCATAGATTATTACCTGTCATACACTTTTATGTTTGTACATTTTGACACAAAGAAATCCCTTCACCCTCTCACTCCCCAAAAAACTGTAGAGAAAAGTTGTTGTGGAGAATAAGATATGCAGAGTATTAACAGATGAACATTATCTTTTGTCTGGAGTTCTATGAAGGAAGATTGATTTTAAAACCAACATATTTTAAATAATAAATGTGCAATACGGATTCCAACCACTGTTTTAGATCAACTTCATTTTGGTATTTAATAGACAATGTAATGACTTAACATTAATAATACGGTACCTTCAGATTTGGTATACACAAAATGTCTTGCATAATTACCCTGACATAACACAGTGTAACTTTTGCAGGCAAAAGTTAAGGAGTCATTGTAGACATTATCTGTTGTATGCCGAGTCACATCTGTGGTGATTTTATTTTAAATTTTTATTTTGAGGTAGTTCACCTAAAAGTTATTCTGTTTGCGTTTTGCCAGCATAACTACTATCCAAGAGGATTTTGACCAATTATGCACTTGTGTGGTCTGTTCATTTCTGAATTCACTTATAAATAATAGAATCTAGTTACAAGTACTGGAATCTTACCGGCCTCTTCTTCTTTTGAAGTAATAGCAAAAGTTATTACTATTTTCCTGAATATTTATTTTATTGAGGATGAGATGGTTGGACAGTGTCATCGAAGCAGTTTGACCAAACTTCGGGAGCAGTGGAACACAGGAGAGCCTGGCGTGCTCTGGTCCATGGGGTCACGAAGAGTCGGACACGACTTAACAACTAAACAACAACAAAGCCTGTTTAACCATACCCCTGCTAGTAGTAGTAATTTGGTTATCCCTAAAGAAGAAAATATTTATTTGAGTCCATATAGTAGCTTAGTTGTAAATGGTTTTATGACCAGTATGTTTAAAATGAACAAAGTTTTAATACTCCATGAATGGCTGATATGTAGTCCATGAGGGAGTCAGCAGAGAAGACATGGAATGACTTATTGAGCATTAGGTTAAGAAGTGAATATCAGTAGATGAGGCATGAATGAAAATATATAAATAGCTTGCTCACACGCATAGGAAAAAGTCTATAAAATGGAAGTAAGGGAGTAAGACATACTTAATTGTCTTAAATTGGTTTTGTATATATTTTTATATTCACAGTATGTTGTTTGTTTTGCAAATATCTGTAACTTAACTTTTTGCCTTAGAGTAGTATTTAAAAGTTTTACACCTGGAATTCATCTTTAGGTGCAATATGCCCCCCCATAACCTCCACCTCACATGCTTTCCCCCTGCCTGTTTTTATCTTTCTTTTATATAGTAACAAGAAATCAAAATAATTCATAGTAATTGTGCTGGTCTAGTCTATCTCGAATTGCTCGTTAACAGAGAAATTGGGAGGGAAGCGTATGAGAAAAAGGGAGAGAGAAGAGAAGAAATCTAAAATTTGCAACATTAGCAATCTTTGTGGAGAATGTACAATTTTCAGGTAGAAATTCTATGGTTAATACTTCTGGTCTTCTTATGTTGTGTGTCTTTGATAATGGTTGAGTAGTGATAGACTTGCAAGAGAGGTGAGACAGAAAATAACATTAACGTTCCTAAATATTGTCTGTAATAGGTAAATTAATTCTGGTGTTTTTTTTAGAAACATTGTCACTTTTTGGTGCCCATCACTATTTTACAGTTTTGATTGTCAATGGGTAAAGGTAAAAGTAAGAAGGTAGGATCTACTAAGAGTCTGTTGCAGTGGATGTATGTTCTTCAGATATGATGAAAAAATAATTTATTTGGTTGGAATCCTGCTGGAAACAACTTCATGTGGAAGGGTATAATTACACATGCTATTGCACATAACTCTTTTTGGGAGTTTCCTGCGTGACTGTTTGCACTCTGGTCATGATATCTGTCACACAACCAACATCTTACCTAAAAGATAAAATTACTTACTACTCTTACATGTTGTTTCTCTCAACAAGATTAGGATCTTCCCCTTTTTAAGGAAAAGTGCCTACATTTGGAGGAGCCAAGGGAAATTATTCCCAATAAACCTGGTGTTGATGCCTCCAATTTTTGTAATTATTTTTTCTTCTATCTCTACTCTGTATCTATTACTAGGTAACTATACTTAACTGCAACATAGTCACAGTGCTCAGTCTATATGAACCATTTAATACATAGCATTTCTCCATAATGTTACATCAGCCCTTTGGTTCCTGTGACGAATGAAGCAGACAACAATGCTTTGTGAGTTTACTCTTCTTTTTTTCAGGCCACAGCTGAGTAGTAAACAGGCCACAAAAATGTGTGGGTTAAAATGTTTTTGCACAATTGACCTTTGCCATCAGGATAAAAATCTTGCCATTAAGAGATAGGTATCAGTATGATGTAAGTGAAGTATTAAAACATTTTGCTATTTATTTAAGAATGCTTCTACTGGTCTGCCAGGACACTTGCATTAGTCATATCTGGTGTATTGTTAGATACAGATGTTTTGCAGTTAACCAAAGGTCTCCTCCCTGGTGGCCAGGGAATGATCCGACTCTCTCTGTAGATGATCAGGCAAATGACTATCTGCAGGACTGATGAAGCCATTATTGCTTGTGACCACCCCTATCTATGGACACAGATTTTGTCTGGCTGTCTTGAGCAACCTGAATTTTGTTAACGAAGACCTTGTCCTTCTTCTGGCTTGGGGGAGTTGAGATGATGCACCTTTGTAAATCTATATGTAAACCACCCAGAGTAGACACGTTCTAGATGGGCGGTATATAAATCTAATAAATAAAAAAAATGGTGTTGTGCTGCACTCAGATACTTCTGAAGCATAGCACAAGGTCAGGGATGCATTTATTTAAGAATGCTTCTACCTTGTGTTATGCTTCAAAAGCATCTGAGGGCAGCACAACACCAAAGGCACATCATCTCAACTCCCCCAAACCAGGAGAAGGACAAGGTCTTTGTTATATATATGAGATAGTAAATAAGTGTTTTACAATCTGGTTACACAGAATACATAACTCCTCTGTTAACAGCAGCTCCACTGGCTGCTGATCAGTTTCCAGGCACAATTCAAGGTGCTAGTTTTAATCTGTAAACTCTTAAATGGCTTGGGTCCAAGCTATCCAAAAGGCCATATCTCCCTTTATGAACGTGCCTGGGTACTAAGATAATCAGGAGTGGCTTTTCTCTTCGTCCCTCCACTGCTACAGGCACTTTTTGTGGGGACACAGACCAGGGCCTTCTCTGTTGCTGCTCCTAAACTTGGAAACTCCCTCCCAAAGGAGGCAGGCTGGCCCCATTTTATTGTCATTCTGTTGACCAAAGGGATTTTTAAAGGGATTATTGTATTCTGTAGTTTTACTTGTGCTTTTAATATTGCTCTTATAAGTTTTAATATATTTGTTTAATTATTTTTATTATAATAATTATTTTCTTTTTACTTTTTTAATACTATAAGTTGCCTTGAATCCTTAAGAGAAAGGCGACATAAATATTTTAAATAAATAAAATAAATAGTCACTCAGATAGTAGTAGAATAATCTTATGGTGCGCATTGATGGCCATCAGATGAATCCACGTAAATTGTATATCTTGAATGACTAGAAGGAAAAGATAATCCATACTGAATCTGTGACAGTTTCTTTGAGGAGACAATCAAAATAAATTATATATTGATTCTAATATCAGGTGCAAATACTGGCAACCAAATAGCTGTTTAAGCTTGTATGAAAGACCTACACTAGTGCAGAATTTTTCCTTTGTTTCAACTATTGATCTAATGCTGTAGCAAAAACTGAAACTTGTCCCAGTTTCATACAGTTTGCCAAATGATATACACTATGATGAAAAATGCTGAGAAAGAACTAATCAAACTGCATTCTGAAAAAATCTCAGTCCAAAGGATACTAGGAAAAAAGAATTGCAGTTAGGTCAGTTATTGGGAGGACAATATCAAAGTGAGGCATGCTTGCTTCTGTGAATACTAGATGTATATTTAGAAATATATCACTGCATGCTTATATTTATTTAACTGTATAACATTTATTTAGCCTGTATATAGGAACCTATTTAAGGGTGAAATTTCCTGTAGTAGCATCTGGAATAAACATTAAATAACACATGACGATATTAATAAAAGCTGGCTCTGAGTTCATGAAGTAGATTGGGATATAAATTAAATAGTGTTCAGTTATTTTATGTGAAAAGTAAGACCCTTAATTTTGAGGCATGTGGCATAAATGCTCTGGTTTTTTTTTTTTAAAGCAAAATGAAAGAATAACATCCTTGCCCTTAACAGTATTCAGGATTTAGATTGCATTTGTTTGTATTATTGAAATACTTAAGAACTTGGATAGTATGGTTATCCTTTAAAATTGGTTAGAGAGATACTGTATTTGAAAGGCTGTCATACAGAGGAGGGGCAAGATCTGTTCTCTATCATCCCAGAGTGCAGGACACGCAACAATGGGCTCAAGTTTTAAAAAGCCAGATTTCGGTTGAATATCAAGGAAACCTAACTGTTAGAACAGTACGACAATGGAACCAGTTACCCTGGGAGTTGGTAAGTGCTCCAACACTGGAGGCATTCAAGAAAAAGATAATCACCTGCCATATATGCTTTGATTGTATTCCTGCATTGAGCAAGGGGGTGGACTTGATGGCCTTGTAGGCCCCTTCCAGCTTCATTTTTCTATGATAATGTGGGCAGTGGATGAAGACATAAAATATATTCTTGTTCTGTACCTTTACCAATTTGTTGGCCTCTACTTCATCCCTGTTATAGGAGAGTCTGTTTTTTTCGTCTTCATACCCCTGTATTATGAAATTCCCATTCCTTGTTAACCACCTTCCTGTTTCCCAGGTGTATTCTAGAAAATCTGTCTTCAGGTAGTGCAGGAGTAAATATTCCTGATGAGCCCAAATCTCTCCAAGGATTTTTAAATAAATAATGAAACAGCATGCATCTTATTTAATGATTAACCTTGACCCTGGCTAGTTTTGCAAAGTCAGGTTGTACTGATGTAGGAATGATGAGTAATTTATGCAGGAGTCAGGATTTTTTTGAAGTGGTATCCATGGCAACTGTAATTCAATTCTTACACATATGCAGTATGTCTGTTACTAACCATTAGGGCAACAAATACTCTATGATTAGCAAAATAGTTATTTCCTGACTGAAAGCATTTGAAGTTTTAGTCTTGATAGATGTGTTGATTAATAGCTTTTGGTTTAACCAGTAAGACTTTTAAAAAGATTTGTCAGATTGTAATTCAGAAGAACACTTATAGGAATCCCTCCCTGGTCTTTTAGGTTCCTTTCAGTAAGAATCTTATAAATCTTGCTTAACTGATGGTACATGTTTATTTGAGGGTTGTCTTTTGACAAAAAGTTTTGTTTTCAGAGACGGCATTTGGTATACTTTCTGAATTTACAAAGTTGTACAGATTTTACAGTTTGTTCACTGGAAACAAAATGATACTAATTTTAGCATAGTTGAATAAGACATTATGTATAGCAGAAATTTCCAGAATGGAAACAAGGGCTAGAAAATAGTGTGCGAGGGCATGGCTTCCCATATCCACAATCCAAAAAGGCCAAGGGGGAAAACAATCTTGGTGATACATTTAATAGTGTAATTCTTTACATTTTTGCATTGAAATAAGCCCATAGGGCCCAGTCCCAGTTGAATCTGTATTTGGAGTTCACTTCTGGTGATTTGTTTGTATGTTGTGTTCTGGAAACCCACACATGAATTCTAAGAAAGGATTAGATTTTGTACAGTAAATGTTTTATGTTTTGTTACTTTGCTGAAAAAGAAGCCTTTTTTTAATAGAAGAGGCTGAAATTGGAAATGCCCTGTGTCAGTGTGAGTCATTGCTAAAGATTTTAAATAATCAGTGTGTTGTCTCCACCCTTCCACAGTCTGGAATAATATGAATCATTTTCTTCTTTATTACCCAAAATAGAGTGGAAGTAGTGAATGTTCCTGTAACAAATTGCAATATGTTGGTGGTATCCTCCCAAGCAGTGATGCTTATACACACTTGGGATTTTTGACAGAATGTTAAAATGGCTTTGGCTTGACTATACAAACATTTTGCAACCCTGGCAACCTATTTTAACCATAAACTTTTTTTTTTGCTTTCTCGAGCCACATCACAAACCTGTAATAAACTGGGAAATACTGATGTATCTGAATGAAGATACTTTTGTTATCTCCCCCCCCCCAAAAAATGACACACTGCTTTTTTTTAAAAGTAGCTGAAAACCAGTGGACTAAATAGCTACTTTCAAAAATTGGCCTACCTTCCTTCTTTCCAATTTATGAATAATCAGACTGGATTTTTACCCTATCATGGATGGACTGATATAGCCAATTTATATCTTGGAATAAAATGACTTCTTTCCTTCATCTGTACAGGCCAGAGCTCTTCTCTGGGTGTAGTATAAAGGAGAAATCCATTTGTTTTGAATTTTTGTACTAGCTCCTCTTTTTTTATACTCATCGAATCGTTTAAATTTCAGCAGTGTTTTACAGGCAGTTAAAGGCTCAACAGCAGCAGAGATGACAGCCCATGCTATTTTAAAGTTTTCTGCCCATGCTATTTTAAAGTCTCATTCATGGTTCTGATCATCTGCAGACTTCTGGAATCCCACTGTTAAATCTGGCCAATCTAAGAGTAAACCTCTCTTACTTCTCCAGTGAAAATGTGAAATCGACAAATTTGTCAAATCCCGCCTAATGTGTTTGATGACATGCCAGCAGAGTGTATGCGAATCAGATGAATCACAAGCTTCTGCTGGAGGTAACCAGATAAGCAAGATACAGTGGTGCCCCGTATAGCGATGTTAATCCGTTCCGGATTAACCATCGCTATGAGAAAACATCGCTATACGGATAGGACAATGCCATTGGAACGCATTAAACATCGTTTAATGCGTTCTAATGGCTTCTACACTCACCGTAAAGCGATGTTTCCTCATAATGGCAGCCATTTTCGCGCCCTCGGTAAGCGAGGGCAGGGCGCGAAAATGGCTGCGGCCACCGATCAGCTGGCCGCTGGCCGAAAATGGGGCCGGCGCTAGGGCAGGAGGGCGGGGGAAGGCTCCCACGCCCTCCTCCCCAGCTCACCCCTGCTTCTTCAGCCGGCTGACCGGCCGGCGATCGGCCAGGAGGGGAAAAGAAGCCTCCTTTCCCCTCCTGCCGAGCGCGCAGGGGCGTCTGTGCAAGCGATCGGCCAGGAGGGGAAAGGAAACCTCCTTTCCCCTCCTGCCGAGCGCGTAGGGGCTTCTCTGGCCGGCGATCGGCCAGGAGGGGAAAAGAAGCCTCCTTTCCCCTCCTGCCGAACGCCCTTCTGGCCGGCGATCGGCCAGGAGGGGAAAGGAAACCTCCTTTCCCCTCCTGCCGAGCGCGCAGGGGCTTCTCTGGCCGGCGATCGGCCAGGAGGGGAAAAGAAGCCTCCTTTCCCCTCCTGCCGAGTGCGCAGGGGCGTCTGTGCAAGCGATCGGCCAGGAGGGGAAAGGAAACCTCCTTTCCCCTCCTGCCGAGCGCGTAGGGGCTTCTCTGGCCGGCGATCGGCCAGGAGGGGAAAGGAAGGGTCCTTTCCCCTCCTGCCGAACGCCCTTCTGGCCGGCGATCGCGATCAGCCAGGAGGGGAAAAGAAGCCTCCTTTCCCCTCCTGCCGAGCGTGCAGGGGCGTCTGTGCCAGCGATCGGCCAGGAGGGGAAAGGAAGGCTCCTTTCCCCTCCTGCCGAACGCCCTTCTGGCCGGCGATCGCAATCAGCCAGGAGGGAAAAAGAAGCCTCCTTTCCCCTCCTGCCGAGCGCGCAGGGGCTTCTCTGGCCGACGATTGCCCAGGAGGAGAAAGGAAGGATCCTTTCCCCTCCTGCCGAACGCCCGCCGACTTTTCCCCCCAGCTGACTGGCGGGAGATTCGGAAGAAGCCCCTTCTGTCAGCTGGGGGAAATGGAGCCTATGGGGAAAAATCGCAAAGCGATTTTTCCCCATACGAAACAACATTATGCGATCGCAAAAGCGATCGCAAAATCTTCTTCGTTAAGTGAATTCCTCGTTAAACGGGGCACCCGTTAAGCGAGGCACCACTGTAATGATTTGTTAGGCCAGTGTTTCCCAGCCTTTTTTGAGTTGCAATAACTTTTACATAATAGCAAAGTAACATGCGGTCACTCACCACATTTGCATAAAAAAGCATTTTAATGGAGTAATGAAAATACATTAAAAAGATTTTTCAGAATATAATTCTAACCTACTACTTAGTACAGGATGGATTTGAATTAAATCAAATTGATGATTTAATTTTTTAAAAATGAAATTTTTGATGATTTAAGTTAAAAAAACTCAATTCAAAAAAATCATCATGAACAAATCATTGATTTTATCCACCCTGATTAATGTGGTTGTACTTGCATCTGCGCAACAAATAAGTGTTGAAAACCTTATAAAAAGAATTGCAACTAAAAATAACCATGACGACTCCCTAGAAAACATCCCCAGGTTGGGAACCTGCGAGCTAGACATTGAGCAAAGTTACATGTCTTCTGACAGATTGTGCCATACAGATGATTTTCCACTATCACCTTGGGAATTTTGTCTGCAATTTCATTGTCTGATGATAGACAGATGAAGGTCTAAGTATTCCAAGTTTATTTTTGGAATCCAGCTGTTCTCAGTGAATCAAACCCATCCATGAGGAAGGTGCCTTTTATTTCAGGATTTGTCTCAACTTTGAGAAATGGAAAGACTGTCCCCCTTACAAAGCAGGAAAACTACTGTACATAGTGGCTCAAAGATTTTATTAAGAAGACCAAATGTCATGGATTCTCTTTTGTTTATGCTCCTATTGTTGTCTTAGTGGCAGGGGCATCAGCACCGGAGGAGTGTGATGCTTCCTTTAAGGATCCAGAGGAATTATGTTCTGATACATCTCTTTATAATTTCATGAGAATTCAGTCATGGTCATAAGATAAGCAGCCTCTATTTCTTGTTTACCAAGTGTCTAATTTCTGGATTGAGGATATTTTAGAAAATTAGAATTTGGACTGTAATATACAGTACTTTAGAGCGGTTTCTTAAAATATAAAATTACTCCTATTTGGATGCAGTTTAAGATACAGTTTCTTTTGTAGGAGGGACTATTGCAGCTACTACTGTGGCACACAGATCTTTATTGATAAAATGTTGGGAAGCAGATAGTCCAGAGCAAACATGGTTTGTGCAGTTTTCAGTGGAGGAAAACCCTTTGCGATCATACCCTTAGAGATTTTTCTTTGCACAGACTCAAGAGAAGAAAAAAGCAATGTATGTTGTTTTTCAGCTAGAAAACTTTGCTTCAACGGCTGAGCTTGCAATAGTTATATTGTACTGTATTACTGTGCCTCTGGTGTGTAAAGTAGTCTCTAATCCTTATGATCTTTATCTGTTCAATAAACTCATGGTTCATATGTCCACATTACAGATTCAAGCTTAAATAGATGAAGCAATTCATTTCAAAACTGCTTAACTTGGCAAACCATCCCTCTGATGGGTTATAAACTGTATTGAATTACAAGAAGAGGTGAGTGTGGTTAGAACTGAAGAGATTTTATACAGGGTTAATGCTTCCATTTAGAAGATAATGGCCAGAAATCTGTTAGGAATTTGTGCCAGCATACGTGTAAGTGTGTAAATTGTGGTGGTAAATTGCTTCTGACAAGTTGCCACTCACATTCCTGGTCACATGCTAATCATATGACTTGACAGTAACAAGAAAGTAAGTGGCAACTCTAACTGCAGTTACTATGTGTGGCGTCTGCCCAGGTCATGAAAATTCATATGCCATCTGCATAGACCAATGGGAGTGCTGGACGGGCCGAGTCACGAGATACAAGAGACTCAGCAGGAGGAAGGGGAGAGATAGAGATAGAAAGTTAGAGCTGAGAGAGAGTTTTGGGAGTTTGGGCAGGAAAGTGGTGGTTGAGAGTGGATTAGTGAGGTTGTTTTTTAAGAGTTAACAACATAACTTGAAGTATCTACATCTGTAACTAAATTTCTATTTGGTTCTTTTAAAATGACACATAGCCTGGACCTCGATTATTAATAATAGGTATTGTTGATGAAATCAACTGGTGGCAGCTGAGGGGCATGTAGTGTGAGCTCATTGTTTGATGATACAATCGGGCCACGTGGGAATTGTGATACTATGAATTACAGTGGTGCCTCGCAAGACAAATGCCTCGCAGGACAAAAAACTCGCAAGACAAATGGTTTTGGCAATGGGGTTGATGACTTGCAAGGCAAATGTTCCTGTGGCTGTGCTTCGCAAGATGAATGTTTTCCGTTTTTTTGTTCCTGCCTTATGTTTGCTGATTTTTAAATGTTTTTCTATGATGTTTAAAAAGTTAAAGTTTTTTGACTGACATTTTTTAAATCACCTGCACAATATGTATGGCTTTAAAGAGCACTTAATAAACCCTTTGTAAACCAAATTTGACTTTGTTCTGACTTTTTTTGCCCATAGGAATGTATTAATTAGATTTCAAAGCATTCCTATGGGAAAATGCATTTTGCAAGACGAATTTTTTACAGTACAGCATTAACTGCGGAACGAATTAAATTCATCTTGCGAGGCACCACTGTATATACTTTAAACTTAAGCTGTTGTAAATGGAGCCTGTTGAAAACAACGATAGTAGAGGACCAGTGGAAGTGTATACTGCAAAGAAAGAAGGACTCAACTAAGTCCAAGAGTGTGTATGCATGGTTAATGAGCAAAGTTAGAGAAGCTTTAAAGGGCAAAAAGGGGTCTTTCTGTAAATGGAAATCCTTCCCAAATGAGGAAAATGAAAAGGAACTTGAACTCTGGCAAAAGAAATGCAAGAAGATGATATGGAAAGCAAAGAAAGACTTTGAGGAACGTATGGCCAGCAGTATAAAGGCGAATAATGGTGAGGGAGGTAAAGGAAAGATAAAGGGGGACTTGGAGACTGCAGAGAAATTAAATTAGTTCTTCACATCTGTCTGACAGAAGAATTTCAGCAGGTTCCGCTGCCCGAATGGCCTCTCCGGACTAATGAATTAAATCAGATACAGGTTAAAAGAGAGGATGTTTTAGACCTAATTGATAAATTGAAGATCAGTAAGTCACCCGGCCCAGATGGCATCCATCCAAGGGTTATTAAGGAACTGAGGAATGAAGTTGCTGATCTTTTAACTTGAATATACAATTTGTCCCTTAAAATGGCCACAGTGCCAGAGGACTGGAGGATAGCACATGTCGCACCAATCTTTAAAAAAGGAATGAGGGGGGACCTGGGAAACTACAGGTCTGTTAGCCTAATGTCTGTTCCAGGAAAGATGGCGGAAAGCCTCATCTAAGATAAAATCTTAAAACACATAGAACAAGCCTTGCTGAGGGAAAATCCGCATGGCTTCTGCAAGGGTAAGTCTTGCCTCACAAACCTTTTAGAATTCTTTGAAAAGGTCAACAGGCAGGTGAATGCGGGTGAACTAGTGGATATTGTCTATCTGGAATTTCAGAAGGCGTTTGACATGATCCCTCACCAAACACTGCTGGGAAAACTCCACGGTCAGGGGATAAGAGGGCAGGTCCTCTTATGGACCGAGAATTGGTTGAGAACCAGGAAACAGGTGTCAGTGGGCAATTTTCAAAATGGAGAGACATGAAAAGTGATGTGCCACAGGGATTAACCTGTTCATAAATGACCTGGAGACAGGGATAAACAGTGAGGTGGTGAAGTTTGCAGATGACACAACACTTTTCCGGGTGTTAAAGACCAGAAGGGATTGTGAAGAGCTTCAGAAGGATCTCTCCAAACTAGTAGAATGGGCGGCAAAATGGCAATATAAGAAAATGTAAAGTAATGTATTGTGTATGATACTTAGTTTGCCTGAAATTTGACAAAGCAATGTTGATTCTTTCCCATATGGCTGGAAAGGAAAGACTTTTGGAGTAGAAAGACTGCAAAATGCTGCTGTCAAGTTGCATTTCAGTACTCGTGAGTTGAATTTGGTTTGCCAGAGTTGTTTAGTGGTCTCTCTGTATAAGCCTCCTTATATGAACCAAAGGTAAAATCCTTAGCAAGGATTCCTATACCATATGTTTGTGACTGAGTTTATTTGAATTCATATAATATTAAATTTAATCATCAGAAAGCAAATCTTACTGAACAGTGTTGGATGTTCTTACTGAGATGCCATGATTTAGCTTCCAGCTAAATCAAAGTAAAAATGAGCATTTTCATTTTGGAAGCAGGCACTTCCTTTTCCAAAATCCAAGTAACATTGAAAATAATTAGTTTTCTCATTTTGGTGTTTGTTTTGTTACCTGATGCCTAGGAATACTGCCTTTATCTTGACTTCTTTTTTCCCACTTTGCAATAGTCTTTAAATAGTCACATTTTTGCAAAGAGACTGTTACCAGTAAAAAAGAAACTTTGTACTGGCACAGCAGATTATAATTGCATTTACTTGTTGTTTCAAATAGTTTTTTGTAATTAGAGATGGACGATCTGTGCTTCATATGAAGCACCACTGCCCAGGTGTTCCTAGTTCCTCTCCTCCCTCCCTCTAGCCACCCGATCCACTTACTGTACCAGTCTCCACTGGCAGCTAGGGTCTTCTGCATTGGTGGTGCTCCAAGCAACGCTGGAGCTGAACTGGCTCATTCCTGCCTCCCCAGGCAGCTGATAACTCCTTGGGTGTGCATAGAGACTCCCGTCTCCCCACTGGAGTGATCGGCTGCCTGGGGAGGCGGGGACGGGCTGGTCAGGCTCCAACATGGATTCGTGTACTGCTGATGCAGAAGTGCCCAAGCTCTGGATTCCAGCCATACCCAGGAAACCAACAGAATACAGTACAGTGGTGCCTCACATAACGATTTTAATTGGTTCCAAAAAAAAAAAAAGTTATGTGAAACATCGTTATGTGAAACACAATTTCTCATAGGAATGCATTGGAAACCGGTTAATCCGTTCCAATAGGCACGGATTGCCGTCCTTAAGCGAAAAAACCCATAGGAAACATCGTTAAACGATACAATGTTTCCTCCATTGGAATGTATTGAAGCTGACTCAGTACATTTCAATGGCTTTGCGAAGTCAATTTTTGCAAATTTAAGTGTGTCATAAAAGGGTCAAAAATGGTTTTAAATGCTTGGATTAGCTTCTGCACCCTCTAAAATGGATGCAAAAGTTAATTTGGCTTTGATCTGACTTTTCGTTAATTTATGGTGAATTTTTCCCCCAACTTTTGACAGCTGTCAAAATCTGACAGCTCCATTGTTTCCTATGGGGGAAGAAAAAATTCACAATAAATTAACGAAGACTCAGCAACTGTTCTAAATGCTTGGGTTCGTTAGAGGATCCCCTAAGTCGTGAGCAAACCTGATTTGGCTTTGATCTGAACTTTCGTTAATTTATGGTGAATTGTTTTCTCCCCCATAGGAAAGCATGGAGCTGTCAGATTTTGACAGGTCCATTGGTTCCTATGGGCCAAAAAAAAAATTCACCATAAATTAACGAAAAGTCAGATCAAAGCCAAATCAGGTTTGCACACGACTTAGGGGGTCCTCTAACGAATCCAAGCATTTAGAACTGTTTTTGACCCTTCTAAGACACTTTTTAAATTGAAAAAAGAAACATTGTTAAGTTAAGCAGGGGACCTAAAATCGCATTCGTTATGCGAAGCATGGTCCCAAACTTCGCTAAGCGAAAATCACCCATAGGAAACATCGTTATACGGTGCATATTATTTTCTAAAAAAACACATCGTTATGCGAATTCATCGCTAAACGAGGCAATCGTTAAGCGAGGCACCACTGTATTGAAATACCATTGAATACTATTGAAAAGGAAGCAAGTTGTGTGTAGTGTAGTTCATATGTTGACACCTGTGTTAGGATCAGATTGGACCATCTATGAATGAACTGCTTAGACTTCTCAGCAAAAACAAATGCCTAAATATCTCTCTGGGAGAATCTCCCAGGAGATAGTGGAATTAAGGCATGGAGGTGATGCATGGTGAAGGGTGAAGGAAGCTTTTGATCTAAGAAACCAGACTTTGAAGGAAATGATGAGGAATATGAGAGGCTGAAGAAAGTGAAGGCAATAGCTTGGACTTGAGCAGGGGCCTCAAACTCAATTTACATGGGCACCACTGAAGGCAGAGTCTGGGTGAGGCTGGGCCGGATCAGATTTTCAGCTTTGCTAAAAAAATT
The DNA here is from genome assembly GCF_051106095.1 of Pogona vitticeps. Taxonomy (NCBI): domain Eukaryota; kingdom Metazoa; phylum Chordata; class Lepidosauria; order Squamata; family Agamidae; genus Pogona; species Pogona vitticeps. The sequence continues at coordinate 38,272,060 of NC_135788.1, read as the reverse complement.
CCAATCTTCTCAAATCTCTTTATTTTTTAACACAAAATAAGATGAAAAAATAAATAAACAAATTAAGAATTAAGAAAATCAATCAGTAATTAATAATAATAATAATATTATAATATTTCTTTAGTGAGTGACTATATGTGGTTTCTTCAGTCTTCTATATCTGCTGTATTCAGATTCAAATGTCTCCATTAACAGTTCTTTAACCTTTAATCTTCTAAACATGAATTGTCCTGAACATGAATGGAACATTGAAGAACATGAACTGTTCTTCTGAACATGGCTTCTCTTGCCTACTCCTTGCTGCTAGAGACCTGGCAACGCTTCCTCTTGCGTAGCTGAGCCACATTTGGCTTGATGGAGGAAGCAGTTGAGACCCTCATTATGGCTTGAAGATGATCATCGGTAAGTCTGGTCCTGTACTTGGACTTCTTGAAGTTCAAGGTGGAGAAGACCTTTTCGCACAAGTATGCGTTCCCAAAAAGGCACATTGTCCGCTTGAACATTCGGGAAAGCTCAGGGAAGCTGGGGGTCAATTCTCTCAAAAATTGCCCAAGCTTGTCTGCTTTTCCACTCACCTCCCTGAACTTTGCTTTGAGTTCAGAGTTGCACTGCAGGTCAATGAGCTCCATTTGAAGCATAGGAGGGGCATCTTGCACATCAAAGGAGAAGGGGTCTGCAAAAATTTGAAATGTGGCTCTGTGCGTCCAGAAGGGGGGCCCTCTCGCTGCCCGGCAGTCTTCTCCCTCAGGGGTTTGGCGCCACCAGGGCTTCTGCTTTTAGGGCTCTGTCTCCCCCCACTTTTCGTGGGTCACCTGGCGAGGTTGCTGCTGCTGTCGCCTCGTCATCTCTGCACTTCTCCTTCCCCCTCCCCTGTCTGGCGCACACACGCCCCTAGCAGCTGCATGCACCCCTTCTGCAAGGCTGGCCCCATCAGCAATCTCTCCCCCCTACCCAAGGTCTAATGGGGCTTCCTGGGGCTTCTTGATTCCCACTCTGGCAAGATGCAGTGGTGTTTGCTCAGTGTGACTCAGGGAGACAGGGGGAACGCGCACGAGAAGGCTGATCACTCAGCAGCACCCACTCCCACGACACATCTGGACAGGGAGCGGAGGATCGCAGAGAGGACGAGGCGACAGCAGCAGCAACCTCACCAGGTGACCCACGAAGAGCAGGGGGAGGGAGAGAGAGACCTAAAAGCAGAAGCCCTGGTGGCGCTGAACCCCTGAGGGAGAAGATTGCCAGGCAAAGAGAGGGCTTGCCTTCTGGTCGCATGGGCGCTTCGGGGGACAGGCGGGATCCAGCCCCTACGAGGTGGGGAGGAAGCCCCACTCTTGCTCCTGCTCCTTAAACTTTCATATTAAAGCAAGGGCCACAAACTATCATCCCATGGGCCGCAATTGGCCCCTGGGCTGCATGTGTGAGACCCCTGGACTTGAAGAAGGTGCCTAGGAATAATGTATTCTGTATAATGGAAACAGAAGTACAATCCCTTCATATTCTATGACAGTTACAGTTGCTATCTTTAGCTGTGATGACAGAAGGATAGTTGTTTTCTTTCCCCTCAGAATAAAGCATTTTGTGTCTATATGCTAGCTTCCATGTAGCATATGAGTTTAGTCCACCGTTTCTAACTACACTTTTATGTGGGTGGGTAGAAGCAGAATGTCAGTTTAAATTCCCAGATAATGTTATGCTATATGGCACAACCTCTCTTCAGTATATTTTGCTCAGATACATTTGGATCACACCCTGTAAATAACATATTTTTCTAATGATATTGGAGTGCAAATGAGATGTCTGTTGATTATATATCGTTTGAAGAGGCGGTCTTTATATCAGGCACTTCTGTATTTGAAGACTTAGCACAAGATATAAAATTGGAATTGCTCTTTATTGTTTTCCTTGTCTTCTAAAACATAATGGCAGTCTTTATAAGACAGCTTATTATTGCAAAAATATTTGCATTAGTAGTTCCTTAATCAAGGTGTGGAATTAGATAGTCGTAATGTTTGTATACTGAAGGAGTTGTTTTATGTTTAAAATCCATTATTTCTGTAGTAGCTGAAGAACATGGACTTATTTTGAATTTTTAAATAAAGTTTAAAAAATGCAGTTTGCTCAAAATATGCCTAGCTTTCCTTGGTTTCCCTGAGGAAGAATGAATATCACAATGTCATTGCAAATCATCTTTAATATAATTTATATTTAAATTTTAATCATATTTGAAACACCTAAGAATAAAAATTTTCAGAAGGAGAAAGGAAAGACATAAGGTTTCCTTCTAGTAGTGTTGGTTTTCTGAGAAAGGAGGTCCTGAGAGAAACTGTATTAAAGTTATACTAGCCATGTGTTCCCTTTTTTCTTTCATTACAGAAAGATACCACACCTTTTCTTTTTCTTCTTCTTTTTCACCAAGATAAATCCTCCTGCAAAGTTATGCAAATGGTGTAACTTTTGGAGATAGGTTGCCCCAAATAAGAAACTGATGTAAACCTTTTAACTTGCTTGCTGAGCTGTACACCTCAGTATGCAACTGATCATGTTTATGGTAGTGATTTCTGCCTCCAAAGGTTACGGAGTTAGTGCTATGTCTGCATAACTAATAGGATTTGGACCATTGAATCACTTACTGATTACATTTATATTCCAGTGCTCATGGTCTCTTATCCTGTTAGGTAAGTTAGACTGAGAGATGGGCCATGTCACCCAATGAGCTTCTTGGTTCAGCAGGGATTTTAACCTAGGTATTTCTTCCCATTGTATAATTGTACAAAATGTCCCCTAAAATGTCAACAGCAGTGTTTATACAGGAAAAGATGCCACCTTTACTTACTCCTTCCAATTATCATAAATGTCTGATTACTGTAGCTCAATCCTGTGCATTTGTACTCTATGTTAAATCTAAACATATCTTTGGGGCATACCATTTCTAATTTAAGAAACTAAGTTCATTATATTCGCAAAGGCTTTCACGGTCGGGATCTAATGGTTGTTGTCGGTTTTTCAGGCTCTTTGGCCGTGTTCTGAAGGTTGTTCTTCCTAACTTTTCGCCAGTCTCTCTGGCCGGCATCTTCAGAGGACAGCACTCTGTGCTCTGGTATAGTTGACTTGGGAGTGCGGTATTTATGGCTGTGAGATAGGCTTTTGTCTTTTTCTGTAGATGGGTGATTAGTGTGTCTTGTTGTGGGTGTATTGTTGTGCTAAGGAGAAGAGATTATCTGTCACTGTGGTTGATGGGTGTCATTAGCTAGTCTTTTGTGTGTAGTGATCCCCTGTCCTTGTGGTTGGGTAGAGTTCGTTGACCTTTTGCACGCTGTATTTTTGAGAGCTGGGAGCCAAGTTTTGTTGAGCTTCACCCTTTCCTCTTTTTTGTTGAAGTTTTGCTGGTGCTTGTGGATTTCAATGGCTCCCCTGTGCAGTCTGACGTAATGATTGCTGGTGTTGTCCAGTATTTCAGTATTTTGAAATAGAATTTCATGTCCAGTTTGTTTTAGGGCATGTTCAGCTACTGCAGATTTTTCTGGTTGTTTTAGTCTGCAGGTCTCTCATGTTCTTTGATTCTAGTGTGGATGCTTCGTTTTGTGGTTCCAATATATACCTGGCCACAAAGGACAGAAGGGACCCCCTCACCACTGCAGGAGTATACCGGATACCTTGCAGTTGTGGCCAGGTATATGATCTCTAGCTTTAAAGTGTCATAATCTCTGAGATAAGGGCATGTGAATCAGTTTGTTAAAAGGGTTACAGTGAATTCATCTTCTTCTAAAATGTTAATGTTCCAACATATTCTGCTTACATTAAATCTAAACATAGAATTTTAAAATATAAGTGTTAGGTTGGCGAGAATCTGTTGATACTTAACCTGTAAAAATGTGTCTATTAATATATAAAGCAGCTCACAAGGTAACATGAGATCCCCTTTTCTTATCATTCAAAATTCATGCTTTGAAATTCTCATAAGATTGTTTCAGAAGCGTCTATAATTTTGTTTTCTAAATTTATTCTGTTGATTTGAAATCAAGAACCTTTAAAATGGTAGGTTTCTCAATATGAATATAAAGAAAGCACTTTCAGTTAATAATAACATTTCTGTTGCTTTGAGCACATGATCCACTTTATGTAATACACCCACAGACTGCTTCTGCCACTCAGCAGATTGAAATCAATGCTGTAAATTCAGCTCATTGGAGGACCTTTTCTCTTTAAGACTTCATTTTTGTTAGTGTTTGTTAAGATCCTAAAGTTCTGCCTGTCTTGCAGCTACAAATATGTTTCTGGTAAGTGGATATGAATTAGTTATAGTGTGCTGCCTCTTTAAAAGCTTGCCTCATTTTTAAAGGTTCCCATCAGAAAAACTTCATGCCTGCAGTTGAGACTTTTCTGAATGCAGTAAGGTACATCTGAAAGCAGTTAAGGGTTTGGAATTGTTTATTTTCCTACATTGTTAGTCATCAGTGCCAGTATACTAGTTTCCTTGTGGCTTTTAGTGGAAAATGTTAAAGGCTCAACAGAATTTTAATGTTTGAACTGAATTAGTCACACAGAACAGGAATGAATATTCTGTGAGGGCTGTCCAAAAGCTGCTCCCCCTTCCCTCCTCCCCTTCTACAGGAAGTTGCATCCAGAGCGGTAGCTCAGTTCTTTGGTAAGTGTAACATGTGAGCATTACTAGGCATTTCATCCTGCGGATCTGCAGTCTGTGCTGTTTAGATTATTGCTTGGTAGGAATACTGCTGCTGGTTGGATTTTGTTAAGGTGTTCTTCAAAGATTTTTTTAAGGCACTAGGTTTTTCTATTGCTTGTAATGTCATCTGCATCAGAAATCCTGAATTAGTGACAGAAATTTGGATAAATGCAGCATTCAGCTTGTCACCTAGAAGCTCAGCATGGACACAGATCTTCAAATAGAGAACTTGGCAGAAGATAATGCTTGGAACCTAATTTTTAATCTTATCACCCTGCTTTTTTTACATTGGTCTGAATGAAGGCTATAAGGGGAGGTCTGTTCACACAGTGATCAAAAGAAGCACTCGAGTGATGAACCTGGAAGAAGAGTCTAAAGCAATAATTCAACTGCTTGTGCTTTGGTATTTTGCTAAAGTATTTTGTCATTTTGCCTTCCGTGTTCCCTGTTGGAGCAGCTAGAGCAACGGCCTGATGGTGGAGAACAAATGTTCTGCTTTGCTTTTCTGACTAACGGAGTAAAGGACTCTTTGTTACATTCTCTTGGGGAATCTGGATCAAACAAGCAATATTATTATTTGAGTCTCATTGTCCTTTGTTGTCTGACTCATCACATGTAAATGTACTGCAGCCTAGCAGTATGTTGCAGGGATTTTTACACAGAGGAGAAATGTCACCCTTGGAGCTCTAGTTCTGAATAGCTGCTGAGAATAGATTACATTTCTGTGGTGAATTTCTAATAGAAAGGCAAATGAAATTGCTGATTGTAGAATTATTATGAACCAGAACACTTGGGGCAGTCATGTATGCATTTTTTAAAAATAGAATACCTGCTACTGTTAACTGAAGACTGACCTTGCTGTGTGGTGAGAGCAGTGATAATCTCTGCCAGAGCAATTGTCTCTTATTTCATGCTGCACAGAATGGTGTTAGGTTGTCTGTAAGAATGATATTACTGTTTTGATAACTGCATTTTCTAAACATCAAAGATCCGACTGGATTGGTTAAAAGTAGAAAATATTTGTACATACTGCCATTATTTCTACTTTGGTATTAATTTAAAACTGCCAATTTAGTACTTGAGTGTTATAAAATAAGAGCAGAACTACTTTATGGACTTTTTGGGAAATTTAATTAGCTGAATATCTCAGGTTACTGAATTTGACAAATAAGTTATAGTTCAGTTGCATTACTTAAAGATATAACAGCAATACTTTTTGTAAATTATGTTTAAGAGGGAAAGAACTTTCTGTGCTATCTTAGCTGTCATTAGAACAAAGCTGTTACGAATCTAGTTTTTCTTCTTCTAACGGATCGAATGAGTCGAGTGTGTATTGTTGTTTTGGAGGAGGTGGAAGATGATTCTCCCACATCTGTTTCCAAACTGCCTCAGGAAAGCATAGCTCTATATCGTTCACGTGCAGGACATGGCTTGGTAAGAGGCTGCTTCTAAATATGTCCTATTTTACATTGTGTTTAAAGCTCAAATGAGAGTTGTCATAAATATACCTGGAACAGGGAAAGGGTATCTGCTATTTATTTTACTTAAACAGTGAACATAATGATGTAATTTTACTTCTGGATAAAATAAATAAAATATAATAGATGACATAAATTTTATAGACAGTTTTTTCCCCTTTTTGAAGAGTATTCTGAACATTGTCTTCAAAATGAATAGTGATAAAATACGGTGAATATTCTACGTTTGGCTAGATAGATAACTGTTTTTATAGCAATTGTTATGTCAGAATTAATATAATATGCTCTATAATAAAGCAAATTCCATTCTTAAGATATGGTCATATGATACAGGATTACTATTCCACCCACACATTTGTAATAGCTGAATGGTTTTGATTAAAAATTGAGTTGTTTTATTAGTCAAATGATGTGGAGTTATTTTTAGAAATGGGAGAATGTATCACTAGACCATTTAAATGCATTATATTTCTTATCTTGCCTATCACAATAACAAAGGGCAAAATCTGTTGGACTGGCTTAATGAGAATGGGCACTAATATTTAATCTGTGCTAATTAAAAACTTCCTATTCCCCTATTTTTGCTTGTGAGGTTACCTTGGCTCCCTTTTGCTCTGGGAAGCCTTTGAGAGTCTCAAGGAAATGTGTTTCAGAAATCAAAAATCACTGCTGGAGTGTTGCCACTAGAATTTGGACTACTGCTGCTTGATCCAGTAGGAATTTTTGACTTCTAAATCTCCCCCACCACCATTCTGAGGTTCCCAAAGGCAGGAGCCTGAGGTAGCCTCAGAACCTAAAATGTGGGGGATAAGCTTTATATTAGCATAAATTATTTTCATTGTCTGATCTGAAATGTGCTGGCACAAACCTACACAAGAAGATTTTGCCCAGTGTGTACATGTTCATATGATGTTTGTTTCTTATGCCTTATTTAACATGTAATTGTTAATACTGGGCAGTTCTTTCCCTATGGCAATATGCAATGTTTACCCTCATAAGAAATAGTATATTTTCCTTTTGTCATGATGATTGTTACAGTTGTTTATGTAGAAAAATGTTCTATAAGACTAAAGATAGATTGCAAATAAAATATTTTTTAAAATGTGAAATGTATCATGGCTCAGTACATGATACAGTATACCTGCTCTGAAGTTAAAATTCTGCTTTTTCTTTCTTTCAGCCACTACTTGTTCAAGCTATTTTTAATGGGGACCCTGATGAAGTTCGTGCACTAATTTTTAAGAAGGAAGATGTCAACTTTCAGGTAAAAAGGCTTATGATTTTATTGCTAGATTTAAATTTTATATTATTAATGTACTTATCTGGTATTCCTTACATTTTTTGTAAAATTACTGGCTGAAATACATTGCTTAGTGTAGCAAGTTGCATCTAGAGTAAATCATGGAACTTACAAAGGCATTGTCTTCCCAAATTCTTACTGATTCAATGGGCCTACTTTAGTTCTGAATTACTGCACTAATCAGGAGGATTTTGGCCATTGATTTTATAAGTAAAATTAATCCTACAGTGATTTTTTGTGGGTTGTTTTACTTACATTTTGTGATGAACAAATGAATCTTGTAACAGCAGTTGCCTGGCTTTCTTGTTTTTAAAGTTTTTAAGTTCTTTTAATCTTTTAGATACATAAAATTGCAGCAGAGTTGACATTTTAACGTGACTTCTCCAGTCCATACCACTGAGTAGCTCACATCTATTTATAACGTCCATGTTGACATTCTAGTCATGCTGTTTTATTCCTTTCATAAAAGCAAGGACAGACAAGGAAGAGCAAAGTTTCAAAATATTTAGGTTTTTAGAAAGCCAGAAAATTTGATCTGAGTTTTTAAAATGATTTTGCTTTGCCCAGTGTATTCTTTGTGTGATCCATTCTTTGGCCATTGGATAGGCTCCTTTTTCTGATGGGCGAAAGAAAAGGAAGCTTCCTAATGTGAAATCATTTTCATGGCCTTCAAGAAAGTTCTCAGCAGTTCTAGTACATTGAGCATGAATCAACAAAAGATCTGCATCAAATATGTGGTACAATGGAATACTGCTTTTCTTTTTCCAGTCTTTCCATTCCTGCTCCCTTACAGTTTCATGTCTAATACAGAAAGTGATCTTTGCTCAATAGCTTCATATCTGTAGCCATTGGGCTGTTCTGAGATTTTTTCAGAAAAGTTCTGGTCTTTCTCATCTCTTAAAACTTGGGGTCCTCTGGAGCATGCTGTGGAGATTATTATTAAGGCTATGTAAATATAGATAAATGATGATACAGCTATGTTATTCCTATAGCAAAAGTCCTGTACATGTGTGTACTTAGAAGTTACCCTACTGAGCTCCCCCCCTTCGGTGAGTTTAAATATGATTGATAATCATGTTGTTATAGTGGTATTGATTCATATTTTGTAGTATATCAGTCTACTCAAATAAAAGCACCATTAAATTTAGTGGAACTTCCTCCCAGGAACATGTATTTAGGATTGTGGGGTTATTCTGTCAAGATCAAGTGTAATATTAGATACTAACCAGATATTTGGCCAATGGGATAACCCAGATATTTGTTCTGGGTTATAGCAAATATGCCAGGTAAACAGCTTTGCAAAATAAAATGCTAGAAATTTGGTTTATATAATAGAAAAATATTGGTAGTTGAGATAGAATTACACATACTTTTCATTTTTTATTTTCTAGTAATTAGTACAAAACATGACTTCTTTGTAAATGAAGTAACTTGTGTTATGAGTTCTTGAAGGCTTTCACAGCCGGGATCCGATGGTTGTGTGGATGTTTTGGGCTGTTTGGCCATGTCCTGAAGGTCCAGAACTAACTTGTGTTATGTTGAATATTAGTTCTAAAAAGCATAACGAAAAAACATATGAAATAAAAAATTAAAACAATATTGTTCATTAGATTTTCAAATCATTCTGTAGAAAAAAGTTTCAGATATAAAAATTAGTGCACAGTAATTTTATTAGACTTACATAAATGTACAGCCAAAGACATGGAAATGATACGTGGTTGCAGTAAAGTGGGTTAGATGGGCTGTTCTGGTTGAATTAATTTTCCATGCCATTATAGATTATTATCAAAGCAACATTTGAGATGTTTTTGATTTAACTCTTGCAACATGTTGCAGTTTAATAAAAACATTCCGCCACTCCATTCACACTACAATTCACATTCTAATGTAGCATTTTAGATTTTGATTGTGCAGTGCATTGTATTTTGGGGAAGATAAGTAGTATTGATGCACAAACTGATGCTGTTAACACAAATCAGAATTGACTGTCCATTTGGTTCCTGCAAACATTGCTAATAGTTGGAGCCTAGTGACCTAATTCTTGTTGTATATTATGATATATGTTGTAACTGCACAGATCTTCTGTGTTTGGGAATCTCTGTTCATTTTGTTGGATAAAACCAATGTAGATGAATGTTGATACAGTTTAGTTCTTTCTTGTAACATATGCCAACTTATTCTTGAAAAATGAGTTATGCAGTAATACCCCACTTAATACTGCTCAGTTAGCATTGCTTCCTTATAACCTATTTTTTACTACCCTCTCAAGAGTCAGTCGGTCAGCCATTCTTTGACTGGAGCAAATTGCCCCTCGTCTCCCTCTTTACTTCTCTCTCTCTCTCTCTTTTCCACCCCCACCCTCAACTCACACACATTTTCCCAGACAGAAGCATATGTGCTGTCCACATAAGCACACATGCAGCCACAAAGCATGCAGGAAAAGAGTGGTCTGTGAGTAGGCAGTTCTCTTACAACCCCCCTCACTTGCCAGCCTCTCACCATGCAGTAAAGATGGTAAAGACTGAGCGCATGAAGCAGCTCCTGTAGCCCCTTATTTTCTCTTTCCCCCTTTGCCTCTTTCCATGCTCACTCCCTCTTTCTACTTCTCCTTCTGTCCTTTTCTCTCTCCTGCTTGTCCAGTGCCACAGAACTTTAATTTGTATTTTTATTATACAATAAAGTATAATGTTATACGGACCCCATTTACCACTGTTTCAGTTAGCGCTGTACAATTACAAATGTATCTTGAGTGCTAACGAAAGCATTATCGTATTTTCATATCAGAATTCCCAAGTCTAAAAATATTTTAGATCAGCTTTGTGATGTTTAGTTTTGGGGAAATGTTACATTCTTTTTATGTTTGATTGGCACTAGAGCTGTGACAGCTTGGAATAAGTAACTGAGTCTACATGAATGTATGTTGGACATATCTCTGAAAACAGGGGTTTTCCCTCTACTCCACCCCATCAATAATGAATAAAACTTCAGAAATCCATAGGAATGGTAGTATATAAAATTGATGTAGTTGGATAAAGATGCCTACAAGTACACTTAATTCCTAAGAAATGTTAATGTTCTTTTGCTCAGAATCCTGTTCTTGAGAGGAAACAATTCTGTGACTGTACAGGATGTGTGTTGGTATATTTTCCCTCCAGATGCATCCCCTTCTGCCCCATCAAATATTGTTTTTGAGGGTCTTTTGAACTTCAAGGCTGGCCCTTGACAAAGGGAGGTATGGTACCAAGGGAGGCTGGAAAAATCTAATGGGCCTACATTATGTTTGACATACATATTTTTCTGTTCTGATTGTTGTGCCTCTGCAAGTATATCAGACATCTGATACTGTTAATGCTCATGTAAAAGAATAATCTGTTCCTGTTAGAGCTTACATTTGTAAGTCTGCCTCTGTACTGAAGAATATTTCTTCCTTAATTGTTCGCCTCATATTTGTGGCTGGCAGTATGTTGATTCTGAATTGAATATAGAGAAAAGAACAGTCTGTGAAGTTGTTTGTGGACACCCTGGATAAAGTGTCAGGTAGCTAATGAGAATAGCAATGTGTCTTCTTGATTTCTGCAGGATTTGAGTTCAGTAATGCCAATTAACATTTTGTTGGAATTATCTATGTTATTCATTTATAACTATTGAGATGAAAAAACAAACAGAACTAAAAGACACTGTGTAACCAACCATCTATGTGAATTATGAATAAAGGTAAAGGTTCCCCTTGACAATTTTTGTCCAGTCGTGTTCGACTCTAGGGGGCGGTGCTCATCCCCATTTCCAAGCCATAGAGCCAGCGTTTTGTCTGAAGACAATCTTCCGTGGTCACATGGCCAGTGCGACTTAGACACGGAACGCTGTTACCTTCCCACCGAGGTGGTCCCTATTTATCTACTCGCATTTGCATGCTTTTGAACCGCTAGGTTGGTGGGAGCTGGGACAAACGACGGGAGCTCACTCCGTCGCGTGGATTTGATCTTACGACTGCTTGGTCTTCTGACCCTGCAGCACAGAGGCTTCTGCGGTTTAGCCCACAGCGCCAACACGTCCCTTGAATTATGAATACTATCACTAATTTCTGGCACAGAAGAGAAACCTTTCTGAATTTGTTACCAAATTAATGTTTATAGCCAAAACACAAATTTTTATTTCCTTTCTAATATGAAGATGGTAATAAATGTTACCATCTCCTATTAGCAAATCATTTCCTTCTATACAGTAGGACCCTCATATCTGTGGAAGATAGGTCCCTCCCCATGGATATGTGAAACCATGGATAGTAGCAAACCCATTAAAGGTAGCGCACTGCGGGCTGGGTTACAGCAGTGGTGACCTCAGCTGACCTCAGGCTTCCTGGATATGGGAGTCATACTGTATAACAAACAGTGTTTGCTCCAGTTTATATGAAACGTCTGTGAGATATTTTCCCAATGTGAGAGAGTAGATAAGCTATCAGAACTGTTTAAGGCTACAATTGAGCACAGTACAGTGGTGTCTCGACTTACAAACGTAATCTGTTCCAGAAAATGGTCGTAACTCAAAATGATCATAACTTGAAGCACTGTTTCCAATTGAAGTGCAATTAATCCGTTTCGGCCAAAGGAAAAAAAAATCACAAAAAAATCACTGCAAGACCCATTGGAAATGCTATTAATCCATTCCGGATGAAGGGGGAAAAGAAAAAGAAAAGCAAACAAAGCGTGCAAGACCCATCCGAAATCCAAAAAAAGCAAAGCAGAAAGCAAGCAAAGCCTCCCAAGTCCCATTGGAAATGGGGAAAAAATACCAAAAAACCAACCAACCAACCAAGACCCATCGGAAATGGGGAAAAATACAAACAAATAACCCCCCCAAGACCCATCACAGCACAAAAACATAATCCCCCAGCTGAAAACCACACTGCAAAACCCACCTAGAGCAGTTTTAAAAAAGCAGAAAGCAGTACTTTACCTTACCAGGCAGTCTGAAGCCTCCTCCAACTGCACTCACTCTAACCGTTGGGGTGAAAGAGCTACAAAGAAGCAGTGTCTTCGCCTACCAAAGGTTAGCAATTTGAATTCCCCCACCTTTTTTCTCTGCCTCTTTTTGATCATAACTTGAAGCTCCAGCTGCAAGTCAAAACAAAATTTTGCGACTGGACCTGGTTGTAACTTGAAATGGTTGTAAGTTGGGACATTCGTAGGTTGAGGCACCACTGTACTTATGAATAGACATAGTTATGCATTTTTAAACATTGCTGTCTGACCCAAAAGATATCCTGTTGCTCATTATACCTGGTCCTAACTCATGAGGATGTTCCCCTGCCTTCTTATCAGGGACTGCTATGTTACTATGGAAGTGAGCATCTGCTCTAGTACATGTTCATGTTTCTTTACAGTTCCTTCTTCTAACCATTGTAATTTTGTGCAGATATGGCTGCTGTTTAATTGCATCTGGTATCATGCTTTGGTCATAGCTTTTCATTGTGAGTGGGAATTGTATTACAATGAAAAAAGGCATGCTTGATTGGGTTGCTGTAGTGGAAATTGACAGTACTGCAAAAAGTGCATGTACAGTATGTAGGTCCATGTGCACATACATATTATGCACACCTCAAATCCAGTGTTAGGTCTTTACTCATTTCTTCTGCCACACAAATTCTGCATGTTTTATCATTGATTATGGTTGGATTTGATATAAATCAAATTGATTTAAACTTGTGTATTGAAGGACTTTTATGTTACAGATACACATTATGGTTCTCCACAAATTAGTGGAGAAACTGAAAAGTAGGGCCAGAACTGAAAGAGTTTTTATTTTCCTGTAAGGAGACTTGAACCACTGATCCTTATATCCTAGGGGTTTTTTGTTTTTGTTTTTTGTTTTGTCTAGAGCAGTGGTGTCCAACCTTGGCCCACCAGATGTTCTTGGACTTCAGCTCCCAGAAGCCTTCACCACCACCTCTGCTGGCCAGGATTTCTGGGAGTTGAAGTCCAAGAACATCTGGAGGGCCAAGGTTGGACACCACTGGTCTAGAGGATACAATTTAAATGCTGTGATACTTGAATGAGGGGATAACTAAGGCTATTGAAGACAGATTTTGGTAATCTAATGGCAGTAATCTGATGATGTTTAACAAATTGGGATTATTGGGTGTCAGCATTACAATGTTTGGGTTGCTTCTGTTGGGCATTATTCCATCTGTTAATGTGACAGATAGTTTAGAGACTTAGAATTTAATATTTTTCTTACAACGTTATATGTATACAATTCAGGTGTTTATATTGTCAAATTATATTTACATATTGTGTGTTTGACGTTTTGTAATAAAATGTTCACATTTTTCTTGCATAGGCAGTTGATTCCATTCGTTCTTATAAGTGCTTTTGAGGACATCTTAGGATGTTGTCACGCAGGCACTTGCTAAGTTCACACGAATAACTTGGCTGTTGTTATTACTGCCATCAAGTTGCTTCCGAATTACGGTGGCTCAATGAATGAGCAATCTCTAAAATGTCCTGTCCTTAACAGCCCTGTTCAGCACTTGTAAACTCAAGGATGTGGCTTGCTTTTGAGAGTACTTGATCTTCCTCTTTTCCCACTGACTTCAACTTTTCCCAGCATTATTGTCTTTTCCAGAGAATCCCACCTTCCCATGATATGCCCAAAGTAGAATAGACTCAATGTAAACATTTTTGCCTCCAGAGATAATTCAGGCTTGATCGATATATTTGTCCTTCTGGCAGTCCAGGGTTTTCTGTGAAGTCTGATATTATTTGCTCAGATCTTGTATGATAACCCCTAACTACATGTGCTACATGTTGCCTCTGTGTTAGAGTCACTCTGTTTCTTCTGGGTTTGCCATTTTCAATCTGTGGTTCATGGACTCCCACGGGGTTACTATGTCCTCACAGGGGGTCTGAGAAGGCAATGAAGAAATATTATGATATTTTGTAGTTAAAATAGAAAGAAGGAATGAAAGAAAGAAAGAAAAAAGAAAAGGAAACATAGAATTAATCTTAATTTCCCTTGCATGTTCATGGAAAACCTGACTTTTCTAACTTACTGCCTCCATTGAAAACAAATAAAAGTAAAAATCAGTTATGTAAATAACTGTTTGGTAGCAAATACAGTGGTGCCTCGCATGACGACTGTAGCGATCCCCCTTTGTGCCCTCTGGGCTCCACAAAGGTAAATACGCCCTTTTCGCTGCCACCAGGTATTATACTAATACCAAATCAAATCCCACACACTCAGGAGCTGTCACCCCAAAGGGTCATACAATTTCAGGAGACAAGGGTTTTAAATAAACATTCTTTTATTATTGAACAGGATCATAAGTATAATCAAATGTAACTGTGTTATATATTCATGTGTGTTAAATCAGGTGTTAACGTATATCAGATCATGTCAATATTTCTCTTGATAAACTGATGAGATCATTCCTGCTTGTCCAATATGTTTTATTCTTTCAATTTCTTTTCTTAACCCTTTTTGTTACTCCTATGCCCTAGCACTGTTTCTGGTCCCTAACTCTCTCTCTGAACCTCTCTCTCTGATTCCAACCCCTAACTGTCTCACCCAGCTGTTCCAACTGTCATTCTGACTCCGCCCCTCCTGCTCCATCCCCTGATTGACAGGCAGGAATGACGTCATACTTTGGGTACCGTTACATACCTCCCTCCTTTGCAAGTTTGTTCCATGGAGGAAACCTATAGTGGTTTGCTCCATGAACAACATAGAAGCACTTTAATATTTCCGCCTCTTATTAACATTACCTATTTTAAATTCACATTAATACTTACTCCAAATTTTTACCTTCAATTACTTATCATTTGCAATTACCATTTTCAATTCCTTTGTTATTACATTTTTCCATGGCTTATCAATTTTTCATTTACAGTACTTTTATCAGTTAACATTTTCAATTAATACTTTCAAATTCTTTGTTAATACACTTTCCCATTGCTTATTCAGTACAATTATTTTTGCAGTTACTTACTTTTAGTTACACATAACATGAACAGCTTATTACTTTCTGCATCACTTACCATTCTCTCATTTTCAATGCAATTACATTTATAATTACTAATTTTTACTTTTACCTGACTAAAACAGTTTATTACATTCTACATTTCTTACCATTTTTCTTTTTAAAAGACAATTACTTTTGCAATTACTTATATTAATTTATACATAACTGGGAGTCCATTACATTCTACATTTATTTTTCAGTGGACTACAGTGGGGTCTTGACTTGAGAACTTAATCCGTATTGGAAGGCGGTTCTGAAGTCAAAAAGTTCTCAGGTCAAATCTGCATTTCCCATAGGAATGCATTGAAAACCATTTGATCCGTATCTGCTCTTTTCCGTCCATAGAAACTAATGGGAAGCTGCTATTCCGCCTTCGACCACTCGAGGGGGATATTTTGTTTCTTTTTTTCTTAGGTCAAGAAAGGTTCAGGGAAGGCAGGGAAAATACAGTCCAGGCAGTACCAGGCAGTCTGAAGACTCCCAATCCACTCTCTAAACGCTGGGAGGAGTGAGGAAGCAGACAGGCACCCTTTTCACTGGCCAACAGTTAACTGAAAGTTCAAATTTTGCACTTTCCCTGCCTCCCACATGGGTTTTTTTTCAGTTCTTAACTCAAATCTAAGTATGTAAGTCAAGTCAATATTTTCCTATGAGAGTGGTACTTAAGTCAAAATGTTCTTAACTCGAGCCGTTCTTAAGTCAAGACCCCACTGTATTTGTTCTTCATTAGGCCTTTGAGCCCAAGCTTCAGTAGCTATCTTTTGAGTCTTTCTTTTCTTGCGGAATTTAAAGTCCATACCTTGCAAGTCTCTCTTCCAGTTTGCAGGCTTGTTCTTGTAAGCTTTCCCAGTTCGTAAATCCATTAACGGTATTGAGTCTGAGCATAGTCCAAATTGTCCTTTCCCTTTGCACGGTTGGACTTCCTGCAACAACCACCCTCTTTTGTCCCACTTACATTTCCTTGAAGCACGAGGTCTCCTCCCCGGCTGCAGCTTTCCACTCAGGAACTCAGCTGGCTGATGATCCTTCTCGTCGTCTGCTTGTCTCAGCAAAGCTCTGGGTTTAAATCTGGATACCTCAGCGATGAGGTTGAAGACACTCTGGAACTCTCACGACATGAAGATGTCTCTTGACACGACCTCTCTGGATACGATGACATCTCTGGACACGACCTCTCTGGATTCGATGACCTCTCTGGATACTACACCAAATTTTCTTTAATGCAGTGTGCAGCTTTTCCAGGTCTCTTTACATCTGCTCAACCACTGGATCTTCTTGTATTTTCTTTTAGCTTTTATAATTTTTAAAGGAGAGGCTATACGTCTGACATTTCTTTCCTTATGCTGGGTATAGCCTGCTATCCTTATCATAGCTGTTCCTCTAACTTCTTTTCTCTTTTCTATGACTAGAGTAAATTTCATTAGTACTCCTTGCATTTCTCTTTTTACTTGCTTAATATTAGATGCACATTTAATTTTCTCTAGTTCTAATTCTTTATTCTCCAATTTCTTAGCTAGGGTTTCTTGTTGCTTGGTTTTAGCTATGGGTGCAGACATAGAATTATCAGCCTTTTCAGTTAGCTGTATATTTTCCTTAGATACTACTTCTGCTGACTTCAATTTACTTCCTTCTAAAGTTTTCAGTTTCACTATCTCAGGGTAGCATGATGTTTCCCGATTTCCTTTTGATTTTGTATGCACAAAATTAACCTGTTTCACCTCATCTTCACTCTTTCTAAGTACTGACACTTCCCTGTGTTCCTGTTGGTCTGGGCTCTCTGCTCCAGCACTAACTGTGGTTGCTATGGCGCCCACTTCAACTGCCCTTATGGGTGCCTCCTTTTGCTCTACGCAATCTACCTCCTTAGGCAAATTCAAATTCCCTTTTTGTTGCCCAATAACACATTGTGGTTTACAGTTGCCTTGTTCTTCATAACCAAAACATCTTACAGCTTTTTGTTCAAAACTAGGAGATTTTTCTCCTTTTCCTTCCCAGTTTTTAAATTTAAGCTGTCCTTGATCTGTGGGCTTGCTTTTAAAATGGCTGCCGACTGTCAGTTGGTCTCTGAGGTACTTTCTTGGTTCTTTATTTCTGTCATCCCAAGTTTTCCTTTCAAATTTTACCTCAGAATAATTTGAGTTCTGTACTACTTTTATACATTCAGTTGGTTTAGATAGGTTTCTCTCAGGATTTGAATCATTAATAGTATTTTTATTTTGGGCTGATAATTTCATTAGTTTCTTTTCTAGCTGCCATTTCTCCTCTTTTATTCTCAAATCCAGTTCCTTTTGCTTAGCCTCAAATTCAGCCCTGATCTGTAAAATTTCTTCCTCAGCCTTAGCTCTTATTTCTTCTAACTTTTCTTCAGTCTTAACTCTGAGTTTTTTTTAGTTTAATGTCTTTTTGCAGATTCCATTTTTCAAGATCTTGCTCACTTTGTCTGGCCTGAGCCTCATACTTTTCTCTTTTTGAATTTTTTTCAATTGATAAATTGTTATTATTCTGATTTAGGGCTGTTATTTCTAGTTGTTTCATTCGCAATTGATGCTCCATCTCCTTTTCCCTCATGGCCATTTGTCTGGCTTCTGCCTCTGCCCTCATCTTTTCTTGCTCCATGGCTAATTGTCTGGCTTCAGCCCTTTCTCTGGCTTCTGCCTCTGCCCTCATCTTTTCTTCCTCCATGGCTAATAGTCTGGCTTCAGCCCTTTCTCTGGCTTCTGCCTCTGCCCTCATCTTTTCTTGCTCCATGGCTAATAGTCTGGCTTCAGCCCTTTCTCTGGCTTCTGCCTCTGCCCTCATCTTTTCTTGCTCCATGGCTAATTGTCTGGCTTCAGCCTCACTCTTGAGCTGTAATTCTCTTAATCGAAACTTTCTCCAATTTCCATTTTTGAAATTCTTGGGAGGTTAAAGTAGTTTCTCCTCCCCTAGAGGCATTCTCCTCCTGAGCAGTCACCTCTTGAGCATCATCTTTCTCCTGGGTAGTATTCTCCTGCTCAGCTACCTCAAGAGTACTTTCGTCTTCGTGAGGTAATCCTTCCCCTTCAGGTACCTCCATTATTAGCTTCTTCCCTCTCTTGGGAGGCATGGCTTCTCTGTGTTCTCAGATTTAAAACACAAGCCTTATTTTAAAAGGGACCTATTTTTTTCTCTCTGTGCTAGGGAAATACTAAGTAGCTTTTAGACAACCTGTCCTCGGCTTACTTCGCTACTTTGTTATTATTCCAGGCACCCTGCCTGAGCTCCTTGTGGGATACACTGTTTCTTTTGGCTTCCAGCCACTCACTTATTACTGTTTATTTTTCAGTTTTCCAAGCCCCTCTGCTTGCTCTGTTCCCCTCAGATTTGTGTTTGACCCTGGCTTCTGCTTCTTGTCCTCTCAGCACTCTCTTCTCAGAGCCCAGGACCCCAAAGCTAGCCCCCCTGGTCTTTCACAATCTTGAGGTAAACTTTAAACTGTAGAATTTTCCTCAAAGCTTCCCCTTTCTGTAGTCTTTCTCTGGTCTGCACTCAGGAGTCCCTTTTAAAGCTTTTCACCAAGCTACTTCCAAGGCTGCCACTCTTGCCCTGGCAGCACCAGACTACTAGGTTCCCTAAGCTCAGGAAATTCAACTTTTTCTTTGGTTTACTGAAATCTTTTGGCTGACTGGATTATCTTTCGATTCCACTTTCGCTGCCACCACTTGTAGCGATCCCTCTTTGTGCCCTTTATACCTCTGGGCTCCACAAAGGTAAATACGCCCTTTTCGCTGCCACCAGGTATTATACTAATACCAAATCAAATCCCACACACTCAGGAGCTGTCACCCCAAAGGGTCATACAATTTCAGGAGACAAGGGTTTTAAATAAACATTCTTTTATTATTGAACAGGATCATAAGTATAATCAAATGTAACTGTGTTATATATTCATGTGTGTTAAATCAGGTGTTAACGTATATCAGATCATGTCAGTATTTCTCTTGATAAACTGATGAGATCATTCCTGCTTGTCCAATATGTTTTATTCTTTCAATTTCTTTTCTTAACCCTTTTTGTTACTCCTATGCCCTAGCACTGTTTCAATAACTTCTGGTCCCTAACTCTCTCTCTGAACGTCTCTCTCTCTGATTCCAACCCCTAACTGTCTCACCTAGCTGTTCCAACTGTCATTCTGACTCCGCCCCTCCTGCTCCATCCCCTGATTGACAGGCAGGAATGACGTCATACTTTGGGTACCGTTACAACGACGTTAATTCGTTCCGAAAAAATCGCTGTCGAACGAAAACGTCGTCATGCAATTTTAAAAAGCCCATAGAAACGCATTGAAACCCAATTAATGCATTCCTGGGGGCTTAAAACTCACCGTCCAGCGAAGATTCTCCATAGCGCGGCCATTTTCGCTGCCCGTGCAGCGAGGAATCCGTGCCGGAAAACAGTGGGCGGCCATGTTTTTCACCCGGCAGCCATTTTGAAATCACCCATCAGCTGGCCGAAAATCATCGCTTTGCGATCACAAAATCTTCGTCGTGATGCGATTTCGTCGTCAAACGGAGCGCTTGTAATGCGAGGCACCACTGTAACTGATATTTCTGCACACGATGAGAACATACAAGTGAGTGATGCTGAGTGGTTGAGACACAGTATGTGACATTTCTTACTATTGTGCAGACAGTCAGAAGTCATAGGGTGAGTCAACGTCAGTGTGAGCAAGAGTATTTGGACTTTGAGATCGTGTTTCTTTTATTTCTCCAAATAAAACTGGTTATTGTCTGGTATAGACTACAGTTGAAGAGATACTTAACAGTTTATATCATCTCATGACAGATTGGTTGAAGTGCTTTGGAATTAAAAGAGACGGGATACAAGCAATGTCTGGAAAGCTTGCTGGACTTGTAGCACTAATTAAGGAATTCATACTGTTCGTGACTTTTTACTGTTGCTGCAGACATAAGGAAGCTCTAGTTACTAAGAAGATATCAGAAAAACTAAAGCAGGTCTTAAATGAATCAGTCAAATTGTCAAGTTAATAAAAAAGCAAATCACTGAATTCAAGACATTTTAACAGTTTTGCAAAGAGATGGATAGTGAAGACCACCAACTGTGTTGGTACATTGTAAAGTTTATTGGCTATCATGAGGTAAAGTTTTGTTTCAGTTTGGGGAATTGAGAGACAAGATAAGATTATTCCTCATGGAGAAGCAATTTTACTTCAGCCATTGTTTGACAGATTTGTCCTTGTTAGTGAAATTAGCATATCCGTCAGATATCGGGAAAGGGCTCTTTGATCTCCGTTTGCCTTTTAAAGTTCTTCCCGATCTCCCTTTTCGCTCCTGTAAAAGTGTCTTACAATGTTTGGAAGCTGTTTTAAATGATTGCAATGGTTAGTCCACCTCCTGAAACCTATGCAAACTGATTTTGGTGTTGTTCTGACACTTCGTTAATTTATGATTTTTTGCTTTTTCCATTGGAAACCATTAGGCAGACCATCCAATGGTTTCCAATGGAGAAAATTCAAAAAATCATCATAAATTAACGAAGTGTCAGAACAACACCAAAATCAGTTTGCATAGGTTTCAGGAGGTGGGCTAACCATTGCAATCATTTAAAACAGCGTCCAAACATTGTAAGACACTTTTACAGGAGCGAAAAAGGACTTCGCAAAGGCATTGAAATGTATTGAGTCGGCTTCAATACATTCCAATATAGGAAACATTGTTTCACTCAACGATGTTTCCTATGGGGATTTTCACTGAACGATGGCAATCCGTTCCAATTGGAACGGATTAACCGGTTTTCAATGCATTCCTATGAGAAATGGTGTTTCACAGAACGATGTTTCACACAACGTTGATTTTTTTGGAACCAATTAACATCGTTGTGTGAGGCACCACTGTAGCTGTATTCTGAGTTCTGACTCTAGGCTTTTCAAACCATTTGAATACTTATTTTTAAGATAAGAACAATGTATGTGTTTGTGTGTGTACACACACACACACACACACACACACACACACACACACACACCGTATTTTACCATGTATAAGATGACACTTTTTCCTAAAATAATTAGAGGAAAAATTGAGGGTCATCTTATACACTGTAGGTAGCAGTTGCGTGCGCACTCGGGTGCCTCTTGCCGCCGCCGCCGCTGTCGCCCAATTGCCTCTTCTAGAGCTCACGGCTTGTCCCCTCCGGTGCGGTGGCGGAGGCAGCAGCAGCAGGAGGCATAAACGGAAGCAAAGGAGCATTCACACGCTGCCTCCCCTGTCCCACCCGCCCGATCACCACCTCCAGCGAAATTGAGCAGCTCAGTCTCTGCCTTGTTCCCTCTGTCCCCTCAAGGGGTGGAGACTGCAGGAGGCATAGGTGAAGGAGCATTCATGCACGCTCCCTGCCTGCGCTCCCCGCTTGCCTGATCACTGCTGCCTTGTCCCCTCTGTGGTGGAGGCAGCGCCCGCACTGGGGCGCCTCTTCTTGCCTCATTAGGAAAGGAAAGGGAGGAACGGTTCCCCTTCCTTTTTTTTCTGCTAAACTAAGCACATCCTCCCTTTTTGAGGCACGGAGGTTAGCAAAAGGCTAGGGTGTGCTGGCTTTAGCAAAAAACCTCCTTCTCAAAAGGTGAGGAAAAGCAGCAATCACTTTGATAGCCGCTTTCCTTGCCTTTTGCCAAGGTACGGGGCTTACCAAAAAGGGAGCCCTTTGATCCCTGCTTTTTAAAATTTGGGGTTAGAAAAAGGGGGATCATCTTATACTTTGGGTCGTCTTGTACATGGAAAAATATGCTCTGTGTGTGTGTGTGTGTGTGTGTGTGTGTAAGTAAAAGTAAGAATGGTTTGAAAAACCTAGAACTCAGAATACAGGTTTCAGCTATTAAGCCCAATATAACAAGGCTTGCAGGAAAATGCAGCACCAGCCTTCTCATTAATTATAATTACGTGAATATACTATGTTCCCTTTTTTTCACTTATCTTTAATGAGGTACAATTTTGCATACATATTAATTTCATTTTCTAGCTTTCATTTCCATGTGACTTTATAGGTTTCTCAGGCACAGTCAAAACATTGACTGGTATTATCTATCTATCTATCTATCTATCTATCTATCTATCTATCTATCTATCTATCTATCTATCTATCTATCTATCTATCTATCTATCTATCTATCTATCTATCTATCTATCTATCTATCTATCTATCTATCTATCTATCCATCCATCCATCCATCCATCCATCCATCCATCCATCCATCCATCCCTCCCTCCCTCCCTCCCTCCCTCGCCTAGAATGGTCCATTGGTTCAGATAGGCAGGGTACAAATCAAATAAATAAATAAATAAATAAATATAACATTGGTCCCCAATCTTTTTGGAACCGCAGACCGGTTGGAGCGTGGGCTTTGTGTGCAGGGGCGGGAGCACACCTGTGCTCGTGGATGGGTGTGTCACGATCATGGGGGCGTGTCATGCTTGCGGGGGTGTCGCGCTCGCTGGGGTGGGCATGTCATGCTTGCGGGGGGTGGGCATGTTGTGATGCCCTCTGCGAGCGCGACACCCCCTGTGGAACACGGCACACTGACCCCATGAGTGCGACACGCCCACCCTGCAGCTGCAACATGCCCACCCTGCAAGCGCAACACACCCACCATGCGGGGTGGGGTGGGGGCGAAGATCTATCTCCACAGCCCAGTCCTGAGAAGCCCACAGACTGGCACCAGGCCATGGACCGGGGGTTGGGGACCCCTGATATAACAGATATAAGTTTTAACCAAAAACCTAAGTATCTGTTAAATATCAGAGCAGTATGAATGCTGTTTCTAATTGTGATTTTTTTGTAGCTGTGATGGTGTGATTTCTGAGCTCTGCAACTGCTTATAGAACTGTATGAAATTTCTTGATACTGTTCCCAAAGCCCAATGACTATGGGTACTGTTGAAGTGTGTGTTTCTTCCAGAGGTGAGATGTTTCGATTGCCATGTCTCTGTATTTGTTTTTGCAATTCTTTATTTTCAACTCTGGCATCCCCTGAAATTGCAGTGTCAATGATCCGGACATTTCTTCGTTCTTTTACAGTACTACTATGTCTGTTGTTATGTTCAAAGTGTCTATCAGTGTGGATCTGGAAATTCCACAAGATCTTGACTTCCTCATTTTCTGACACCATCTCTACCTGATGTTCCCAAAAGGTTTTTGGAGGCCGGCAAGTTATATTTTTTGCATAATGGTCAGTGCACTAACTTTGCCACTCTATCATGTCTAACCCTTTGTTTGTGCAGTCTTTGGGTATTCACAGATCAGGTGTGACACAGTTTAATCTTTTTCTTGGCAGAGTCAACATTTGCTGTTAGCATTCCCTGGAGCTTAGCTGTCACCATGTTGGTTTGGAGTGCTTGTTCCTGTGTAGTGAAAATCAAGCCTTTGGTTTCTTTCTTAAGGGTCCCCAGTTTTAGCCATGCCCATGTTGAATTATGATCATGGTTTTCATCAACATTTCTCAGGTGTCCTGCATGTAAAAGTTTATTTTTCTAGTTGTTTAATTTATTTTCAAATGGTTGTTTCTGTATTGGGCCTTTGTTTCTGTTGTTTTCAAAATATTCTCCATTTTCACTGCCTTAAATAATTTTTCTGTGCTTGTACTGATCTAATAGTTTAGGCTTCTTTTTTCCTCCTCTACTACCTGTTGTATTTGCAGCAATCCATGGCCTTTGTTTTTTTGTGGTAAATATAATCTATCCACATCACTTTTTCGATGTAGTGTGTGATGGATGTTCATTAGTTTCTGTGTTTTTCGATCCAATTCTTCTAATTTGTTCTGAGCCCAATCTTATTCCTGCTGGTATCTTAATTACTGGAACTGCCCATGTATTTATGGCTTTGATTGTATTTTCCCCATTTAATTTTGATTAGTCTTTTGATATATTCTCTTTTTGTCAGTTCTTTAACTTTTGTGTGCACAATGTTATCTGCTTCTAGTATTCCAAAGTCTCTCTGCTTAAAAAAAGAATGTCAAAAATCCAAAAATAATTTTTTTAAAAAGCCAAAAAATAAAAACACAGTCCGTACAGCACTGTACCAGGCAATACCAGGCAGTCTGAAGACTGTCTCCAAATCCAGTCATAAAATGTTGGGAAGAGCAAGGAAGCAGACAGGCACCCTCTTCACTGACCAACGGTTAACTGAAAGTTCAAATTTCACTTTCCCCGCCTCCTGCGCTGTTTTTTTCAGTTCGTAACTCAAATCTAAGTTCGCAAGTTGAGTCCATAGTTTCCTATGAGAGCGGTTCGTAACTCGAATCTAAGTTCACAAGTCGAATCCATATTGTCCTATGAGAGTGGTTTGTAACTAGGGCCGTTCGTAAGTCGAGGGTTGACTGTATTTCCAGAAAGCTTGCAGCTCTTTAAAAAGACCTCAGAAGCCACAAACCTCACTGAAACCTCAGATCTATGCATCCACTACAGACAAGATAAAAACAAGATGAAGGAGGGGAGGTACCTGCACATTTCCATTTCTAGTTGTAACTTGCACTGAAAATCTCTCAGATTTTCGAGAACACTTAGTAAAAGAAAAACTTCATGCAGGTACAGTCAACCCTCGACTTACAAATGGCCCTAGTTACAAACATTTCGACTTACAGACCGCTCTGATAGAAAAATATTGACTTGACTTGCAAACTTAGATTCGAGTTACGAACCAGAAACTGTGTGGGAGGTGGGGAAGGTGCGAAATTTAAACTTTCAGTTAACAGTTGGCCAGTGAAGAGGGTGCCTGTCTGCTTCCTCGCTCTTCCCAGCGTTTTGAGAGTGGATTTGGAGACAGTCTTCAGACTGCCTGGTATTGCCTGGTACAGTGCTGTATGGACTGTATTTTTATTTTTTGGCTTTTTAAATTTTGTTTTTGATTTTTGGATTTTTAAAAGGTGTTCCCTCCCTCCTTTGCTGCCCCCCTTTCCCCCAAAAGGTGCGTGTATTGGCTTGTCTTGGCTGAAAAGGTCCTTTTCAAGGTGTTCTGTTGAAAAGGTGTCTGTTCTCTCCTTCTCTCTCTCTTTTCTTTCCATTTTTTAAAACCTAAGTCATCTTAGGTTAAAAGGAAAAAAGGAAAAAATTCTGCCCCTAGTGGTAGGAACGGATTAACCGGCTTTGCATTAGTTCCTATGGGAACTGATGATTTGAGTTACAAACCGCCCCTTGATCTAAGAACCAAAAACAGCCGGAATGAATTAATTAGTTTTCAGTGCATTCCTATGGGAAATGCTGATTCGACTTACGAACTTTTCAACTTACAAACTTCCTTCCGGAATGGATTAAGTTTGTAAGTCAAGGGTTGAATGTAAAGCTTTCCCCATTGATGGCCATGGCAGGTGCCTACTTTGCATAGGAGCAACATGTGCTACATGCCTGCCACATTTGCTGTGATTTTATCCGTTAGATTTAACATAATCATGCAACAGCTTTTATGTTACTAATGTGAGAGTGATGTATTCTCTGTTGACACTATGATAACAATGACAACATTGAAAATCTAAAGATTGAGGTATTGAAAGTGCTGTTATTATCAAGCAGTGTGCAGATATGTGTTTTAGACTACAACTTCCTTATGCTGCCTGAGGAATTTTGGGAGTTGTAGTCCAAAAATAATAATGAAAAATCCCACACAGCTATATTCAGTGCTGGCATCTACTATTGTGTACTAATCAACCACAAGTTCCAGCAAGTGTAAATACAATACATGAGAGTTGCCATTGTAGATACACGGAGTTCAGTGTAGAACCTTATTTCACATAATTTAGTTCATTGCAGATTTTTTTAAAAAATGGGAAGCTTAGAAAGATGTTGCACTGGCCCTGCCACAAATCTCTCCCCCACCCCCATAAATAAATGTGGCATTTCATTAAAGTTTTGTTTAAAGTTTGCTTTAGAAACAACATCAGACTGCTGGGTTTTGTTTTGTTTTGTTTTTCTAACAGTAAAAACTCTTGTTTCATAGTGCTTAAATGAACCCACTGTCAGTGCTCCATTCTGATGCAACAGTGGAAGTTGGTGTTATTGGATTCAAAATCTAGTGTGTCTCCCACCCCCACGTTGCATGCAGACTTCAATAATGAATCAGGTTGGGAACTTATAAAACCTTTATTTGGTAATGCTGACATGGCATCAACAATAACGTTAAAGGGACCATCAGGGTCTTCAAACTTGGATGGACTAAACCAGCTGTCCATTGACAACTTCTCTTCTAATTCCAAGGGTACTGGCTAAACCTCTCCTGGTGATGGATTTGTGCAGGGCCATACTGCGGCCTCTCCCCCCTCTATCATCTTCCCTTGCTCAGGAGGTGTGGGCAGGGGTCCCTCCCAAGGATCTCCTTTCTTGGAGTATACCATAATCATCCATTCTATCTCCTCTAACTCTGACAGGTTAACTTTCACCCCTTCCTTCTCCCCCTTACATGTTCTCTTATTTCCTCTAATGGTAACTTCATGCAGACCCCTTTTTTTGGGGGGGGGATGTCCAAGAATTCTCTAGGTCAGTCCATCCCATCCCACAGGTAATTGCTCCTCCTTTTCTTCTATCTCTATCTTTTTCTACTCATTTTATCTCTTCCCCCAGTCAACTCCCTCCCTTATCTCCTCTATGATCATGTTGTGCTCTTCATCTCCTGCCACCAAAAACCCCTCTACAACTCTCTCTCTCTCTCTCTCTCTCTCTCTCTCTCTATTCCCCTGTCTCTCTCTCTCTCTATTCAAGTGTCCTGCCTTGGTCATTGTTCCCCTCTGAACTATTCCTGTCTGCCTGGATCCCAGGTCCTGGATGTAGCTCTCCTGTGGGAGGCAAAAGACCATAAACAGTCTCAAATCCCTCATCCAGGTCAGGTTCGAGGGACGGCACACTCCTAGAGCTGACTGGTTCTTGCTCTGCTTCCTCACAGTTGGGTTTTGAATTTCATTATCTGTTACTCATAACTTCTTGTTATGTCTGAACCAGTAATTTTGTATTAATTATGATTTGTTTTGGATCCACTTTAGTTGCTTGCCCAGCTACAGAAAAGCAAGGTAGCAGTGGTTGCTAAAATGAACCCACTTAGTGACTCTTTCCACCAGTAAAGAGGAAAGTTTTCTCTATCAGTCTCTCATAAATGGTGATTTAATAACCCTCCCAAATATCCTACTGTTGCAATAAACAAAACCAAACTACACAAGACTTCGGTCTGGTGACACTGTGGCTCAAATCCTGTTGTTTGTGTGTATTCTGTGCCCATCAAATGAGAATCAACTTATAGCAACCCTACTAGAACCTCCAAGTTAAGTGAGATATTTAAGGAGTGTTTTCCTGTTCCATTTTTCCTGCTATTTTCCATGGCTGAGTGAGGATTCAAACCCTGTTCTCCAGAGTCCTAGTCCATCGTTCTATCCGCTGCACTTATTGCTCAGCACAAGAAAATTCAGAGTGTTTAGTCTGTTTCTGTCAAATAAGTCCCCACTGTGATTCTTGCGGCCACATGAATGAATACAAGGCAATGTGCATGTGCATCCCCAAGAATTTTAGTGGACTGAAAGTTATGAATTATCTTAGGATAAGCAAAATGATTTCAGCCTGTGTTAATTTTGCCTTTTTCCCATGCTCATCATTATCTTGAAAGGCTATAACTGTGTTGACATAAACAGTTTGTGAGTTAATTGAATTCTTGCAGTTTGAATAGTGAATATGTATGAGAGAATTAAGAATAATGGATTTTGCATAATGTAATTGTCAGCACTAGCTTTATTTGATGTGCATTAACAGATACGTTTGTGATTTTCCTTGAGTTATTTGCATGAAAGAGCTTTTTTCCTGGGAGTTCTAAAACATGTTCTGTTAGCTTGTGAAGCACATATTTTAGACTCTGAATTTTTCCCTAAATGAAGTTGACATTTGTTTGACAATGTAATAGTTGCATGTTGTATTTCTTTATGAAAATTGAGTTTTTGTTCCTTTGTTTTTCTCTTCTCATTTGGGGAATTCTTTTGTGTTTTTCTTTAATCCTTTTAAGGTAATTTTCCTACAGTCTGATCTTAACACATTGTTAAGTTTGTGAGGCAGTGACAACTGAGGACTATGAATGATTTTGACAGATTAGTTGTTGATCCATTTGTCTGGTGTCCAATCTGTCCAAAATATGGCAAGATTGCTATTTTAAATTAATTTAGATTTTATAATAAACATTTTATTGGAAGTGCTACTTGAACAAGACGTATCTTAATGTCTCTGTGTTTTATAAGTTAAAAGCAGAAAAGAATTTGAACTTAAAATACAATTAAAATACTACATACTACTATATAAGCAACTAAAAGAAACCCTCAGTTACTTTTTGTCAGACAACACACATCTATGTGCTGCTACCAAGATTCTAACTAATAGTTAAGGATTTAATTAGTCACTCCTTTTGTTATGCATGAAAAGAGTCATTCTTGTTCTCTAATTGTGTGTTTTGTTTTGTTTTTGCTAGTTGCATAAGACTTAGTTTTATGCTTTGTGTATTCTAAACTATTGTGAGTTACAGGAATTAGTGTTGGGATGCATATTTTAAAGCACATCACATTCAGAATATAATGTAAATTATTGCTAGCTTTTAATAATCATGTGTGGTATTTAGGTGAAAGTTCTTTGGTCCTGCAGATGTGTAATTCTATAAACCTAGATTAATCTTATTTTCTTATTTTTATGTACCTCATCTCAGCTGTTTAAAATAATCAGTGTATAAATAACACTGTCTCTTCGCATCCCAATACTCCTAAGTCCAATGGGACTTTCAAAATGAATTTACTTACTTACTTACTTACTTACTTACTTACTTACTTACTTACTTACTTACTTACTTACTTACTTACTTACTTACTTTTACTTACTTTTACTTACTTACTTACTTACTTACTTACTTACTTACTTACTTACTTACTTACTTACTTACTTACTTACTTACTTACTATGTGTAGCCTGCATAATTAACTTGTAAACTGCCCAGAGAGTGCTTGAAGTAATATGGGGTGGTATATAAGCAGTACGCTTTGCTTTGCTTTGCTTTGCTTTACTTACTTACTTACTTCATTTATTTCCCACCTTTCTCCCCATAAGGGATCCAAGGCAGCTTACAACAGATAAAACAAGAAACTTAAAAACACTATATCATATTTAAGAATATAGTTTTTATAAACCACCTGGTTTATTCAAACAGAACTGGAAACTTGGGCTAATTCTTCTTTGCTGTTGGTAGTGAGGAGGCAGAAGCAACAAGAGATGCTTCTCGCATTCTCCAGTGCTTTTCTAGGACTGTTTCCTGTCATCATTGTCCCTGCAGAAGCAAAGAGGGCAGTGACTATAAGTGAAAAGGTGGAAGTGAACGAATATTAACAGTTCTTCTTCATGGCCTCTGTGAATGCACACAATTGGGTTGTTCTGCACCTGTGCAGGACGTTTCGGAAGTTTCTAGAGCTTAAAAACATGTGATAAAGAGACGTTCCCCCATGGAGCGCATGCTCCGCTGTCCCAATGTCCCCTCAGTTCCTTTTTACCGCCACTTCGGTAGGACGTATTCTGGAATGCTAGAGCGATACGCAACGAGTATTTCAATCTTCTAAATTCTAAATTCTTGTATATAGATTCCAATCAATTTTTCTTTGATGTTCCCTTGTGATTATCAGCTATTTGTTTCCCCCATTCGCACTTTTTTCCTCTTCCCATGTTTTTTCTCCCCCCCTAAATCACCGATTTCTCCCTTCCTCTCCTATTTTTATGCCCCCCAGGACCATTCAGACGGTCCTTTGCGCCAACAAAATACTGCTCACAGACGGACACGATTGTTGTTTATTTTGCCTGAGGGAACAACATCAGACCTCACTCATGCAGTGTAAAAAACGTTACAAACCGGCCCTCAAATTATGATTGCAAAGACTGAGATCTTACCTTTGGGTACGGTCCCTCACAACAATAGACCCAACAACATCTCCAGTTCCAAGAGAAATGGTTCATTCTGTATCGAGCCCGATGGTACCATCTCGCCAGAAGGAACCTTCAAAACCTTCTTCGAAGTTGAGCTCCACTCCCATATTGAGAGCTCCAACTCGTTCCGATGAATCATTTAAAAAGAAAAAGGATAAAGCCAAGATAAAAAAGCCAAAGAAAATGACTAATTCAACTCAAATTGACACTCCTCAGCCACTGATTCCTTCACCCATTCTTGAGGAATCATCTCGAGATGCCAGTTTCAACTCCAGACAGGGATTATCCTGCTATAACACCGGCCCAGGCTGTAGCTTCCATTGCTAGCCTGTTGCCTAGTAGCAGCCTATCTCTGGCTGATGTGCAATCCTGCCCAGCCTCGGCCTATTTAAGCCCTCTGTCATCAGGGCGGGCGATACCTGTGCAGCTTTCAGGATCAGAGTCGTCCCATCATTCTCCCCATAAACACCAGGAAAAAAGATGACATGTCTCTCCAAGTCACTATGCTCCTTCACATAGGGATATAAAGATCTCTTGTATGGAGAATTAGTGCAGGGAAATCACCCCAGAGGGAGACCACAGCTGCGATACAAGGACATCTGCAAGCGGGATCTGAAGGCCTTAGGAATAGACCTCAACAGATGGGAAACCTTGACATCTGACTGTTCAGCCTGGAGGCAGGCGGTGCATCACGGCCTCTCCCAGTTTGAAGAGATCCAGCAGGCCAAGGCAAAGAGGCAGTCCCAGAAGCAGCAAAATCAGGGAGCTGGACAAGGGACAGATTGTATTTGTCTTCAGTGTGGAAGGGATTGTCACTCTCAAATTGGCCTTTTCAGCCATACTAGATGCTGTTCCAAGTCCTCGATACAGAGCATGTTACCATAGTCTCTCGAGACTGAAGGATGCCTAAGAAGATCCTGGGCCCCTTCAATACCACGCCAGAAGTGACTATAGAGACCAGTATCAACATTATGACCCGTATTACTCAGAGGCATTTACTGAACAGGCATATCTCACGCCCAGGAGAGTGAGATACGCCTCTCCACCACCACTATTCACCACTCGTATCACCCTCACCGCCACGTCATCAGCGTCAATTGACTTCCACCCACTCCACATTGACTCATCAGGTCTCGATTCTGATGAAATCTGCACTCAAGCAACCTCTTCATTTACCAGAAACTCAGGTGCCACCAAAACATACTAAACAATCAAGACAATGCACATCCCTTCATGTTATTACTCCCTACAAGGGCCCTCTTCCCCCACCTTCTGACACGGTACAAGGTTCAGTACCAAGTCATACAACTCATTAACCACCATTGACATTGACTACAAGATCACACCGATCACCTTCGCGATCATCCACGTTGTCTTCAGATTCTGAATCCATCTTATCCAATGAATCACCATCCAACCTTCTCACCCCTCCATATGATGTTAGGGAGAATCACCCTCCATCACCATCTGAGGATTTCACATCTTACTCCCAATTAATTCTCCGAATGGCTAAATCCCTGCAACTTGACATTGAGGAGCCACCTCCTCAGAAAAAGGACCTTGTTTTTGACGACTTAGATCAGGACAAAACACCACCACTTAGCCTCAGTTTTATTCCAGCTATGTTTAATTAAAGAAACATGGGATAAGCCTCCTTCCTCACTCCAAATTTCATGACATGTAAAAAACCATTATAAAACTCATGGAATGGATACAGCTTTTCTCTCAAAACGCCCTATGCCAAATTCTATCATAGTAGAATCTACCCAACCGAGAGCACACAATAAATCGTCTGTCGCTCCTACTAACAGAGAAGGCCGAAAAATTGACATTCTTGGCAGAAGACTATACTCCCTCACATCTTTCCTCATGAGGGTAGCTAATTATGGGAACGTACCATCGCCAACTCTGGGACAAAATGTTGCCTATTATTCAATCAGCTCTAGATGCTACCAAAGCAGAAGCACTCAATATACATACCGAGGCTTCCACCTTAGCCAAGCAACAGAGAATAGCTGCCCATCATACAGCAGATGCAGCTTCTAAGGCAATGTCCACCTCAATGGCCCTTAGGCGTCATGCTTGGTTGCGATTGGCAAGCATCTTTGATGACACCAAAACAAGAATTGAAGACCTCCCTTTTGATGCCACCTGCCTTTTCAGTGCCAGAACCGATGAAGTGATGGGAAACCTCCATAAAATTTGCAAGACAGCACATTCATATACTGCTCAGCAACCCTACTGTTATCAGTGCCTTCAGTATTGCAGACAACCTACAACCTTTCTATCAGCACCAATTCCAATCATACCAACAGCCATACCGATCATTCCAACCACAAGCTCAGTATAAATCTTACACAACACCATCTACATCTACGATCCTGCCCTTTCGGCCCCAACAACCACAGGCTTGGTGGCAGCCCTTTCTATGCCAACAGAAAAGGGGTAAGCAATACCCATAAATCCTTTTCATCTCCATTCCAAACCAGACTCCATCCTTTCATCTCTGCCTGGGAAAAAATCACTAACGACAATTGGATCCACTCTGTTATCCAAAATGGGTATTTCATTTAATTTTATTGCACCGCACCCTCTGGCATTGTTTGGATTACCCCATATTCACTAGCCCTCTATGAAGAAGTCTCCCTCCTTTTACAAAAGCAGGCCATACTCAAAGTCCCTTCCTCTTCACTGTATGAAGGGTTCTACTCCAGATACTTTACGTTTCCCAAAAGGGACGGAGGACTTCGCCCTATTCTCGATCTCAGGAACCTCAATTAAGTTTATCCGACCCAGACATTTCCGAATGCTAACTCTTGAAACCATCATCCCCATCCTTTCACAGGGAGACTGGTTTGTCGTTGCCGACTTGCAAAATACCTACTTCCATATTTCCATCCATCGACTTCATCACACATTTCTGTGATTCAGATTCAACAATGTATTGTACCAATTCTGCTCCCTTCCGTTTGGATTTTCCACGGCACCAAGGACATTCATAGACAACTGATTAATAGTCTACGATGCAGTCAGAGCTACCCAGTTGACCCTCAACACTCTTCAAAGCCTGGGGCTCAGAATAAACCTTGCCAAGTGTCCCCTAGAACCCTCGCAGACCGCCACCTACATCGGCACATACTTCGACTCCCTCCAAGCCAGAGCCTTCCTACCCCAAGAGAGGATCATCAAATTAAAACAAGCTATCTGACCATTCTGACCTCTGGCATCAGTATCAGTACATGAAGCCCAGCACCTTCTCGGGCTCATGGCATCTACCACAGCCGTTACCCAACACGCACAGCTCAAAATGAGATCCCTACACTCGTGGTGCCTGTCACTATTTCACCCCATGATAGATCACCAGTCCAAATATCTCACAGTAACACCAGAACTCGCCGGTCAACTGACCTGGTGAACGTTCCTCCCTCATTTGATGGCAGGCAGACCCATCCAACCTCTACAGCTCTCCGTACAAATTATGACTGATGCCAGCCCATCGGGATGGGGAGCTCACTGTCGGCATCACAGGATATGTGGTTTGTGGACAAAACGAGAACAATAATTACATGTCAACCATCTAGAATTTTTGGCAATCATCAAAGCCTTTCATGCCTTCCTACCACTCAGTACAGATAGCTACAGACAAAACCACAGCACTGTACTATGTCAAACAAGGAGATACAAACTTCCTATCACTTCTGTATCTTGCGATAGAACTTTGGGAATGGTGCTACCTGCATCACATTTTCCCAGTGGCTGTCTGTCCATGTTTCTACAGATGACAACTATCTCGCAGATTGCCTCAGTTGTCTTACCACAGGGATGCATGAGTGGGCTTTAAGCGACAACATCTTCAGTCTTCTTTGCCGCCGATGGGGTGTCCCGTCCATCGACCTTTTTGCCTCCGACACAAACACTAAGTGTCTACGGTATTGCTCCTGAGCCGGCATCAACCCAAAATCACTTGGCAATGCATTTATGATAGACTGGACTGGAAAACTGCTCTACCTGTTCCCACCAATTCCTCTCATTCAATGATCAGTCATTCAACTCGGACAATCCCACGTCGCTGCTATTCCCATTGCCCATGGTGGCCACGGCAACCGTGGTTCACCCATCTGAGATCGATGTTGATTGAAGTATTCCATCTTCCGTTGATGACCAGCCTTCTCAAGCAGAGCAACGGGATGATTCTCCACCCCGACATCTGCTCTCTGAATCTTGACAGCCTGGAGAATACTCTTTCCATTCGAAACATCTTAGATCGAGCTTGAAAGCCGTCTAACCAAAAATTATATCAAAATAAATGGAAATCTTTCACCACCTTCACTCATTCTCGAAATTTAACTGCAGTTCCAGTTTTTCTAAAAACTCTACTTTTATTCTTCCCCTCTTTGATCTCGGACTATGGCACTTGACCCTAAAGGTTTATATTCAACTATTGTAGCCCATCAGCCCTCTCATTCCGAATCAGCGAGACTTTTCTCACATCCTACCCTGAAAAGATTCCTCAAGGGACTCAAAAATATTCAACCTCCAAGACAGCAACCACTGCCTCAGTGGTCCTTACAACTAGTCCTCAATTCCCTCACTAGACCACCTTTCAAACCAATGGCCACCTGCAATCTTAAGTTACTTTCCTTAAAGATATTTCAAGTTTATATTATTAACACTGTTTTCCCCCCAGACTGTTTTCTTTCTTTCTGATATAGGGGAAGGTTCTACTCACTTTTACAGTACCGATTTTGGAAATATTAAATCTCTGTTCCTGAATTAATTTATTATGACGATTAGCCTCATTCCATCCTCTGTTTAATATTTCTATTCTGTCAATAAACTCGAGGCATAAC
Source organism: Pogona vitticeps (assembly GCF_051106095.1). Lineage (NCBI taxonomy): Eukaryota > Metazoa > Chordata > Lepidosauria > Squamata > Agamidae > Pogona > Pogona vitticeps. The sequence goes on along the minus strand of NC_135788.1, from coordinate 38,236,787 downwards.
AGAAGCCACTCTATTTGATATTCTTACTCAAACTGGTGGAGTATAAAAGTGAAGGCAGGCTATTATATTAAGAATTTTAGAGTATGTAGTAGACTCTAATAATCAGCTTTGATATTTAACACTAGAGTTTTTCTTGATGTTTCTAATAATATAAAATGTAGTAATTGTACCATATTTTTACATTAAATTGCAGAAAATCCACACACTGTTATTTATTGTTAATTTTCTTTGCCTTGACACAGGATAACGAAAAACGGACCCCATTACATGCTGCTGCATATCTGGGAGATGCAGAAATTATTGAACTACTTATTTTGTCTGGTATGTAGTTTTTGTTGATTATAGACACTCTGGACAGAGAACATAATTGTGTAGATTTTTAAAATATGATATTAGATATTTGGTTCTGATTTTCTCTTTAATCAGTGGCACAAACATTTGTCTTATGTAGCTCTGTGCCATTCAGCTATAAGTACTGTATTATTATTGAAGTTATTGTATTGATGGCTAACTATGTAAATAATTGTTTTTATGCTAGAAAATAGTGGAAATATCATGTTCTTTATAAAACAAAAATGCACCCTACAAGAAGTAGGAAAAATTAGTATTCAATTATATTAGTCAAGGATATGAGTGTTAATTTTGCAAAGCAAACAAAAAAGCAGGGAACTGTTCACAGCTATTATGAAAAACAGCAAGGGAAGAAGTATAAGTGTGTTTCTGTATTACTGTTGGTTGCTGATATGTTTCCATAATGCTAATTTCAGTGGCTATTTATGAAAATACAGTAAGTTACAAAAATTTGAAATTACATGGGTACCATTTGTCCATGTTATCCTTTGATGTTTTATAGATGTGTTACATACATGAGAGGTTGCAAATTTGCCATTTTAGTTGAAGGAAGTTGAACAAGCACTGAAATTGAGGCACGATACCAAGGACATTTACTTATTTGTCCTTTAAGATTATACTGTTTGTAAGCCTTATGTAAGAGGGCCTGTAGCTCAGAAGTAGAGCCTATCTACCTTTCGTATCTCAAACTAAAAAGGAAAAGTATCAGGTAATGCACAAGACATGGTGTTAAGATTTGTGCAGTGCTATAGTTAGGAAAGGAGAACAAGTGTCAGCCTTAGGATGATGTTTCATGTTGCAAAAGATCTGTGCCTCTTTTTGTCCTCAAGCCATTTCTAGTGTATTTCCCTACGGACATACTATTTTAGGCCTATTATTATGAGACACATATTGAGCAGAATCCTGTTGTGTAAAGTTACACCAGCATAAATCTGATCCAGGGCCCAAAATACTTAATTTAAAATAATTGAAGGCTTCATATCTCCCCTCTTTTTTTAGGTTCTGAAGCTCACTTTTGCCTGGGGAAGCCTCTGGGAGACATGAGACGAAGAGAGCCTTTAATTGTTAAAAATTGCTGCAGATTACTGCTGCCAGAATTAGCGCCTTTTTTTGACTGTTAAAGGCTCTCCCCTCTCGGAGCTCCCAAAGGTATCCTCAGGGCAGAAGAGACCCTAGAGAGCCTTGGAACCTGGAAGTGGGGATAGGAAGCTTTCAGTTCATTTAAATTAAATATTTCAAGTGCTGGATCTGGTTTATGTTGTGTAGCTTTATGCCAACAGGATTTTGCCCATCTAGTCAGACACCTGTGTTTTTGTTTTTAATTTTTTAACAATTAAGAATAGGGTAGGGAATACAAAAGGCAAAAGGAAGTGGGGGGAAAGGAAAAGGTTAGGGGGATAGGAGAACACAAAATATGCAGTCATCCAATTTATTCATGTTTCAATAACAAATTAGTTTTCTGCTTTTTTTTCCCATTTGATTACCCTCCAGCTATCAACTTACAGTTGATAGTCTAAGTTTTAGTCTAAGTTACTCCAACACTATCAGGGAACCGAGGCCTTTTATAAAATAAATCCCATAGTTCAATTTCCTTTTGCTTTGGACAGTCATTCAGCATGTCTAAAAAGTATCCATTTCTGTCGCTTCCCATATTTTCTCAGTAAGCTCCTCTTTTTTCTGTAACTCTGCTTTCTTCCAATTTTTGGAAGAGAAAGCTGAATCCAAGACAGCAGTCCAATTTTTAATGTAACATTTTCTGACTGTAATGGCTAAACGGCTCACTGGGTAACTCTTTATCCCAATCTATGTTATCTGGTATTGTACTCAATAAAAGCAGTTCTGGAGTTGGTACAGCTTCATTTAACTGTTGTTTAACATCTGATAACTTCGGTTTCATCAGATATTCTATCTGGCTAAGACGTTCATTTACAGTACTTGCTGAAATCCTTCTATTATCTTTTGCATGGTAGTCTGCCATTCTTTGTCTGATTTTTGTGCCCCTATTCCAAAATTTTGGGATTGGGCAGACAAAGTCCCCAACATTTGATATTTTAATTTTTCGGAGGCCATTTTGATCTTTCCAGTGGTTAGGGTCAGTATAAATAGAACTAAAGGTAAAGGTTCCCCTTGACATTTTAGTCAGTCGTGTTCGACTCTAGGGGGTGGTGCTCATCCCCGTTTCCAAGCTGTAGAGCCAGCGTTTGTCCGGAGACAGTTTCCGTTGTCACGTGGCCAGCGCGGCTATACACGGAACGCTGTTTACCTTCCCACCGAGATGGTACCTATTTATCTACTCGCATTTACATGCTTTCGAACTGCTAGGTTGGCTAGGAGCTGGGACAAAGCGACAGGAGCTCACTCCGTCGCGTGGATTCGATCTTACAACTGCTGGTCTTCTGACCCTGCAGCACACAAAGGCTTCTTCGGTTTAGCCCGCAGCGCCACCATGTCCCTTAAATAGAACTATATCCTTCACCCAAAATCATAAATCTCCCCTAGGTTCTTCCTCCCATCCTTACACAGATATTATGATATATAAATCTACTTTTAGCACAACAATTTAAAATACAACCATGGCAAAAATATCCCTTTTTCTCCAGAAACCAAACAAAATTCTGTTATCAGAGTCCCACACAGTCCAGCCAAAGAAAATCCAGACTAGATAGCAATCACAGGGAATCAGTCTCATCAATAGATATCAGTCCGTCTAATGTTCTTTCCATTAATCCAAAGATTCAGTTACAAAGAAACTCCAGTCCTGGTTTTCCTAGCTGCTCAGTCCAGTTGCCCATTCCGTCTTGATGATGATTCTCCGTATGTTTTCTTGCTTCTAGAAGCTTATTCTTTCTTCTCCCAAAATCCAAACTAGATTCTGTTATCAGAGTCCAACGCAGTCTAGGGAAAAAGGTCCAGGCTAAACAGCATTCACAAAACTTCAGTCTCTTAAATTCTGTCCAGTGGCATTTCACTCTGGGACTTTTTCCAGAAACAAAATTTTTTTCCGTCTCACTGTCTCTCTTACAGCCTTGAACCAGCCTGCTGTTTAAGAGTCAGTTTCGTTTTTGAAAAAGCAGGCTGGTAAGCGAAACTTGCCGCTCCTTATCTTATTTCGGGCAAATGTTTTCACTCTGATTTCTTTCTCAGCTTAATGGGGTTGTTCATAAATCAAACGCTTCAACTTACTGTGTTATTATATATTTTCAACACCGTATTGCTTGTTCTCCTCTCCTCCGGGGGGTGGGTGGGTTACTCACAGCTCTCTGCCAAAATGGCTCCTGCACCCGATCTGTGCTCGGGTGAGTTTTCAGAGGGAAGAAATACCGGGTTGCTGTCCAATCTTCTTCCTCTGTTGCTCACCAACTGCTTCAGAGAGATCTCTCCTGGTCTCTGATCCCCCATTTCTAGAGGGGGCAGTTCCAGCTTTTCCAGGGAGCTATTCCCCAGAGCTGCTGGCTGCACAGTGATGAAGCCCCGCCTCTATTCAGACACCTGTGTTTATGCAGGAGATCTCTGGCTTAAACATATTTGACAGAGGACCCATCTAGTCTTTGCATATAAACTTCCAATGAAGGAGGATTCATCACATTCTAATCTGTTTTGTTGTAAGGCAGCTCACACTATCAGGAAATTCTTTCTAATTTTGTTTGTTTGTTTGTAATTTGAAACCAATTGTTGGGAGCCTTCCCTTTTGGAGCAGCAGGAAATATGGTTGTGTAATCTTCCAGATGAAAGCCCTTCAAATATTTATTGTATTGTTATCTCCTTTCTTCACAAAACTAAATGTATCAAATTCCCTCAAAATTATATTCTCAAAGGCTTCCATGACTGGAATCCAATGGCTTTTGTAGGTTTTTCAGGCTGTTTGGCCATATTCTGGAGGTTTTCCTTCCTAACGTTTCACCAGTCTCTGTGGCTGGCATCTTCAGAGGACAAAAGCTAAAACTCAGTCAGTGTTCTGGTGTCCCTCAACATTCTTCAGAGGATTTGATTCCCAAATCATTCACCAAGTGTTTCTTAGAGAAAGGACATTTCTAGGAACTTTGTAGGTATAGGGGCGGGGCTGTTTTACACACTCCTTTTTTGCTTTTTGAAAAATTGAAGTTTTGGGAACAGCTGAAATATATGCAGCACTTATTTTGTGTATCAAATTTAAACTTAATGTACCATTTTAATAACATAAAAGGCTTCATTCGTGTACTGCTGTACTGTTTGGCAGATTTATAAAGTTTAAAAATATAAAACTATTTTTAAAATTGTGAATATGCCACATACTTCAGACTGCTGCACCATCTGCCTTGTAAGCCACAGGCAATGAAAGTTCCCATTCATGTTGCGCCCATGTTGCTATTCTCATGGCAGCATCCATTGGATATACAAATATATATTGGATTTTAGCGTTGTGTATGTTTGTCATATGCATAGGTATTTTTGTTCTTATCAAGATCTATGTGCATCACACATATGGGTTTTGTCCTATGCATGCACAACTTTGGAGTTTCCTAGAGGTAAAGTGAAAGTGAAATTGCTTTTGACTGGAGTCCTGCCTGGCCACCTGCTGGAAAAAATAACTGAAGTTCCCGTTTGTGGTAGCATTGTCCACAGCTTGCTTGGCTAGAATTCCTCTCCACACTAGTTGTGGAGCAGCCACCTTGTCACAACACTTGACATTTGTTAGGCACTATAGACCCCATGTTTGAGCTCACCAGGACACCTTCTTTGAATCCACAATTGTGTGTATTTCCATCTGGTGACATCTGCCGCCTGGTAAGTGAGCTCACTAATCACCAAGATGTATGATGCACGGAGTGCATGATGAAAAAGAATGAGTTACTACCGTATTTTACTGTGTATAAGATGACACTTTCCCCTAAAATAATTAGAGGAAAAATTGAGAGTCGTCTTATAAATGGAAGGAAGCAGTCACGCGCTTGCACACGCTCAGGCACCTCTCGCTGCCGCTGCTATCACCCAGTTGCCTCTTTCAGAGCTCACAGCTTGTCCCCTCCGTGGCCAAGGCAGCAGCAGCAGGAGGAGGCAGAGACAGAGGCGAAGGTAAGCATTCACACATGCTCCAGCGCCTCTTCATGCCTGCCGCCCCCGGCCGCCCGATCACCATCTCTAGTGAGACTGAAGGGTTCAGCTCAGTCTCTGCCTTGTCCCCTTGGTCCCCTCCAGGGGTGGAGACAGCAGGAGGCATAGGCAAAGGAGCATTCGCAGTGCTCCGACTGCTGCCTCCCCCCCCATCACCTCCTGTGGTGGAGGCAGCAGGAGGTGTGCTTCTTCCTGCCTTGTTAGCAAAAGAAAGCAGCAATGGCTTCCCTTTTTTGCTAAACCCAGTGCGCCCTCGCCTTTTGAGAAGCCCTCGCCTTTTGAGAAGGCATGGAGGTTAGCAAAAGGCGTGCCTTTTGCTAACCTTCTCAAAAGGCGAGGAAAAGCGGCAGTCACTTTGACAGTCACTTTCCTTGCCTTTTTCCAAGCCACGGGGCTTAGCAAAAAGGGAGCACTTTGATCTCTGCTTTTTTTAATTTGGGGTTAGAAACACTTTGGGTCGTCTTGTAAACGAAAAAAATACGGTAATCTGTAACCATGGTTCTTTAAGTGATCACCTGTGCATTTACACATCTCAGCCTTCTCCCCTCTGGTGTCACCAGAAGTTATTATCCTTCTGCTGTCTTACAACAGACTTCCGGAACAGAATCTTAGCAGAAGCGCGTGCGGCCAGCCAGGTGGGACTCCTGCCAAAAGCAGTTTCACTTTAGCTCTAAAAAAATCTCCGAGGTTGCTCCACATGCACACACAGTATGAATGCCAGATGTGTGAATGCAGAGATGATCACTCAAGAGAACCGTAGTTACAGGCAAACAATTCATTTTTAAATTCAATAGACTGTCCTGCAAATAAAATTTCATATTCTGCAGTTCCTAGCATCTTAAATGCATTTCATTCATTTGAATAGAGAAGCTATCCTTCAGAATGCCTTCCTAGATTCTTTGAAGTTTCCAGTTTTCCCACTGGAAAAATGAATAATTTGTCATTTGAGGAAAAAAAATTTTACCCCATATTTTTGGTCTGGGGTTCTCATATCTTGAGTATTTCTAAGGATCTTAATAATGGAAATAGAATGTATGTATTGATTACAATTAAAGAGTGGAAACAAAGTTACATATTCTCTGTGTAGAACTTGTTTGAAAGGAACAGAAACTGAAGAATTCTCTTTCCTCTGAATTTCCTTTTCATTTGTTTTTCTGTTTTGTAAATAGTTTCTTGGGAGTACTGCAGCTTGCTGGTAATCCTGTGTATGTTTAACTGGAAGTATGTCCCATGTGTTCATTGGGTGCTTACTTGCAGGTAAGCATACAGAGCATTGCAGATTCAGTGTTTTATTCTGTTCTGTAGCATTGTTTTGGAAACATAACTTGCTGTGTTCTTGAAGTATTCATGGAAATGTGGTGTGAAACTGTAAATTAGTGGGATTCAAAAGAATGCTTTTTAAACATTAGAGTTAATCCTGTTTTATTTTGAACCATCCAAGAAAAATTACTGAATTAAAGTAGAGAATTTCCACAACCAATTAGGGAAGTTTGACAGACAACATTAACAAGAATATTGATTTATTTCTGTGGTGAACAAATTTGATGACTAAGTGAAACTGTGATTTTTGTAAAGAGGAAATGTATAAACTACAATTTGTAGAGAGGTATTATCTATACTGTAAAGATCTGTAGTTATTCTGCAGCAATAGTTTAATATTTTTATTAATCTGTTTCTCTTATTTAGATACATAGAATTCATGTGAGCTTTCCTTTAGTATTCTTGTTTATATTTGCAGGAGCTAGAGTTAATGCCAAAGACAGCAAATGGTTGACTCCTTTACACAGAGCTGTTGCATCTTGTAGTGAGGTATGGAAATTTTTTCCAATTCTTTGATGAATTTTATTGAATTTTGTGGTGTGATTATATCTTGAAATTACACTACCTAGATAAGAATAGCATTGCTACTAAACACGTTTTATTGACAGAATACAAATTTCCTTTGTCATAGTGACAACATGATGCTGACAATACTTCATCATTTTATTAATAGATATACTATCATGATCATGATAGCATCAGAAGAAAAATAGTTTGACTGGGAGGACCTGGTAGGAAAGAATTGCCAGTTGTGCAGGCTGAGAGCCAGGTTCTCTTTACTGAGTAAAGTTAAGGTCATGAAATAGTTATAAGTAAATACCTTTTGGAGTTGACAGAGCACATTGTAATGTCTGTCCTTTCTCAAAGCCAGCTGTAACTATCACCTTATTGCAGAGGGCCATCTACCAGTAATAGTAGATTGCAGGAAAAAGAAGGTGGCTGTTTGTTTTCCGTTTAGACACCCGAACTGGTGTCTGCTCTTTTTCCCTATAGACACCACAACTCCTGGGACTGTCTACCAGTAATAAGCTGGATCTTGATGACTTTTTCTATGTTAAATTGTGATTTTATGAATGAATGTAGATGTTATTTGTAAGCTACTTTGGGGAAATTTGTTCTTTGAAATACAGAATAGAAATAACTTGAATGAATGAATGAATAAATAAATATGCCTCTTCAGCAGTGGAGAATAGTGGGGTGGGCCATGGGTTGCCTGTGACAAGTTAATTTCGAGGCCTCTTAGATGCTCATGAAAAAATAAGGGGTAGATATTTCTGAATGTGAAAAACTGTTCATTATCCCCAGTGGCCTCTGTGATTCACACTAATGGATTATCCTGCACCTTTGCACAGTGTTTCAGAAGATTCTAGAGCTGAGCTGAGGCATTTTGTCCAGAATGCCATTCACTTCACCGTGAATCTCAGTGCCTATTCCGTCAGTTCTACTCGGTTCCTTTTTATCTACTGTTCTTGCAGCTGCACGTGAGCTCCATTGGGATTAATCAAGATTGGGATTTAGAAATTATTCTCTATATCTTGCCACATTTCCAATTAATGCCTCATAAAGGCACTCTGCATGGGATGCAGAGTACTATCTTTCCTACAAATATTGCCACTCTTCTTCTTTTATATAAAGGAATCATTATTGCTATATAGGCATGAGCAGTTTTACTTTTGTACACTGAAACCAAAGATCATTTATGCTGAATGTAGATGAGATATATTGGGACAAGTACAATCATTCACACTGAACACACTCATGTTCATACTCAATATTAACTTCATGATAAATGAAGCCAACTCATGTTGATTAGAGTTCAGCCATCAATATTGTCCTTGCATCAGTTTAACAATTGGGGTAAGTTATGAAACAGAAAACTGTTTGTTTCTCACCCACTCAGTCTTTATAGGTACCAGTCTTTCTTCTTTGGGAGTTTGAAATGACCACCATCATGACCTCAGTACTAACAAGAGTGCCATCAGTGACATTACATTCCTTATTAATTTCAATATTAGCTTTGATGACATTATTGCTTCCCTCCCTCTGCTTATTCTCAAAAATTTTAGTACTGACTATTGCTTTTGCCATTGTGATACCATCAACAGTGACTTGAAGACCAAGTGAGTTGTGTGTGCTTTATATTAACTTGTGTTGCTTGAAAACTTGGAAGAAAAGTATTCAAATCACTATTCAGCCATGAAACAGACATGGGCCAGACACATTCTCTCAGTGAACCTACCTCACAGGACTGTTGTGAGGAGAAAATGGGGGCAGGGAGTCATGTACGTGGCTTTAACTTTTTTTTAAACAAAAGCTGGAATGTATAGGACACTGGCAAATAAATAAGTCAATGTAACAAATAAATACTTTGTCAGATATATCCCTTTTACCAAAGGTGGTGTCATTATTCTACATGGAATAAGAATTGCCAACTTTCTGTAGTACCTGAGCTCTCCTTTGGACTCTGTTCTGCATACTCTGGATATGTGCAAACACTGTCCAGGACACATTAGGTGAAAAGACTTCTTGTTTTTTTAGGGAACACTGAAACAGAAACAATAGGTGTCACTTTAATGGCTCTCAAAGTGGGTGGTCATTAACTTTAACTTATGCTATAAAGTGGCAAAATCTCCATTACCAATTCCTGTATATCATCATTCTGTCCAGACCATTTCAGTGGCTGTTCTGAGAGGCATCCCTCTGCCAGGCTGTGTTCAGTGGTTACATGGATTCATGTACAATGGTGCCTCACTTAGTGACATTAATCCGTTCCAGAAAAAACATCGCTAAGTGATTTAATCGCTAAGCAATTTTAAAAAGCCCATAGGAATGTATTAAAACGTCTTTAATACATTCCTATGGGCTTAGAAACTAACCTTAAGCGAAATTCCTCCATAGCGGCAGCCATTTTGGGTGCCTCTGAAGTGAGGCAAAACAGCGGCCGCTGTTTTGGAACCGCTGATCAGCTGTGCGAAAATGGGGGCTTTGCGATGATCGCGGGGAAGCGATCATCGCAAAGCCCCGCCAATCAGCTGTGCTTCGTCTCTCTCTCTCCACCCCTCGCAGCTCCAGCCTGGGCTTAAGGTTGCTGCAGGCCCAGAGGGTCTTTCTCGGCCAGGGTGGCAGTGGCGGTGCCTCAGTCTCCCTGCTGAGGCTGGAGCTGCGAGGGGTGGGGAGAGAGAGAGAGAGACGAAGCACAACTGATCAGCAGGGCTTTGCAATGATCGCGGGGAAGTGATCATCGCAAAGCCCCGCCGATCAGCTGGCCGAAAATGGGGGGTTGCGATAATCGCTTCCCTGCAATCATCGCAAAGCGAATTTTCTCCATAGGGGCCATCGCAAAGCGATTGCTTTTGCGATTGCAAAACAGCGTCACAAAGCTATTACTTCGCTATGCAGAGCGATTGCTATGCGAGGCACCACTGTATTTACTTTTATATGGCACACAAACCTAATCTTGGCAGGATGTATTTTTTAGCAGATCCATATTGTCTTTGCTTATGTGACATCCTGTTTTCCCCTCTGAAGGACAGCTTGTTTTTCCCCAAGACATTATATTGCTTCTGGTTCTTCAAATGACCATTTGTGAGTTTATGTGGCTCTCCCTTCTTCGTTCTTTGGATAACTCTGGTTTCATACATTGTAGAATGGTGGACATTTGAGTGAAGGTGAACTGGAGGGGAACAGGCACTAATATGCACAGTGGAATGGGTAGAACTCCTGCTAAATTCATCTGCTCTGTTCTACAAAGTTGCAGAATGTTCTGGGCAGGTACAGGGAAACCGATTAGTGTGAGTCTACCACTCGAAGAACCACAGTAACAGCGAATAACACTATTCTTTTTTATGAAATGGAAAAAGCCTTTTGAAATTAAAGGGAGAAAATAATAAAACTGGAAGTAGAATTTTGGAAACTAGAAACAGTGGACCCTCTACTTACAGAATTAATCCATATTGCAGCGGTGGCTGCAGGTAGAAAAGTCTGTAGGTCGAGTCTCCATTGACCTACAATGCATTGAAAACTGATTAATCCTGTTACCGGCCGTTTTTGTTCCATTTTTGTTCCATTTTGGGTTTTTTTCTGGTCTGTAGGTCGATTCTCTGGCTGCAAGTCGAACCTAATTTTGCAGCCAGAGAGATCTGTAACTCGAAAAGTCTGCAAGTCGAGCTGTCTGTAAGTCGAGGGTCCACTGAATATCTCTTTCCCCCCCTTTCACATTTTAAGGCTGGCAAGGCTCCCAGAAATCTTTGGGACAGCAAATTGGCCCTTGGGCCATTTAAAATGGTAAAATCTTGGAGTATAGTTGCTGGGTGAACTTAGGAGCCAATAATGTATTTCCCCTCTTCTTGTATACACACCTTTATGTACGGAGGGATTTTAAGTGGATAAGGGAATTAAGAGCAATGTTATCAGAATGCTAGACTTTTTTACAAGGCTAGATTCCTTGCAGGGTCAGCCAAGACCAGGTAGTTAAAGCTGAGGCACTAGGCTAAGATGGAGCTATCATCTTCAATAATTAATGGTTACACCAGCAAAAGAAAGCTGGTAGTTCCAACAATGATGAAGGGTGGAGAAATAATAAAATTTCTGCTACTGGACAACAAATTTAATACAGGTGACACTGTTGAGGCCCTTTCAAAAGCAAGACCAGGGGCAGACTGCAGTATAGACTATGAACTATTAATATCAAAAAGCGAAGCAAAGTGGGAGAAAAATGGTTAAATAATAATTGTACCAGAACATAATTAAAATATCGATTCAAAGACTAATTAGAGAATAGATTTGCATTACTAAGTGCAATCAACCATGAATGAGAACAATGGATGGAAACCAGAGATATTATTACAGAAGAACTTTTTAAAAAGTGGAGTGGGGGAGAGATAATTCTTGATGGATGATTGGTGACTCAAAAGTGTTAGAAAAAAGCAAAACAAATGGGACCTGAATCTTAAATAAAACTTATTAGCAACTTGCATGTACGAAGAGGGAGAACCATGGGATGAAATCCTGGTGGCATAAATTTATGCCACACAAGCCAGAAGATGTCATCATCTGAGAATGGTTGTTTTTCATTCCGTTTAATTAAGAACATCCTATTCAACCATACCCCCCCCCCATTTCAGGTTCTGCAGCTCCCAAAGAATCCCTTTTGCAAATGAGAAGCCTTTGTGAGCCTGAAGACAAGGGTGTGTGTGAGAGAAGGTGGAAGCCTTTAATATTGAAAAAATTGCCACCAATGCTTCTCCTACTGGTCTGGGACTAGTAGTAGCAATCTGGCAGCGATATTCCAATATTAAAGACTCCCCCTTCCCTGCCTTGAGGGTCGCAAAGGTTTCTCAAGGTCAAAAGGGAGGTGCATAACCTGATAGGTAAAGGTAAAGGTTCCCCTTGACATTTAGTCCAGTCGTGTCCGACTCTAGGGTGCGATGCTCATCCTCATTTCCAAGCCATAGAGCCAGAATTCGTCCGAAAACAGTTTGCGTGGTCACATGGCCAGCATGACTAGACACGAAATGCCGTTGCCTTCCCACGGAGATGGTACCTATTTCTCTATTCGCATTTTCATGCTTTTGAATTGCTAGGTTGGCAGGAGCTGGGACAAGCGACGGGAGCTCATTCCATCGTGTGGATTTGATCTTACAACTGCTGGTCTTCTGACGTTGCAGCACACAGGCTTCTGCAGTTTAACCCACAGCGCCACCATGTCCCCTGATAGGAAGTTTTAAATTTAATTAAATTAAAAAATCCAACCCCATGTGATGACATAATCAGGCTTGCATGGCATAAATTTATACCAACAGGATTTCAGCCAGTATAATCATTGGAAAGAAATAGATGAAGGCAATGAAAAACAAAAATTGTATCTTCCATAACATCCATGAAATCAAAGAAAAAATTAAACCAAATTAAGTGTCTGTAAGTGAAAGATCTACAGAGATGCTTAAAGATCTACAGGGAGTATCTTATCTAATCAGAATAAAATAAGGATAGGGACAATATACTGAAAGACGTGCAGGAATAACAGATTCTTTCAGAAGTCAAATGAAAGCTGCTCTGAAAGTAATTAGAACAGCTAAATCATCACGAGTAGATGAGATGCTAGTAGAACTGTTTCGAGCTACAAAGACTTATTCTATCAAAGTCCTAAGAAGAGTGTGCTGTGAAATGTGAAAAATGAAACAATGGCCCACAGACTAGATGGGCATTTTATATTCGAATCCCAAATAAAGGAGACTCTGAAGACTGCGGTAACTACTTTAATTTCTCATGTAAGGAAAGTGACGTTCAAGTTTTTATGAAAAATCTTTGCCATATATAGAGTGAGAAAAGCTAGATGCTCAAGTTGGATTTAGAAGAGGATGAGACACTAGACTATGTATTGCCATTACTGGCTACTGGAGCATACCAAAGAATTTCAGAAGATCCATTGTGCATCAGAGATTACGATCAAAGGCTTTGAAAGAAATGGGTTATGGTACAATATTTAATTTTCCTGATGCATAATCTATAATCAGGACAAGAGGTTACTGTTAGAAGAGAATATGAGAAAATAGGATAGTTTCTAAATGGCAATGTCAGACTAGAGAGTATGTTATCTCTCTCCATTTTATAAACAGAACATATAAGGAAAGGTGCTAATAAACAGTGCTAGCTTCTGTTATAAGAGCACTGAAAGTGGTTAAAAGAAACATAACTAATTTAAGACTGACAGATGACACCATATTATAAGCAGAAAATAGTGACTTGAAATGACTACTGAGGAAGATAAGAAAGTGTACAGCAGAATTATGAGTGAAACTAAAATGACAAAAGTCTTGAATTACATAACATTAGTGTGAATGATGAAGAAATTGAAATTGTGGAAGTTTTTCTGAGTCTCAGTTTAATCACAATCCAAATGGGGACTAGCCAAGAAATTTGAAGAAGAATGAAACTCAGAAGGAGCTCTGCTAAGGAAGTAGAAAAGATCCTCAAGTGTAAGAAAGTGTCATGGAAGACAAGAGTCAAGTTCATACTGTGGTAATCACAGTTGCTATGCACAGATGCATAAGCTGGTCTGTGAAAAATAGATTCATTTGAAACAGTGATGGAGGATTGCTTTATGGATATTGTGGACCATCACAAAGACAATGAAGTGATCACTAGATCAAATGAAGCCTAAACTCTCACTAGAGGTTAAAATGACTAAACTCAGGGTATTCATACTTTGGTCATACCATCAGAAAAGATTCCCTTTTAGTGCCTAGAGACAGCATTGAAAAATAAAGAGAGGAGGAGTGATGCTTTTCTTCTCAGAACTCTTACTGATAACATATGTCAGAACTGCAGGCACTAATACCACTAGAAATCATAATTCCAGTTCTGTGAATGAGTCTCAGAGATCAAGACACCCTGTGCAAGTAAGCAAAAGGGTATGGACTGTCATTGCTGAAAGCAGGGGTCACCTGCTTTCTGGATACCCATAAACCTATGAAAAGAGACAGGTGTGTAGATTATTGAAATGATTAGTGATTATTATACAGGGTATAGTAAGGGAGACCCTGTTGGTCAGACCTTTGTTAGATGTTTTGTAGGAGTTCATATTACCTGAGATGACTATGTAGTACTGTTGAATTACCTGTAGTGCCTAGTATTTTTGAATTAGGTACTTTCCCCCCCTTCAAGCCTTAGCCTAGGTTTCCTTTGGTAACCCTCTTCATGTAATTTATTTATTTATTTATTTACAATATTTTTTAGCCGCACCATTGCCAGTGGCTTCTTCACTGTATTTGGACATTCACTTATTGACATAAATAGTTATTAAGAATTATCATCCAACTGCAAAGAGACTTACGGTACATACTAGTGCAGCAGTTCTTAACTTTTTCTTTACCATGGATCCCATTTAAATATCTTTTGTTGCCATGGATCACCAAGACTTAATTCAGGATTTAAAACCCTAAAGTGCATCAGATATTTATTTAAAGTTTCTCATGAAAGGTCTTCAGAATTGGAGAGAAGAGATAAATAACTTAATCTATTAATGCATACACTCCTATTATATTTTCATTGGAATGATTCCATACAATTTTTTAAAAATAATATTATCACACTGACACTGACTTATTCTCTTTCTTTGGCTTCTGATTGCGCAGTAGCAAGAAATGTTTCAGCTACTCAGTGTCAGTTGCATGTTCTCACTGTGTGGAGAAATAATAAACAGATATTTGCTATCAGTTATTTTCATAACTGATTTTTGCTTTTGTTTGTTTTTAATGAAGGTGGTGGGTTAGAAAAGTCATGTTTTACACCAACAAGCAAAATTAAGGTTGTGTTCTTCCCTTCCCTTCCCTTCCCTTCCCTTCCCTTCCCTTCCCTTCCCTTCCTTCCTTCCTTCCTTCCTTCCTTCCTTCCTTCCTACCTACCTACCTACCTACCTACCTACCTACCTACCTACCTACCTACCTACCTACCTACCTACCTACCTACCTACCTACCTACCTACCTACCTACCTACCTACCTACCTACCTACCTACCTACCTACCTACCTACCTACCTACCTACCTACCTACCTATTTTAACTGCAAAAGATCATAACAAAAGCCTATCTCATAGCCATAAATACTCCACTCCCAAGCAAACTACACCAGAGCACAGAGTGCTGTCCTCTGAAAATGCCGGGCACAGAGACTGGCGAAACGTTAGGAAGAACAACCTTCAGAACACGGCCAAAGAGCCTGAAAATCCGACAATAACCATTAGATCCTGGCCGTGAAAGCCTTCGCGAATACTTTTTCTTCAAGCCTTCACAGACCCCCTGTGATGACATCACACACACACACCAGGGGTCTATGGACCACAGGTTAAGAACCTAGGTACTAGTGGGAAGAACAGACTCTAAAATGCATTTGTTCACAGTCTATAGACATTCTGGTCTACCTGTTGCCATTAGTGGCCAAACAATTATAATCTGTAGTGCTTTGTAGGTTAAGAGCCTAAACACACAAAGTGGAATTTTCAGTTGAGCTCCCTGCATTGGATAAGCCAGTCTTGTTTAATAACTGCACCTCTCTAAATAGATCAGACTTCAAGCTTTTATATCAGATGAATATTTTTGAGAGGGTTAATACTTAGACAAGACTTGAGCCACCTAGATTGTAAATCCTTACATACTTGCTAACAAACTTCAATGGGTACTAGATCACAAGAATGTTGTTGTGGCTATTATCTGTTCCTTATAATAATCCCCGTCTCTGTTTTGTCTCAGTAGGCCACCTTTCCATATACACAAAACTGAAGATATTTCTCACTTCAGTGCCATGAAGGCTGCAAATAAAAACTGTTGCTGCAGTGGAATTCAAGCTATTTTTCTTTGGAGTTCTCACCTTCTTATTTTTTCAAAGGCTTCCATTTTCCTCCCAAATGTATAACAGTAGTTTTAACAGGAGCAGCAATAAGTAGCATGGACAAAGCTGTACATGTTTGTCTTTATATTTGTTGTACAGCAATTTCATGCAAAGAAGCAATGCAAGAAAAAAGGTAGCAACCCCATTACAATGATATGTGATAATGCCACAATGTGTTTCCTAATGGATATTGTTCGATAAATATTGCACATTTGATCTGTGCCTTTGTTATTACATAAGGAGCCACTTTGCTGCTCATTATTCAGATGACTTCATGATGCAGATCTCAAAGGGGAGTGGCTAGGACTGTGGATTTGCCGGCAGCAAATCACAAGAAGGCAGAGAGACTCATCTGTCCATTGTATCAATATCGGAGCACCAACATGAGCTTGTGTTTATTGGAAGGAAATTACTGATGCTTCTGACTCATCTACTGATTAAGTAGTTAGAATACTTCTAACAAATAGTGTGGGAAAGTTGTTGAGAATAAGTTTTTCAGTGAAAATAAACTGTCAGCTACTGCCAAGGCACTGTTGGGGAGATATACCTGGATGGAGAAGAAGACTGCTAGTTAAATTGCAAGGTATCAAAGAGAATGAATAAGCCAGATAAATATCTTGAGTAAAGTCATTGGCTTATTCGTTAGTCACTATGGGCTAAATTCAATTTTGTTCCCAGCTAGAGTAGATCAGTTTTAAGTCAGTAGGATCTAAATAAGCACTGGCAATTCCCTTCGTTTCAATAGGATATTTTTTCTGTTGGGCCTGCAGTATTCACATGGGTGAGCATGGACATACAGATCTTTCTAGCTCTTCTTCCTGGGGGTTCATAATCAAGGATCACCACTATGAAAAGGTTGAATTTTTATACTCTCTTTAGATAAAGCCAAGGTGTTATTTGTCATCCTGTAGAGTGGAAGGCTTAGTTATATTTCTGCGTCGGCTTCTTTTCATACACAATTATTGCTAGTAGAACTTGAAAGGTAGTATTTTTTTCTTATGAATTGTGGATTTGCAACTCCCAGGGGAGAAACAGTTGAAAACCTCATTTTCCATTGCCCTCTTCATTTACATAATAATCTCCTTCGAGTTTGCTGCTGTCGTGTACATTCTTCCTTATCCAGATGACTCACCCATAACAAATTATTTTGTGTCGTGACACAAATACCATACCAGGTTTATTCTGGTATCTTTGTGAGATCGTTGGTTCTGCAATAAGAGTGTGTTTGTGCAAGCAATTGTATAGCTATGCACTTGAGTTTGCATGAGCAATACTCTAGACTTAGTTTCAGCAGTTAAAATAATTTTACATATTTTACCATTTTATCTTTATATTTAAAGTTATATGCTGTAAAGGTTTTGGTTATAGGGCTCTCAGAGCAAATGAAATCATAATACAGCATCACAAAAACATCAGGAAATATTAAAATGAAACAAATTATTACTATAAGTGTCTTAATTCTAGCAGAATGAAAAATGTCTTTTCAGATTCAAAGATTGCAGTAGGGAGAATGTAAAGTGGCACATTCCTGCCTTTATCCAACACTTGAACATCACTATTAAATGTTAAAATTGGGAGCTCCTACTCTTAAGAGATTATCCAAAAGGCAGCTCACTTTATGTGGTATCCCTAGGGCTATTGTTGCTAAGATGGAGGTGGAGACCAGCAAAAGAGGAACTTGATAGAGAAATAGTTTCACTAAACCACTTGCTTCTGTAAAAGATTCATTAATTCTTTGGACATATGTTTACTCTTATGCTTTGAGAGATGCAACTGTGGTATAATAGACAAACGTCAAACTTGGATGCAGGAAACTGGTTCAGATGCAATGGTAAACCGTTATTTGAACATTTTACATACCTGAGAAAGCCTATTAGAGTTGCTAGCAGTCAGAAGACACTTCATGACACATGATAACAACACTATATGCTTTGGGATACTTTGCATAAAAGAAAATGGACATTTAGCATGATTTATTTCTTTATTTTATCTTGTTAGTAGGAAGAGTGTTGGGATAATTGAAGGTGAAGACCGAACTGAAACAAGCTAAAAGTCAATTGAATATATTTATTTATTTATTGTTTTTTAGGATGCTGTGCAGGTGTTGTTGAAGCACTCAGCAGATGTCAATGCACGTGACAAAAATTGGCAAACACCCCTACACATAGCAGCTGCAAATAAAGCAGTCAAGTGTGCAGAAGCCTTGGTGCCACTTCTTAGTAATGTAAATGTGTCGGATCGTGCTGGTAGAACAGCATTGCATCATGCAGCCTTCAGTGGACATGCTGAGGTATAAATGAGTTATTTTCAGTTCTTCAGACCAGCTGTCCTTCCACAAACAGATGTTTGTCTATGTAATTCTGTTGTTACTTGCAAAGGAAGTAGCAGCTCATATTCTTTAACTTTACAGTGTTGATTATCTTTTAATTTGTCAGGAACATTTTTGTCTATTAAGAAATATAACTCTCTTCCTTCTAGATGGTCAGTTTATTATTATCTAGAGGTGCCAATATTAATGCCTTTGACAAGAAGGACAGGCGAGCTATCCATTGGGCAGCTTATATGGGTATGTAAAGGAATGTCATTTCTTTGCAGCATAATTCATTTTTCCTATTAATTACTTATTCATTTCACACTTTGTTTCAAGCATTTGCTCTTAAATCATGCTTCTATATATAGTTTACTTTTTTTGAACAGATGGCTTGAATGCAAGCTTGGATACTTAATATCTAATGAAATTCTCAGGTGGATGGGAATACAAAATCATTTTTCTCCAAATCTTACAAAGCAAATGGGAATATACTTTCTTGGCCATTGCCTCAGGCCTTCTAGTCTGCCCATTTTTAATATGTTAATAGACCTTGCTTGCCCATCATGAGACCCTGCAGATGTGTTTCACTAGAGTTACTATCTGTGGCCAGCTTGACCTATGTTCTAACACATTAAATTTTATGATTTTATATATTTTTATACTGTTTTGTTTTATTTTGTAAGCCGCCCCGAGTAGACATGGTCTAGAGGGGCGGGGTAAAAAACAAACAAACAAACAAATAAATAGAGAACATGAGGTTGGAGAAAGTTGCTTTATTTGAAATGGGGTTAGGATAAAGGGACTTTCTCCTGGATGTATAGACCATTCCTGAAATATATCTAGCAGATTTGCTGTGGGTCTTTCACATGTACAAAGACCACTGAATGGTGCTGCAAAAATTGGATTCTCTAAAAGGTAAACACTAAGTGAATCAGTTGTTGTTCTCTTCTAACTTAAAAAAGTGCATTAACAGTTGGCCTCTTAGCTAATTGTAATTTTTATAAATGATTCAGGTTTTTTTAATGCTTTATATTACCAAAGTCTCAGTAGAAGACATCAGCACCACAGTAGTCTACAGGAAAAAAGTATGATAAATTGAAGTCTAGACAAAAACATGTTGCTCTGTATGCTGATTAAAGCTTGCAGTATGGAAAATAATAATTTTCTCTATATGTTCAGGTCATATTGATGTGGTAAAACTGCTTGTAGCCCATGGAGCAGAAGTAACCTGTAAAGACAAGAAATCATATACACCTCTACATGCTGCAGCTTCTAGTGGAATGATTAGTGTGGTCAAGTATCTTCTAGATCTTGGAGTTGATGTGAGTAAGAATGAATCTAAATTGCCTTTCATTTTTTCACATATTGTTGTGACACGGAGATGGTTCAGGAGGCTTCATGTGTGTGTGTGTGTGTGTGTGTGTGTGTGTGTGTATAAATATATGTGTGTGTATATATGTATATATATAAACACATACATATATACATACATACACACACACACACATGAAGTGTATATATAGCTAGCTAGTAATATGGACATTACGGTCAGAATAATCCATCTTTAAATTTATAGAATTTTAAAACAGTTGATCTTGGAAGAATGATAAGATCTTATCAATGAATACAGCTTCCTATTGTAGAGACAAAACATTTCCATTAATATAAGCATATCTTATAGTGTACATGTCTGCACAGTAAAGCAGAAATTAATGTAATGCGGTGTGTGAGCTTCTAACTTCTCTTCTAATAGAATTTCAGTTTTGACACTGGAAATAATAACTGGAAATAATAACTTTCTGAAATGCTGATTAGTCAGTACTGTTGTTCTAGTAAAACCAGTAGAAAGCACAACTTAAGTATGTAAAGATAACCCTTTGATGTCATGCCTACAGTTTTCAATTGTACAAGTATAATTAAAACTGGCAATTTTTTTTTTCTGGCTCACAAGTATAAAACAGGCAAATTATAAGAAAGAAGAAAACATAAAATGAAAACTACTTTGTTTTCTGAGCTTTTGTCTCCTTGATACATTGATGATTTTACAGTTTGGTTAAGATCCAGTCTAAATCTAGAAGAATATATACAGGTTTATTGAGGTAGTATATTTTCTGTGGTGCTGGGAAAAAGTAATCAGAGATCTGCAGATCATAGCTAAAGTCTTTATGAAAGAATTGAACAGCTGAAACTACATTGTGCTGAGTCAAAACACTGGTTCATTAATATTGTTTATTTTGACAGATAGTAGTTGTTCTCAGGTGCCGTACATTTGAGTTTTTTCAACTGGAATTAAATTTGTGCCAAGTTCTATGCAAACGTAGATGACCTATTTCCTCAATAATTTGACTTAACTGTTTGGATTCCGATTCAGTACACAAATATAATTTTTGATGAACAAATACCGGTACTTTGATTCATGTATTTTTTTAAATGCAAATTCTGATTGTGATGAACTGAAAGCAATATAAGAATTTAATGAAGTTTGCATAACAACTTGTATTTTATTTCAACAGATGAATGAACCAAATGCATATGGGAATACACCTCTTCATGTTGCTTGTTTCAATGGGCAAGATGTTGTAGTAAATGAACTGATAGATTCTGGTGCTAATGTAAATCAAATGAATGACAAGGGATATACGCCTTTACACTTTGCTGCAGCATCAACCCACGGAGCATTGTGTTTAGAACTTCTGGTTTGTAATGGTGCAGATGTGAATATGAAGGTAAAGTGAACTGAAAGGTGAATTTTAAATGCTGTAATAATATTTATAATTATCTTTATTGACACCATTGTGTATTTCATACTAAATTGAACATGCTAATTCCACAAATTCATGGTCTAATGCATTTTGATAATGGGAATAAATAGGAGAACACTCAGAGTTATGCTGATGCATTGATTACCAGACTTCAAAACAGATTGATTGATTCTTTCTAGGGCAAATTATTAGTACAAGTCTGTGAAGGGCTATTCCACTTGCTCAGGTTGCCCACACTATTTCTAGTCAAATTATATTTTAATTAAAAACGGGCTATGCTCATAATCTTTACAAGACTTTAACTGTCTTTTACTCAAAGAGATTTAAAGTGTTCTTCAGCTGAAGTTTAAGAACCATTGTGCTAGATAAAGGAGAGGCTAAAGGAAAGTCAGACAGTGCAGAAAGTTTC
The DNA here is from genome assembly GCF_051106095.1 of Pogona vitticeps. Classification (NCBI taxonomy): domain Eukaryota; kingdom Metazoa; phylum Chordata; class Lepidosauria; order Squamata; family Agamidae; genus Pogona; species Pogona vitticeps. Next base: position 38,215,156 of record NC_135788.1, on the reverse strand, counting down.
CTTTAACTTTGTAGCTGAAATAAAATGTTAGCTAAGTAATGAATGCTTAAAAATGTTTGAAGATGTCACATAAATAAAATAAAAAAAAATAATGTCTTGCAGAATAATTTATTGAAATTAAAATCCTCTGGAAAATGAATGGTTGCTTCTTAGTAGTATAGATAAGAACTGACAGAGAAACAAGGATACTTTTTATCTCTATAATGATAATCAATGGAGATACAGAAATATAAGCCAAAACTAACAGTATGGGTAGTATGTTTGAATATTGTTTCCTTCTTTAGTTGCAGTAAATCCTAACCTGTGTTTGAGATAGGGAGGGGTATGTTATATACCTAAGAGGTGAAATGTATCTTCCCTTTAATAATGAAACAGAATGATTGACCATCTGCGTTCTAAGTTATCTAACCAATTTCATTTATATATTTCTTTTTTATTAGGTCCCTTAAGATGGTTTAAAGTTTAAAATGCTGGAACAAAATAGTAATCGAACATTTAAAAATACATATTATAATTATAGTAATATTGCCTGAAATTTTCTCAAATGTCTGCCTATACAGTGGTACCTCGCTTAGCGATGTTAATTCGTTCCGAAAAAATCGCTGCTAAGCGATTTCATCGCTAAGTGAAACACGGTTTCCCATTGCAATGCATTGAAAACTGGATAATCCATTTCACCACTGTAGTTAGTCGTGTCTACAGATTATAAATGTGTTGTAACTGTTGAGCAGAAATCATGTCTCCTGCATTAAGGCTGATGTACTTGTAGGAAGTACAGTGGTGCCTCGCACAACGAGTGCCTCACACAACGATGAATTCACACAATGATGCCTTTTTCTGTTAAATTTGCTGCCTCACACAGCGATGTTTCCTATGGGGGATTTTCACACAACGATCTCCCTTTTCGCTCCTGTAAAAGTGTCTTACAATGTTTGGACGCTGTTGTGAGTTATTGGTCCCATAAATGAGATCAAAAACCACGAAACAGGAAAATCCAGGCCCCATTCACTCCCATTCGAAATGAAAACTGCTTGAGTCAACACAGTTCCCGGGACATGAACTCTTGGCAGCCTGCATTTAAAGTCTGTTTCGATTTTATTAAAAAGAAACCACTTAATACCGTATCTTTACTGTTTAATGACTCAATTTTGGTAACGTAAGCCGAATTAATTATCTATAGGGAAACTGTTCTGTTCAAAGGACTAGAAAGGCCAATTATTAAACAACATAAGTTTATTTAAGTGAACAAAGAAAACATTTCTCTACAGTTTCATTTCTACGCAACAGCATAATGGTTCAGCACCTTCTATAAAAGTTAACTAGTAAAACAAAACAAAAACTAAACTATAAACTAAGGTAAGCAAACGATATTCTTACGCAGTCCATATTGTTGAATTAGGTTCCTTCGCTTGGATCAAAGTAATGCGACGCCATGTTTTCAGAATCCCAAAACTCTCTTCTCTCTCTCAAGTTACTTTTTCCAACCTCATGTAAATTTCTCCAACCTGCCCCCTCCTGACATACTCAACCAATCACGAAGGCAAGAATTAGCATAGGGTACGCCCTACTTTCCCACCAACACCAAAGAATTGTTTATCATTCAGGTTAGAGATATTTTGACTCTGCCGTGTTTTCCTCTCCAGCTGCGGCGATAAGAAAAGCTGAAAATAACTACTAGTAATTTTCCAGAACTTAGCCTGTGTCAGACTCAAAATGGATTCCTCTATGGTTAAGACATGACTACATAACCCATCTCAAATTAGAAAAATTACACTTCATCACACACCCCCGCTAAATTTCTTCTAAATTCAGAACAGTTATTCTGAGCTAATTTGAAGTAAATTGATAAAACAACTAAAAGTAAATGATTATATATGGATTATAACAAATAATAACAGCAATACAATCTGGCACACCATTCAGATATACAAAAAGGAAACAAGCATGTTAGTTCATTAGCCACAGTAACTACTCCAACCGTCTTCCATCTTCTTTAGCGGTCAGGAACATCTGGGTCTTCACAGTACATCCTGGAAAGTCCATCTGCCACCACATTTAGCTTTCCAGGTATATGTTGAACTTCAAAATCAAAATCCTGCAATGCTAAACTCCATCTTAACAATTTGTGGTTCTGAGACTTCATCTTTTGTAACCAGACTAAGGCTCTATGATCAGTTTGGAGTGTAAATTTACGCCCCCATAGATAAGGTCGTAAAAGATTGAGAGACCAATATATAGAAAGAGCCTCTTTTTCAAGGATTGCATAATGTCTCTCTCTTTCCAAGAGCTTTCTAGAGAAGTATGAGATAGGATATAGATTCCCATCCTCCCCTTGCTGTAACAAAATAGCTCCTAATCCAAATTCTGAAGCATCGGTTTGCAAAATGAAAGGCTTATCAAAATCAGGTGATTTCAGTATAGGGGCATGAATAATCTTCGCTTTTAAGGCCTCAAAAGCCCCTTGGCACTCGGGGGTCCAATTAACTTTGACAGGCTGTCTCTTCTTAGTTAGCTCTGTCAGAGGTGTAGCCAATTCACTGAAATCAGGGATGAATTTCCTGTAATAGCCAACTACACCTAAAAATGAACGCACTTGTTTCTTGGTTTTTGGAATAGGCCAATCATTGATAGCTTGAACTTTGGCTTGCAGAGTATGAATTTCACCTTGACCAACCAAATGACCCAAATATGTGACCTTCCCTTTCATCCATTGACATTTACTAGCTTTGACAGTAAGGCCAGCTTGATGAATTCTAGACAACACAGTTTCAACATGAGACATATGAGAGTCAAAATCAGAACTGAAAATAGCAACATCATCAAGATAAGCACTAGCAAAAGGTAGACCTTTTAAAACTTTATCTATCATTCTCTGAAATGATGCTCCTGCATTTTTCAATCCAAATGGTAGCCTTTTGAATCTAAAAGTGCCTACATGAGTGATAAAAGCGGTCTTATCTCGTGAATTTTCGGCTAAATCCAGCTGCCAGTAAGCATTCTTTAAGTCAATTATGCTGATAAAATTTGCCTTGGCCAATTTTTCAATTAAATGATCCATTCTAGGCAATGGATAAGGATCCGAAACAGTAACACTGTTTAACTTTCTGTAATCCACACAGAACCTTATCTCATCAAGAATCTTGCCAGTAGAGTCTTTTTTCGAAACCAGAACCACTGGAGATGAGTATGGGGATGATGACTCCTCAATTACATCCAGAGATAACATCTTTTGTATCTCTTGTTCAATCCGTAGAGCATGATCACCAACTGCTCTGTATGGACTAGATCGAATTGGCTGACTATCGGTAGTGATAATTTCATGACTGACCAAATTTGTGTAACCTGGCTTATCTGAAAAAACATCTTGATATTTTTCTAGGATTTGGTACAGCTTTCCCTTCTGGAGTGAGGTACCTGTCAAAACAAGGTTGTCAGACCAATCACCAGCATCTTCTAATTCAGCTAGCATATCTACAGGCTCATATTCAGACTGATAACAAGCAACCTTATATTGCAAAACCATTGCAGTTCTGTCTTTATACAATTTCAACCTATTGACATGGTAACTTACAGGCTTTTTATCAGAATTCAACATTTTTACTAAATAATTGTTATTCCCCAGTTTCTGTACCACTTCCCCTGGACCTTCCCAGCCAACTTCTAATTTAGAAGGTCTGAGGGGGTTTAAAACAAGAACCAAATCTCCCACATCAAATTCCCTGTGTCTGGAATGTCTGTCATGGTAGAGTTTCTGGGTTGATTGAGCATTTAGCAAATTGTCTTTGGCCAATTCTTGCACAGCTAACAGTTTTTCTTGCAGATTTCTGACAAAATCAGCAACTGGAACTGTGCTGCTTTTCACCACACCTTCCCAATCAGATTTCAGGAAATCCAAAGGTCCTTGTAGATTCCTCCCAAATACCACTTCACTTGGAGAGAAACCACCAAGAGAAGTGTGAGCAGAACTTCGATAAGCAAATAAAACAAATGGTAACAGATCGTCCCAAATATTACCATACACCTGTACCATGGTCTTGATCATCCTCAGTAAGGTTTGTTGACCTCTCTCAATTAACCCATGACTTTCAGGATGATAGGCGGAGCTAAATTTTATTTCTATTCCACTAAGTTCACAAATTTTGTCCATTAAGGAGCTACGAAACGCCCCCGCCTGATCACAAATTATCTGAGATGGTACTCCAATACGTGAGCACAAGTCTATGATGATGCGTGCGATGGTGGAAGCTCTTAAATTACTCAACGCATAGGCCTCGATCCAACGACTAGCTTGGCAGATGAAAGAGATGATGTATTTCTTCTTAGACTTAGTTGGAACAAAAGGTCCCATGACATCCATTTGCAAACATTGGAAAACTTGATCAGGTATTTCCATTAAGAGCATTTCCGACTTCGTCTTATCGGTCTGATAACCTGTTTTTTGGCAATAGTCACATGAACTGACATAGTCCTTCACATTTTTGTTAATACCAGGCCAATAAAAATGCTGAGAAATTCTTTTTAAAGTTTTTTGCACACCTTGGTGACCACTAGATGGATTGTCATGAGCTAATTCAAGAATCCTCAGTCTGTATTCCTGTGGTACTACCAGCTGTCGTGTGGGTTGCATGTTCAAGTGTGATTTGGGATGATATTCTCTATACAAAAGTCCATTCTGGCCCCACACAAAGTTAACTTGCTGTGTTATTGGGTTTTGAGCATAGTCATCTGCTTGTGCTCTCAAGGAAGCTAGTGAGGGATCAGTCATTTGCTTCACTTTAAACTCAGCTGACCCCATAGGCACTGATTCCTCTATTTCCACTTCTGTATTAGCTGCATTACCTTGTTCTGTCGCTAGATGTTGCTGCTGGTCTAAGTTTGTAGTAGGGACAGCTTCATCAGAAACACTCCCAGTCTCTGCTTTCTGGGTTTGGGAACGGGTAACCACGTTAACAGCAGGACCTTCCTGACTCTGCTTAAAATTCAAATAGGTGAGGTCATTCCCCAGCAAGAAGTCAGGTTTCCCCTCATGAGTGAGGCAAAGTTTAGTACCACGCCAATTTTTGAACGATAATTCCACAAACGCGAGAGGAATATGTTGTTCTCCCGCCTCTCCTGAACCATAGGTCCTAATGGGTAACCTTAAATTGTCCAAAATCAGTTCTGGGTGCAAAAATTTTCGGGATATGGAAGAAAGTTCAGCACCAGAATCACTGTAAGCATTTAGAACCACCTGTTTCTTATCAGTATACAAAATCACCTCTTCAGAATAAGTCTTCATAGCCCATTCTTTCTGAGACTCAGGGATTACGCAACCCGGGTCCATTAGGGTATACTTTTTCCCCTGTGGAGACTGTCTTATAACTCCTGCTTGTTCTCCTCCACGAACGTCTAATATTTGAGGCACATAGTAATTTACCGCTGCCTGTCTATCACTGGCTAGTGAAGCGGTAGTACTCCCACTGGGTTGATTCTGTCTAGGCACTGTGCCCATGACAGACTGGCTTTGAGTTGGTACTTGTTGACTCTCTGGGGTGTTAGGGCTTACCAGAGATACTTTGGGTGTGCCTCCCTTGGATTTGCATGGCGCTGGTACCGGTGTCCTAACATCTGACTTCCTAGCTTGACTAGGGGGTCCTTGAGATAGTGCACAGTCCTTTTGTAGATGAGGGCCACCGCATTTAAAACAAGCAAAAGTGGGTCTGCTTTGATTTGGAGCTAAACTCCTGCGCTGATCAGTTGAAGTCTGCCTATACTCTTGATGGTAAGGCTTTTTAAAGTCAGGCTGGCTTTGTCTTTTAGGTGCCTCGGCTCTAGGCGCCTCTGCTCTGGCTCTAGGCGCTGGTTCAGGCTTTCTAAACGATAACAGTTCGTCAGTCCTCAGCGCAAGGGATTGGAGGTCTTTAAATTCTCTCTCTAGTAAAGAACTCCTCAACTCTAAAGGGACCAAGTTCATAAATTGCTCCATGAATAATGCCTTTCTCATATCTGCTACAGATCTGATTTTCAAAGAGTCCAGCCATTGGTCTCCTAAAAATTCCAGCCTGTCAGCCAAAGCTGCATAACTCTCATTAGGCAGTTTTTTGATTTTCCTAAAATTCTGCCTCAATAGCTCTTTTGTATAACCATAGCGCTGTTTAATAACCCAAACTAATTCAGACCAATCATAATCTTCCTCAGCCACTTTGGCCACGATTGTGGCGAGCTGACCGCAAATTTGTGGACGAAGGAGTTTGGGAAGCCACTCTCTAGGTATCTCCAAATCTTGGCAAGATTGCTCGAAATTCTTAAGGAAGCTCAACACACAATCGCCCTCCTGGTATCTAGGTAGACTTCCCCTATCCACACTGGCTATAGAGTCTTTAATTGCCTGTTTGGCCTTTCTCTTTTCCTGCAGCTCTTGCACTTTTTGCTCCCTGCACTTATTCTTCACTTTCTCAGCCTGATTCAAAGTGTTAACAAACTCCTTTTGGGACCTCACTAGATCTGCAACCAGCTGGGTCAGTTCCTCAGTCGCGGGCATCGGTGTGGGTGGATTCCGCCCCCCCGCACCAGACGGATTCTCACCAACGGCTTCCTCTGTAGGTCGGGGATGTTGCTCCTCCGCTCGCCCTCTGGAATCTCTCCGGCTTGGAATAGGCAATGGGTCAAACTCCTGGGGGTACCCAGCCATTTGTAAATCCAATTGGTCTTCTTCAACCGAATCTTCCACAATTGATTGCTCCCCCTCCGATTCCTCCATCAACAACCTCAATTCGCTGGATGTTTTCCTCCGGCCAGTTCTCCTCTCAGTAACATGCTGAGCCATGCTGACTGCTTGCAGCTGCTAAGCTGTAAACCTCCCACTGTTTCGGCAATAAATTACCGCCAGCCATAAAACTGCCCTGAAAACCCTGATAAGGTGCCGTGCCTTAGCTGTGCCTAGCAACGAAAAAGCTTACTTTAGAAATTTACACCTAGTCCTTTAACAGAATCCGCCCCCACAACTGACCCTTTCCAGCCAGGGCTTCAGTTGAAAAGAAATAGAGCAGAGGAAAAAAAAAAAATATTTAAACAGTTAGCAGGACAACCCACGCTGTGTTGCTGCCTTGTTTCAAACTGAAAGCAGTCCGTGCCTGACCCTCAGCTTCAATTTACAACAGCATCTGGATAAATCCAAAGCAAACTGTGTGTAAAGAGAAAGCCCGGGCGTAACACTACTGAAATCAGGTTGCAAATCAGGCCCGTGGATCGTAACACCGTGCCACCATGTGAGTTATTGGTCCCATAAATGAGATCAAAAACCACGAAACAGGAAAATCCAGGCCCCATTCACTCCCATTCGAAATGAAAACTGCTTGAGTCAACACAGTTCCCGGGACATGAACTCTTGGCAGCCTGCATTTAAAGTCTGTTTCGATTTTATTAAAAAGAAACCACTTAATACCGTATCTTTACTGTTTAATGACTCAATTTTGGTAACGTAAGCCGAATTAATTATCTATAGGGAAACTGTTCTGTTCAAAGGACTAGAAAGGCCAATTATTAAACAACATAAGTTTATTTAAGTGAACAAAGAAAACATTTCTCTACAGTTTCATTTCTACGCAACAGCATAATGGTTCAGCACCTTCTATAAAAGTTAACTAGTAAAACAAAACAAAAACTAAACTATAAACTAAGGTAAGCAAACGATATTCTTACGCAGTCCATATTGTTGAATTAGGTTCCTTCGCTTGGATCAAAGTAATGCGACGCCATGTTTTCAGAATCCCAAAACTCTCTTCTCTCTCTCAAGTTACTTTTTCCAACCTCATGTAAATTTCTCCAACCTGCCCCCTCCTGACATACTCAACCAATCACGAAGGCAAGAATTAGCATAGGGTACGCCCTACTTTCCCACCAACACCAAAGAATTGTTTATCATTCAGGTTAGAGATATTTTGACTCTGCCGTGTTTTCCTCTCCAGCTGCGGCGATAAGAAAAGCTGAAAATAACTACTAGTAATTTTCCAGAACTTAGCCTGTGTCAGACTCAAAATGGATTCCTCTATGGTTAAGACATGACTACATAACCCATCTCAAATTAGAAAAATTACACTTCATCACAGCTGTTTTAAATGATTGCAATGGTTAGTCCACCTCCTGAAACCTGTGCAAACTGATTTTGGTGTTGTTCTGACACTTCGTTAATTTATGATGATTTTTTGTTTTTTCTCCATAGGAAACCATTGGATGGTCTGCCTAATGGTTTCCAATGGAAAAAACAAAAAATCATCATAAATTAACGAAGTGTCAGAACAACACCAAAATCAGTTTGCATAGGTTTCAGGAGGTGGACTAACCATTGCAATCATTTAAAACAGCTTCCAAACATTGTAAGACACTTTTACAGGAGCGAAAAGGGAGATCGGGAAAGGGCTCTTTGATCTCCGTTTGCCTTTTAAAGTTCTTCCCGACCTCCCTTTTCGCTCCTGTAAAAGTGTCTTACAATGTTATAGATTCATTTATCTTAGGTTTTTGTGAAATGTTACCTTTGATTGCTCTTGCTTAATTCCTTAGCAAATGGTAATGATACATAGTGCTAAGGCTATAATCTTACCTAGAGAACATGAATTCCAAAGGCATAGTTCTAAATGTGCTTCATTGTGTTCTTGTGTGCAACTTAATAGTGATTATCAAGATTGATTTTATTCCATTTTTATTGTTAGCCGTCCAGAGTAGACTTGTGTCTAGATGAGTGGGGTATAAATTTGATAGATAGATAGATACCGTATTTTTCGCTCCATAAGACGCACCTTTCCATAAGACGCACCAAATTTTTAGGAGAAGAAAACAGGAAAAAATTATCTGCTTTCTTCTCCTAAAATTTGGTGAGCCTTATGGAGAGGTCCATCTTATGGAACACACCCTAGGGTCCTAGGGTGTGTTCCAGGACCCTTTGGAGCCTCCCCCTGCCTCCCTCGGGGGCGAGAGGGGGTGAAATAGCCACCTTCTGGGGCTCTTCTGAAGTTTCCCAAGCCTCAGAAGAGCCCCCAAAGGTGGTGATTTCATCCCCTCTGGCCCCCAGGGGAGGCAGGGTCAGTCTCCAAAGAGTCCTAGAACACACCCTAGGACCCTTTGGAGACTCACCCTGCCTCCCCCGGGCGACAGAGGGGGCAAAATAGGCAGCTTCCAGGATCTTTTCTGAGCCTTTCCAGGCTCAGAAAAGGTCCTGGAAGCTCCCGATTTTGCCCCCGCTGTCCCCGTGGGGGTGGGTGGGTGGGAGCCTGGCAAGGGTCCAAGGGAGCCTCCCACCCCCCCATGGGACCAGGGGGGGTAAAATCGCCAACTCCCGATTTTACCCCCCCTGGCCACGTGGGGGTGGGTGGGGGGAGGGTGGCATGGGTCCAAGGGAGGGTCCCTTGGACCCTTGCCACCCTCCACCCACCCACCCATGGGACCCGGGGGGGTAAAATTGCCAGGTTCTGGGAGTGTTTGGAGGCTCCCCAAGCCTCCAAACACTCCCAGAAGCTGGCGATTTTAACCTCCCTGGCCCCATGGGGGTGGGTGGGTGGGAGCCTGGCAAGGGTCCTGGGAGGCTCTCTTGGACCCTTGCCACCCTCCACCCCCCCCATGGGTCCGGGGGGGGTATAATCGCCAGCTTCTGGGAGTGTTTGGAGGCTCCCCAAGCCTCCAAACACTCCTAGAAGCTGGCGATTTTACCCCCCCTAGCCACGTGGGGGTGGGTGGGGGGAGGGTGGCATGGGTCCAAGGGAGGGTCCCTTGGACCCTTGCCACCATCCACCCACCCCCCACGGAGCGGGGGGGGGTGTTTAAAATCGCCAGCTTCTGAGTGTGTTTGGAGGCTTATCAAGCTTCCAAACACTCCCAGAACCTGGCGATTTCGCCAGGGCTGGCCCCGTGGGGGGTGGGGGGAGGGTGGCAAGGGTCCTGGGAGGCTCCCTTGGACCCTTGCCACCCTCCACCCACCCCCCCATGGGACCAGGGGGGGTAAAATCGCCAGGTTCTGGGAGTGTTTGGAGTCTCCCCAAGCCTCCAAACACTCCCAGAAGCTGGCGATTTTACCCCCCCTGGCCCCGTGGGGGTGGGTGGGGGGAGGGTGACATGGGTCCAAGGGAGGGTCCCTTGGACCCTTGCCACCCTCCACCCACCCACCCCCACGGAGCGGGGGGGGGTTTAAAATCGCCAGCTTCTGAGTGTGTTTGGAGGCTTATCAAGCTTCCAAACACTCCCAGAACCTGGTGATTTCGCCAGGGCTGGCCCCGTGGGGGGGTGGGGGGAGGGTGGCAAGGGTCCTGGGAGGCTCCCTTGGACCCTTGCCACCCTCCACCCACCTCCCCATGGGACCAGGGGGGGTAAAATCGCCAGGTTCTGGGAGTGTTTTGAGGCTTGGGAAGCCTCAAAACACTCCCAGAACCTGGCGATTTTGCCAGTGCTGGCCGGTGCGTGGGTGGGAGGAGCGTCGCAAGGATCTGAGTGAGCTCCCAGGACCCTTGCGACGTTCCCCCCACCTGGAAGCTGGCGATTTCGCCGGTGCTGGCCCCGTGGGGGCGTGGGGGAGGCTCGCAAGGGTCCTGGAAGGCTCACCCGGACCCTTGCGACGCTCCCCCCCACGGGGCCAGCAGCGATGAAATTGCTGCATTCACACCATTAGACGCACTGACTTCCCCACCCACATTTTGGAGGGGGAAAGTGCGTCTTATGGTGCAAAAAATACGGTAGATAGATAGATAGATAGATAGATAGATAGATAGATAGATAGATAGATAGATAGATAGATAGATAGATAGATAGATAGATAGATAGATAGATAGATAGATAGATAGATAGATAGATAGATGTGCAGTCTTGAAAGGTCAGCAACAAATGCTTTGACTTGCTACTACGAGAATATATAAGAAAACTGTAAAGTACTCTTATCTTATTGTGACTTTGCCACCATGGGTTGACTTATTTTTTCCCCAGAGTAAAGATGGGAAAACACCATTGCACATGACAGCAATTCATGGAAGATTTTCCAGATCTCAAACGATCATCCAGAATGGTAAAAGAAAAGTGAAATGTTAATGATTTCTTTTTCATTGTGATATAGTGCAAAACTGTTTTGAGTAATTCTGTTAATTTGTTAACTTTTCTTTTTGTGTGTGTCACATATCAAAATATGTTGCAGATTTTTGAAATTTATTTCTGGAATCTTCAGATTAGTAATGAGCCTCGTGGTGCAGTGGTTAAACTACAGTATGGCAGCCAAAATTCTGCTCAGGACTTGGGTTCAGTCCCAGGCAGCCAGTTCGAAGGTCATTCAGCCTTCAGTCCTTCTGAGTTTGGTAAATTGAGTACCTAGTTCACAGGGAGGGATAAACCACCCAGAGAGTCCTTATGTGCTATGGGGCAGTATATAAGCAGCACACTTTGCTTTTTGCTTTGCTTTTGATAAATTGACAGCATACACTTTCTCTTACTGTAATTAAATGCTAATTTCTGAAGAACTGTTTTATTAATTTAGTGTCATAAGCTACCACAAATCTTCCCTGGAGAAGATGAAACCAGTTTTTCCCAAAGTTTGCCTGTGTCAGTTAATCAGTCAGTATGGGCTTAGATAACCTTGTCTTACTCATACTGGTGACCTGTAGTTTTCATTTTTTATTGATAGTTTTGCTTCCAGAGTACCTTTGTGTGGCTGTCTTAAGTGAGCCCATATTGTACCAGAATTAAAGGAAATGTCACAGGCTAAGATATCTATGTTCATTTTTAAAAAAATAGTCGTTTTTTCCTGCATTACGAAGAGCAAGTAAAATTATTCTGACTTTTATGTATGAGAAGTATTGTATCTATAGAGATCTATATACAGTAAATACTCAAAGCAATCTTGTCCTTTGCATTTGACTCAGAACATAATCAACATTGTATTTTTACATCATATACAGATGGCTTCAGCATATTGATATATTCTTCTTCAAAATAATTTTCAAAGTCCTCATGTGGAGGGAGGGCTTCATTTGTGCATGCTTTTTTTGAACATGGAAAGTAGCTGTCCATTTATACTTGGAGATGTATGCACAAATCAGACTGTTTGCCAATTTGGAATTTTATAACAATGTGTGATCTAAAACAGTGGTTCTTAATCTTGGGTTACTCAGGTGTTTTTGGACTGCAACTCCCAGAAACCTTCACCACCAGCTGTGCTGGCTGGGGTTTCTAGGAGTTGCAGTTCAAAAACACCTGAGTAACGCAAGGTTAAGAACCACTGATCTAAACCATGAATTCATTTTTGTAATCTATGTGGTACTAGTTGCATGAGCTTGTATAATTATGTTTTATTTTAATTTTGATTTGTAGGAGCTGAAATAGACTGTGAAGATAAGAATGGAAACACACCTTTGCACATAGCAGCCAGATATGGCCATGAGCTGCTCATCAACACATTAATCACAAGTGGTGCTGACACTGCAAAGTAAGCAACACTTAATAGATTGGATTATGTCAAAATATGTATAAAATGCATGTATACATGTGCATGCAGGTGCAAAAGAGGGTGTCTGACAATACACAAATGTATTTTAGAGTAACAATCATAGATAGTGACCAGAATCCTATTGGTACATACCTGAAATTGCATAAGTCACGGCAGCAAATTGCTGCTAATTAACAAAATGCCAGCCATGACTTCTGTCTTGACGCTGCAACGAGACAGCAGCAGAAGGACGGAGCTCTGTCCCCTGGGCTGAATTCCGACCTGTTTGGGACCTCCCGGGGGTTAAGACCACCCTGAAGAGGTGGCAAAATGGGTGAGAAGCCTGTTGGTCACGGGGATTGCAGTTACCCCCATTTGATCTGGGAAACTCCCCAATCAACTAGTGGGCAGAAACAAGCAGCTGCAAAGCTTGCTTGCAAGTTGTCGGCAGCCAGCAATGGAGAAGCGATAAATCGGCTATTTAACATCACTGTTACCACTGTATGAGAAATATTTTTATAACTGTAATGCTTTATGACTATCCCTGGACGAGATAATGTCTCCTATCCCCACCACTTATAGAGTAGCTGTGAATCTGGAGAGAGGGAAGAGACACAAAGAAAATAAATCAGACATTAATTAGACATTTAATTATACTTAAGGGAAGGAATTTTGGTATTACTTTGGCGTTAGAAATTTAAGAAATCTTTCTCTTAAAATCATCATTAGCTAAACAGCTCTGGGGGGTTAAATTTGCTATGTTATGGCTACAGCTATCTACAGCATTGGCAAAAAGCCCAGACCAATGACCTTGAACACTCTATGGCGGTTTATGACTTCCTTTTTTTCCCCTGAGGACTGAACTGAAGTATAGACAAATTAACCCTAGAAAGCCTAATCCTGCCAAAGTGGAATTTTTAAACTGTATCCTGGGTTCTGAACTTCTGAATGGATTACCTCTGGCGCTGGATTACAAAAGACATCAGGCCATGAATACAAAGAGTGAACTATTTGGTGAGCAAGTGTCCTTGAGCCTTCAAGCAGGGGAAACCCTTTATGTCTGAGACTGGATTTAAGTTTAACCCTAAAGATGATCAATCTATTAAAGTGGACCTATGGAAGCAAGTATTAATGGAATTGGACTGATTACTTCAAGCAACTGGACAACTTCCACTTGGAATACAATTGTTTGATATCTGGAACATAATGCTACAACATGGAAAATTTGGGATGAAACAAAATCTACCTTTCAAGCAATTTTAGAAATACACTGATGCCTTGCAAGACGAAAATAATTCATTCCGCAAGTCATGTCATCTTGCGAAATTTTCATCTTGCGAGGCCGGTTTCCCTTAGGAATGCATTGAAATTTAATTAATGCATTCCTATGGGCAAAAAAGTCACTTACCGGGTAGCCCCGGAGACCAAGGAGCATCTGTAACAAGGGCCCGGAATGCTGCCCCCCCACCCACCACATTCATCTGCCTCTTTGGCGCACGCAGGGCTTCTCCCCTGGATGTTTGAGTCCAGCTGTTCTATTGGATCCTGGTGCTGTATCCTCCTAAGGGGTGTGCGTGAGTGGAGTACCAAACAACTGAGAGGTGGCAACCAGCTGAGAGGCGGCAGCCATGCTGTGGTCGTCTCCGCTGGTTGCTGTCTCTCAGCTGTTCGGCGCTGTGCTCACACACATCCCTTAAGAGGAAACAGCCCCAGGATCAAATAGAGCAGCCAGACTCGAAACATCCAGGGGAGAAGCCTCTCTCACGCCAAAGAGGCAGATGAATGTAGCACGGGTGGCGTTCCAGGCCGTTATTACAGACGCTCCTTGGTCTACCTGGTAAGTGACTTTTTTCGCCCATAGGAACGCATTAATTGAATTTCAATGCATCCCTATAGGAAACTGTGCCTCGCAAGATGAAAATTTTTGCATTTTGCTCTTGCGAGTTTTTCGTTGCACAAGGCATTCATCTTGTGAGGCATCACTGTAGTGAGATCCTACAACAAAGAGGCAAAATTATTCATTAAGCAGTTAAGGAAGGACTATAGTCAACAGGAGACGGAATAATGAACAAGGAAATGAGAGGGTAATGGATGATGTATGCCAATCAAAGGAGGGGCTGGAGGAAATCAGAGGAGAACATTTGGGAGATCTAATTCTAACCCTGAAGCTGAGGAGATTCTTAGGTGTGATAAGGGAAGATAAGGGGAGAGAACCAGCAGATTTAATTAAAAATAGTATGGAAGACCTATTGGAGATAGATCAAGTGCATAAAATGATCTCGGATGGTACAAGGGATGCCAGAATTTTTAGAGAGAAAGAAATAAGAATTGGGAAAAGACAAACAAGAGAATGAGATACTTAGAAAGATGAAAAGGAAAAAGATATTAAGGTGGCCTTTAACGTTGAAAGCTTGTATACACCTAACTTCTGGAATTGTAAGATGACATATATATTAGAAAAGGGAAATAAACTGAAATAAGGGATCACTAATAGGGTAAAGGTATAACACAGTGGTTCTTAAGGTGAATTGAAGCCAGACATAAAGATTGAGGTTAAAAAAAAATAGTACTTAACATACATTAGATATGATATTGAGATAGACATGACAGAAAAAGTGATAGAAATGTCTAAACAATTATATAAAGAAAATCTTTATAAAATGCGTTAGATAACATCTATTATGTTTTATGAACCTATTTAGTTATTATTGGTATAAAATACAAAGTTGTTCGGTTAAATCGCCTCAAAATTATTTAGATTTGAAACCAGAATTGCTTTTATTAGGTGTTTTATTAGATTTTGAGAACATTGTATACAATGAGAGCAATATTATGATAATACTCAATATTGCACACTAAAATACAAACATGAATGGTTCAAATGCTTAAAAATATATATAAATTTTGATCAGACAACTAAGAAGACACCAAGATGCAAAAAAACCAAATAATTATAAGCAACTCATGTAACACGATGTTTAACAAGCATGAACTGAATGTAGATATATTGAAAAACTAATAAAATGTTTAAAAAAACAAAATGCCAGCCATGTTCCTGATTATGTACCTACACCATGATCAGGCACTCGGATGGGAAGGCAACTAACACTTCATTAATAAGTGCATAATATTGCATAGTTTATGCATGCATAAATTGCCAATAGGCATCTGACTGGTGTCATAAACTGCCAGTTTGGAACATGAGCAATAGATACTTTATCCAGTATTCTATATACTCTGAATAGCAAGGGTTACTCTGGCTTTTTAAAGATTTCATTAGACAACCCATTTTCCATTTACACGTTCATTCATCAAATGACAATCCGCCTCAAATTTGGATGCTAGCCTATTACAGTGGACCCTCGACTTACAGACGGCTCGACTTACAGACTTTTCGAGTTACAGACTTCTCTGGCTGCAAAATTTAGATTCGACTTGCAGCCAGAGAATCGACTTACAGACCAGAAAAAAACCAAAATGGAATAAAAATAGAATAAAAACCACTGGTTATGGGATTAATCGGTTTTCAGTGCATTGTAGGTCAATGGAGATTCGACTTACAGACTTTTCGACTTGCAGCCACTATTCCAATACGGATTAATTCCTTAAGTAGAGGGTCCACTGTACTGTATATGAAACAAAGCCCTTAATATCTGTCAAGAAAAGCTAGTCAGGTTGCCCGTGTAACTTTTTATATATAAAGAACATACATAATACTCTCTATATAAATGCAGATTTACTTTTAACACATGCTTCTTTCAGCTTAAAATATTTCCCTAAATACAGTTGAAGCTGTTTATATTTCTAGTGTAAAGACTGATAAGGTTTAATTTTTAATTGCTTGTCATTTTGAAAGGATGTACTCTTGTTTAGATTGAATGGTCACATTCAAATGTGCTAGTGACTTACTATAGTTGTTCTAACAAGAACAGTCAAATGCACTTATAGACTTCTATTGTAATGAGACTGTGATGTCTGATTATGCTGTATCTTAGACGGGGTATACATGGAATGTTTCCTCTCCATCTGGCAGCATTAAGTGGATTTTCAGACTGTTGCAGAAAGCTACTTTCATCAGGTAGGTTCACCTTCAAAATTATCATAATACTTCTGAAAATCTTTGTTGACATATTGAAATCCTCTTGATGTAAATTTATACATGATGATGATGATGATGATGATGATGATGATGATGATGATGATGATGATGATGATGATGATGATGATGATGATGATGATGATCCCATGGCACAGTAATTAAACTTCAGTACTGCAATGAAGCCTCTGTTCATGAACTGAGTTTGATACCAACAGGCTCAAGTAGCCCACTCAGGGTTGATTCAGCCTTCCAATCTTCCAAGGTTGTTGAAATGAATACCCAGCTCACTAGGGAGCAAACTGTTGTTTGCATAATTATGTTGTGAACCACCCAGAGAGCGCTTTATACAGAGAATGCTATATGCAGCATATATATAAGTATATAAGTTGAAAACAGCAAACAACATTATAGTAACAATCTTAGAACTGCATAGCTGGTAGGGACCCTGCCATCATTATGTGGCAAAGGATATCTTTAATTTAATTAAATTTTAAGCGTCCTGTTCTTCCCACCCACCACCCACCTGTGTCACCTGCTGAGACTCCCTCAAGTTCCCCTTTGCCCTTGGGAAAACTATGGGTGCCTTGAGATCCATGGGGAAGCCTTTAATATTGGGAAATTGCTGTTGGCAATCTCACATGTAGATCAGGATCACCAGCAGTGACCCTTCAGGGATTTTCTGATATTAAAGGCTTTCACCCCCATCCCAAGGCAAAATGTATTATCAGAGAAGTGCCACCTTTGAAGGGGAGGTGGAAAATTCACCCTTGGACCTTATATTCCCCTCATTTAGCTGATTGCCCTTTTGAGAAGCCATGGTAATAAATGTGAAACTTTATCTGCATTTGTAATACCTTGCTTTAGAACGCTGCTTTGCTTGTAAATGCATATTTAGAATTGAAATATGTACTTCAGTGTCCGAATGTATTGATTTAGTACACAGTACAACACAGTGGTGCCCCGCATAGCGACGTTAATCCGTTCCAGATTAATCGTCGCTATCAGGAAACATCGCAATGCGGGTGGGAAAACCCCATAGAAACGCATTAAACTTTGTTTTATTTATTTATTTATTTATTTATTTATTTACAATATTTTTTAGCCGCACCATTGCCAGTGGCTTCCTATGGGGTGAAAACTCACCGTTATGCGAAGATCCTCCATAGCGCTGCCATTTTCGCGCCCTCGGTAAGCGAGGAAATCGCGTGAAAATGGTTGCGGTGGCCATTTTGGAACCGCCGATCAGCTGGCCGAAAATGGGGCCGGGGCTCGGGCAGGAGGGCGGGGGAAGGCTCCCCCACCCTCCTCCCGAGCGCACGGCGGTTTTTCTCCAGAAGCGCTTCTCCGGGAGCAGCCCAAACGCCCGCTTTTGGGAACAGCTGATGGGCGGGCCTCTGGGCTGCTCCTGGAGAAGCGCTTTGCCGCGAGCAGCCCAAACGCCCACCGGTCAGCTGTTCCAAAAAGTGAGCCTTTGGGCTGCTCCCAGGGAAGTGCTTCCCCGCAAGCAGCGCAAAGCCCGTTTTTTGGAACAGCTGACTGGCAGGGCCTTTGCGATGATCGTGGGGGAGCGCTCCCCCACGATCATCGCAAAGCGAATTTTCCCCACAGGGGCCATCGCAAAGCGATCGCTGTTGCGATGCCAAAAAGTCCATCGCAAAGCGATTTCATCGCTAAACGGAGCGATCTTTATGCGAGGCACCACTGTAATTTGACTTCTGATTCAACACAATTGTAACTGAATGACTTTCCATAGCCCACAAATGCAGGTGCCAGTTTATGAACAATTCATTAGCTATCTTAAAATATATTGTTTTTATCCCTTACTGTGCTTACATTGATGTATTTCATTTATCACTACTGCTCTGTTTTTTAAAAGTAATGTAGAAATAGCATCAAAGGCATTTTATTTGGCATGAAGTCAGCTTGAATCCAGGAATTTGTATAATTAATTACATCTGTTATTGAAAACTGAAGTAGCTGGCTGTTTCTAATTTCTTTATAGAATGTTGGGTTTGTAATTAACATAGGAATGTCTTTATCCTCTTGAAATGTCTTTTCTCAGTATATTATGTCTTAGGTAGAGATGTTATTTTTTAGTATGTTGTCTCTTGGAAATAGTTGTCCATATTACTCAAGAGAACAATATTCACACATTTTGAAATTCATTCTGTTGGGAGTAATATTGGTTCTTAGTAGGAGAAGAAATTCTGCTTCTTGAGAGAATGGAAACATTTGCTGTTACTGTGATACAAAAACACTCTAGCCACAGTTGGCAGTTCAGCCATTAACAGCAAAGTGTGATTTTATTACAATGGAGTAATAAAAAGTCTGTGTGTAAGACTAGGAGGTGGGTCTCTAGAATGTTCATGTATTCACAGTAATCAAAAACATGGTTTGTACAAGGAAAGCAACCATTAACATTGATGCTAATGAAAAATGCTGAAGTTATATCAATTTCCTGACCATTTCATTTTTAAAAGAAAGACCAAGCCTGTGTTTCATGGTGAATATGTCACAAAGTTTGGTCTTCATCAGATTTGGCATAGTAAAGACATAGCTGTGGCACCTGAAAAGTACTGAATGTAGAGTTTTTACTTGTTGCCAGTTTGATCTCTTAAATGGGAATGTATTTAATGTATAATTATATATATTACTTGTATCCTGCTCATAATTTAGAAGACTCAATGTGCCACCCTCATACTTGCAGTACTTTATCTCCAGCAGAGCTGTGGCCCCAACCAGCCCCAAACCATACATTTTGTGATTACACCAATTATTTTGGTAGCCGTTGTAATATTTCTGTATGTTCCTTCATACGTTGTTCTGAATGCTAAAGAATGTAGCTTGAGTTTCAGTTACTATCATTTGCTTTACTGAATCTGTTTTTAAAGATTCAGCACAGTTGATTTGTAGACTGGAAGCATTTTATTTGAAAAGGCAGTTGCAGTTCTGTACATATCATAAAACTGGTAAATACTGTGAACTGGAGTTTCACAAAAATGTAGCACATGCTTTTATGACCATTTGAATTTCAGTGCCCATTGGAGCATGGCATTGAGGGGTCAGCTATTGCTTTTAGTTTTTAGTTCTTTCATATCTGCATGAGGGTTGCTGCCTTTCAGAACAATAAAAAGAGCAGTCTGTCTCTTTGGTCTTAATGGACAATTAGTTTCAGGATGCCCTCTTGAACTAGTATTACAGTAGGAGTCTCCAGGGACGGCTTTTTTAAACTTTATGTAAAATGTAACTGTAAATAATATAATTTCTACCCGTCACAGAGCATATGTTGTTTTTGTTCCCTTAACAAGCAACTTATAATGAAGTAAAATGTATATTTGTATTAAAGCAAAACCTTTACATTTAGCTGTTCTGAATATCTGGTGTCAGTTTACAGATGTTTTGACCAAACACTGTCTAAAAGCTTTAAAGGGTCCTTTAAAATTAAAATAAGTTCAGAGTTGGAAAGCCTTTTCATAGCATAGTGTATCATGCTAGAAATCAGCATGGTAACTCTTTGATGTTATGTTTTCCTGCATCACAATTGTGCAACATAAAACAAAACTGAAGATATAATCATAGTCATCAGACAAATTTAGACATAATGTTACTCATTTGTGGTTTTGTACTTGGGATCATGCATTGCCTGTTCTCCCCAGGTCAGAAGCATCTGCTTCCAGTTATAAAATAAAAAGAGATCCTTGTTACAGCCCAGGACTCTGGGGACTGGGCTTATTTTAGTTAATCAGTAAGCCAGAATCCTAAGCAAGAGTTTGATCCTGGTTTGTCTAGACTGTGCACAAATTAAACTAAGCACCATTCCCCCAAATTTGGATGTAACAAAAAGCTGTATTTGAGGTTCAATGACAGAACATACAGCCCCAGTCTTCTGCAGATAGCACATATCAGTTATTATTGTTGCATTTAAAATGACCTAGCATAAGTGCTACAGATGTTGAATCAAAGCTGCTACTTTGTGCATCAAATGAACATACGTTGAAAATAAGTAAATGTTGTAGAAGCAGTAGCTCATGACTAGAGATGGGGATATTCGTATTTGTAAATGAACATGAATATGAATAACCCCATCCTAGGCACACCTAATACGGGTCTGGACTCAGAACCAGCCCGTCCACTCACACGCTGCCATTCTGTCATCCTTCCGCTCTTCTCATCAATCATGGGAGTAGCTCCACCATCTTCTGGCTTGGCTGGCCGCTCCAGGCAGGGGGTAGGAGGACAAGTCTCCCTGCATGGCTGCTGAGTGGCCAGAAGAGCAGGGAGACAGTGGAGTTACTTCTCCGAGCGGCAAGAAGAGTGGGAGGCTGGTGGTGCAGTGGCAAGTGGATGGGACAGTTCACAGGGCTGGAGCCGCATTCAGTGCACCTGGTATGGGGATATTTGTATTAATTTATGAATACAAATATCTCCATCTCTACTCATGACTGCTACATAAAGATGTTTGTGTAATACCATATTCTGCCAAACTAGATAGAGGAAATTAATTTTTCAGGTGGCTTCACAAACTGCTTGTTTTGTAGGCTTTGACATAGATACCCCAGATGATTTTGGCAGGACTTGTCTTCATGCAGCTGCAGCTGGAGGGTATGTATCTTTTAAGCATCATCTAAAAGTTAGACTTTAAAACGATCCTCGGTAACATTGCCAAAATAGAGTGTAATTGTGGAGAGAAAGTCTGGGATATTAAAGATTTCTTCTGAATAGCTAGGTAATTTTGGTCTAATTTGATATGCTGGACTGTAGACACGTGTCCACATAAATTTTTTATACACACACGTGCACACACACATACACACACACACACACACACACACACACACACACACACACACATGCATGTACATACACTATATATATTTAGATCCAGAGTTGCTTCTTGTGAATAGAATGTATTCTTCCAGTGGAGGGAAGTGCAATTTGTCAGAGGCTCCCTACAGGAAGCAGTGCCATTGTTTGCCAGTTCTTTTAGACCTTGTGTGTCAATATTTCTGAGAGTTCCTTTATGAGCACATTAAGCCCTCATGGAATAAACTGAGATAGTTGTTGTTCTGACATCCTGTCAAATCACCTCTGACATATGGCGACCCTATGCATGAGTGATCTCCAAAATGTCCGGTCCTCAATAGCCCTGCTCAGTTCTTGTAAACTCAAACCTTTGGTTTAATCCATCTCATAATTTGTCTTCCTCTTTTCTGGCCGCATTCAATCTTTCCTAGCATTATTGCCTTTTTGTCTTAATGTTCAGCTATAGTCCCACTTTGACACTTTCTTCTTTCACTTCTACTAAAAGTCATTTCAAATCATTGCTGCATTGTGCCTTAAATGACCTCTGTTTGTTCCACTGATATTAACTCTTCCTTCTTCTGAATCTAATCCAGCTTTCAATATTATATGTTCTGTGTACATATTGAATAGATAAGGGGATAAAATGCACCCTTGTCTGACACCTTTGCCTATAGGAAATCATTCGGTCTTTTCATATTCTGTCCTAACTGTAGCTTCTTGTCCATGATACAAGTTATGCATCAAGACAATCAAGTGCTGAGCCGCACCTGTTTCTTTCACAACAACTCATGTCTTGATCCACATAGTCAAAGTAATTGCTATAGTCTATAATACATAGACTTATCTTATGAAATTCTTTGGTGTGCTCTGGTAGCTGGTGGATATTTGCAATATGTTCTCGGGTGCCTCTTTTTCAGAATCCAGCTTGAACATCTGGCATTCCTTGCTCCTTATAAGATAAAAGGAGCATCAGCATCACTTTGCTTGCATGGAAAATCAGAGAAATGGTTCTATAGTTACTGCATTCCTCTCCTTTCTTGGTGATTGGAATGTATATTGAACATTTCCAGTCTGTGGGCCATTGCTTTGTTTTCCAAATTTGTTGGCATGTTGACAGATTCAGTCTTTGCGGTGCGAAAAAGTTCTAATGACATCTCTTTTACTCCTAGTGATCCCTTCCCAGTGCTTTCAGAGCAGCTTTCACTTCATGTGCTAAAACTGCAAATTCTTTATCATAATGTTCCCCTTCAGAGGAGGTCTGTTACCCTTTTATGTTTTCTGTATACGTCTTCAGTATATTGTTTACTCCTTCTTTTTATTTTCTCCTGGTCAAATATTGTACTTCCCTGTTAGTTGTTCAACATTCCAAATCTAGGCTTAAATTTCCTTTTTATGGATCTTCTAGATATTTGGTTCTTCTTTGTTTCCTACTGTAGTGTTCCAGTCACCTATGATTATAAGTTTGTCATGTTTTAGTGTGTGAACAATTTTCTCCAGGATGCCTGCATAAAAGCTTCTCAGCTTCTTCGGCATTGGTAGTTGGAACATAGACTAGAATGATGTTTATGTTTATTGGTTTTCCATAGAATCTGATTGATATTATTTCGTCAGACCTTGCATTATAGTGCCTGCTTTTACTACATCTTGCTTCCATATTAGAGCCACTCCATTTCCTTTGAGTTTGTCAAAGAGTAGAACACTTTGTAGTTTTCTGACTGAAAATACCCGTTCCAGTCCACTTTAGTGCAATGACACCAAGTGCTACAATGTTTAAATATTCCATTTCTTGCTCTATAGTTTGCAGTTTCCCTTCATTTATATTTTTCACCTTCCTTGTTCCAATTTTATGTGTTGTACCAGTTTGGACTTTTGTTTTACTTCTGGACATGTCAGCAACTAGAGGTCCTTTCAGCTTTAATCTAATTGCGTCATTAGTGACAACACTGTTCAGACTTGTCCTTTGCTTTTCCCCAGTAGCTGATAGAATGCTTTCTGATTTGGAAGGCACTGTTCCAGCACTGACTCTTGTATCATTTTGGACTGTCTCATCATAGTTAATGAAAAATTCATCATACTGCACCTTCTGTGCAGTACTAACAAACGCTAGTTTGAGTGTCACCACCATTGTCTCCTCTGCCAGTGTCACCTTCAGCTACCATTTCTGTCCATTAGCTGCCATCCCCATCCCCATTGGAAGTACAGTGGAACCTCTACTTAGAAACGTCCCTACCTACGAATGATCCAACTTACAAACAGCTCTGGCTGCAAAATTTTACTTCTACTTGCGGCCGGAGCTTCAAGATACGAACGAAAAAGGCAAGGGAAAAAGGTGGGAAATTCAAACCGTTGGTGGCAGAGAGGCTGTTTCTTTGTAGCTCTTTCGCGCCAACAGTTAGGAAAAGGGAGGATCAGCCTCCCGGGCTTCCAGCGCTGCTGCTACCGCTGCCAGGAGGTGAGCCACTGGACCATCCCAGCTGGGATCAGCCTCCCGGGCTTCCAACGCCGCCACCGCAGGTTTTCCTAGGTTTCATCGCAAGTGCCACCTTTCTCCCCCACTGTGCGGCTTCTCCGCTGCCATGGGAGGCTTTCCTGGGGCTTGCCCCAATTGCCACCTTTCTCCACCGCCATCCATTGCCGGGCCAGGGTTTCTGCACCACTGACGCAGGCTTTCCCGGGCTGGTAGGGCCGGCCTACCAGCCAGGGAAACCCTGGCCCAGAAGCGGGTGGCAGCAGAGAAAGGCAGCGCTTGCAGCAAGTACCGAGAAAGCATCCCATGGCAGTGGAGAAGTCGCCCAGCGGGGGGAAAAGGCGGCGCTTGCGGGTGAACACCAGGAAAGCCGGCAGCGGCAGCTGGAGCCCGGGAGGCCTCCTGGCAGCGGCGGTCGCAGCAGTGGAGGTAAGGTGCTGCATTTTAAAAACTGTTTGGGGTGGCTTTTGCAGGGTGGGATTGAGCTGGTGGAGTTATGTTTGTTTTTTATTATTTATTTGTTTGTTTGTTTATTTATTTATTTATTTATTTATTTATTTATTTATTTATTTATTTATTTATTTATTTATTTATTTTTGCAGCCGTAGGGGCTTGCAGTGTGTTATTTTTTATTTATTTGTTTTGGTATTTTTTCTTCAGCTGGAACGGATTACTTGGTTTTCAGTGCATTCCTATGGGAAATGGTGCTTCTACTTACGAATGTTTCAACTTATGACCACCGTTCCGGAACGGGTTAAGTTCGTAAGTAGAGGTACCACTGTATCCATTCTCTTCTGCTGACAGATGTTACTGTTGAAGAGGGTGGATGCATTTTAGTCTGGTGTCTCAGCTGTGACCATTTGCCTTTGGTGACTCTGCTAGGAATCCAGGTGTGTAAGAGTCCGGCCTCCTTATAGCATTGCTCTCTGCTTCACTGACATGTTCAATTCCTTCAGCATGCTAGAGTATGCATCCAAGGGCAAACACTAGACAAATCTGTTATGTGTGTACATTACCACATGGTTTTGTTTTAGTTGTTGGTTAACATTTTGGTTGTTGGTTAACATTTCTGTTTGCTTATACAGTCACGGCCAAAATATTGGCACCCTTGCAATTCTGTCAGAAAATGCAACCCTTCCCTTTTCTCAGAAAATGGTTGCAGTTGCAAATGTTTTGATACTCACATGTTCATTTCTTTGGTTTGTGTTAGAATAATAAAAAAAAGAAGAAAAGTAAAATCTGATACAATCCCACACAGAAACCTAAAAATGCATTGGCCAAAATTATTGACACCCTCAACTTAATATTTGGTAGCAGCACCTTTGGAAAAAATAACTGAAATCAATCGCTTCCTGTAACCATGATTGAGTTTCTTACACCTCTCAACCGGAATTTTGAACCACTCTTCTTTTGCAAACTGCTCCAGGGCCTTCAGACTTGAAGGATGTCTTCTCCCAACTGCTGTTTTGAGATCTCTCCACAGGTGTTCTATGGGATTCAGATCTGGACTCATTGCTGGCCATTTCAGAACTCTCCAGCGCTTTGTTTGTAACAATTTCTGAGTGCTTTCTGAAGTGTGTTTCGGGTCATTGTCTTGCTGGAAGACCCATGACCTCTGGTGGAGATGCAGCTTTCTGACACTGCCACTACGTTGAGCCCCAAAAATTCTTTGATAATCATCAGATTTCATGATACCGTTCACACAGTCAAGGCATCCAGTGCCAGAAGCAGCAAAGCAACCCCAAAACATCTTTGAATCTCCACCATGTTTGACTGTAGGAACCGTGTTCTTTTCTTTCAATGCCTCATTTCTTCTGTAAACAGTGCCATGATGTCCTTGACCAAAAAGCTCTACTTTTGTCTCATCTGTCCACAGTACGTTCTCCCAGAAGAATTGTGGTTTTGTCACATAAATTTTGGCATACTCCAGTCTTGCTTTTTTATGCCTTTGTGTCAGCAGTGGTGTCCTCCTGGGTCTCCTACCATAGCGTCCTTTTTGATTCAGATGGCGATGGATAGTGCAAGCTGACATTGTTGTACTCTCTGTCTGCAGATCAGCTTGAATTTGTTGGGAAGTTAATCTGGATTCTGTATCCACCATTCAAACAACCCTTCGTTGTAATTTTCCAGTAATTTGGCTCTTCTGTCCATGTCCAGGGAAGTTAGCTACAGTGACATGGGCTGTCAACCTCTTGATGATATTGCTCACAGTGGACACAGAAACATTAAGATCTCTGGAGATGGACTTGTAGCCTTGAGATTGTTGATGTTTTCCCACCTTTTTTCTCTCAAATCTACAGACAACTCTTTACACGTCATTCTTTTCTCCATGCTCAGTGTCACACACAACACAAAGGTTGCCAACTTTTCTCCATCTTAATTGGTTGCAAGTGTGATTACTATATTGCGCACACCTCTTCTTGTGACAGGTGTGTCTAAACACAAATTAAAGGAGCATCACAAGCTTGAAAAGCAATTATTTCTTACAATTTAGACAGGGTGCCAATAATTTTGGCCAATGCATTTTTGGGTTTCTGGGTGGGATTTTTGTTCTCTCTCTCTCTCTCTCTCTCTCTCTCTCTCTCTCTGTGTGTGTGTGTGTGTGTGTGTGTTTTCAACACAAACCAAAGAAATGAGCATATGAGTACCAAAACATTTGCAACTGCAACCATTTTCTGAGAGAAGGGTTGCATTTTCTGACAGAATTGCAAGGGTGCCAATATTTTTGGCCATGTCTGTAACATCCTATACAAAGGCTCAGGCCCCAGATCTAAGGAGGCTTGTGCCTAGTGTATATGTGCATATGTCCTTTCTGTGGACACAAGAAGCAAGTACTGTGTGCATCAGTTTTCTGCTCTCCCCACAGTCCCTCAGGTACCCTGAATATTGATATTGATTGAGAGTCTGCAAGAGCTGCATCCTAAAAGACAGGTGTTGAATATAGTTAAAAGATCCTGACTTATGAATGCAGTCCCAAGCTTTGTTTTATTATAAATGCTGAGCATGTTCAGTTATATATTCTTATTATCCACAGATACTCATGTCCATGGGTATTATTACATGGGGATGATATTAAAGATGTATACTTAAAAGAATCATATTTTAAGACTAACGAATTACAGTGCAGATGATCAAGAATGCAAGTTTAATTTTTTTGTGCTACTTTAATTAGCAAAATGTTGCTGCTGTATGCTCTTAAGTCACTTGCGACTTACAGCGGCTCTAATAGGGTTTTCAGTTGGTGAAATGTTCAAGGAATTATTTACTATTGCCACTCCCAGGACATTTGAGGATTTGAACCATCATCTCCTGAGTCCTAGTCTGACATTCTGTTCGTTGTGCCACATTGTACCTCAAAAAAATTGTCAATTATGTTTATTAATATTAATATTATGCTAATTATAATATAATTAGCATAGTATTAATTAGCATTAATATTATGCTAATTAATATTAGTATTAACATTAAACTGATTATAGTGTAGTTGATGTAATGATAGTAAAATATTACATAATATTTGCAGGACACTTCTAATACATTGAATAAGAGATGCTATTCATTAAAAACAGTAGGCATCATAGAATCATACAATAATGACTCAGCTATCCGCAAAAAATTCAATTTTCAGGAATTTGGAGTGCCTAAATCTGTTGCTCAACACAGGTGCAGACTTTAATAAGAAAGACAAATTTGGAAGGTAAGAAAGACATCATGCTTTTTCTAAATGTTTAAGGTTAATTAAATGCACAGTTCACTTACCATTATCAGACTGCATTCACTGAAAGTATTGTCATTTATTTTCTTTTACTTACACTTGAACATTAAATATGCTTATATGTATTAAAAAGACAATTACACTGACATTTTCTAGTAATACTTATCAATGTAGGTAGACTATTGCAACCACTATTTATTAAAAAATCAATTACCATTTATATTTAGTGGTAATTATTGAAGTAGATAGACTACTAGATTATCTCCAAACCTTTTCAAACAACTGTTCCCATAAACATCCCAGAAAGTTTCCAGTACATAATGCAAATATTAAACAACCTGTGTGTATCCAATGGGATCTGGATGGCAAATAGGTGCAGATGTGGTAGAAAGGTATAAAGACCTTGTGGTATTTTTTGGTGAGGCTACCATATTTTGAGCCATTATTTATCTTCTACTACACAATTTATTTATAGGATCCTTTTCAGGTAGTGGAAGGATATGGTAAGGCTGTATTAATCACTATCAATGTTTCATTAATTGCCCCTTAGTTCAGATGCATGCAGGAAAGGGACATTGCATGTTTAAGCGAGTTTACAAATAAGTGGCATTTGTCAGTTGCTCATGTGCAGAAGGAGTATTGTTACTCTGTGTACCTATTTTTTCTTTCATCTTTAATATGCCATAGAACTCCTCTTCATTATGCTGCAGCCAACTGTAATTACCAGTGCCTGTTTGCTCTTGTGGGTTCTGGAGCTAGTGTAAATGATCTTGATGAGAGGGGTTGCACACCACTGCATTATGCTGCTGCATCAGACACTGACGGAAAGTAAGTATGGCAATGTTTTTATAAATGTGCAATTCTGCAAGCACAAAATAAAACAAATGTGTAGAATGACCCACAAAATGATGCCTATGCCTCATATTTGAGGAGCTAGTATTTGAAAATTCATTTATTATAATGGAGTAAAATAAACACATGGCAAGATTCAACTTCTGTATTATTTTCATAATTTAAATTTTACATAGTGTGAGGGTTCAAGCTCAGGCTTTTGTTTTTCTCTAAATAAATCGCCACTTGCATGGTTTCAAAATGGGAGTAATATTTATTGCTGTATTCAACAAGAAACCGGTATCTGCAAAAGCATTCCAACATTTTTCTCCTTTCAATAACTGGTCAGCAAGGGGCTTCCAATCATCATCCTTGAAGGGGTCCCCCCCCCTCGAGTTCCACAGTCCCGGCCAGCCCACAGACAGGTTAGGGTTCAATACCTGTCTGGTCTCTCCTTCCAGTAAGGGGACTGTGTCTTCATCCCAGTTATCCAACCAGGCGGGGTCCTGGGTAGGAGTGTAAGGCAGCCAAGGTCCTCTGGGTAACCCCTCATCTGGAATTCCCTCACTCTCCATTCTATTCTTTCTCCTCTCTCCCTCTCTCTCTCTACCCTTTCTTTCTCTTCCCTTAATTTCCTCCGCCACTCTTTTGTTTCCTTCTCATCCCATTAAGAAGGCTTGGGGGTTAACTCTCTCCTTCTCCAGTAATCAGCCTCTTCTTTGGGTATCTGGAGTCTCTCCCACTTGCCAGTCCATGAATCCTGCATCCAGATCCACTCCCAACCTAGCAGCAATTCGCTTTCCTCCCTTTTTATATCTGCTAAGCCCGCCTCCACCTCCACCCTTGGCTTTCGTTCCTTTCCTGCCAAATCCTTCCCGGTCTCCTTTGAAAATCCTCCTCTGCTCTCCCCGGATCAGATTCCGGTGGTCCTGTCTTTCTGGGAGGAGAAACAGGCAAGGTTTGAACCTCCTTCCCTGCAGTGGGTGGGAGGGACGGCACTCCAGCGAGAGTGACCTTACTCTCGCCTCTGGTATTACACATAGAAGCTCTGTGTTTCCTGATTATGAGAATATTGCATTGTAACAAAAAAAAAAGGCATAAAAAGAGATGATTTGTAGTTTCAACTCATGCTATAGATGCACATAGAGAGAATTGAATAGGAAGCCAGATTTAACACTGTTAGGATAATGAAACTATATATCAACCAGAATCCTGTTTTACAGGTTATTGCTGTCAACCTACTGGAACATTTGGGGGGCCTTACAACTTTCCCCCACCCTTTTAGGTTCTGGGGATCCCTAAGGCATCCCTTTGACCCAGGGAAGACTTTGTGATCTGGAAAATGGGAGAGGAGACTTTAATGCCTGAAAATCACTGCTAGTTATTCTGATCCCACTGGGAGGTTTTCTGTATGAGAAAGAGTGATAGTACAGTAGTGGTGATGGTAGTAGCATTCAAAGTATGTCCTGTAGTATGTTCTACTGTGTCCTAAAAAGCAAGTCAAGTTAATATTAATGTAAGACAAAATGATACATACATAGAAGAATGGTTCTACACGTATCCCTGTCTCTGTGTCTTGAATGGCTTGTTGAAAAATATGCTCTGTGTGTTCTATTTCTATTTGTGCTATTTATTTTGCACAGGTGCCTGGAATACTTACTACGAAATGATGCAAATCCAGGGATTCGAGATAAACAAGGATACAATGCAGTTCATTATTCTGCTGCTTATGGTCATCGGTTATGCCTTGAATTGGTAAGAAATTATTATTAAGTGTTCAGCAGAAAGCAGTGATTGAAATCAACTCCTGTGTTTTACAGGAAAATTATATTCAAAACATAACTAGCATTAAAATAGTAAAGTAGCTAGGAGGAGGTCATGCCAGCCTAAACTACTTGACCTTCTTCCTTCAACTGAGTAATGTCTTAAATGTGCTTGACCACTTGAACAAGCCCATACAGTTGTGGATTTTTTTTTCTTTGAACTGTAAAACCTGATATATCAAAAACTATCTTTGCACATTCCACTCAGTTTTAAAAAGTTGTCACATGGTATGCTGCAAAAAACAAAACAAAAAAACCCCCCAAAGGCCTACAGTTTATTAAATGAATATCCGTGGCATGTGTGAAACCCAGTTCAACTAAAATTAGATGGAACTTTGCTTTTAACTACATTTAGGAGTTAGTTTGGTGCTTATGTGCAGGAACAACTAATCACACATGAAATAATCTGATAAAATATATGTGCCAAAACATGTATATATTTGTATTATAATTGCTGTTTTTAAAAATAATTTTAAGTTAGAGATTGTTTTCTTTCTCGAGAAAAAGAAAAATACGAAGATGGTAATTTTTATTAATATATTTATTGTCACGTTTTTGGCAACAATTAACTGAAAAATGTTTCATTGCAGATTGCCAGTGAAACACCTCTAGATGTTGTAAGTATAACAATTTTGAAAAGTGTTATAACCTAGTAATATGGAAAAATGTTTTTTCCTGTTAGACATTTCAGTACTTTTGCTTGATTAAGCAATGTATTGTGGGTGATTTTTCTATAGCTGTTTTCTATCTGCAGCTTTCTGGCTTTTCCAAATTGACTCTAATGCTTACTGGTGTCTGTTCAAGCTGCATTTTTCAAATACCAAGTTAACAAAGTTTCCAATATATTTATTCTGTGTCAGGAAATTGACTCTAATGCTTACTGGTGTCTGTTCAAGTTGAATTTTTCAAATACCAAGTTAACAAAGTTTCCAATATATTTATTCTGTGTCAGGAAATATACATTTTTTTCATCCAATTACTTACCTAATATTTTTGTATTTTTTGAAAAATCCATGTAAGGTGTTTATTTCTCATAAAAGTGGTGAAGGACAATTGTGTATTGCTGAAGTTTGTCTATTAATCTAAATAGATATATTTATTAAAGTATTTTCTCAAGTTATTATTTCTTTTTTTTTAGTTAATGGAAACATCAGGAACTGACATGCTCAATGATTCAGACAATAGGGCACCAATTAGTCCGTTACATTTAGCTGTAAGTATTCATTTTGCTAAATATTTATTATTGGCCTATTAAATATGCACATATTTTTCTGGGTGATATACCATCATTTTGATCCTATGCTTTGAATTAAATCTCAGGTCAATAATAACTTGATTTAATATTCAGTATCATTTGTAATGTGTACATTTAGGCTTCAAATAAGATTTAATTTTTGTGATAAACATATTATTTCCATCTAATTTTTTTATAAATTTCAGGCTTATCATGGACACCATCAAGCTCTGGAAGTGTTAGTGCAGTCTTTGTTGGATCTAGATGTCCGGAATAATAATGGAAGAACACCTTTGGATCTTGCAGCTTTTAAGGGACACGTTGAATGTGTGGATGTACTCATTAATCAGGGAGCATCTATTTTGGTGAAAGACTATGTTGTTAAAAGAACACCAATTCATGCAGCAGGTATTTTTTTTAACTGCTGAATGTTTATGCCGTATTAGAATAGTAGCTAGGAAAAGGAAATCATAAAGCTGGCCCATTCTATGACCTCTCCTGGGAGGGGAATGTTTATTGGCCTCCTCTCTGCTCTGAACTGTTTCTTTTGTGGCTGATCAGTACAAGAACTACTTATTGGCCAGAATCCTATTGTCCTTCATACAAGGTTTCCATAATTTGGATGTAGCTAATTGACTAGTTGCTAGGATATAGTTTGGTTACATAAGACCTTCTCAGTTAGCTACAATTAGCCACTAAAGTTACACAAATTTTATGTGAACACCAACAGGACTCCAGTCATTAATCTTAAGTATTTATGCCACCATGTGAATTTTCATCTTTGTTCCAATTCCCCCTTTCCTTCTCAATCCTGAGAATGTATATTTGTATGTAAGGACTGTGTTGCTGAATTGATTCTGTATGCTGCTCTGGGAGGTTTATTTTTTAGCTGAAGAGCACGTTGCAAAGATTCTAATGAGATAATAAATATGTGTGTGTGTGTGTATGGGCACACACACACAGACAGAGTTCTTCTCCCCAAAGAGATCTGGAATAGATAGCATACACCAAAATAAAATATGCGATATAAATGATAAAATTCAATAAAACCCAACAACATACAATACACACTTTTACCTTGTATGCGGTAACATATAAAAACACTTGCCACATAACTAGTGGAATAGGCATTCCTAGCCTCTAAAGGCCCAATGAAATCATTAGGCCTTACATCACCTCCTGAATCCTTCCAGGGATGTTATATTTTGCAGGGATCCAGGAAGAGAATTCTAGATCATGGGAGCAATAACACCGAAATATATTTTTCAGATACATTCAATCAGGATTGGTTTGATTGCTGGCACCTTTACAAGGTGTTGTTTTGCAGGGGCAAGGATTCTTTTGTATTTGAAGTCAATGAAAACATGTCTTGTTGCTTAGCATAATAAGTAGCAGTAGAGTAGGCCCATTGAATCAATGGGATTTGGTGAGCCAAGTACCCCATAAGTTCCTTCAATTCAAAAAGGTAAACTGTAATTTTGATTTACTATGCCAAAGTAAGTCACAATTAGAGTAGGCCCATTTGAATCAAAGAAATTTACAGAAGAATTGACTCACCAAATCTCCATTGATTCAGTGGGTGTAACTTACTACACTAAGCAAAAGAATTTGGGCCAGTGGGACTTAAGATAGCCCTTGATTAGAGTAGATTGACGTATTGTCAGATCCAGCCAATTATTTTTATGTAACACAGGAAGATATTCATTCATTCATTCATTCATTCATTCATTCATTCATTCATTCATTCATTCAATTTGTATCCTGCTCCCGTTAGTGTCACAGCACTATTTTGGGTGGGTTACAACTTGTGAAATTGAAAACAAAAATAAAAATATAACTATTAAAACCAATAGCAATATTTACTTTTTTGCTGGCTAATATTTCTAGAATACAATTCACAGAAACCAAAGTTTCATCAGATTATGTTTTTAGAGGCTCTTGGGGCTGGAATCCTTGTGCAGTGAACCTGGAATGTAATGTAAACTCCCATCTCTCTGCTGTCCAAACCAGAGACCACCTCCATTGGTCTCACTTGGCCTTGCATTTGCGGAAGGACATGTGCTGTTCCCAGCCTGCAGTAATGATGATTAAATGGTTTATTTGTTGATTGTATATTTCAGCTACAAATGGTCATTCAGAATGCTTGCGGTTGTTGATAGGAAATGCAGAGCCACAAAATGCTGTAGACATTCAAGATGGAAATGGACAGTACGTTTTAAAATGTTTTCTTTCTCATTCCTTCTTGCATTTCTTCAAATGAATCAGTTGGAGCTGGATAGAAGTAGGCTAATCCAATTAATATAAATTAATGTTTGTGTGGTTTACCCAGCAATACAAGTACTTCTTTCAGACAAATGCAGCTAAACACTCTTTGAAAACTTTAAAAATTTGGGTTTTACAAAAGACTCACATTTAGAGTCATAGAGTTGGAAGAGACCACTGAGGTCGTCCAGTCCAACCCCCCCTCCCAATGCGGGAATTTATCTGACCATTTTTTAAATTGACTGTTGTAGATGGGATCCAAAGGGAACTGAGATTCATCAAGACTTTTCACTGCAGGATGGAATATGGTAGCATCATTCCTCCTTCCTTCTGCAATCTCATATTGTTATAGGGAGTTCAGAATATTGGGGTAGTAATGGGAACTGAAGAGAGAGGGAAAAATCAGAGAAAATTTCTGTCCCTCTTTTGTAGCATCACTCGAACTCTACTTAGCACAAGTTTAGATCAAACTCACATAATACGCCTTTGACTCTCTTCCATTTAATTCTGATTCTGAGGGATTCTTTGGGCCTTAATAAGGGCCTGCATGATGCCTAAATACCCCAGAAGGTACTACTTGGCTAGTTGAGATTTAAAAAAAAAAAAAGATGGGAGGAGAAAGGACTATCGGAGGGTAGTCCTGAGTTAGATCCAGTTCTCCAAACCTTGGCCGTTGCTCATTCTCAGTGTATTTATAACTATTTGATGGTCTTTCTGATGTTGCTTCTGAGAAGAATGGTTCTCTTATTTCCATTTATGTGTTTGGCAGGAATGCTTTCAGCATCCATTTCACTTGCTGCATTCCAGATTGTACAGTTGTTAATTTGAAATGTAGGCATTCTCATTTAATCTCCTTCTCTTCCAGGACTCCTCTAATGTTGTCTGTTCTCAATGGTCACACAGACTGTGTCTATTCACTGCTTAATAAAGGAGCAAATGTAGATGCCAAAGATAAATGGGGAAGAACAGCATTACACAGAGGGGTAAGAAACAGTTTGTATGTTGCCCCATTCCCTGCTTTTTTTGCTTCAAAATATAACATTGTTCCATATAAGAAAAAACAAACAAACAAAAATCCTGGGTTGGGTCTGAATTAAATTACTTTTGACTATAAGTATCATTAATCTGAATGAAAACTAAGGACAACTTTGTTTAGATCCAGACCACAGTTTGTATTTATTTAGGAGATTTGTATCCCACCTTCTAGAATTTCAATATATTCTACTGCTACAATCCAATACAAAAATAATGTAATTTTTTAAATGGCATATATCACACACCTCACTTCTGCCTTGTTGCCAGCCTTCCAAGAATAAAACAACTACCCATGGGTGTCTTTTATATTTTATATATCTGGATGCTTTGTGCTTCTTTTTCCTTTTTCATTCTAGTTCTTAGCATTTTCCTCAGTATCTTTGGGATATTCCCTAATCTTTCACCAACAATCCAGCTGTTCTCAACTACACATCCCTAGCTTTTCACCAGATATAGTTATATCTTTTAGTTCCTATCTCAGCCTCTCCTAGCCATCATTCATCAAGAGTTTAACAGTAGGCAACCAGGCATCTATAGGAGCAAAGAGCAGTGATATTCCTGGTGGAACTCCAGAAACTCTTTAGCAAGTGTCACACAGCAAACTCTTAAGAACAGTAGTTTTCATATGGATTTCAATACACATGAATGAGCCAATGAAGTGAAGCAGTTGAAGGATCACATATCTATATGAGGAAAACAACACAGTGATTTTCTTTTCATTATATATACTTGCCTGCACAGTGTATGGTGTATTTGTTACATTTTTTTCAGGCAGTTACTGGACACGAGGAGTGTGTAGAAGCACTTCTTCAGCATGGTGCAAAGTCTGTATTACGAGATTGCAGAGGACGGACACCTATACATCTGTCAGCTGCATGTGGACATATTGGGGTATTAGGGGCGCTCTTACAGTCAGCAGCATCTGGGGATGTGATACCTGCCTTAGCAGACAATCATGGATATACATCATTGCACTGGGCCTGTTACAATGGTAAGTAAAGCTTTAAAATTTGTTTGTTTGTTTGTTTAGAGCAGGGATGGCGAACCTATGGCACACGTGCCACAGCTGGCATGCAAAGCCCTCTCTGCGGGCATGCAAGCCATAAGTCGCCGGATTGCTACCTCTGGCAGCCACAGCTGAGGAGGTGGCTGCAGCCACAGTGCTAGTGCCCCGACATGCGGCGGGCCAGGATCTAGAGCTGCTGGCGTTGGCAGGGGTTGGGCATGATTTGAGGCAGATCCAGAGTGGGGACTGGAGGCACCTCTGTGCCCGGGATTTCTGCTTCCACCTACCACCCACTGGGCTTTTTTGTTGTTGTTTTCTAGTTTGGGCACTTTTGCTCAAAAAGGTTAGCCATCACTGATTTAGAAGAACAAATATTCCAGAGGGAGAAGAAACTCCCTCTTATAATCCCACTTGCATGTAAGCACCTTCATTTCCACTCCACTGCCATTTTCAGACTTGTCTACAGATCAAAGAAGTTGGCAAGTTAATAAAAATCTAACAGAGAGCAAATCAGCTATGGAAAACAGAGTCCTGTGGGCATCTTAAGATGAACAGTAAGCCACTACATCAAGATGCATTCATTCTTCTAGAGCAATATGAAAATCATCTTGAAGGATTCTTGCCAAAATCAGTCTTGTATCTGCCGTCTTATATCTGCAGGCCCTTACTTTTGTTGTTGTTGTTAAGTCATGTCCGACTCTTCGTGACCCCATGAACCAGACCACGCCAGGCCCTCCTGTCTTCCACTGCCTCCCAGATTTTGGTCAAACTCATGTTGGTAGCTTCGGTGACACTGTCCAATCATCTCGTCCTCTGTCATCCCCTTCTCTTGCATTCACACTTTCCCAACATCAGGGTCTTTTCCAGGGAGTCTTCTCTTCTCATCAGATGGCCAATGTATTGGAGCTTTAGCTTCAGGATCTGTCATTCCAGTGAGCACTCGGGCTTGATTTCCTTCAGAATGGATAGGTTTGTTCTCCTTGCAGTCCAGGGGACTCTCAAGAGTCTCCTCCATCACCACAATTCAAAAGCATCAATACTTCAGCAGTCAGCCTTCTTTATGGTCCAGCTCTCACTTCCATACATCACGACAGGAAAAACCATAGCTTTATGCTGACCTTTGTCAGCAAGGTGATGTCTCTGCTTTTTAAGATACTGTCAAGGTTTGTCATCGCTTTCCTCCCAAGAAGCAGGAGTCTTTTAATTTTGTGGCTGCTGTCACTATCTGCAGTGATCATGGATCCCAAGAAAGTAAAAACTGTCACTGCCTCCATATCTTCCCTTTCTATTTGCCAGGAGGTGATGGGATCAGTGGCCGTGATGTTAGTTTATTTGATCTTGAGCTTCAGACCATTTTTTGCACTCTCCTCCTTCACCCTCATTAACAGGTTCTTTAATTCCTCCTCACTTTCTGCCATCAGAGTGGTATCATCTGCCTATTGGAGATTGTTGATATTTCTTCCGGCAATCTTAATTCCGGTTTGGGATTCCTCCAGTCCTGCCTTTTGCATGATGTATTTTGCATATAAGTTAAGTAAGCAGGGGGACAATATACAGCCTTGTCGTACTCCTTTCCCAGTTTTGAACCAATCAGTTGTTCCATATCCAGTTCTAACTGTAGCTTTCTGTCCCACATATAGATTTCTCAGGAGATAGATGAGGTGGTCAGGCACTCCCATTTATTTAGGACTTGCCATAGTTTGTTGTGGTCGACACAGTCAAAGGCTTTTGCATAGTCAATGAAGCAGAAGTAGATGTTTTTCTGGAACTCTCTGGCTTTCTCCATAATCATCTGAACTGAATCCAGTCATTCCCGTCCATTTTAGTTCACTGATGCCCAGCATGTCAATGTTTATTCTTGCCATCTCCTGTTTGACCACATCCAGCTTACCAAGGTTCATAGATCTTACATTCCAGGTTCCTATGCAGTATTTTTCTTTGCAGCATCGGACTTTCCTACCTGAGCGTCCTTTCGGCCTTGGCCCAACCATTTCCTTAACTCTGGAGCTGCTTGCACTTGTCCTCCACTCTTCCTCAGTAGCATGTTGGATGCTTTCGTATCTGAGGGGCTCCTCTTCCAGCGTCATATCTTTTAGCCTTTTGTTTCTGTTCATAGGATTTTCTTGGCAAAGATACAGGAGTGGCTTGCCAGTTCCTGCTCCAGGTGGATCGCATTTAGACAGAACTCTCCACTATGACCTGTCCGTCTTGGGTGTCCCTGCATGGCATAGCCCGTTAGCTTATGAATTACTCAAGCACTTTCACCACGACAAGGCAACAATCCATGAAGGGGATCTGTAAATGCAAAAGAACCTTAAAAGGTGTTCAGATAATTGGGCACTACATATGTGATCATTTAACAAATTCATACACTGGGATAGCTCTGTAAGAAATAACAGAGATAACCTATCAAACTAAATAGTGGGCATGTACTAGTGAATTATTAAATACATACAGGAAAAATATAAATAAATAGCAGAAATAATGTATTTCTGCCATACATCAAAAGGATTACGGACAGCATGCGGAAACTTTTGAAAAAACACAGCCTACGAACAGTATTCAGGCCCACCACAAAATACAACAAATGTTACGGTCAAATATCCCTGCATGGCATAGCCCATAGCTTATGAATTACTCAAGCACTTTCGCCACGACAAGGCAGCAATCCATGAAGGGGATCTGTAAATGCAAAAGAACCTTAAAAGGTGTTCGGATAATTGGGCACTACATATGTGATCATTTAACAAATTCACACACTGGGATAGCTCTGTAAGAAATAACAGAGATAACTTATCAAACTAAATAGTGGGCATGTACTAGTGAATTATTAAATACATACAGGAAAAATATAAATAAATAGCAGAAATAAAGTATTTCTGCCATACATCAAAAGGATTACGGACAGCATGGGGAAACTTTTGAAAAAACACAGCCTACGAACAGTATTCAGGCCCACCACAAAATACAACAAATGTTACGGTCAGCAAAGGATAAAAGGGACCCACTCACCATTGCAGGAGTATACCGGATACCTTGCAGTTGTGGCCAGGTATATATTGGTAGCACAGAAAGCAGCATCCACACCAAAATCGAAGAACTTGAGAGACACTGCAGACTAAAACAACTGGAAAAATCAGCAGTAGCTGAACATGCCCTGAAAGAAGCTGGATATGAAATTCTATTTCAAAAGACAGAAGTACTGGACAACACCAGAAATCATTATGTTAGACTGCACATGGAAGCCATTGAAATCCACAAATACCAGCATATTTAACAAAAAAGAAGAAAATCTAAAACTCAACAAAGCCTGGCTCCCAGCAGTGAAAAATACAGTCTGCAGAAGGTCAACAAACTCTACCTAGCTACAAGGACCGGTCAATGCACACAAAAGACCAGCTAACGATACTCATCAATCACAGGGACAGATCATCTCTCCCCCTTATCACAATAAAACACCGACAGTAAAAAAAACATGCTGATCACCACAATCGCCCAATCTCCTGAAAAGGAGAAAAAGCTGATCCCACAGCTGTAAATACTCAACTATCCCACAAACTGCACCAGAAAACAGACAGAGTTCTGACTCCTGTCCTCTGAAGATGCCGGCCACAGAGACTGGTGAAACGTTAGGAAGGAAAACCTTAGAAACACGGCCAAACAGCCTGAAAAACCTACAACAACCTAATACCAGATTCTACATACATTGAACAGGTATGAATGCCATACTCTGTTCAGCTTTTCATTAATATAGCTTAACTATAATTTATGTTCTATTCTAAGAGCCGTTTGGTTTCACCCAAGAAATATTACAGTAGCTCTGTGACATCATGGCCATTCAGAAATGGATATACAAGATGATGATTATCTGATTAATAGAAGGATACTAAATGCACATCCTTTCACACTGGTTACATGGCATATTGTAATGAAAACATCTGGTTTTTATTTTGTCTTTGCTGTTGGGCATATTTTTAGGTCATGACAGTTGTGTGGAACTTCTTCTGGAGCAGGAGGTTTTCCAGAAAATGGAAGGAAATCCTTTCAGCCCGTTACATTGTGCAGTGTAAGCAAGCTATGCATGATTCTAGTCCATTTTACTACAGCTTTTAACCAGAGTTCAGTTATTGTAGAACTAATTGCCTGTTAATTTTTGATAGGATAAATGATAACGAGGGTGCTGCAGAAATGTTAATCGATACCCTTGGTTCTGGCATTGTAAATTGTACAGATGCAAAAGCAAGGTAAGTTTGGAGTTCCTAAAAAATGATAGGGAAGTGGGTGGAAGGATGGGTGAAATGGAATAATGTGGAGCTGGGCTGGGCCCTGGCCAGGAGCTTTCCACAATGCACTGTTTTGTTACAGGTCCATTTTCTTTTCTCTTGACAGATTCATAAATCATAACTTCTGACTTTTTAGCTATTTGTCATAACTGTATTATGTATATGTTGCCTCCGACGCATTTTTGGTATCACCTGGCAGGACAAAATTCCAAGTAGAGTAATCCTAGAATGAGGTGGAATTTTTAGCATGTAGATATGTTGGCTCAGGCATGTTATGAGAATGGATGATGGTCAGATTCCAAAAGATCTCCTGTATCGAGAATTAGTGTAGGGAAATCACCCCAGAGGGAGACCACAGCTGCGATACAAGGATATCTGCAAGCGGGATCTGAAGGCCTTAGGAATGGACCTCAACAGATGGGAAATCCTGACATCGGAGCATTCAGCCTGGAGGCTATTTGAAGAGACCCTTGTCCAGCAGGCTGAGGGAAAGAGGCAGTCTCGAAAGTAGCAAAATCAGGGAGCTGGAGAGCGGACAGTTTGTACAGTGGTGCCTCACATAACGAGTGCACCGTTTAACGACGAATCCACATAGTGATCTATTTTTTGCGATCGCATTGCGATGTTTTGAATGGGAAAAATCACATTGTGATGATCGGTAAACATTTCGCTTACTGATCTTCGCATTGCGATGTTTTTAGAACAACTGATCGGTGGTTCCAAAATGGCTGCCGGGTGCCCAAAATGGCCACTGCAAGCATTTTCGCGTGGTTTCCTCGCTTACCGAGGCGGTGAAAATGGCGGCGCTATGGAGGATCTTCACTGAACGGTGAGTTTTCGCCCGATAGGAACGCATCAAACAAAGTTTAATGTGTTCCGTTCCAATGGGGTTTTTAGTTCCGTTTAGCGATGCTTCCGGATAGCGACGATTAATCCGGAACGGATTAACGTCGCTATGCGGGGCACCACTGTATCTATCTTTAGTGTGAAAGGGATTGTCACTCTCGAATTAGCCTTCTCAGCCACACTAGACGCTGTTCCAAGTCCTCCATACAGAGCACGTTACCATAGTCTCTTGAGACTGAAGGATGGCTAATCTAAAAATTATGTTGGTTATGTTTAAGGTTTTGTCAGTTGTTAGACTTCCTCACAACTACAAAATGTGTTCTTTTCTCCTTTCCAGAACGCCCCTTCATGCAGCAGCCTTTACAGACCACGTAGAGTGCTTACAGCTTTTGCTTAGCCATAATGCACAAGTAAACACTGCAGATTCTTCCGGGAAGACCCCCCTTATGATGGCAGCAGAAAATGGTCAAACAAATACAGTTGGTAAAAAG
Source organism: Pogona vitticeps (assembly GCF_051106095.1). NCBI lineage: Eukaryota > Metazoa > Chordata > Lepidosauria > Squamata > Agamidae > Pogona > Pogona vitticeps. The sequence goes on along the minus strand of NC_135788.1, from coordinate 38,173,828 downwards.
AACATTATAAATGTATTTTATTTTCATGACTATATACTGTTATTTTTTAAAATCCTGTATTAGAATCACAAAGAGTTTTGTGTAAGTAGAACCTAATTGATTTCAGAAATGCAAAGTTAATAGAGTCTTGCTGCATGATAAGACAAATAATAATGGCATAACATTTTGTAAATTGTAACCCATGTTTCCATTTCTGAAGAAATGGGCTGCAATCCATAATGGTTTGCTCCATTTAAAGTTGTTAGCCTTTCAGGTAGTACAAGACTTGTTGGTTTTACTGCAACAGATTAACGTGGTACCCCTCTGCAAATTTCAAAAGTACAAAATAGCAACCACACTTCTTGTTCTTGTTAATAGCAAACAAATTAGATTCAAAACAACCACAAAAAAAACTACAAAAGCTGAGTTCTGATAGATGTACAGTCCCTTTAAGAAATGAGTACGGCAGTGTCATACTTGCCTGGGCAAGTTAAGCTGAAATGGGAACTGTTTGCCACTTGGAAAGAGGCTTAAGGGTTAGAAAATATAGAACTGTGAATAACGGGGTAACAAAGAATTTTTTAGAAGAGGTTAATTGTGTGTTGAGAAGTCTCTCAAATGTAGTTGCATTTCAGAGTAGAGAACAACTTGTACTGACCTGTTTGTATTTAGATGGCTATAAAGAAGAAACTAGCCTTAGAAGAAATTGACCTTTTCTTTAATGTCAGACTTTGGTGTTTTTTTCAGAGGTGTTGGTTAGCAGTGCAAAAGCTGATCTGACCTTGCAAGACAAATGTAAAAACACTGCACTGCATTTGGCTTGCAGTAAGGTAATTATCATTTCTTGTTTTTGAAGCTTCTGTAGCTGAAATCTAGTCATGTAACTTGCACTGTGTAAGGCTGATGATGTCATCAGCTGGGATAGTGTTTCAAAAATGAAACCCCCTCCCCAAAGATCTGGAAGCTCCATTAGGTCCCTTTTATTGTGGGGAAACCATTGGGGGCTGTGGGACTCGGAGGTAGATTTTTTTATTTCTGAAAATTGCTGCTGGTGGTAAAATCATCCCAGCAGCTCCCAACAGCTTCCTAATGACTAATTATGCCTTTTCATTTTTCTTTTTTATTCTTAGGGTCATGAAACTAGTGCCTTGTTAATATTAGAGAAGATTACAGATAGAAATCTCATCAATGCTACAAATGTATCATTGCAAACGTAAGTTGGAATTATATCAACATTTTGGCATAATCATTCTAGAGTCTCCAGCATGGTGCTCATGACCACCACATTGCCCTATGGAAAACTGTTACCCTTTCTTTCCATGTTTTGTTGTCCAATCCTAATTTGCCAAAAAAAAAAAGAAAGAAAGAAAGAAAGAAAGAAAAAGCTTATAGTACAATATGTTGAACTTAGCTCACACCCCCAAAAATCACAAGTTGCGTGCTCCAAGATCATCTTGAGACATTATAATTTATATAAACTGATATAAAGGGGAGTTCTGCGACCCCATCATCATTTCTGTCACCCATCTATTTGTGGAAGGCATTGAGTCTGAAAATGGGGAGCACTGTTGTCTGTGAGGGATCCCTATATCAGTTGAGCCCCAACAGATGTGGAGAGTGACCGTTCGTAGCAAAACTTCCTCTCTTTAGATCTGGCACCACCACATGTAGGGTGGTGATGAAACTAGCGCCTCGAAGGGTGTGGTGGGAGGCCAGGCTAGAACCATTATGTGGTATATAGAGTAGATTTACTCCAATTAGAATGTCTAAGTAGGACTATCTCGCATTATACAGATTCACTATCTGTAGTTTCTCTGAATTATACTAAAAAGGCTGATTCTACAGTTTCATAACAAGCTAGTTAAAAATATCTTTTGATTTACAAATCAGTCTGTCTCACTCTTGAAGAACAAATTTTCTACTTTAGAAATTGTGAAGGCTTGCTTTAATTAGATATAGTTGCCTCCCCCCAAGAATTCAGATCTACTAATAAAATATGTTATTTTACAGTTAATCTTTGTATGCTGTCGCGATCCCCTCTGAAGTTCCTATCCCCCCAGGCCTTCATGAAGTTCTCACTATTCTTTCTTCTTTGCTGCCACCAGATATTAATGCTTTAATATCAATTAAGTATTGAGACAGAACATAAGTCTTTTATTTAACCAGGGAAGTTAATAATCAATAGATACTAATGGGGTAGATTACAGGTTGCAAATCACTTATATTTGAATTGGTTAAGATATTGCTTCAAATCTCTTTTAACCCTCTGCTTCAATCTACACTCTTACAGTTCTCTAACTCACTCTTTGTCCACTTGTAAGCCACACACAGTCTCTCTCTCTCCCTGACTCCATCCACCAGTTTTTTTATCCTCTCCCTCCCCCCCCCCCGCTCCGTCTTCCATTCACTCATTGGCTCCTGTGTCAATGTTCTGCGGTGACGGGCAGGTGAGGTCAGGGCTGTTCGTTATACAAACACATTTTCTACTTTAGAAATTGTGAAGGCTTGCTTTAATTAGATATAGTTGCCTCCCCCCAAGAATTCAGATCTACTAATAAAATATGTCATTTTACAGTTAATCTTTGTATGCATTTAATTTGTTTATGTAGTGTTGTCATAATGAATCGGTTTTCTCCCCAGGCCTTTGCATGTTGCGGCTCGAAACGGATTGACAATTGTAGTTCAGGAACTCTTAACGAAAGGAGCAAGTGTACTTGCAGTAGATGAAAATGGTAAGTAAATGGAAACAGGTGGAACTCTTTTAGTTAATAACAAAAGAAGAGCCTGTTGAATCATTTGATGTTATACATCATTCTGTTTTCAACAGTAACCAATCCAATGCTAAAAAAATACAACCCCAAAACAAAAACCTAATAGCCTGCTATTGAGAGATGCACTTTCTCCAAAGGTGGAGGTTTCATTAAGTTCTTATGCCCGATACTTGCTAGTTAGTCTAACTGCCCTGAAATTATCTAAAGCTATTGAAGTCAGTAGTCTCCAGCATGTACTGTGTATGTAAAGGCAGTAAAAGCCATTAAGTTTATAAGTAATATAAAGTGGTCTTTATTCTCAGGCCGAAAACTGCTACAAATCATTTTCAGTGAGCCCATATGCTACTGTTCAGTGCGTGCTGGGTTTTGATTGGGCCAATTTGCTCTGTTGTCTTCTATATAGGAATTACTTAAGTGACGTATGCTGCAGTTTTTTGTGTCCAGATTTCTGTGACCAAAATCCTGCTTGAAAAAGCAGTGTGTACAGTTCTCCCTTTTATCTGTCTTGCAGGCAGTCATTTGTGAAACTTGTTGTGCACCTAATTTCAGAATCAGAGTGTAACTAGTTGCAGAATAGACTGCCTGCCAAAAGGGAGAGACTGCTTGTATTATTCCTGTTGCACACATGGCTTTCCCCAACAGGTTTCTGGCCTGTACATTTTCAATGTATTTGGAATTACCACTAATTTAATGGCAAAAAGTTATACTAATAGAATATGGCAATAGGATGCTTATGCTGATCTTAAGCACCAAACATATGTGGTACATGCCTCCATGGTTTCCTGCTGTTTTCTCATATGTAATAGTATTTTGATATAGGCATATACAATAGTAGGGAGGATTGTGCTTTTTCCAGGATTTAGGAACATTTCTGCAGTGCTAGATTCGTGCTTATAAAATCACAGACTAATCAACTGGGAATTCATTTTTAGCAGTCTAGCACAAGAAAATTGTGTTTTGTTACTTTATGAATTGATTTGACATACAGAAACTATACAAAAATATACAAAAATCTAACAACAATATCATGATTTCATTTTGACTCTAGGATACACACCAGCTTTGGCCTGTGCTCCCAATAAGGATGTGGCTGATTGCCTAGCTCTTATTCTGGCCACAATGATGCCTGTTTCGTCAAGCAGTACGTTACCTTCTCTTACATTCAATGCCATTAATCATTATACGAACACCTCAAAAACTGTTAACTTCGATTCTTTGCCAGTTATCAGGAGTGAACATAGTTCTTACTGTAGTTTCAACAACATTGGGAGGGAAGATGGCTACCCATATACAGAAGAAGATGAACTTAATGACTCAGATTCTGAAACTTATTAAGAAAAACTCCACTAGAGGTTTAAAGAGTGAACTTGCTGAATTTCAAGTTGTGTTGGAGAAGGCAGTCTTGTTGAAAATAAAAAGGACATCCTGAAAAGATGCTTTTTAAACATTGTCTGGGTACACGTGAAACATTTGTGGGACTCCCAAAAGACTTTTCAAAACAAGTTATGCAAAGAAAATGCTTGGAATCCACGGTGCAAAAAATTACATAGAATGTTATTTGCAGTGTACTGGGTGCCATGAATAATCCCAGCAAGGTTGAGCAGCACTGTCTGTATAAACGAATACACAGTTAGACAACAAAGAGGACAATAGAATTAAATGCTACCAATAAAACTAAGACCATTTTGAAGGCAATAATTGAGTTTGGTACAGAAGGCATTGTTTGTGCAGCAAATTGCCAAAGGACCAAATAACTTACTTTTCTAATTAAAGAATTTTTTTTTGAGAAAACTTGAATAGTTTAAATAAGTAATAGTCTTAACCAACCCTTAAATTAGTTCTATTAATCTTGAATTTGGTTTTAAATGTTGATATGTTTTTAATCATTTAACAGCCTTCCAACACTATTAAATGAAACATAAAGTGCAAACAGTATTTCCAGTTTGTTTTTCTTTTGAATAAAATGGAAAAAAAACTTTTAGTCTTAAGTACTGAAGCTGTAACTAGCTTAACCATGAGTAGTCAGGGCAGAATGTGTACAGAATAAAGGATGGGAAGACATTCATGTAGTCATTTATTGCATAGCTTTCTTTTGTTTACCAAAAATCCCTGCTGTTTTAAAGATATATTTTTATTCAAAATACAACATGGGTAGTTATTTAGGCAAGTGAAACTGCATCAGAAACAAAATGGCAATATCCTGATGCCCTGGTAAGCTGCCTTAGCGAAACTAAATTTTCTACAACTTGCCCAGTCTTCTACATCATAAAGTGAAATGGTGTATGTGCCTCTCTATAATTTTTTTAACCCTGAGGTTTTTAAGGCACAGGATGTGGTAGGTGGGACAGGTTGCAATCAACTATTAAAAGATATAGTGTTGAATCGTTGGGAAATATATAAACTGCTTCAGTTTACAATTTATCAAACGTTACCGGTCCCTCTGCCGTAATAAAAACTTGTCCTGAGTTTGTCTATAATAGGCTACTGAAAAAAAAGTTTTTAAAATGGCATTTTTCCTGACATCTAAATTGAAGTTTGATATTTGCTTTATTTCATTCTGCTTTAATTGAAAAGTAATTGTTGATTTATTACCTGGTTATGTACATGCAAGAACGCCTTGCATGTTGAAGTAAAAAACACTCTGATCCAAACCTTATTTTATCCTCTTTTTTGTATTGTGAAACTGGAAACCTTATTGCTGTTGTAAATTATCAGCTTGTTTTCTGAACATAGTGTGGAAACACAGGACAGTATTTTGATCTATTTGATAATTTTGTGGGTTTTTGAAAAATTAATGAGCATGTACATAGAAATAGCGACTGCTTGAATACTGTATTTACTTGCATTCTTTCAGTACATCAAGATTCCTGTGTATATTTTACAGAGTATAATAAAACCCAGATGTGAGAGTTGTATTTAATGAATAATTTGTGCATCAGTGTGGAATGATTAAGTGTTAATTCTTTAAAGGGCTTCTGATACTGAATGCCTCAAGATTTATAAATCCTATTCTGCAAAGTCTTTTTAAATCCTCTTGATTTCAAAGAAGTAGTTCAAGTGCTTAAGTAGTACTATGGAAGTTACTTAATTGATGTATTTTGATCAGTAGTTAACTGACTGAAATACTTCAGAGATTATATGTGTTAATGCTATTGGATGACTGACATGCCCAGGAACCTTTCCTTTTCTATATCACTGTCCTGAAAGCTCTTGGATAATATAAGCTAAAGCAGATTACTTACAGCCAGTTAATCAAAGTGTCTCTAGAATGGGTAATTCATCAGTCTAGTTGTGAATTAGGTTTATTGACCTTTCTGAGTGTTCTGGATAAAATACTTCCCTTTTACATTCAGATTAATTCTTTTTGTTTCTTGTAGTACTGTTTTCTGGAGACTGAAACTGCCAGATTTTGGTGCACTTAAAGTGATAAATGACTTTGATAAAAAATAGCTTTTAAGTTAAGATTTCTTCCACACTGGAGTCTTTAAGTGTTGTTGAAGTATTTTTTTAAATCAGTTGGGAATGGAACTAGAACAAACCATATTACTTAAAATATCAGCATATTACCCAGCAATACTCTTCATCGTGATTGCATATGTTCTGTTCAGCAAAGGTCCATTGAAGTGATAATTAAAGTTTTTTTTTCCTCTCCTGAAAACTTTCTATAGTGCTTAACTTGCCCACAGTGAATGGATTTGTGTTGATTTTTTTTAATTCTCTGAAAATTGCCTGGAAGCCATGTCTTAAACCGAAAAGAACATCAGAGACAACAAGGTAGCATTTTTGTAAGAACATCATACCGTATATGGATAGCAGTTCTAGAGGAAAGGGCTACTGTCAACCTAAAAGGCCCTTCATTTAATGTAGCATCTGGTGGAACCATGAAAGTCTCCAGCGCAGACTCTAAGGGGAATTTGCAGATGTAAATATTTGTTCACATGGGAATGGGCATTGGTTTCAGATGCTTCATTTTTTTGAAGCAAGGACTGAATTGCTAAATCTCAAATCCTTCCTCCACTTTTAAGATTTTTTGCAACTCTTTATGACTTCATGTTTTTCAACTCAAGCCTAAAACAAAAGACACATCCTTCAACTTGAGAGGCATCCAAAATCGGATGCTAGGTTTTTACCTGTATGCCCACTCTACCGTAAATTAAGAAACAATTATTAAGTGATTTTGCATGTGACATCGTTCTCTGAAAGAAAAGGCAACATGTCTAGTAGCTGGTCCCTTAAAAGTCCAAGCCACAATTGCCAGTTTGGTAATTTATCCATAAGCTTGCTTGGATTGGCAGATTGTAAGTCTCTCTCTGATATAATGTGGTGCTTTCCACTCTTCAAGTTATATTCAGTGCATGAACCAGCAGCATTCCCACACCTTTAAGACCAGGCTAATTAGAGCAAGGAACACATACTAAACAGAGCATTGCTGAGCAGAAAGGAAATGGAAGCAGCATCTGGTGGGAAGCATAGAAGTTATAGATTAGTGGAGTGCAGGTGACTGCAACAGTGCTGGTAAACAAAAACGAGGTGTCAGTGACAAGTAGGTTAGTCTGCTGTACACATAAGGATTACATAATAGTCCTCTTTATTAGGTATCCAAATTAATCATTTTGACAAATACCTTCTCATTGTAACAAACTCTTACTTGTCTTTCTCATACCATCGTCCATATAAACCTGCTGTTACTAAGCCAGAGGATCCTCCTTTCTTTTGCATCACATAGTAACTGTTTTTCCAGCCCAGATAATCAGCAAAGTCCAAAGTGACACCAGATCTTAACAACAGAGGAAAGACAAACACAGTACTGAAATTTCCTTTGAGCTGAAAATTTATCAGTCCATTGGCCTCTGTTACTTCTTGTCCACAAGTTGTATAATTAACTCCACCACACTTCACTAATACACATGCTTGTACATAGTATGTTCCATGCACTGTGTGTAAATCATCAAACACTCCTAAAACATAAAGTTCATCAGATAAAGCTAATCTCTGGTAACTTAAGTAACAACAAAGTGTATTGGAACAGATGTGGATATCTCCTTTAGGTTCTGTTAGGGGCCTTAAAGTAAAATTGTCATACATCATTTCGCCATAAAAGGGGTAAGCTTCCTTGGAGACTTCCTTTGCTATGCCATCACAAGCCTTCTTGTTCTCCTTATAGCAAACCTGAGTATCCATACGAATGCTTGAAAAACTCTCCTGTATTTCACTGTCCAAGTGAGTTTCATGCTCTGATGTAACAGGGATCTCTGCCACTATAAGCTTACCACTAAAGCTTTCTGTATCATAATAAGCAAAAGACTTTGATGGTGTATATATACCACTGCCTGTCATACCCAAATCAGGATGATGGATATTTGCTGCCAAAAGATTAATGTTAAAAGCAGTTGCAAAAGCTTGTTGAAATTCTACAGCTGACAGGAGTGGCAGCTGGTTCATCCATGCAGTAGGATAGGCAACTTGTTTTACATTGTGTTGCATGATAAGGTTCACAGCTGGTTCATAAAACAGGATATCAAAACAAGTAAAGATTCCAAATTTGCCTGCAAAAGGTGTATCAAAAATTGTGTAATCAATCTCTGGTGGAATATTGAAGGCATACTCAAAATACAGGTTTTGTTTTCGGTATCTAGCTATGAGTGTACCACTCTCACTAAATACTACATCAGTGTTAAAGTGGTATCTTCCATCTGGTGGGCAATAGGGATCACTGTGTGTGCAGAACTGTTTAGTTCCCATGTTTGCCACTAGAAACACTTGATTCTTCAGTGCCATGCAGCTGAGTCGATGGAGAACCTGCAAAAACAGTATGTATTTTTAAAGAAAAGGAAGTAAATCCTGTTGCAATGCAGAGAAGTATTGAACTATTCAATTAATAGGCTAGACTTACAAATTTAATAATACACTTATAGCTGATTTTTTTATGTGGAATGGTTCTGTATGAAAATATGTCCATTGTCAAAGTGCAAACGGCACAATTCTAATTGTTTACTTGAAAACAAGTACATTGGAATTCAGCAGTGTTTGCTTTGAGAAAAAATTGTACTCTTAAGATAAACATATTGAGAACTAGTGCCACAAGCAGTTATTCATTACTTGTTACAAAACTTCTGAAATGTTATCCAGAAAATATTAAATTATTGTGTTGAAATGTCCACTATCATTATGCTAGGCTGAATTCACGCTTCAAAGACCCTTGAAATCAATGGGATTTGGTTTGTTGTAAGTTGAAGTCTGGATCCTGTTCACTACTTCTAAATGTGACATAAAAAGGGAGATAAACACCCAAAGCATCATGTTTCTCTGATCAATTTGCTTTACAGTAATTAACACATGTTTAGTATTAGAAGATGAGCAACATGTCTATTTACAATAATACTTTTGTTTGTTTTATTTATATGCTGTCTTTCTCCCAGAATTGGGACTCAAGTGCCAAATTACAAAGAATTAAAATAAGATTTAATTCCTTATATTAAAATTAAAACACTTTAAAATATTTGACTAAAAATACTAACAGAAGATTACTTTTAAAAAAGATACAGAAATTTGGTACAATTTTATTGTTTTGAGGCACTTCATTTCTAAAGTCCTTCCTGAATAAAATGTTTTGTCTCTGCCTACTGCCAGAAGAACAAGGAGGGGGTAAACCTTACCTCTCTTTTCAATGAGTTCCAGAGCCTCAGCATGGCCACATAGAGTCCTCAACAAACAGGCCTCTGAAAGTGGCGAGACTTGAGAGACAGGCCTCTCCAGCGGATCTTAAAGCTTGGGGCAGGTTTGTATGGGAGGATACAGTATTTCAGATCACTTGGGCTCAAGTAGATAGGGCTTTAGAGGTCCTAACCAGCATTTTGAAATGTGTCTGGAAATGGACTGGTAGCTAGTGCAAATTTTGTCGAAATAGAGTTGTATGTTCCCTGTAAATGGCCCAAGCCAATAGTGTGAGTGCACAGTTTTTGACTAGCTGAAATTTCTGAATATTTTTTAAAGGCAACCCCCAGGTAGACCACGTTAAGAGTAATCACACCAGGATGTAACTGCAGCTAAATCATGCAGATCCAGGAATTGGAGCAATTGTTACACAAGCTTTAACTGTGCAAATGTACTATTGGCCAATGAAGAGAGCTATAGGCTCAGGGATGAATCCAGGAGTACAGCAAAGCTGTACACCTTTGATTTCAGAGGAAGAGTAATACTATCCAGCACAGGTTGAATTCCTATTCCTTGAACTGCCTTTAAGCTAATCAGGAGCGCCTCTGTCTTGTCTGTTCACATTCATGCAATCCATTATTGACTCCAGACCCTGGTTTTGGACCAAAACAGCTTCCTCAGATTTAGATAGAAAAGAAGGAGTTTGGTCTCATCAGCATATAGGTAGCACTGATCTCCAAAATTCTGGATAATCTCTCCCAGTGAGTTTCATGTACAAGTTAAATAGCACATGGACCAAAAACAACCCTAAACAGAAAAAGGGACAAACAAAAGTCCCAGCACCACCTTCTGAGATTGGCCCTTCAAGAAGGATTGGACCCACTGTAAGTCAGTGATGCCAATTCCCATCCCAGAGGGAGAACCAAAAAGGAAACCATGGTCAGTGGCATTAAACCAGAATGAACAGAGACACGTTCCCTGACCAGCTTCTGACATAGGTCATCCACAAAGAAAACCAATGCCATCTCCATCTATAGCCAGGCCTGAGGTTAGATTGATGGGTCTAAATATTTCACCCAGGAATGTCTGGAGCTTAGAGGTCACTATATAGTCAAGCATATTTGGACAATACGGCAAATACAATTTCAGTGAGAGAAATCAGAAATATCTACAAACTATTTCATTTGTTTTAAACTCACCAAGTTTGAAATGATTCTTCAAGCAGACAATTGTTTAGTCTACACAAAAACAGTGTTGTATGAAGTGTACCAAACCCACTTCACTTGTAATATTTGGGGCTATGAGCATGGTGCTTAAATCCAGCAGTAGCCCTTCTGGACAACCCATGACACCTGTTCAAGGAAGCCAAATACAGCCCTACCTGAAGACATAACCAGAACAGCCAGAGACGAAGGTCATAATATATTTGACTTGGGATGTCTGATGACGTTACTGTGGGCTTATTCAGAAAAGGAAGTGAACTCATGCAGTGTGAATGCATATATTTTTGAAACTGTTAGGTTCTCTTAAAAATACATTAAAGGATAAGTAAAAATGACGTGGTGGTGCTGTGGGCTAAACTGCAGAAGCCTGTGCTGCAGGGTCAGAAGACCAGCAGTCGTAAGATTGAATCCACGCGACGGAGTGAGCTCCCGTCGCTTTGTCCCAGCTCCTCGCAAACTTAGTAGTTCGAAAGCATGCAAATGTGAGTAGATAAATAGGTACCACCTCAGTGGGAAGGTAAAACGGCGTTCCCTAGTCACACTAGCCACGTGGCAATGGAAACTGTCTTTGGACAAGCGCTGGCTCTACGGCTTGAAAATGCGATGAGCACTGCCCCCTAGAGTCGGACATGACTGGACTAAAAATGTCAAGGGGAACCTTTACCTTTACTAAAAAGGATGACTGTATTTCCTGAAGGACTAAGTTGGGGGTCTATATAAATAGGAAGTACAGTGGTGCCCCACATAGCGACGTTAATCCGTTCCGGATTAATCGTCGCTATCCGGAAACATCGCTATACGGATGGAAAAACCCCATAGGAACGCATTAAACTTCGTTTAATGCGTTCCTATGGGGGGGGGAACTTACCGCTAAGCAGGAATTCTCCATCCGGCTGCCATTTTCGCCACCTCGGTAAGAGAGGGCAGCGTGCAAAAATGGTTGCAGTGGCCATTTTTGAACTGCCGATCAGCTGTGTGAAAATGGGGCCTTTGGGAGGACCAAAGCCCCCATTTTCACACAGCCGGCCAAAGCGCTTTGGAACGGCGGCGGGGGAGCCCTCCCCCGCGGTTGCTCCGAAGCGCCTGCGGCAAAAATGCCGCGAAAACACACACACAAACCACGAACATAACCCCCCCAGTCCAAACCCACCCTCCAAAATCCACACAGAAAAGTTTTTTTTTAAAGGACTTACCGGTCCGAAGCCTCCTGGCGCTCTGATGGCTCTGCGCGGCCGGGGGCGAGCAGCCAGGGCCCTGGCCTGCTCTAGCCTCCCGGCCCGCCGCTGGTTCCGCACAGCCGGGGGCGAGCGGCCAGGGCCCCGGCCTGCTCTAGCCTCCCGGCCCGCCGCTGGTTCCACGCGGCCGGGGGCGAGCAGCCAGGGCCCCGGCCTGCTCTAGCCTCTCGGCCCTCCGCTGGTTCCACACAACCGGGGGCGAGCGGCCAGGGCCCCGGCCTGCTCTAGCCTCCCAGCCCTCCGCTGGTTCTGCGTGGCCAGGGGCCCGGTCTGTTCTAGCCGCCCGGCGCTCCACTGCCTTTGGAGCTTTCAAAGGGCTTCCTCCAATGTTGGGGAAAGCCCTTTGAAACCTCTGAAGGCACCGATTACAGTGGCGAGGACCCCCAGGGAGGTCTCCCATGGTGGCGTGCAAGCCCTGGGAGACCTCCCTGGGGGTCCCCACCGCCGCGATGGGCAGCTTCGGAGCTCTCTGAAGCCAAAAAGACAGGGAGAAAGCGCAGGAAGTTCGCTCCGACGCGCCTGCCCAAAAATGCCGGCCGGCCAGCGCTTCAGAGCGGCCACGGGAGAGATCCCATAGGAAATATCGCAATGCGATCGCAAAAAATGAATCACTATGCGGATTCATCGTTAAACGGGGCACTCGTTATGCGAGGCACCACTGTATTGGTATGACTGTGGCTGAAGTAGATTAGGATGTCTAAAGCAATCAATAACCAAACACACTGAAGGGACAAAAAATCAATAAATATATATTTATATGGTTGTTTGCATTCTCACTGACCTTGTATGCCTTAAATGCTGAACATGGAACTACAGTGGTGCCTCGCTTAATGGGCGCCCCGTTTAACAATGAATCCACATAGCGATGAAGATTTTGCGATCACATTGCGATGTTCCCTATGGGGGAAATCGATTTTTCCCCCCGTTTCCCCCCAGCTGACTGGGGGCCCCGATGTCCTTCCGCAGCCCCCGCCAGTCAGCTGGGTGAAAATGCCGGCGGGGGCTTTGGGAGGACCGCGAGGGAGGGCTCCCCCGTGGTCCTCCCAAAGGCCCCATTTTCGCACAGCTGGTAGGCGGTTCCAAAATGCCCACCCACTGTGTCGCCTCGCTTTAGAGGCACCGAAAATGGCCGCCCCTATGGAGGATTTTCGCATAAGGTGAGTTTTTAAGCCCACAGGAACGCATTAAATATGTTTTAATGCATTCCTATGGGCTTTTTTATTTCGCATAGTGACGAATCCGGATTGCAACAATTTTTCCGGAACGGATTATCATCGTTATGCGGGGCACCACTGTATTTTGAAATGTTAGTTATAGCATACAAGTTGATCTCAAGAACTAGCTGGAGAACTTGCTTAAAGACTAAATGTTTCAAGGTGTACATATCTATAGTACAGTGGACCCTCGACTTACGGAATTAATCCGTATTGGAACGGTGGCTGCAGGTTGAAAAGTCTGTAGGTCGAGGCTCCATTGACCTACAATGCATTGAAAACCGATTAATCCGTAACCGGCCATTTTTCTTCCATTTTGGTTTTTTAACTCATCTGTAGGTCGATACTCTGGCTGTATGTCGAACCTAAATTTTGCGGCCAGAGAAGTCTGTAACTCGAAAAGTCTGTAAGTGGAGCCGTCTGTAAGTCGAGGGTCCACTTTATGCTAATAATTAAAGGCATATTTAATTAGACACCCAGATTTGCTGTGGAAACAAAGGCTTCAAGATAAACTGTTACCGTGGAAGTGAAATAAAAACTAGAGGAAAATAGTAATGTTTGCTTCTCTTTTTTCTAAATCTTAATAAAAGCAAAAAATATTCCTGTTCCTCCTCTTTCTGCTGCATTTTTCCGCTCTGGGGAATTGCCTAACATATACCTCAGTGTCATTGAACAAGTCTGCTTCTTTGCATGGATTCCACTTCACAGAAAGAGGGTATGGTATAAAATCCAGGTAAGGATAAATGGATGTCCTGGTAAAGTTGAAGCCATGAATTCCATCTTCAGGAAAGATAATTATTTGTGCCCCCTAAAAATAAATAAAGATGTCTGTCAGTTAAATTAAGAAAAAAAGGTGATGTTAAATCTCTACAAGAAGTGGATTATATTTAAACCATTCAAGAGTTGCCAAGTATCAAAATGCAGTGTGTAGTACTACTTCAGTTTAGTTTATATTCCAGACAATTATAAAGCTCTGGACATACTGTTGTCCAGTTAGATTCCATACATGGCTTTATTATACCAGAGAGCGTGGTACAATCACAAAAGCATTATCCAGATAACTGTGTGGTCTGCATCCATAAACTATTTAGCTTAAAGCAGTCTCATCAACATCCAGACAATTTAATCCATAACTCTCTTCCAGTGGCAATGGATTCAACTGGATTAGAAAGAAGCATGGTAGCTGAGTGCACACTGTTTTAGGTGAGTACTTGAGGCAACCCCTTCATGGATTGCTGCCCTTGTTGTGGCAAAGGGGCTTGAGAAATTCAGAGAAGCTATGAGCTATACTGTGCAGGGACACCCAAGATGGACAGGTCATAGTGGAGAGTTCTGACTAAACACGATCCACCTGGAGCAGGAACTGGCAACCACTCCAGTATCTTTGCCAAGAAAACTCCATGGACAGAAACAAAAGGCTAAAAGATATGATGCTGGAAGATGAGCCCTTCAGGTTGGAAGGTGTCCAACATGCTACTGAGGAAGAGCGGAGGACAAGTAAAAGTAGCTCCAGAGCTAATGAAGTGGTTGGGCCAAAGCCGAAAGGACGCTCAGCTGCAGATGCACTTGGAAGTGAAAGGAAAGTCCAATGCTGCAAAGAAAAATGCATAGGAAACTGGAATGTGAGATCTATGAACCTTGGTAAGCTGGATGTGGTCAAACAGGAGATGGCAAGAATAAACATTGACATCTCGGGCATCAGTGAACTAAAATGGATGGGAAGGGGTGAATTCAATTCAGACAATTATCATATCTACTATTGTGGGCAAGAATCCCGTAGAAGAAATGGAGTAGCCCTCATAGCCAACAAAAGAGTGGGAAAAGCTGTACTGGGATACAATCTCAAATGACAGAATTATTTCAATACGAATCCAAGGCAGACCTTTCAACACAGCAGAGAAGGGAAGGGAAACAAAATGCAAGGAAGACAGGGAAAGTTACAGAAAACTGAATGCAGACTTCCAAAAAATAGTGAGGAGAGACAAGAGTACCTTCTTGTGCAAAGATATAGAGGAAAATAATAGGGAAAAACCACAGATCTGTTCAAGAAAATTGGAGATATCAAAGGAGCCTGTTGTGCAAGGATGGATATGATAAAGGACAAAAATGGGAGGGACCTCACAGAAGCAGAAGACATCAAGAAGAGATGGCAAGAATGCACAGAGGAATTATACCAGAAAGATCTGGATGTCCCGGACAACCCAGATAGTGTGGTTGCTGACCTTGAGCCAGACATCCTGGAGAGTGAAGTCAAGTGGGCCTTAGAAAGCATGGCTGACAACAAGGCCAATGGAAGTGATGGCATTCCAGTGGAACTATTTAAAATCTTAAAATATGACACTGTTAAGGTGCTTCACTCAATATGCCAGCAGGTTTGGAAAACTCAGCAGTGGCCAGAGGATTGGAAAAGATCAGTCTACATCCCAATCCCAAAGAAGGGCAGTGCCTAAGAATGCTCGAACTACCATACAATTGCACTAATTTCACATTCTAGCAAGGTTATGCTCAAAATCCTCCAAGGCAGGCTTCAGCAGTATGTGGACCAAGAACTTCCCAGAAGTACAAGGTGGATTTCGAAGGGGCAGAGGAAGTTGAGACCAAATTGCTAACATGTGCTGGATTATGGAGAAAGCCAGAGAGTTTCAGAAAAACATCTACTTCTGCTTCACTGACTACGCAAAAGCCTTTGACTGTGTCAACCACAACAAACTATGGCAAGTTCTTAAAGAAATGGGACTGCCTGGCCACCTTATCTATCTCCTGAGAAATCTATATGTGAAACAGAAAGCAACAGTTAGAACTGGATATGGAACAACTGATTGGTTCAAACCTGGGAAAGGAGTAGGACAAGGCTGTATATTGTCTCCCTGCTTATTTAACTTATATGCAGAATACATCATGCGAAAGGCAGGACTGGATGAATCCCAAACCGGAATTAAGATTGCCGGAAGAAATACCATCAACCTCCGATATGCAGATGACGCCACTCTAAAGGCAGAAAGTGAGGAGGAATTAAAGAACCTCTTAATGAGGGTGAAATAGGAGAGTGCAAAAAATGGTCTGAAGCTCAAGATCAAATAAACTAACATCATGGCCACTGATCCCATCACCTCCTGGCAAATAGAAAGGGAAGATATGGAGGCAGTGACAGATTTTACTTTCTTGGGCTCCATGATCACTGCAGATGGTGACAGCAGCCACGAAATTAAAAGACACCCGCTTCTTGGGAGGAAAGCAATGACAAACCTAGACAGCATCTTAAGAAGCAGAGACATCACCTTGCTGACAAAGGTCCGCATAGTGAAAGCTATGGTTTTTCCAGTAGCTATGTATGGAAGTCAGAGATGGACCATAAAGAAGGCTGACCGCTGAAGAATTGATGCTTTTGAATTGTGGTGATGGAGGAGATTCTTGAGAGTCCCCTGCATTGCAAAGAGAACAAACCTATCCATTATGAAGGAAATCAATCCTGAGTGCTCACTGGAAGGACAGATCCTGAAGCTGAGGCTCCAATACTTTGGCCATCTCATGAGAAGACTCCCTGGAAAGACCCTGATGTTGGGAAAGTGTGAAGGCAAGAGGAGAAGGGGACAACAGAGGACGAGATGGTTGGACAGTGTCACCGAAGCTACCAACAAGAATATGACCGAACCTCAGGAGGAAGTGGAAGACAGGAGGGCCTGATGTCCATGGAGTCACGAAGAGTCGGACACCACTTAATGACTAAACAACAACAGCTTGAGGGAAAGCTTTACAGTGGTGCCTCACTTGACGAGGATAATCCGTTCCAGCCAAATCACTGTAGAACGTAATCCTCATCAAGTGAAAATAAAAACCCCATTGAAATGCATTGAAAACCGGTTCAATGCGTTCCAATGGGCTAAATACCTAATCATCCAGTGCAGATCCTCCATAGGGCAGCAATTTTCCAATGCCTGTAAAGCGAAAAATGCCTCCTAAAAACAGCGGGGAGCCATTTTGCACAGCAGGTGGCCATTTTGAAACCCGACGATCAGCTGTTTTCAGATCGTTGTAATGCGAAGAATCAGTTCCCAATGCAGGGAACCCGTCGTAAAGCGACTTTTGGCCATTGAAACATCGTTTTACTATTGCAAAATTGTTCGCAAAAACCTCACCATCAAGAGGATTTGTCGTTTAACGAGGTAATAGTTAAGCGAGGCACCCCTGTACTTCTTGAAGCAATCTGGTGGTTACTCTACTTTGTATCAAGCAAAAAAGTCTCTGTCTTCTAGAAATACCATTTAGATAGGTCTACTAATTTCACTGGCAGGTAACTCTCAAATTAACTTTTGTTCAAAACAATCTAGTACTTCTTCAAATGCTGGGATCAAGTTGTTACACCATAGAACTCAGATGACAGTTTCCAGAGAATTAAAAGATTTCCATCCCATCCACCCCACCAGGTTCCAGGGATCTCCTCCCAGCACTGTGGAATAGAGTAGAAAATGAAATTAATTTGGAAAATCACCTGATGACATCATCTGAGTTGCTTGGTATAACATGCGCAATAGGATTCCAGCCTATAACATCAGTGGCAGCACCAAAGCAATTTTATACTGCA
This sequence comes from Pogona vitticeps, assembly GCF_051106095.1. Taxonomy (NCBI): domain Eukaryota; kingdom Metazoa; phylum Chordata; class Lepidosauria; order Squamata; family Agamidae; genus Pogona; species Pogona vitticeps. The sequence goes on along the minus strand of NC_135788.1, from coordinate 38,156,170 downwards.
TAGATAGGGGCAGAAAACAAAGTCCACACTGGCAGAAATTGCCATTATTTCCAATAAACAAGGCACATAGGACCATACACTGCATTTTCAAAGTGGCCTCCAGTAAACTCACCTTGTTTAACAGAAGAAATGAGAGAAGGGTTGCTATCCCACTATTGAGTTTGATCTTTAGTGGGTTGGGCAGTAAGGGCAAGGTGTGGTTCCCAAGCTGTTCCCAGGGGTTCAACCCAGAGCTCATCAGTGGCCAGAAGTTAGCAACTCCAGATACAGCTATGATTTGCTTAAAAACCTCTATAGCTGTACACTCCTCTAAAGCAGCCAATCTCAAATTGTTCTTTTTTGCCATGGGCACAAAAATAATATGAAAGAAATACAGGCCAAATCTAGATTGTTTAAGTCACACAATGAACCTTATAAGGTGGTGGGTAAAAAAAAATTTTCTAGCCTGTGGTCCCCTTCAAATTTGCCAGGGCCCCCTCAGGAGGCCTTATGGCTCCCATTGAGAATGGCTGCTCTAGAGCAGAGATGGGGAATATGCGCTGTCCAGTGTCACTGGACTCAGTCCCTCACCACTTATTATGCCAGCTAGTTCCCCAATCCTGCGTTAAACCCACATACAGGAAGCAACTACATGTCTGTATCATAGCATTCTTTACCATAATGCCCTAAATCAGTGGTCCCCAACCTTGGGCCTCCTGATGTTCTTGGACTATAGCTCCCAAAAACCTTAACCACCACCTCTGCTGGCCAGAACATCTGGAGGCCCAAGGTTGGGGACCACTGCCCTAAATGGTGTGATCTCATTATATTACTTCTTATCCCTGACCCTAAAATATAATAAATCCTTCTTACTTTCTCTCCCACAGTATGCCCTTGCCCTAGGCTTGAAACACTATGACTCTAAAATCTTTATACTCCACATTTGGAGCACAGCTGGGAACACTGTTTTGTTATAGCTATATAATAAATTATAGACAACATAAAAGCTACTTTTTGGGACTGTAATTCCTAGAATCCTCCAGCCACTTGGCAATGATGGCTGAAGGATTCCAGGAACTACAGTCCACAAAGTGACTTTTCCAGGTTCTTGAAAGAACATACTTCTCTACTCAAAAGTGAGTCCTACTGCATTCACTGGGACTTCTCCCAGCACAGTGTACATACATCTGCAGTCCTGATTTTGAACTGGTATCTTCTGCACTAGCTGGGTAGCTATTTTTTATAGTTTACTAGCAGAGCAGGATTGTAATTTCCACAAATATTAAGAGACGATGCTTATGAAAAGAACAGCGTATGTATATATACACACACATTCTCTCTCACACACTCACATACATACATACATACATACATACATACATACATACATACATACATACATACATACATACATACATACATACATACACACACAACTTCTCCTTTACCACTCTTAATGGAAAGATTTAGGATTTTAAAAGGTGAGGCAAGAAAAAGCAGGGTTTAAAATTGTGATCTTGTTTTGAGCACATGGAAAAGCAACAATTTGACCATAGGCAGCATAGTTGAGGACAAGTTACAACTGCATTCTATTTAAACTGCCACAATCTCAGCTAATCTAAAAAGTTTTTTAAAAAAAGCGGTTAGGGAAGGTGATGCAACTTCAAGGTTCTTGCAGGTTCTCTAGTAATTCCAGAAGGGAAGCTAGTACTGTAGCTTCTTGTAATAAAAATAATGACTCATATAGCAACTTAATTGACTAGTTATCTTATTATACCATGTGCTTCTCTAGCAATAGCCTCTTTCATCCAATGACCCTTAATGCGTGCAGGCAGAAGCCCCTCTCACAATAAACCAGTTAATCTCTCAAATGTCAATCAGACATTTTTATATGAATCCACCGCAAGGCTGTTGCCAGCACCTGTTTGACAGCAGCCATAACTTGCTCTTCATAAACGTCTAGGTTTCTGTTCATCAGCTCTAATGCAGACTGTCGATCCGTGATGGCTGTTGGGTTGGGATTCAGGATGACATGATGTTCATAAACGGCAGCAACATAATGTCCTTCTCTGCAAACATCTGCAGTGAGAACTTGATAGCAAAGAACAAGTATACAGCTACTGCCAAAAGTGAGGGCTGCCATGAATCTAAAATGAAAACAGATGTAGGGGGAACATGATCAGTACAACATATGTATAAAGTGTCTAATGCTCTCATCATATTCGCACTGGCAGTTGTTACATACTACACACAAACTGATTATTACATTCACTAAATAAGTAGGCTTATGTTGCTTCTAATTTCATACACATTTGTTTCATTCCACTAATACATGAGACGAAGGGTTCTCCAGAAATAGACTCATTACACTGGAGGTGTGCAGATTTGCAATTTTTGAACTACAGTTGTGCCACTCTTGACGTTAATCCGTTCCAGCAAAATTGCTGTAGAACAAAATCATCGTCAAGCGAAATTTAAAAAGCCCATTGAAATGCATTGAAAACCGTTCCATGCGTTCCAATGGGCGAAATACCTGCTCGTCCAGCGAAGATCCTCTATAGGGTGGCCATTTTCTGCTCCCTGTAGAGCAAAGAATCCGTCCGTAACACAGTGGGGAGCCATTTTGCACAGCGGGCGGCCATTTTGGAAACCCGACGATCAGCTGTTTTGATCGTTATAAAGCGAAAAATCGGTTCCCAAAGCAGGGAACCGATCATTGTAAAGCAGTTTTTTCCTATCTAAACATCGTTTTGTGATCGCAAAAACCTAATCGTTAAGCATATTCATCGTGGAGCAGGGTAATCGTTAAGCAGGACACCACTGTACAGCTCTCAGGCTTCCTTAAGTAGTAGCTATGCTACCCAGGGAACTCTGGGCATTATAGTCCAAAATCAATAATCTAAACACCAGTATAGTATACCTTGTATGATGTCATACAAATTGTTTAGTGTACATAATAAACAGAGTTAAGTTGACTAACTACAGGAGAGGACTGATGGACAACAGTGTTTACTGTCTCTTGAGAATGCTATTGAAATAATCTAGTATTATTTTAATTTTGGGCAAATGCCAACAGTGTCTGAAGTACCATAATAGTAAACAGGAGCATTAGCTTGTATAGTCCTCAGCATTCTGAAAATAGTCTGCCTCCTGTGTGAACATCCTCTTCCAGGAATTTCCTTGGTTGCCCCCACTTCCTACAGGAAGCTCTGCAGTACAATTCTGCATTTCTATATATCAGACTACTGTTTTACAGAATGATGGTGCACTCTGTTTCCAAGATTTGCAGAAAGCTTTCTGGAATTATAATTCTTACAGCAACTAAAAAAAAAGTTTCTGTGCACAAGCAAAGCTTATTAAAAGATGTGTGCAGTTAGTTTGCTTGATGACAGGCCATGCTACTTCTCGTATTTTTAGTGACTGAAAAATAACTAGCTAACACAATGACAAGATCCAGTGAGCTATTTTCAGCACTGCAGCATCTCATAGCTTGTATATGTAGAGCACTCAATATGGGGCCCAGCACAGAAGGAGGATAGGAAGACCTCTGCAGAAATAGTTCTGTTGTTTGCTTCAAGTCCAAAGCACAGTGCAAATAGTTCCTATCACTGTGGACTTTGAGCTACTGTTTCAACTGGCTCTAGTAAATCACTAATTGCTTAAGAAATTGTTTAGACAAAAAATCCAGATGCACTGGGCCAAAGATACTGGGGGAAAATGTAATGCAACCTTAATTATGCACACCATTACCAGTGGTGCCTCGCTAGACGATAATCTGTTCCACTAAAACTGCTGTTTAGCGAAATCATTGTCTAGCGAAAAGCATTTCTCCATTGGAATGCATTGAAACCTGTTTAATGCGTTCCAATGGGGAAGAATCGTTGCTGTCTAGCGAAGATCGGCCATAGGAAAGCCGCTTTGCGAACCGCCAATCAGCTGTTTAAATCGATGTCTTGAGAAGCTTAGGTCCCAAAAACACCTGTTTGTGAGCACGGAGGGAGCTGTCAAAATTGTCGTCTAGCGAAAATCGGTTTGCGAAGCAGGGACCAAACATTGTCCAGCGAAATTCCCCCATAGGAATCACTGTTTTGCGAATCGCTATAGCGATCGCAAAAAGCCAATGTCTAGCGAAAAAACTGTCATGCGGGGTAACTGTCTGGTGAGGCACCACTATATGTATGTGAATACAGGCCGGGGGGGGGGCAGGATAGGAATTATAGCACCTTTTTGGCACTGCCATCTGGATCTTGCTGTTCTTGTATCTCGTGCAGATTTCCATTTTAAAACCAAAGGCCTATAAAATATGTCAGTATGTGATACGTAAATCCACCTACTGGAGAAACAGCTTAGCAAAGTCCTTTTGACCAGGAAAAGCAGGGTGTAGCAAGTGAACTACATTGGCAAAAATTCCATCACACCTATGTTACTTTATTTGGCTATATTCTGAATCCACATCCATGTGCTTGACCCTGGTTTCCAACTTAAAACACTTTGCACAGGTGTTTTGTACAGCTTTTGTCCTCTTGGGTTGATTGGTGCCCAAGGTATAGTTTCATTGTTGTTAGAATTTTAGTTGGCTGTTCAGCTTACTATCTTGAGTTTTATACCGTAAACTCCTCCAGACATTCCACCACTTCAGCCTTAGGTAAGAGATAGCTTTGTCTGCAGGGTCCCAGCCTGGCCAGACCAAAGAGAAAATGTTGCTAAAAAGAATAGATAAGGATAAAAGAAACGCTTGGAACTCACAAACACTTGCTCACCACACCCAGCCAAAACGATATTGCTAGCAGCTTTGGTTTCTTTTTAAAGTTGTATATAAACCTTAAAAATGACATATAAGCACTTACCTACATATACAATCCTACAGGAAAAAGCCTACATGTTAAAGCACTGCTGTTACTATGTCACCATAAGCTTTTGGCTTGTTAGTATATGCAAAACAATTCACACAAATGGAAATAAAAATGGAAATAAAATCAGAAACGGTATTGGTCGCCCTCTATGATGACCTACTGAGGGAGGGTAAAACATCTCTGTTCGTCCTCCTCGATATCTCGGTGGCCTTTGATACCGTTGACCATGGTATTCTCCTGAGGAGGCTGAGTTAGGAATTGGTGGCCTGCCGTTTGCCTGGCTCCGATCCTTCCTCAGGGACTGTCCTCAGAGAGTACAGCTTGGGGAGAGGGTATCAGCCCCGTGGAGCCTCAATTGTGGAGTTCCGCAGGGTTTGATCATCTCCCCAGTGATGTCTAATATCTACATGAGGCCACCGGGCGGGGTCATCAGGGGGTGTGGGGCATCGTGCCATCAGTACGCTGATGACACCCAGCTCTACATCTCCTTTTCACCAACTGCAGTGGATGCCATTCTCTCCCTTCAGCACTGGAGTCTTTACTGCAGTGGATGCAGGAAAATGGGCTGAGGCTGAACCCGGACAAGACAGAGGTCCTGAGGTTGGGTGGCCCCACCATCATCAGTCTGGGAAGCTCTCTCTCATTTGGGTGTGTGTGTGTGTGTGACTCTTACCACAAAGAGTGAGGTTTGCAGCTTGGGGATCCATCTGGACCCGGGGCTCACCATAGAAACTCAGATGGTGTCAGTGGTCCGCACCACCTTTTTTCATCATTGGCGGATAGCCCAGCTGCATCCCTATCTTGATGTTGGGGCGCTCACTACCTTGGTACATGCGCGTGTAATCTTGAGTTCAGACCACTGTAATGCACTCTATATGGGGCTACCTTTGAGGTTGATGCGGAAACTCCAAGTGGTGCAGAATGCGGTGGCCAGACTCCTTAGTGGGGTGAGAAAATATCATCATATTTCTGCCACTCTGGCCGCATTGCATTGGCTGCCCATTCGGTTCCGTGTTGACTTCAAAGTTTTAATGCTCACGTATAAAGCCCTAAATGGTTTAGGGCCTCGATACTTGGCGGAATGCCTACTCCCACCAAAATCTACCCTTATCACCTGATCTAGTCAGGAGGTGAGGCTGAGGAGCCGGACGCCAAGAGAGGTCTGGAGGGAAAAAAAACAAGAAACCGGGCCTTCTCGGCAGTAGCTCCTCGCCTCTGGAATAATCTTCCTCTGGAGATCTGTGTGGCCCTTTCGCTGGGCATCTTTAAATACCAATTGAAAACTTGGATGTTTAGGCAGGCCTTCCCCTCAGCTATTATTTGATTTATTTTTCCCTATTTCTTTCCATCTTGAATAACTCTATTATTGATGTTTAAATGTTGTTATATTTTATATTATTATATGTGTTGGAAGCCGCCCAGAGTAGTCAGTTGACTAGATGGGTGGGGTATAAATACAATAAATAAGTAAGTAAGTAAGTAAGTAAGTAAGTAAGTAAGTAAGTAAGTAAGTAAGTAAGTAAGTAAGTAAATAAATAAATAAATAAATAAATAAATAAATAAATAAATAAATAAATAAATAAATAAATAAATAACCTGTTAACCTGTTTGAAACACTGAATGTATTCCAGCAACATAATCTTGCTATTTCAGGATGGCTGGTTTAATATCCAGCACCATCATTTCTGAAGAAAATTTATGTGACAGATTCTGTAAAAGATGTCCAGGGTTCTGGGCAGAAGTCTGCTGACACCAACTTTCTCTGACAGGCCACAAATCAGAGATGGAAGACGCGGAACAGTGTGCACTATCCAGCATTACTTCTTGTGAAAACAGTAAGAGATGTTCTCAAACTATTAAACATTTCTCTGTGCAAACCAGAGACTGACTGGGAGCTAGGTGCTTATTGAACATGACATGTAAAACATGTCCCTTAATTCTTCTATACTGTACTGAGAACAGGTGCATCTTTTGGTTTGGGGAACAAAGAAAGAAGTTGTGCTTACTAGAGAAAATAGCAAGACTGCCTCCATTGGGGCTAATATTATTTTTCTTTCTTAAAGTTCATTGACCTCACAATGGAAAACTTAAGAAGTGTTAAAGAAGTGCAACCCCCCCCCAAAAAAAATTCAACCTTGATCTATAGAAATGTGAGCATACCTCTGCTCATGCTGTGAGGGTTCCCTATTCACTTGGAACTTCCTCTGCCACTCCTGAAAGGCCACTCTTAATTCCGGAAATTGTCTGGGCTGGAATCTGGTACAGGAAATGGCAGCAAGAGGAGAAAGGCTGGCAAATATTGCAAGAGGCACTTACACAAGTGAACTGAGGTGTTTCTTTTTCACTGAAAGATCCCTCTAGAGCAGTGGTGTCGAACTGTGGCCCTCCAGATATTCTTGGCCTTCAACTCCCAGAAATCCTGGCCAGCAGAGGTGGTGGTGAAGGCTTCTGGGAGCTGAAGTCCAAGAACATCTGGAGGGCCACAGTTCGACACCACTACTCTAGAGCAGCAGTTCCGAACCTTGGGTGACCCAGGTGTTCTTGAACTGCAGCTCCCAGAAACCCCACCACAGCTAGTGGTGAAGACTTCTGAGAATGTTAGTCCAAAAACATATGGGGTACTCAAGGTTGGGAATCACTGTTCTAGAACCAAGCCATTTAATAAACCATGCAGATAAGCCTAAGTAGTACGTACTACAGAGGATCAGAAGATCCACCTGTGGTCCTGATCCAGTCTGCAAACAGCCAGGTCCCAGCTCACAGAAAGGCTAGAGGATGCCCCTCTATTCCCTTTTCCCAAAAGGGTGGTGGAAATCCTGCTGTTCCCTCTGATCTCTTGTATAAAATGCATGCTTGCTTTTGGAATTGTATGCAAAAGCATGCTAGAAGAGGAGTGGTAAAAGTATGACACACACACACCCGGTTGTTGCTGGGCTGTGACTCCCATCATTCTATTCTATTAGCTATGCTGGCTAGTACTGATAGGAATTGTAGTGTTGAGGTGCTTACAGAACAGCACTTTGCTCACTCCTGTACTAGAATGTCTGTAGAACATTCATATCTTCACTATCATTCCATGGGTTATTTTGTATCAGAAAAGTTTTTGTTTTTTCTACACATCTGAATATAAAATAAGATTTTTTTAAAAGAATTACCAGAGTTTTAGGACATTAAGAAAATATTTATTTCATACATTAATTGCTATTAAATGCCCAGCACTAAGAACATGATTTGTCTCTGTTTTTCCATATACGAAGTAAGGTTGGTTTTCATGTTAGGTTATACAGATCTTTAAAAGGTTGGTTTTTGTCTACAAGAGAGTTGGACAGCTGAGATGGCCAGTTTCCTTTGAAAGCCAACAGCCCACTGCTGCATATAGGAAATGTAAGCTGGAAGCACTTGGCACAATCCATTCAGTGATGTCACAAAGCCTTCTGTTAATGGAGTTACCACAAACACTGTGAGCCAGAATGAACATTAAGCAACTGCTTTAATGATAAATAGGATTACAGTGTTTAGGACAAGGATAGAGCCACAGGAAAGTCAAAGGGAAAAGTGTTGTATTTAAGAGATGGGAAAGCTGCCCAGAGTTACATTCATCACAAAAAGTATGTTTGGCATTTGAATGTACTAAAACCCAAACTATGGAGGCAATCCTATACAATATATTATTTTTCCTAAGAATAACCATTAAACTCAAGAGGGCTAACTTCTGAGCAGAACTTGGAAACAATTAGCTACTAGTTACAAATTACAAATAAGTAAAAATAAAGTAATAATTTTTTTTCTACTACTTAAATATATATTATCCGTTATGACTTCACATAAGATGACTTCACTTCTTCTGCAACAACACTGTAATGTTCAACTTTTTTTATTGCATGGGTGTAGCCTCACTAAACGGTGGAGAATATATGCTTCCACTGCAGGCTCATGCCTCTGAATCAAAAACACTAAACAATCATGGCAAAAAGATGTGCATCTGGTTATTTTTATTCAGTAAACCGTTATCCAATAATGTCTGAACGGTTGTAAAGTAATGAGTAACTGCCTTTAAACCACAATGAAGGTTTAGGATTTTATCTAAGCATTCCTATATGGTTCCTTTGCAAAAAAAAAAAAAAAAAAAAAAAAGTTTTACACAAGCAATTTAACTACTTTTATACTTAGTATAGAAAAGCCACATACGGCCTGACCATATCATGGACTGGATCCAGTGTTAAGTTAATCATTCTTCACTCACAATCTACTGGACAAATTAGCCATGATGAACTTAAGACCTGACGATTTTGCTAGAACTGAAGTATGACTAGGCTATACTCCATTCCAAGCCACAAAAGGGGCAGGCATGAGAGTCATAACCTAACAGATGGGGCATAAAGCCAAGGCAAAACAGAGTCAGTCACTAAAATAGTTCAGAGATTGTGGTTTTTTATTTATTTATTTATTTATTTTATTCGATTTTTACCCCGCCCCTCTAGACAACGTCTGTGTTGTTGTTTTTTTAAAATTTAAATATAACCATATTTAGGAATAATCACACAAATATATCCGCCCTTGCGTGGGGATTTTCACCTTAGCCATTTCTCATAGCAAATCTGCTGCGTTAGCATATATGCTTTGTTGAACCTGCTGCCTCAAGGTAAGCAAATCGAGAGGGAACATTTTACTCTTATCAGAGTCTAAGAATGTAACAGCCTCTATAAGCTCATCTGTCGACAAGTGCTAATAATTTTTTTTTTTTTGCTTTTAACGGCCTCGTTTTTCAGAAACCGCTCAGCGATTATTTAACTACACACGCCCTAGCAGAATTTCAGAAAAGCCAAACCAACCTCGATGTCGTGTCGCCATGCTACACCACAAAGGCACCCCCTATTTTTTAATACTAATGTGCATCTAGAGATAATAATATTCACAGGGTAACAATTCATATTAATTAGACTAAGCGATACAGTATTGATTTCAATGGGGAGAGTCTTCAATAAGACTAAATCTGGATGCAGCCCATAGCTTTATCATTCTGCATCACCCAAACCACTGTGTCTGATTTCTCCTATTCGTATTATCACAGTCACTCGATCTCTATATTACCATTATTACTGTCTCTTTCATCGGGCTACCTTAGCACGACCAATCAATCAACCCACCACCAACCAGAGATACCTTTTCCGCTCGCCCCTTCCGGCCCCGGCCAGAAAGAACCCTTCTTTTAGCTACGCCCACTTAAGTGAACGCCATTTTCCCCACTGACTACGCCCACCTTCCTTCTTACTGAACGGAGCATGTGTCCATCAGAACGCAGACTGTTTCTCATTGGTCCAGGGCCACGCACCTCAGCATAAGGTAATTGGCTGCTCCGGGTCCTGGCGCTCTTAGGAGAACAGAGGGGACGCGATGGCTGCGCCGGGTTCACCACAGGAAGAGGACGAATGTGTCAGTGGCGCCCAACTCATCGCGGAGGCCCTAAAGGCGCAAGTAAGGACGTTTGCCTCTGACTCTCTGCAACTCAGTGACAATCGGAAATGTGTTGACCTTCCTACAGGGAGAGGGAAGGATCAGTTCTGTGTAAAATCGCGAAAGGGGGGGAGTGAAGAGGAGGCTAGCAAATGATACCTCAGCTGGATCAAAGAATTGTGCCTCCTGCTAATTAGTCCCCGTCATTAGTACAAAACTACTCCCAACTGGAATAACTGAAATAACATTACCCTAGACCTCAGTATCCAGTGGGAGACCCATTGTGGTGTGTAGTGGATGGAGTGATGGACTAAGACTCTGGAGAATAGGGTTTAAATCCTCACCTGACTGTGGGAACTCACTGGGGAAGTGGTAAAACCACTCCTGAAACTTCTGGCTTACCTTGAAAGCCCTTTTAGGATCACTATAAGTCCATTCTGAGGGTGGCACATAACTAGAGGTGTGAAATTTCCAGAAAATGCATTTTCCAAATGCTTTGGGGAAAATAGGGGGGAACTTCCCCACCCCCAATTTTTCTGTTTTTTTCCTCCAGGCTTTTCCATCTCTAGGCATAAATAAATAGATCTTGGTAGAATTTGCTCAAGAGGTTTTAAGTCCCATCTGCTTATTTATTTAAAATATTTTGCCGTGCCTTTCTCTTAAAAAAGGATCTAAGGTGGCTTACATCTGTAAAAACACAATATTAAAAGCCAAAAAAAACAGTGAACTATTCAAATATTGGGGGAAATGTTATACATTATATGGAAAATGTTAGGTAAAACCATTACAAAAGCAAATTTAAAAACAAAAATACAAACCGTCCCATTTGAAAGCATCTCTTAGACAGCCAGTCACTAAGGAGATACCATATTGGTATCTCATATTTTGAAATGGGTCCTACAAACCTCTGGCTTTCTAAGTATTGTTGGAGTCTATTTCCTATCGGTCCCAACCAGTGTAGCCCATAGTAAGAAATGAACGGGAGCTGAAATTTAATATGGGGGGAGAGGTTTCCCCTTCTCATGCACTGTTGCCTGCAGTCTCCAGCTGCTATCCTCTGAATATTAACTTGCATTTCTTTGCATGGAAGCACATACCTGAGCTGCTCCTTGGTTGCTGGCAGAAGTCAGAAATTTCAAAATTATCACATGACAAGATTGGAGCAGAAGGCATTTTTCTCTCTTTAGCTCAGGCAGATGCCTCAATCAAAGGGTGAAAAGTGACACTCCCCTGGAGGCTGTCAAGGAGGGGCTTAAACACAGTGTTTTGTTTCTAGTTGAAATGTTCTTCATACAGAAAGGTCTGTTTAATCTCTGACATCTCCAGTAAAACAGAGTGGGAGACCATTAGCCCCTCCAGATATTGTTTGACTCTGATTCCCACAATATCTGTATATCCCGGAGATAATGAGGGAAGATTGGAGCATTAGAGGGCAACAAGTTCTCTCTCACAAGTTAAAAAGATGAAGGCATGGATGATGGGAAAGTCTGCAATGTGTATTAGTACAGAGAATATTAACAGTTTTTACTTTTGAACCCTGAACTGAAAGATGGATCTGGTAGTTGTGAAGGACAGTGTCAGTAGTCAGTCATTCGGTAATGACTTGAGAAACCTTGACTTGTATTCAATCCATTTATATGGGTGTTCATCATGTGTATAAATTTACCCTTATTCAGTGATATCGAAATATATTGTACTGCAGATACCGTGTCTTTGCTATTAGTATGGCCTTACTGGCTGGGAGTAACAAGTAGCTAGCTGGGAGAAACAAGCCGTAGTCCGGTATGTAGAGGATACCAGGTTGGGAAATGCTGGAGTAGAAAATAGCAGGGTAGAGATCAATCCCCATTTTCATTCTGTGCCAAGAATGAAAATGGATATTGATCCATCAGTATTTCACAGAAGATAGTTCAGTATTTCATGGAGGACTTGGTCAATGCATATTATTGTCCATTTAGGCTGTGTTGATGTATAGTGAAAATAAAAAACTTGCCCTCTATTAGAGGGGAGAAGTGAGATATTAATAGGAATAAGGACAAGGATTATAGCCGAATGTGCAATAAACAGTGCTGTTCTAAAGCAGAGAGTGAAGCATTTTAAATTTCTTTTTGAAAGGAATGAAATCTGTATGGGATATAATAATTGTGCGTGTAACTGGAAATAGAACCAAGGTTTTCCAAGTCTGATACCCTGACCTAAAAAAAATTTCATGTCATCTGGGCAACAATACTCGAAGCACTTAAGCACACACAGTGTCAGAGGGCAAGCAGGATTGCTCATATGTATATACTGTATACTAGATCAGAGTCAAAGGTTAATTCTTATGAAACAGTAACTATTCTCAGCTGCTAACTAAAGGTTATGTAAGATCTATATTTCTTTATAGCTGGCTTTTGTATTAGAAATAATTACCAGAGTATACCACTAGTTTTATAGCTGTGGTTTTACTCTGTGCAGTTCTGATCATACTGTCTGAAACAAATGTGGAGTTGAGTTACAGGCAAGGTTCAGAGCAGATAAAAGGAAGCACTTCCTTACACTGCACATAGTTAAGCTATGGAATTCATTACCATCAGATATTTTGAGAACTGGCAACCTGGGGGATTGTGGTCATTCATGGGGTGTGTGAATATCAGTGACTACCAGCTACCCTGTTTCCCCGAAAATAAGACCTAACCTGAAAATAAGCCCTAGTATGATTTTTCAGGATGCTCGTAATATAAGCTCTACCTCTAAAATAAGCCCCAGTTAAGTGAAACCCTGCCTTCCACCATTGTGCAGCATTGTGCAGCAACGAGAAGAAGATGACATGACTGTATTTCAATATATGTAGATTGTTGTACATGAAAAAATAAAGCATCCCCTGAAAACAAGCCCTTATATGGTTTTTGGAGCAATTTTCATATGTCTTATTTTCGGGGAAACACAGTATTATAGATATACTGTATTCCACATTGTATGGCAGATGGTTTAAGTACAGGTATTCCAACTGCATTAATTTGCAGGTGGGCTTATTAAATGTCTCTCTGGATTTGGACTCACAGTTCGTTTTTTCTCCCTATCCAAACCATTTATTAGCATTGAGATCTATACATTGAAGCAGACTAATTTTGTATAGTTTGGACAGACAATTCTAATAATGTTTTTAAACTATTTATTTCAGAACATAGAGTATATGTTTGGTATTGTTGGTGTTCCTGTGATTGAAGTAGCGGTTGCTGCTCAAGCAAGTGGGATTAAATATATTGGAATGCGCAATGAACAAGCTGTAAGTATCTTTGGCTGACTGGTTTATATGCAGAGCCAAAATCCTTCCTGTTCATTCTGTAACTCTGGTGTCTCACACATTCCATTTATTCACAGATGACCTGAGTCTTATAGATCAAGTGGAGTTGTACAACCTACTGTAAAACAGCACAGATATAGCAGTCTCAATTTTAACAAAGTGATAAAACAGCTATAATGTAACCAGGAAGGTAGCAACTGTTATTTTTACAGGAACATGGAAAAGTTCCTTTTTCGTGCTTCACATCCCAGAATTTCCCACTCACCATGGCTGCTGGCTAGTAGATTCTGGTAGTTGTAGTCCAAAAAGGTAGCATTTCCAAAACCTATGGGTACTGTTGTCTTAATCTAAAGTATGTCATGCAGCTCACTCACTCTACAATCTTGCATTTAGTTACGTGCCAGCCAGATGTTCATTAGCATGATGAACTCTATTTGCTTCCTATGATAAAAGCCTGTGGGACAGGGTTAGCGGTCTTTGCCCCCCTTCATGTTTTGTCATATAGCTTCCATCAGGCCAAATTAGGACAAAACATATTGAAGGCCAAAGGGTCCCTTCTCCAGTGGTAGGAAATAGACTTCAGCTGGGAGCTAAACCATTTCTAGGAAAGCAAAGATTATCCTTGTGACATGAAACAGACTACATTCAGTTAGTGCTTTAAGGCAGTCATGTGTAAACCTATACTGTAGATACCTTTTGGAAGGGCTAACACAGTTCCATAGCTTTTGAATAATTGCAGAACAGGGCAGATAGGTTTCTGGTCTTCATCCCATTATCTTTCGTTGTTGGCTATGCTGAGTACGAGTTATGGGAGTTGAACAACATCTGGAGGGTTACAACTGGCCCATCCCTACTGTAAATGGTAGGTACTAACAGCACTTCATGGAGGTTTGAGTTATCTAATTCACACTGACAACTTCTGGAAATAGGTTGTGTAAAGCAACCTATTTGCCTGAATGTGGCCCCTGATTTCATTTTTGTTGCATTAGTGCAACCGGTAACTATTTCCTGAACTTCTAGAGATCAGAGCTTAGCATTCAGTTGAGCTTTATTGTCACACTCATCCACAGTATGACAAGAAAGTTCAAGTGGCCAGTGATGCTTGGTCATGTATAACATTTCCTCCAATATTTTTGTTAGCAAAATGTGAAAGCTACAGTATGTAGCAGAACATACAGTGGGGGTACAGATCCTTAACATTTCCCCATTTGTTAGTTTTCTGTTCTTCCCCTGGGAGAAAACAATGTCACATGTAATTTGACCCTAAATTATTTGGTGCTGTTTTTTTAAGAGAGCATGAATCTGCTCTGATACAGCTTTTCTGACCACTCTGATTTATTAACCTGTGAAATCTATGTTTTCAGTGGCTCACCATCTTCCATTCCATGTGACATAATTTGCTAATGTATATGCATATCACCCACAATCAAAAGTACAACTAAAAGAAAAAACACAGATGCATGATTTCTCCTTTGAAATCAAAAGCAATACTGACAAGGTTACATGTACTTGCAAAGTTTTTTGCGTTGCTTCAACATGTCACTCGGTTTGACAGTGTAGTTGCCATGGCACCCCACTTGTGAGGTACAAAAAGCCTGGCTAATGAAACACCCACTCTGGTTGTCTTGAAACATTTGTGCATTGCCGTTTTTTGCTTTGCTTTTTTGTTGGTTTGTTTTCAGGAGACGCAAAACATGGTAGATTGAATTGCCTTCCTCCCTCTCTTGAATTGTAGTCTTATTTCTTTCGTTTTCTGTTTATCAGTGACATCATGTAAAAACCGCATTTCACCCACCCACCAACTATTAATTCTAAATAGTTATCTAATTTTTTACTCCTACACCAAGTGCCATGGCAACTGCTCACATAAGGCTCTTGGACATAGGCAATTCTTTGCAATTTAACAATTCTTGCTGCTGTCCTTGTTTGTTCCGGTATGTGCTTCCACATATAAGATATTATTTATAACCTTCATTCTAGACAGCTTTTGGGAGAAAGATCTGTTCACCTGTGCAGTGGATATACTTTAAGTACTGTCAGCTCTCGTATGAATCACTGACATTTTCATAAAATGCATAGATTCTTGTTAGAGAAAAGGGGCGTCTAGCTAAGCAACCATGCCTGGCGTTGGTACATCTCAAACTCTGCTAAATTAATTCTACAATTGACCTACAGAAGCCCTAATTTAACTAAGACACTAGGGGCTGGTGGTTAAAAGAGTAAAGCTTTTTAGGGTAGACAGAGAGCCAATGACATGTGATATCTACCCCCTTGCTTCTGCAGAGGCAGGAGAAGAGTTTGATTTTGTGTGTGTGTGTGTGTGTGTGTGTGTGTGTGTGTGTGAAATCAAATAGACTGCATAGAAATAATGAAGGTTTCAGAAAAACCCAATGAAATCAAGAAAATTATGGCAGTCTGTGTTCAGTGCAGTAATTCCCCATTAGTTAAGTGTTGCAGAGGCAGTGATAAATAAGTTTGACGTGTTTGGAAAGATGTACCGTAATCCAGATATAAATGAAAGAACTAACCAGGCCCATCATTGTGTTTTTAGCTTAAAGTTAAAGTACTCTGACAATCAAAGCTGAGACAATGCAAGTGTGAGAAGTAACATGTTAACATGTTCTTCCCATCTGATTCAGCCTTTCTGCTTATTTTATTAACTTGTTTCTTTTCCTTGGAAATGAGTTCCATTCCAAGACCTACATGATCTTTAAATTATGCAGAATTTGAGCCATCGGTTTTTTTAAATTAATATTTAAAATTTAATAAGATATAATATACAATACCATAAAATAGTTATAAACCATCAAACCCCACATAGTAAATACTGTATATTAAATAGTATTACTAATTAACATAACACATCTTTCCATAAATCAGCATGAGTGGCTGGGGGATTGGTAAGGGAATCAGTGTGATTACAGTGCTGAATAAAAGGAAGCCAGGCATTACAAAACAAGTTGTGAGTGGGCAGTACGTATTTCCACAGAAACTAATTTCCATATCCTAGATTCCCAAACATTCATTGAAATTTACGCAGCTGTCTTCCAACATTGAGCAATTGTTTGTCTAGTTCAAGCCATCTATAAGACAAGGCTGCAAGCAAAATGGGTAACAATTGGGAATAGGGCTTTCCCTGAATATCCCCTTGCTCCCCAATCTTGCCATGTGGAGCAGCAGTATTCCTTCAGACCTTGTGCTCAGCATGGCAAAATCAGGAATCTTGAAGGGCGATGGTGCTGGAGGCCCAGGCCATTGGGAGCTGGGTTAGTGACCTCAGTTTCAGCCCTTGTTGCCTTTAATCTCCTATAGCAGTAGTTTTCAAATTGGACTCCCCAGATGTTCTTGGACTGCAATTCCCAGAAGCTTTTAACACTTGCTGTACTGGCCAGGATTTTTGTGAGTTGCAGTCCCAAGAACATCCAGGGGCCCAGTTTGAAAACCACTGTCCTATAGTTTTGAAGCGTTCTAGTGAGTGTCACATTGTGTAAACTAAGATGCTGCCTGCAGGAATGCAGGTAGTGCAGTTTTATCTCAGCAGTGCTGACTAAAATATCAGGTGTCAACTTTTCACTCTTGTGTAATTTCTGTATCTTTCCTCACAGGTGCCATCTGCTGGTGTGTGAGGAAAAAAATCTACAAGTAGTCTAAAGAGACTGTTCATAATAAATGTCGAACAAATGTGCTAAGATTTTCATTTTTTGCCTGCGTAATTTGATAGGTTGTGAGCTTGTGTGCTAGACTTGATGACCCTTTAAGTCTCTTTTAGCTCTACAGGCCTGTGTTCCATAACACTTGTTCATACAATGTTATTACAATCTATACAAGTGATTAGTGCAAAAGAGAGACCTGCTTTCAGAGGGCATGTTTCTGCTGTGCCCTGTGTTAGATCTTGGCAACCACCCATGTTTTTCTCTGCCAGCATTAATTGCTTCTGTGGACCAAAGATCCCTTTTTGAAAATTAAGCTGTCACAGGTTGTAGCTGGAAATGTGCTGGTTCAGTGTCCTAGGAATCTTCATATTGTTGGACTGCATTACTTTACTTTTACTTTATTTGGACGTATACCCCGTCCCTCTAGACAAAGTCTACTCGGGGCGGCTTACACAAGTGATAAAATGCAATACAATACAATGCAATACAATAACATACATAATAATAGAACCTACTAACAGATGCATATATACATTATCAAGATGGGATGATTGAGAAACAAAGATCAATTAATTGACTGGAGGGAAAGATCAATTAATTGACTGGAGGGAAGGCATGCCTAAAGAGCCAAGTTTTTAAATGGCTTTTAAAAACGCCCAGTGAGGGAGCCAGGCAGATTTCCATTGGGCGAGTATTGCACAACCGAGGGCTTGGCTTTCTGTAATACAGAATTGCCTTTCCTTGCTTAACTTGTGACTGTATTTAATATCAGCATGAGAAAATCTGCTGAGAGATGCCACCTGTGATTCTGGCTCAAGTTGGGGAGTCATGTGCTCATGTACCTTCATGTACATGTATCCCAGTGATTTTCTTTTTCTAAGCAGGAAGGAATAGAAAAAATTACCTTCATCTGCTCCCATAGGAATCCTGAAACAAATGTCTCTTTTCTCATTCCTTCTCATTCCTTTTCTCATTGAAAAGGTGATCTGTGTGAAACAGGAGGGAAACAAGTTCAGTGACAGGTGGGCATGTTCAGCAACAGTAGGCACTCTTGTAGATGCAGGTGTTGTGCACCTGTAGTTTAAAGCAGTGCTTCCCAGCCTGGATTTTCTTAGACTTCATCTCCCAGAAATCATGGCCAACACAGCCAGTGGTGACGGCTTCTGGGAGTTTTAGTCCAAGAACATCTGGGGACAAGAGTAGTTTAAAGGATGGCTGACTTTTTGTTACTGCTACAGAAATTCTGTTTAGCACTTATTTCCATGTATCTGTCATGTTTTCGATAGGCCTCATATGCTGCCTCTGCCATTGGATACTTGACAAGCAGGTAAGATGTGTGCTTCAGGCTCGATTCTTGAACAGTTGCAAAAGCCATCCAAGTTCTGCCTTTTCTAACAAGCCTAGCTTTCTAAGAATTGACTGCAGTTTTGGTTTAGAGCTTGCACTCTATATTCTCTAGTTATATGTCCACAGAGGTTTACAGCAGTCACGCCGTGAAATGTCTCATACGAGTGTGTGCTGGCAAACATGGGGGGATATGTGGTAGAGTCATGCTGGGGAGCTGTGGCATACAAATTCTCTCCTTTCGAATCCCATGAGAGCAAGCCCATGACAGCTTTTTGAGCTGCTGCCGCCACCTCAATATGCTTTTTCTTCTGGGAAGCAAGTGGGTGTTGTTGCTGCCACTTTTGTCCTTGTTGTGGCAGGTAGGCAGCGCTGCCACTGTCTTCCTCTGGGGAAAGGAGTCTTTCTCCTCCTTCAGGTGGCACCATTTTCTTTGACTTCCTTATCCTTATTCTTCTCCAGGGAGTGAGAAGGTAAGTATGTATGTGGCAGTGCAAGGGAACAAAGATAGCATGATGCTTTGCTTCCCCTTGAGATGGCAGGAGGACTTGCACCAACCCTGAGGTATCTGCAGTGTTACAGTGGATCTAGGGATTACATTGTGGAAGCAGTTGGGCTCTTTTTTTAAATTAACAAGGAGAATTACGTCAAGTACCACCCACCTCAAGATTCTCTGTTTTCTGTAACCATAGTTCCTTAGCTGCATAGCAACTGTGGGGAAATGGATTTTTCCTAGAAACAGTACACAGATATGAACTGTTCTTCATGCTGTGGCTTAGCTCTTGAGAGAAATCCATTAGCTATACAGAAGACCTACTCCTAGTGATAAACAGAGCTAGAACTTTGTTGTGATGGATCAACAAAGCTGTCTGCATTTTTGGACCTGTAGGACACAACTGCCGAGATGGTTCTTATGAGCAGCTATGCTTTAGATAGAATGTCCCACAACATCATTGTGTAGCGCCATTAGTCAAGACAAAGAGATGTTTTAAGAGTAATAAACTAAACAAAATTAAAGTGAATGGTCTTCATGTTGCAGCCCTGCCAAAAGCAATAATCCCTAAAAGGTAAACGCATAATACAGCCTACATGACATAAGGGATTCCCCCCTGCATTCACATTCATTTTCCTTCTCACTTTGTCTAGTTTTCCCTCTGAATTTTGATATTTCTTAAATCACACTCTTCTGCTAGCACATAATGCTTGTCATACTCATACGTCTACATTCAAAGTGTATCTACACTTCATATACAGGCATTTCTAGCTTATCAGCCACATAGTCTGGTGCTTGGTATACTGTGTTTATCAGTTGGAACAAGGGGAGGTTAAATTATTGGCAGACCACATTACATTGCTAGTTGGATACAGTTGGTTTAAGCAGCCTTTGCTTGCATATATATTACACACACTTTGGTCTGGCTTCATGATTGATTGCATTAAAATGCCAGTCACGCTACCACTTCCCTTTCTTTCCCTTTGAAAACTTCCTCTGTACAGTAGGTTTTATGTCAACTGCAGTTTCCTATAACATAAAGGATGGGGAACCTGTGGTTGTATTAACTGTAGTGTTCAAGTAAAGGAGAATCTTGAAGTTTGCCTCCCTCCCAGTGCCTTCCACTTCAGTGTCATGTTATTTTCAATTGTAAACACAAGCATAAGACCTCCTTATTCACTCATCTTTATTCATGTACTGTATTCTGGAAAAAAAAATTCCTGAAGAGTTGGCTGAAGGTCCTTCAGGTAAAATAAAACATGTTGATTGCCTCTCTTTGTTGAAATTAATTCTTCATTATGAAACTATGCACAATCAGGTATATCCGTCTCCTTTTGTCATTTGATCTGAGAGCTTTATTGTCAGCCTGATAAAAAAAAGTAGGGTAGTTGTAGGTTTTTTTGGGCTGTTTGGCCATGTTCTATTTATAATTTATGCAGTTACCTTTATTTGATTGCAGAGAATATATTTTTTTCACATGATACACCTTAAATCCAGGTTGTTTTTCTTATTTCTGTTGCACACATTTTAATATGCTCTTTGTTTGATTCTCTTTTGCATCCAGGCCTGGTGTATGTCTTGTCGTTTCTGGTCCAGGCCTTATCCACGCTCTAGCTGGAATGGCAAATGCAAACATGAACTGCTGGTAATGAACTTACAAAAATTTCTGACACTTCAGACAGTGATTTAGAATTACAGCACAGGTCAGATGTCATGAAAGCAAGAACAGTGTTATTTTGAAATAATGTTTGCTCAGCCTTAGGCAGATGGGTTCTCAGACTGTTTACTTATCTGAAGAGCTCACCTACATCCTATTGGTTTGTTTGTTACATTTATAGCCTGCCTTTTCTATGAGCTCAAATGGCTCTCCTTACCATGTCATTCTCATAACAACCCTGTAAGGCTAAGAGAGTATGTCTGGTCCAGCTCATTACTGAATGAGTTGAATGGGTCAGTGGGGGCTTTGAAACCAGGAAAGACGCATTTTGACACTAACCACTGCAGCACTACTCTGACAATTGCTCGTCTAAGTCACAGTAGATCCATTGAATGCACAGGTCTTCATAAGTCAGCATCTATGGAACCTGTCTTGATTCAGTGAATTTATTCTTCTTGAAACTGACATTTGGGTTTAACCTTCAAGTCTTATTGTGTCAAGGTTCACCACTATACTGGAAGAGAGCTTTCTGCTTAGGAAATTTATCTGAGGAACAACTGTTTTGTTTTTGATTTAATCAATAGTTTGGTTTTGAGATGGTTCTGATGGTTCCCCCTTATCATTTATTTGAATGCAGTGGCCGTTAAGAACATGATAATGTTATTGCTTGGTAACTGTCATATGATCTGCCAGGGTAAGACACATTTTGTGTATCTTATCTTAAAGCAAAATATCTAGGAAAACCTGTGGTCTTTCAACAACAGTTGAAAGCATTTCTTTTTTTAAAATAAGTATCACTTACATCTGCTCTAATTTAAAATATGTCTTGCTGTTCTTTTTTAAACAAATCCTGAATAGCAGTAATACAATGTGAATATTCTTGTGTCGGTCTTTCTATTTCTGACCCTGATTTGAACCAAGAGAAGCTTTCCAGAGATAAACCCATGAGTCCTTTAGTGGGACTGGGTCTAGATTGATTGTGGACCTGATACACAGATCTTCTTACACAGCAGTTCTTAATGAATGTCATCTTGTCAATTCCCTCCTTAGAAAGACTGGCCTAAATTTACCCCATTACTCCACAAACAGCTGATGAGGGCTCTCAAAACTAAGCATTCCTTGAAACTGGAAGGAAGACATGTGGCTCCCTAAAAATTGTTGCTCTGTACCTCCTATGAGCCTTCACGATTTGCCCATTGGCTGGAGCTAATGGGAGTTGTTGTTAAGCAACCAGTGGGAAAGGGCACAAGTTCCCTGTCTCCATCTTAGAAATTGCTTTGGCTCAGTCAGTGTTGATCACTCATGTGTGTTTCTGGATTCTAGATATAGGGGGTTTACCTCATGTGGCATTTTATTATTATCATAGTTTAATTTATAATTTATTCTGTTTTTAATTCTACTTTTTCAGCACTGTGAGCTACCTTGCTTCCCCTTATCAGGAGAAAAAGCAACCTATGAATAAGACAGACAGAAAAAATTGTTTGTTTCAAAATTCGGGTAAAACTGTGTTCAAAGCATAATAGTTTAAGCATTAAGAAATGAAACTGATGTATTTCTCCTCTTTTCAGGCCTTTGATTGTGATTGGAGGCTCATCTGACAGAAATCAAGAAACAATGGGAGCTTTTCAAGAATTTCCACAGGTAGACGGCTGTGCCACTTCTTCCACCCCAGTCTAAGTGTCCAGGAAGTGCTTGAGGATGTAGGTTGCTAATAAAAATGGGAGGAAACTTCCCCATTGGCACGTTCAAGTCCTGAATTACTGATGTTAAGCTATCACCAAAAGTTAGGCGTTTCAGGCACTTCCTTAAAACTCATGGTCTGAACTTAAGAAAACCGTTCCTTCCTTTTGTTTCCACCTGTGACAATTTCCTATGCATGCTGCTGTATTCTTTCTATATGGCCCCCTCCAGTTCATGCCCAATCCACTGGCTCTTTAGGAGCTCTGTTTCCCATCAGAATTAGCCAGACCTTTTAAACTTGCAAAGGGACAGGGAAATTTTCAGCAGTGGTAGCAGAACTGAAGCCCCCAAATGGTGAGTGGGTCTCCCAGGGCAGTAGAGCGGTTGTATTCTTGGTAGTCAAAGTGCTTTCTCCTCCTCTCCCCTTGCCATGCTTAAAAACAGGTTCAGTATATGAAAATAGTAACAAACCTTTCATTACATACCCAAGTACTCTTAAACACCACATGCTGTTTCTGTGTTTTGTATCTGCCATTTCTTTGCTGAATAATCTGATATGCAACAGCATGTGCTTTATAGTGTAAAGTGCGATATAGGAGGTGGGATTATTTTATGTGTACTTTTTTTTAATTTGAAAGATTTATTTCTCCTTCCCATCATGCTGATGTAGGAGAAATCTGTATGTGAACAAAACACACAAGTACTCCTTATGTGTGTAAAACATTACTGGAATATGAAAGACACAATTGGATTCATTTGTTAAATTTTGAATTTATTTTAGGGCCGAGAGAGAAGACAGTTGTGGAGTATTTCCTGTTGCACAAAAGCAGGGCATTACCTGGACCTGTCTATTACTTGTGATATTTATTGCTGATAAAGAGAACCTCCATGTTCAAGGGCACTGCAGGAGATGGCTGCTGCTATTGTGTCATGCTTATTGGGCTATCCAAATAAATGTCATGTCCATTGTGGAAAGCAGGATGCTTGCCTTGAGAGACTTGGGACTAATCCTGTGGAGGTCATTGTTGCGTTCACCCTCGTTCCCCTTGCTTGACCCTCAAGCCTCAGATCTCACGAGGGCAAACACTCTTCTCTTTTCACTGCTGCCACCAGGTGATCACTAAACACCATTACCTCAGAAAGATTCAGGTCCACTCTTCAAGTTCTTTTAAATAAAACTTTGGTTTATTGATTACAGAGATTTATTCATAAATATCTTCAGTAGCTAATCACACCTCAGAATTTCCCAAACTACACACTATTACTTTCTCTGACTTTTCTCTATTGCCTCACTGACTCTGACTTACATTTCTCTTACTCCCCCTGACTGACTCAGGCGCCGCCTCTTATAGCATCTCTTTCGGCCCCACCTCTCAGCAACATTAATATGCATGAACCATTATTACATAACAAACATAAACCATTACATAATATAACATGAACCATAGACCTAATAAATAGAGACCTCCCCCTTAAATATGTTTATTTGGGAGGGGAAATAAGTTTTTCCTCCTAAACAAACAGGCATAGTTACATAGCTACATAACATTTAACAGTTTTAGATGTCACATCATTCAACATAACAATTTCCATTACTATTACTCTAAACTTTTTAACAATTACACTTTATTAATATTCAATCATCAATAATATACTTTACCTTATCATTTACAATTTATTATTATTTTTCAGTAACAATACCAACCTTACAGAAATCACCATCAGGGAACTTATACATCAGTAATTAAACAGTGAATCAAAGTCCAGTTCAATTGGTAATAAAAGTCCTGGTATCATTCTTCACGTTTTAGTCTATCAATTCAATTTTAATCACATTTACAAATGTCCATCCCCCTTCCATCAGTCATTTGACTTCCAAGGCATGATCTGAGTCTCTTTTGCAAAGTCCATGTTTGCAAAGTCCAAGACAGGCTCACTCCCGCAGTCATCTGCAAGGCACCGCACCTTTCCAAGTCCATGGCTCGAAGCATCTGTAAAAAGGTTGAACTCACAGTGGTAACCAGGTGCGCTGAAGACTGGTCCGGATCTTACCGCCTTGTTCAGATGGACACATGACTGCTGGCACTCAGGAGTCCCTCTGTTAACCACTGGCTCCTTACTCCACAACCGCTTCTGTCGACTAGCAGTCATTGGCCACTCGGTCGACCACTGGATGTCGTCTGCTGGTCGTTTTATAATGAAGCCCGCTCTCTTTCTGGCTCGAGGCTTCACTATCTCATTTGGGGAAAGAATAGGCAGTTTCCTCTCCCTCTGACCATCTCTGGATGCATCCCTCTTTAATACATTGGAGCGAATGCCTTTCTCCACATTCACATATTGTCCCACAGGTACTTTCTCTAAATTGTTTTCCCTATGTGGGGGACCACTATCAAGGGTCTCCTTAAGCTTCTCAGATGAATTCCTTTTAAGTGCAATCTTAAACAGTTGTTTGGTTTTAGATGCACTGCACTTGTCATCTGATTCTGTTACGTTATTCAGGGATATGTCAGGTAGGGGTTTGCTTTGCAAAGTTTTATGATCTACTTGTTCTACCTCTGCCAAAAGCAATTTTCTCTCCTCCTGCTGCTCCTGAGCCAAACTATTTTCATTTGAGGTTTTCACTAGCATGAGTTCAGCTTGAGCACTCTTAAGCTGGGTAACCACGGAAACCTCTCTCTCCAGGCTTCTATCTGATACTGTAACAATTTCAGCTGCAGAGGGTGATTCCTGGCCTCCTGGTGAGAATGTAAGTGCAAAAGCACTCTTAACATGCTCTATTAACTGCACCCATCTCCATATATCAGGTCTTTGTCAGTTGTAGATTTCTCTGGGTGATCAGGGGTTAGTGTAGTACCATTTTTCAAAGTAATATCTTCCATCTGTTCCTCATTACAGGAAGGAACATTAAGGGTTGTCAAAATGCCCTAATCAACCATTTTGGTTACCTCATGGCCCTTTTCTAAACTGGAGCATCCCTGAATAGATTCAAAGGTTAGGGAATCAATTTTTCCCTCAGGGATTGTTAACTGCTTCTTCATGGAACCTGTTACTCTAAAGGCACTCTTCACATGTTCTATTAAGTCCCAACCAAGTAGAAAAGCTACTGGTATTTCATCTGAAATGGCTACCTGCCACTTTCCAGACCAATTCCTATAGCCTATTTGAATTTCAGTCACTTTTAACTCCACAGTTTCCTTCCCAATCCCTTTTAAGGTTATTGTTTTGTTTGGAATTATGTCATCCTGGGTTATCAGATCAGAATGTACTATAGAAATCTGAGATCCTGTGTCCTTTATAGCAATATATTTTTTTCCTCCCACCATTATCTCTTCACCAGTGTTTCTGAGAAGGGTATTGTCATTTCTAATGTAAAAGCAATGTACTACAGTGGCTTCAGGAATGTCATCCTCAAGATCTGTAGAAGCTGTGGTCGCCATGGAAACAGGACAATGGTCACTGCTTCTCTCAGACGATTCAACTTGTTTTAAAGAGTAAACCTTTTTAGTTTAATTATCATTCTTCCCTGTATTAGGATGAGTCTGCCCACACTGGAATTGTAAGTGACCTGGCTGGCTACAGTTAAAGCACTTACAGTTCTTTCTCTCATTCTGAGGAGATTTGTTGAACTTTGACTCATGGTTTATTTGCTTTGGAGAGCTAGGTCTTGGCAATTTAGGGGAAAGACTACTCTGGCCATCTCTTTCTGTGGTTCTGCTGTGGCAATTTTTATTAAAAGACTTTTTATTGTTGTCCCAGTTTGGTCTGTTAATTTTTAACTCTGAGAATTGTGGGTTTCTGTACTCATTAATAAAATCTGCCTGTTCACCTGCTTCTAGTAGGTCTTTAGGGTTTTTGTCCCTAACTAAATATCTCAATTCCCCAGGTAATACATTGTTCTAACCCAATCAAATTCTTCATTTGTTCTAGAGTAGTGATAGTCTCCCTTTCCATCCACTTCTCAAGACATTGCAGCAATTTAGCTCCCAACTGTGAATATGATTCCCCCTGCTTTTTAGTAAGAGAGTGAAATTTTCGCCTCAGGTGCTCAGTGTTAATACAAAAACGTGAATAAACCATCTTTTTAAATGCCTCAAAATCTTTTGACTTCTCGAGGGGCAATTGGGAATACAACTCAGTGAGGTCTCCACTAACTTGAGCCCTCAAAACAACCATCCTTTCCTCATCTCGAATTTCAAAGTCCCAGCAGGTGCGCTCAAAAGCAATGAGAAAAGATTCAGGACAGTCCCCTCTTTTATATTTGGGAAACTTCTTAAGATCAGTTTTTGAGAGAATTCCCCCTCCAGCATTGTTGTTATTGTTAAGGTTATTGTTTGAAGCAGAAATTTCTAATTGTCTCATCTGTAATTGAAAATCCATCTCTTTTTGTCTTAGTTACATTTGTCTAGCCTCTAACTTAGCTGCCATTCGTCTGGCCTCCTGCTCAGCTGCTATCTGTCTGGACTCTTGCTCAGCTGCCATTCGTCTGGCCTCATTTTTGAGCTGTAATTCTTTTAATTTAAATTCCCGTTCCAGCTTCCATTTTTCAAACTCCTGAGGGCTTAATTCCTTTGGTTTCTCTGAGGCGCCCTCATCAAATTCCTCTTGCTCAGTTTCAGATAAAGAGTCATTGAGAGGGTTTCCCTCCATTTCTTGAGGTAAAACCTCAGCCTCAGGATTCCCCCTTTTGGAACATTTGGGTGGCATATTTACTTCTGGGATGATTAGTACTGAGTGCTTACTTATTTTTAAAGGACCTGTCTTTCTTCTCTTACTTCCAGTCACTAATATAATTCTATTTCAAGCAAAGGTTTTCTCCTCTCTTCCCTCAGATCTGCTCTGACCCCTGGCTTCTGCTTTTTCACAAGCGCTCTCTACTCTTAGAGCCTTGAGCCTTAAGCTAGCTGACTAGTCCTCAGATCCAGAGTCGTTCCCTAACTTAGACCCCCCCCCCAGATCTGGGTTCAGAAGCCCCCACCACTAAGCTTTTCCCAAAAGCTCTAATGAGGTTCCAAACATCTTTGCCACAGACCTTTGTCTAAAAGGTACCCTTGACTGCAGAAAAAATTATTTTTAAAATCAGGCTTGACTGGACTTCTTTGAGTTCAACTCAGGCTTCACTGGATTTCTTCGAATCCCGTCACTGCACACCAATGGTTGCGTCCACCGTCGTGCCCCTTGCTTGACCGTCAAGCCTCAGATCTCACGAGGGAAGCACTCTTCTCTTTTCACTGCTGCCACCAGGTGGTCACTAAACACCATTACCTCAGAAAGATTCAGGTCCACTCTTCAAGTTCTTTTAAATAAAACTTTGGTTTATTGATTACAGAGATTGGTTGTTATGGGTTTTTCGGGCTCTTTGGCCGTATTCTGAAGGTTGTTCTTCCTAACATTTCGCCAGTCTCTGTGGCCGGCATCTTCAGAGGACAGCACCTTGTGCTCTGAAGATGCCGGCCACAGAGACTGGCGAAACGTTAGGAAGAACAACCTTCAGAACACGGCCAAAGAACCCGAAAAACCCACAACAACCATTAGATCCCGGCCATGAAAGCCTTCGCGATTACAGAGATTGATTCATAAATATCTTCAGTAGCTAATCACACCTCAGAATTTCCCAAACTACACACTCTATTACTTTCTCTGACTTTTCTCTACTGCCTCACTGACACTGACTTACATTTCTCTTACTCCCCCTGACTGACTCAGGCTCCGCCTCTTATAGCATCTCTTTCGGCTCTGCCTCTCAGCAACATTAATATGCATGAACCATTATTATATAACAAACACAAACCATTACATAATATAACATGAACCATAGACCTAATACTTAGAGAACGCTACAGTCATCTTCTTTCTTCTTTCATCTTGAGTATATTCCAGAGCTTGAAAAGAGGTACAGTCTAGATTACAACTTCTACTATTCCAGGAGATACTGGAAATCTTAATCCAAAAAGTTTTCTTTTCAAACTCTGAAATCCACATAAGATGCTGAGCATGACACACTAGGAGTTGTAGTCCTGAAAAGAAGGGAAGGTGGGTTTTTTTTTTGTAAATTGACATGGGTTGTTTACTTCTTTCTAGGTTGAAGCCTGTCGGCTCTACAGCAAATTCACTGCCAGGCCAAGCAGTCTAGAAGCTATTCCTGCTGTTATAGAGAAGGTATGAAATCTAAAACACTGAGGCTCTGTTTGTCCAAGAAACAGCAGCAGAGTAATTTCCACAAAGGTACCTGTGCAGAAAAAAAAGAATAAAAAGTTGTGTGACACTTTTAAGCCTGTAATAAGATTTATTACACATTGAACTTTTATTGACACGTAGCCCATGTAGCAGTAAAAAAATAAAGGCAGGGTACAATGTAACATAGTGGTTGGTAATGAATATATAAATAAATAAATAAGTTGTTGTGTCTCATCTTATTTGTACATCATAAGTGTAAGTGTAAGTTCATCCTATAAATCAGGGATGGGCAACTTTTTTCTGGGGATTATGTTGGCACCTCTGAACCCACTCGTTACTCCTGCGTCTCATCTTGGCCACACACTTCCAGTTTAAACCAAAATGTGTGGCTGCATGCCTTGTTTTTCCTCCTGCAGATCTTGTTTTAAAATCAAAGTGTATACAGATGTGGGGTGGAGGTATTGCCTACACACACCCATTAAATTTGGCAGTGTGGCAGCAGGTTTGGCAGAAGTAGCAGGGATTGGTGGGCATCTGCAACCCATAAGGCATACATTGCTTCCTCTACTATCAGTGTAAAAAACCAGCTCAAACCTTTGAAGACTGAAATATCTCCATCTTTATTATTTAATGTATGGGATTGGCCCTGCACTTCTATCCATATTAACTCAAAATGAAGTTTTGTTAGGGTTTAATGGAACTTAATGCAAAAGAAATGTGTATAGCACCGAAGGCTGACAGTATAAATGCTACATACAAACTGTCACGAAGAACATGTTTTTTCTGCCTGCTTTTGTGAACATTATGTTCCTCCAACAAAATACTTATTTTATACGACACTCACAAAGAATGCTTAATGCCACATCATCCTTCCAGTTCTTGTGATATATAGCAGAGTTGTCTTGTTAAGTTATTTTTGTTGTTGACACGTGGCTTCCCTTAACCTTCCAGGAACTGGTTTTGTAATGATCCACACTACTGTAGAAAAAAAAAGGTTGAGCTCTCTGGCTTTTAATCCATACCATTTCAAAGAGTGTTGGCTCAAGCTTTAGCCAAACAACAAATATAAAGTATTTGAAGAAAAGCCCCAGGCATTTATCCACAGGCCATGCTTCTTAAAATAGGCAATCAGTAGGAAATTTTTGACTTAATAGTTCCAAATTTAACAGCTGATGGTGTCGGTAAAATAGTTCCTGGTTGCAGATGACAGTGAGCTAAGTCCAATAGCTTTTCTGTTTTGTAAAACCCTTTGTTACACCCTTTTCTCTATTGTATATTTAACACCAGTTATACATAAAATCTAGTATTTTGGCCTGTTAAAGTTGTAATTTTGATTATTGCAGTGCATCCCTTTTTAACAAATGTTCTCTCCAATGCAGGCTGTCAGGGCCAGTATCTATGGACGTCCAGGTGCCTGTTACGTTGACATACCCGGAGACTTCGTAAATCAGCAAGTGAAAAGGAACTCTGTCAAGTGAGTCCTTGTGGGATGAACCCTTTATTTAAGGGGACTATTACTGGAAATTTTGATTGTGTTACAGTGCTTGTGCTGACTGTGTTCTTGAGAAGGTAGAACATGCACTCTGTGAATAGGTCAAGGACAAAATATTCACTAGAATCAAAGACATAAAATAATCTTAACACCATTTTCTGGAAAGCTCAATGCCATCATAGAAGAGTGCACAGAAGCTGTGGGGTTCCCATAAAGCTGCTACACATGGCTCTTTTGATCTTGTTTCTTGCAAAACAATTAGGTAAGAACATAATCCTTTTCTGCTTCTTGACAGAAGAAAGCTAAGAGTCTAGTGTGAAGTTGTTTTTATACTAATTGGGAAAAATCAAGTGAACGTGCTGTATTCTAACAATTTGGAAGAAAGTGATTTATGAAGAAGTAGAACTGATCCCTGCTGCTGCCATTATCCGTGTTCCCAATCACATATTAAGAAGAATATATAATCCTCCTGAATGTACAGTTTGTAGTAAAATTGCTAGCTGTGGATTAATAGGCAACTTTTTAAAGAGGGTAGACGTTTGTAGGGTATGCATAATGCACCAGTAGAACCTATTTGGCAAGGCATTTCTTTACAGAGTTACATGTTTTAGTAATAATTTAGCAATGATATACCACTAGAGCATTTTTCCTCACTTTACGAGATTAGGCTTTGCTTTTATGTTTATAACGACCCCCCAGCAGAGGCTCTTTGATTCAATTGCTCAACCCACCATTTCTCTCTTCATTCTGCCTTCCAGATATGTAGGATGCTGTCCAGCCCCTCCCATCAGTATGGCTGAAGAGGCTGCAATTTCTAAAGCAGCTGCAATCATCACGCATTCCAAAAAACCACTTGTAATTATTGGCAAAGGTAATCTTCAGTCATGCCATTGATTGTAAAATCCAACGGTTAGTGTTCCCTTAGCTTGTTTAGAATTTTCATGAAGCAATTTCTTTCTTATTTTTTGAATTAAAACCTGCTGAGAGAGTATTTGTGGGTTCCGGGGTGTGGGCAGAATATAATGGCCTGTTCTAAATTATCCCATTTAAAAATGTAGAATAAGTAGTAATTGAGCATTGAATACAATATTCCTGGAAAATTCAGAGCACAGAGTACTGTCCTCTGAAGATGCCGGCCACAGAGACTGGCTAAACGTTAGGAAGAACAACCTTCAGAACATGGCCAAAGAGCCCGGAAAACCCACAACAACCAGAACATGAATTTGTCAGAATTTACCTCATGAATTTTGCTTTTTTGATCTAAATGTCTTATGATGCTGTACAAGTGACCTCTGATACCTACTATTGTTACCCGAATTTCTCCCTCTTGAATGTGCCTTATTATGTGGACATTAACTGAAAATAGGAAATCAATCACACATGTAGAAGACCCCCTTAATCCCATAAATGTTTTTAATATTGCTGTATCAGTATCATTTGCACCACATTAAATTATCTTCATTCACTGTTGATCAATGATGCTCCTATTAGCCAAGTTGTATTACCCAGCTGAATTGTGTGTGTGTGTGTGTGGCACCCTTTTCAGGGTTTTCTAGCTGCAAAGTACTCAGAACTGGTTAACTATTCCCGTCTTCTGGGGGCATTCTGAGATTGCCCAGCTTAAGGCCACAAAGGTGGCTGTTCCAGGGTGCACAGTGGGAATCTGAACTCCCAATCTCTCAGCATGGTGATTTATTATGACACTGAATAGCTTTTAGCAAAAACATCATCCTTGTAGTTTTCAAAGGGTTTTGTGGTGTATTGAAAAAGTGTCAAAGTATTTCTTGTGGTGGTGGGTATCCTCCTTAGGTGCTGCTTACTCACGTGCTGAAAACAGCATCAGAAAGTTGGTGGACCAGTGTGGGCTTCCATTTTTGCCTACTCCAATGGGGAAGGGAGTTGTTCCTGACAACCATCCGTACTGTGTAGCTGCAGCTAGATCTAGGTAAATAAATGAGTCAAGGCTTCCACTCCTGTCTCTTAATACTAAAAGTTAAAGAATACAATATTCCTGGAAAATTCATCTTCAGTGAACCCTGGGTAGTTCACGAACAAGGGCAAGTAGACAACAACATCCAAGTAGAATTCTTCCATATTATATTCCATTGTACAAACATCAGGTTTATTTATACAGGTACAGAGGTATTTTGGACATAATTTAAAGTATGTATCAGGATGTTTCATATCATCAGTACACTGTTGTCAGCTTTTTGTGGTGTTTTCTATGAAGCACATGTTTCCACCCATTCATAGTCATGGCCGTGAGAACATGGGAAAAACACACATACTGAGTGGAGAATACAGGTTCCTGGCCATCTCTTCTTTGGTTTTTATAAAACATTAGGTGGTTGCATACTCTCTAGAAATTATGTAAGATTCTGAGAAGCCAGCAGGGGTGGTTGAATATGAATTCCAAGGCTTTGAGACACAGAGAGCAATGCATAGTTTCTTGAAAATAAGGGAAAGAAAGAGAGAATACAAACTACCCTTGTTGTAACACAGACTTTTGACTTTGGTTATCTGTAACTGTGCCAATAGTTTTTCAGGGTTAATTTTTCCTTGTGTCTGGCTTCTTCACTGCTTCAATAGCATTTGAAAAGCAGAAATTGTTAAATTGTTTTAATTAGACTAGATTACGCATCCTTCAGTCCCAAGAGACTATGGTAACGTGCTCTGTATGGAGGACTTGGAACAGTGTCTAGTGTGGCTGAGAAGGCCAATTTGAGAGTGGCAATTCCTTCCACACTGAAGACAAATCCAATCTGTCCCCTGTCCAGCTCCCTGGTTTTGCTGCTTTCGAGACTGCCTCTTTGCCTCAGCCTGCTGGACAAGGGTCTCTTCAAATTGGGAGAAGCCCTTGTCCAGCAGAGACCCTTGTTTTAAGGGGAGAGACCCTTGTTTTAATTATGCAAAAGAGAGCCCCTTGTTTAATTGTGCAAAAGAGAGACCCTTGTTTTAATTACACAACAATAAAATTATTGCTTCCATCATCATAAAGTTGTTTGTGATATTGATATTGGAGCAGCACACTGCATGAGAGGATTCATGGCAATAACTAACTCCAAGGAGGAAACAAGTAATTGTAGGCTCAAACTAGTGTCCTATAATAATAAAAAGAAGCAAAATTTAGTCAATTCTGGTTTTTCAAGTCTATTTTGAAAAACAAATTAGTTTTGATATATATAAAAATAATTTTTTCATTGAATTCTTTGTTAATGTTTTTATCTGTTAGGGCACTGCAAGGGGCTGATACAATCATATTACTTGGTGCCAGGCTAAACTGGATTCTGCACTTTGGACTTCCTCCAAGATTTCGTCCAGATGTGAAAATCATCCAGGTATTCAAAGTGAAAGCTGGAGGGATAGCTTTCCTGAGCTGCAGCACCCAGCTGCAGAGCTTGTGGTCAGGAGTTGGATTCCCCATTGTGCCTTGAAGGAGAAGAACCAGCCTGTGTGGGCTTTGGCAAACTGTACAGTCAGCAAGTACCCATAGGAGAAGGGGCTGGTAAACTACTCCCGAGTAATCCTGGGAAAGGTCACCATAAATTGGGATCAACTTGACAATGTCAAGGTTTAATATTTTGTATGTATAGAGTGCTAAAATGATGAAATGGGGTATAAAAATGCAATCCTGATAATGGATCTTGTGCTTAAGAAAATGAGGTTTGAACAGCAGCATATTAAAGGATCTCTTTCCTAGCATAATATAATTCTTATTATATTATTGAAAGTTAACCTCCTTTAAGATTTGGGCAGACTTCTGAAGTCCTGTAGAGTGTCTGAGCATTCTGCAATAGGTTGTATGTATTATACTTTTATCTCACTCTTCCTCAGAGAAGCTGGGAGTTAAGATACATTTTCACTTTACTTCTCTCACAAGAGATCTGAACCTATTGCATGCAAAAGAGGTTTTTTACAATCAGCTTAAGGGCTACATTTCAGTCAATACATTGCCCAACCCAGCCCAAAGTCATCTGTGGCTAAATTAGGGTTTTGGTTCCAGGGCAGTCCCATCTTTCTACATCACTTAACCCACTCTAGGTTTCTCCCTAGGCTCTTTGAACAACTGATTTTTATGTTTTTAAATGTTATGTTTGGAAGCAAGAAGTGTCTCACCCAGCATGACAGCTGTTATTTCAGGGGAACTGTAGATCCAGGCAAAACACAGGGAAAGGAAGCAGTTCACCTGCTAAGAAAAAATATTGAGTACAAACAAGCTGTCAGTGTTCCTTGCTCTGGGCTCAAAAGAAATGTGAAGCTCTAATTCTAAGAAGAAAATATTATAGCAGATGGATCATACAATTCTTACTATAACTGAGCCTACATTACTTTTTTGTGCATGTGACAGGTAGACATTTGTGCAGAAGAGTTGGGGAATAATGTGAAACCTGTTGCAGCCTTACTGGGTGACATCAGAGCAGTGTCAGAACAGGTAATGTAAGAAATCCACTTTGGGCCACATGCAGCCTCCAGTAACCCAAAGAAACCCATTTTTTAAATTCAAGAAGTCCCTTTGTATCCTCCAGAGCACATGGGGGCAAGTCTGCTACGTTTTGAGAAATTTCTAGCACTGCTAGATTCCCAGCACACACCCTTTTTAAAAAAATTCAATCATGACAATGTTATACAGTGGTGCCTCGCATAGCGAACGCTTCGCTATGCGATGAAACCGCACAACGAGGGCTCCCGGGCCATCGCTGGAGCGTTCGCTCAGCGATGGCCCCTATGGGCTTTTTTCGCTATGCGATGATCGCGCGGACGCGATCAAAGCATAGTGAACAGCTGATCGGTGGTTCCAAAATGGCCGCCGCTAAAACAAAATGGCGACCGCTGTTTTGCCTCACTAACGAGGCATCCAAAATGGCCACCGCAATGGAGGAAACTCGCAGAACGGTGAGTTTTAAGTCCATAGGAACGTATTAAATCAGTTTTAATACGTTCCTATGGGCTTTTTGTTTCACTTAACGATGGATTCGCTGAGCGAGGGTTAATCCGGAACGGATTAACCTCGCTAAGCGAGGCACCACTGTATTTTAATGTGAGCTTTCATGGACATGTCCACTTCCTCAGACATAATAAGAAATAGCATAGTAAATATTTATACATGCCATCAAAATACAGAGATCATGGTTGGTTGGTTGGTTGATAACAAAATCAGTGGGTATTTAACAGTGGGCTGATAGCCTCTTTGATATACAGGTATATTCCATTAAAGGTTGTGCTGTGTAGAGAATGTAAGAACCTCTGTCACGAATAACAGTGGCTGAATAACATAAATGTTAATTATGCTGAGGAGACTGGCCTTTTACCTTTTCTTTATAGGAGGTTGTCTGGCATAATTCACACATCACAATGATGCTGCTCTTGTGGTCATCCATTGCCTAGGGTAATTCACACATCCCAATGATGTGTGAATTACCCCGGGCAATGGATGACCACAAGAGCAACATAACAGTAAGTTAGGATGCTCTGGTTTACTTTTGAAGTTTTTTAGGTAGCTCTGTTGAGGAGGAACATATATCTGGGAGATACCGTACAGATTATTGTAGTGTTCATATTCTGTAATGCCCTGAACTACAAAATATGAACTAGATTCTAAAGCCATAAGTCATGGATTCTGTTTGTACATAGTAATAAAGATGCACATCTCAGGAACAGCAATTTAGGAAGGTGAAGGTAGCATCCTTCAATTCTGTCTTTAAAGTACTGCTGTACTTTTAGCTTTTAGATCAGCTGAACAAAAAACTTTGGAAATACCCCTCTGATACAGACTGGTGGAAAGATCTACGGGCGAAAATGCAGAGTAATGATGAAACATCTAAGGTACTGTGGATAATATTCTCCTATCCGTGGACTGTTCTGAATTCTTTTATAGATTTCATTAATATCTTTTGATTAAATTGTTTTTTGGTGTTTGATGTTATAAACCACTTAGGGTTATATGCAAATGAGGAGTATCATAAAAGCATTTCCTGATCATTATGATGTCAGCAAACAATACATCTCAGTTCTTTCAAAAAGTTAGTAAATAATTAAAAGTATTATGATACTTTTTTGTTTTTAAATTTAGTTTTCTTGTTTGAAATTCAGTGCCTCAAACCCAATCTTCCATAAACAAATCAGTGTTTTAGAATTAACCGTGCTTTCTTAAGCTTTATATCTGTTGGGACAGATCTTAACAAGGTCCATTTATTTCTTTTTCCATTAAGGCGCTATCACTACAAAAGCGTTTACCAATGAATTACTATACAGTGTTCTACCACATCAGGGAACATTTGCCAAAGGACTGTCTTCTGATTAGTGAGGGGGCAAATACGATGGACATAGGGCGCACCATGCTTCCAAACTATTATCCCCGCCACAGGTAATTTATTGACATTTTTCTCTGTTCCTGTTTGTTCTGACACTAGGGTGAATTGTTTCAGTTTTTAGTTAACTGTCAAAACCTGGAATCCATCAAATGGCTGCTTTGTTCCTGATAAGCAAAGAGAATCCTGATAAAGTTCTTTCTCAAGTCATGACTTGGAAAGTATCTTGATAGTGGAATTGTGGGTCAGCCTGTGTGGTGGAGGAGCTAATGTGAAATTCCCTGGGAAAAGATTTTTGCTAAATTTATGGTAACAAATACTTTATTACTCGGGATGGGTAAGGAGAGTCAGTATACCTCTTCCGGTTCCCTTTTTATGGATGTTATAGGCATTCCAAGAATTTTCACTTAAAACGCATCAGCTTTTATTTCAAAGTCTCCTTGATTGTTGTTGTATAATGCCATTTTTTCATTGTTTTCAGGCATCCAATTTATTGATTGTTTCTTGTTTTAAATGCTGAGAGTTGATAAGAGAGTATCATAAAACTTGGGAAATTCCTGATAAATTGTTTCTATATGGTCCCCAAAACGTTTGTCAATGTGCAGTAGAAAATAGTATTCACCGTATCAGTAGAATAGGTTTTTAATTACTTGGTAGAGTTTGAAATGTAATTTCACTGGGCTCTTGTTGCAATAATAAAAAAGTAACTTGGGTCAAATCATTATTTTTATCTCATTGCTTCTAGGCGCCTGAAAAAAGGTATACTAACCTCTCTTCCTTGCTCACAGGCTTGATGCTGGGACTTTTGGAACAATGGGAGTTGGGCTTGGTTTTGCAATAGCAGCTGCTATGGTTGCTAAAGACCGCAACCCTCAGCAGCAAGTGGTCTGTATTGAAGGAGACAGTGCCTTTGGATTCTCTGGCATGGAAGTGGAGACTATGTGCAGGTAAAACCCTTGCTGAGTTCAGCTTCTTAGAAGTCTTTAATGTCAAGCAAAGCAAGTGTTTTGCTTGACATTAAAGTGTTAGAGTAACCAGGTGTCCTCAGAAGATGAAATGTCTTAAAATGTGCTCCTCCTCGTTAATCACTGCAGGTATAATTTGCCAGTGATTATAATTGTAGTCAACAACAATGGGATATATAGTGGCTTGGATGCAGATACTTGGAAGGAGATGCTGAAACTTGGAGAACCTTCTGCATGGTGAGTACTTCTATGCTGGGCATTTTTCTGCAATTTAATTGTAACATTTTTGCTCTTCCCGATGTG
This sequence comes from Pogona vitticeps, assembly GCF_051106095.1. NCBI lineage: Eukaryota > Metazoa > Chordata > Lepidosauria > Squamata > Agamidae > Pogona > Pogona vitticeps. The sequence goes on along the minus strand of NC_135788.1, from coordinate 38,118,529 downwards.
TAATTATCCTTCCAAAACCATTAGATGTTCTGCCTGACATAATATTTTGGGTCAAGTCACACTTAATCTTTTTCTAGTGAGACAACTGAGATGATGGTCTATCATAAATTGTGGTTGATGTTACCATGTGCCACGGGCAAGGCCCATTCTAATGAAGAGTGATTATGATTTTGGTAGTGTTCTTTTCTTAAACATTTAAATCAAAAGTGGAGGCCATCCGCCGGGACCTCTCTCCTTTTTTGAATACAGTGAGTCGAGCAGAGATGTCCAGCGCTCCGTCTTGCCCGGTGATTTTTGACTCCTTTCAGCCTGTCACGCCTGACTTTGTGGCCAGGGTGCTTGATCGCTGTCGTGCCACCTCCTCCTCCTTGGACCCTTGCCCGGCCTGGCTAATCAAATCAGCCAGGCCTTTAACAACGGAATGGCCCATGGCTATAATTAATGGGTCTTTCCTTGAGGGCAGATTTCCATCCGCCCTGAAGGACACACTCATTAGGCCCATTAGGAAGAAACTCAGTTTGGCGGCGGACGAAATTGGCAACTATAGGCCCGTCGCCAATGTTTCTTTCTTAAGCAAGGTGGTCAAGAGGGTGGTGGCCGATCAGCTTCAGGCGCTCCTGGATGAAACAGATGCCCTGGATCCATTTCAGTCGGGCTTCAGGCTGCGCCACGGGACAGAAACGGCATTGATCGCCCTGTGTGATGACCTACTGAGGGAGGCCGACAGGGGCAAAGTGTCTCTGCTGGTCCTCCTCGACATCTCAGTGGCCTTTGATACCATTGACCACAGTATCCTCCTGGGGAGGCTCTCCGAGTTGGGAATAGGTGGCTTGGCATTGGCCTGGCTCCATTCCTTCTTGGAGGACCGCCCCCAGAGAGTTCAGCTTGGGGAGAGGGTCTCAGCCCCGTGGTGCCTCAATTGCGGGGTTCCACAGGGGTCGATTATCTCCCCAATGCTGTTTAACATCTATATGAGGCCACTGGGTGGGGTCATCAGGGGGTGTGGAGCCCGGTGTCACCAGTACGCTGATGACACTCAGCTCTACATCTCTTTTCCACCTACCGCAGGAGATGCCGTCCTGTCCTTCCAGCGCTGCCTGGGGACTGTACTGCAATGGATGCAGGAGAACGGGCTGAGGCTGAACCCAGAAAAGACGGAGGTACTGAGGGTGGGCGCCCCCACAGTTGGGGGTTTGGGAAACCCCCTCACTTTTGGGGGGGTGACTCTTCCCGCCAAGGATGGGGTCCGCAGCTTGGGGGGGATCCATCTGGACCCGGCGCTCACTATGGAATCCCAGGTGACGTCGGTGGTCCGCACCGCCTTTTTTCATCTTAGGCGGATAGCCCAGCTGCGGTCCTACCTTGATGTGGGGGCGCTCACCACCTTGGTGCATGCACTCGTAATCTCGAGATTAGACCACTGCAATGCGCTCTACGTGGGGCTCCCTTTGAGGCTGCTGCGGAAATTACAGGTGGTGCAGAATGCGGCGGCCAGATTACTTAGTGGTGTGAAAAAATACCAACATATTTCACCCACTCTGGCCGCATTGCATTGGCTGCCCATCCGATTCTGCATCGACTTCAAAGTGTTGATGCTTACCTATAAAGCCCTAAACGGTTTAGGGCCTCGATACTTGGCGGAACGCCTACTCCCACCAAGATCTACCCATGTCACTCGTGCGAGCCAGGAGGTGAGGCTGAGGAGCCTAACGCCGAGGGAGGCCCGGAAGGAAAAGACAAGAAATCGGGCCTTCTCGGCGGTGGCTCCTTGCCTCTGGAACAACTTACCTCCTGAGATTCGCGGGGCTCCCTCGCTGGGTACCTTTAAGAACCAATTAAAAACTTGGATGTTTCGGCAGGCCTTCCCATCACATAACTCATGACCTCTCTCTTTCTCCTTTACTGTGTTATGTCTTGTGTTTCTGCACTGTATTGTAGTGTTTTATGATTTAGAACTGTTATTTACATTTTTATTGTACTATTTTAAGACTGTTAGCCGCCTAGAGTGGTCCTCGTTTGACCAGATAGGTGGGATATTAAATAAATAAATAAATAAATAAATAAATAAATAAATAAATAGATAAATAGATAGATAGATAGATAAATAAATAAATAAATAAATAAATAAACAAATAAATAAATAAATAAATAAATCCATCCATCCATCCATCCATCCATCCATCCATCCATCCATCCAGTGTATATACCACTTGATTAGTGCAAGCAGAACACTGGGTAGTTTACAGAAGATTTCTTCCACTGAAAAATCTGGAAGGAGAGAATGAATACACTCTTTATTCCCAGCAAGTAGAGCATTCTGAGCAGCATCATACAGACATTGCAGCACTGAGAAGTCATTCTGTTTTATATGTTTGTGCTGTACTTAGAGCTATGGAGGATGCTGACTGGCCATGCAAGAGAACAAGGAGAAAGAGGTGGTGTTCACATAACTGCACAGACTTGCAAAAGTAGAGAACAGGCAGCCTAAGTATAGGTAATGCACACTGCAAATGTGCCAAAATTATCTCTTCCATTATGCTGCCATTTGTCCACAGAGATGCTTTTTAGTTTTAAATAGTGAAAAACTAAGCTCTAAAGTCAGGATTTTTTCTTTTGCATAAAATTTATTTGATGTTTGTCTAGGACGGTCATCCAGAATGAAAGATTAGAAGGCTCTATTGTTTTGCGGCTGGGACCTCTCATTCTTGGGTTGTTCTCAGTTAAATTCTGAAATGAAGCAACATTCAAATACTTATTCTAACAGTGAAATAGATACCAAGAAAACTGAGTTATTAGAAAATCAGTTTGAAAACTTTCTATTGTATCTAGCTGCTTCCTTCAGACTCTTAACACTATGTATACATTGAGCCCCCCCCCTTTTTTTTTGCTTTATTTCAGTATTCCTCCTGTTTCCCTGTTGCCAAATGCTCACTATGAGCAGATTATATCTGCATTTGGTGGTAAAGGGTACTTTGTACAAACACCAGAAGAACTGCAAGCTGCTCTGAAAGCAAGCCTGATGGATAAGTGCATGCCTTCTATTATAAATGTAATGATTGACCCACAAGCAGACAGGAAGAAACAAGTGAGTAGATCCATTTTTATTCTCACATCCTGAGCTCTAAACAAAATCCACATCCTTTATCAGGCAAAACAACTTGTTAACAGTGATATGTCTTTGGATAGTATTTAAAGCATTGTTTTATTAAGCGACAGCTTGATTATTCAGATTCCATGGAAGGCATGTAAAAGTATATTGTCACCTGGCCATCTTTATCCTTAAATGGATAGTAAATACTATCTGTTTAATAATAAAGCAAAGAAGGCATGTTTCTAAATGGGTTCCTTAGTCTTTGCGAAAGAAGACCACCTTATTTTTTGAACTGTAGTTGTGTATGAATTTTCACTTTGCTGCCTCACATTCTTTGTGTCCAGCATGGAAGTTCTGAGGTCTTTTATATCAGCATCAGACAGATCATACATGTCCCCTAACCCTTTTTCTCTAGACAATAATTAGTTCAGGTTACCATGTGCAATACTGTAAGGATGCATAACAGTTTACAGGCTCATTACCCGTAACAGCAAAGGAAATTGCAAACTAAGAGGTGAAGATGTTGATTGAAGAAACTTTGGGAAAAAAAGAGGCTTGTTGATTAACTAGGCCATCTAGCATTACGTGATAACAGTCCTAAGTTCCTCTACATAAATTTCCTAGATACTTTTAGAGCCACAAGCCATCTATCCTTTCTAAGCTATCTTACTATTTCCTTGAACTGAAAAATGACTTTTCAAAAATTGTTAAAATGTTTAAAAATTGTGAATTTATAGTGAAACAGGTAGTAAAAGATTGTAATGGTAGATTTATAATAATACAGGGTAAAATGGGTTTGGAAGAATATACTTTGGTTAATGTGTACGCACCTAATAATAAACAAGGAGATTTTTACGACACGGTTTTTAAAGAAATGGAGACGGTAAATAATGGTTATGTTATTATGGCAGGGGATTTTGATATGGTTATGGATAAGATAAAGGATAAAACTTTTTATGATCAGAATGATGTTCTTCAAAGAAATACAATATTGAGCAAGAAGGTAAAAAATAATCACTTGAAAGATATTTGGAGGGTAATGAAAGGTGATGAAAGAAGATATACTAATTTTTCAGCAATATATAATAGTTACTCCAGAATAGATTTTATATTCACATCTCAAGATTTAATTCCTAAGATAGTTAATACTGACATCAATTCCATAAAAATAACAGATCATGCTTTGATGTCAATGGAGATTGAGTTTTAAAAAGATTATAAAGACTCTAAAAGATGGAGAATGGATACTAACTTTTTCCAGTACCCAGAGGTAATAGAAAAGATAAAGAAAGAATGGTTAGAATTATGGACAATAAATAACACAAGAGGTACAAAATTAGGCCTGTTGTGGGACACAATGAAAGCAATTTCAAGAGGAACAACAATAAGGGAATACTGTAAATTGAAAAAAATTAAGGAGAAAAATGCGAAAAAACTGGAAGAAGACTTGAGAAATTTGGAAAGCAAGTTTTTTTTTAGAAAGAGATAGAAGGATATTGGCAAAAATTCAGGCAAAGAGTAAAGAACTAGAAAACTTAGAGAAAGTCCAGAGGGATTTGATGTATATAAACAGGATTTTTTAAAATTTAGCAATAAAAATTCAAAATTGTTAGCTAGAATGTGCAAATATAGAAGATTAAAAAATACGATTGGGGTAATTAAAGATAGAACAGGTAAGAGGTGTAATATAATGAAAGATAAATTGAAGATTTTCTAAGAATTTTATCAGAAATTATATAAAGGAAACAATGTACTGAAAGAGAATATAGAAAAATATATAAATGAGAATTTTAAAACTAAATTATTGGAATGTGATAAAAGAATATTAGAAGAAAAGATTAAAGAAGAAATTGCTCAAGTTATTAATAAACTGAAAAATAGTAAAACACCAGGCCCTGATGGATTGGGTCCAGAATATTATAAACATTTTAGTTCCATTTTGATACCTAAGCTAAAAATGATTTATAATAAAATATTGGAAGGCGAGACAATGCCACTTTCTTGGAAACACTCATTAACGATTCTTATCCCAAAACCCATCAAGGATCTAACAGATCCGGGATCTTATAGGCCTATATCTCTAATTAATCAAAATGCTAAGATTTTTACTGCTATACTAGCAAACAGATTAAATAGATTTATAGCAAATTATATTAAAGAGGATCAATGTGGTTTTATAAAGGGAAGACAAATGGATAATTTAACTAGGCAAGTTTTGAATATTATATATGAGGTAGAAAAAGAAAAAAGGAAGGCAACTGTTTTATCACTAGATATATTTAAGGCGTTTGATTGTGTGGAACGGCCAACATTAAAGCTGCTTATAAAGGGTTGGGGATTTGGTAGAAGATTTATAGGAGTTATAGATCAATTATATACAGATAATACTTCAGAAGTAATAGTTAATGATGGTTTAACAGAGTGGATTTTTCTAGGCCGAGGTACAAGACAAGGCTGTCCACTTTCACCAATATTGTTTTGTATGGTTATAGAACTGTTAGCTAATGCAATAATTTAATATTTTAATTGTATTTTAATTGTTGTATCTTTTTAATTGTATTTCAATTGTTGTAAGCCACCCAGAGACCTTTGGGTAGAGTGGGTGGCATATAAGAGACAGACAGACAGACAGACAGACAGATAGATTAGATAGATTAGATAGATTAGATAGATAAATAAGAGATTATGAATCAATTAAAGGATTAGGTAAAATGATACAATTAAGATTTATTTATTTGCTGATGACTCATTATTGACCATTAAAAACCCATTTTTATATTTTTGTATTTGTTTTTGTTTTGGAATTTTTTTAAAAAAAAATTTAAAAATGAAAAGTGGCTTTCTTTTTCTCCAGCAGCCCAAGTTCAATTTTCTCAATTTCCAGAGTTTACTTGCTCAGGATCTTGTTGTTTTGGGTCTCTGGAGATGATATTATACTACTAATTTGTTCTTCATGTTATTCGGAAAGAAGATTAAATGCAGACCTCTATTGTGTCTCTGGTAGAAGCGTCACGCTCATTTTTTTCTTTTAATTCCTATTCTTTTCCATTCACAGATATTTTATGTGTATTGTGATGGTTTGGTCACCCATTCCTTACAACATTCTATGTTAATATTTTTAGAGTTCACTGTGGGCTTTTTATCCTATTAAAGTAATAAGAGTGTTGCTGGTGTCTCTCACAGTTAATTTTATATTTTATTGCTGGGAAAAATGAGACTTTCCTATTTTTATGACTCTTGTCCCTCTTCACTTGCACACCATCTTCCTTCTTGATGTTGAGTACTGTTCATCTTTTTTATTTTCAGGATTTCCACTGGCTGACCAGGTCCAACATGTAGCAGAATGGACAAGAACTGGAAATCATGAGCAAAGCTTTTTGGGAAAATATTGAAAATATGCTTGTAGAGTTCACACTACAATTTCTATTTCTGCCTTTTCATATAATATAAAAGAAAATGTGTGCCACAATAATTTGTTTAGTCTTTAAGATGCCACAAGATTGTTTGTTTTGCAGAAAGAGACTGATACAGCTGTCCCTATGAAAATGTGAACTTTTCTTTTTAGAAATGCAATTTTAGTTATGTTGACATGCACCCTGGGCATTCTTATGGGTGAAATGTTAAGTGGAAAACTGCCCCTGGATCTTCCCCCTCCCTTTTCTCTGGTCTGCCATCTACCCGCTCTACCATTCACCATAGACTTTGCCCCATCTCTATAAAGCAGGATTGGTAGCTCCATAGGGTTACATTGTGCAAATTCTTCATGGTAAGGGAATGCACCGCGAGGCACTACTGAGAATGTAAGTTTTGCTGCCATGTGTAAGTCCTTCATTAACATATTGAATAGAAAATAATTCTGTTTAGGATAGCTCTTTGCTATCCTAAACAGAAGCTTGATCAAATAGAGCCCTCCTCCCCAAAAGGCAAGTGTACACAGACTATCTTTCATTGACGTAAGCCAGAGTTGCCACCCTCTGCCTAGCATGTCTGTCATCTCTAGAATATGCACATTTTTAGTTCATATTGAATTCCTAATGTGATCAAGTAATTAGAATATCTTCATTGATTATCTAGAGGATAGTCACCATGCAGGAAGCACTGAAAAGAGCCTGGAGGCACAGGGGTTAAACTGTAATATTGCAGTCGAAATTATGCTCACAGTCAGTGATCGATACCAATGGATCTCACAGCCAGCTTGAGGTTGACTCAGCCTTCCAGCCTTCTGAAGTCAGTAAAATGAGTACCCAGCTTTTGGGGTGTGGACAATGTGTAGCCTGTATATGAGGCTCATAATTTTAAAATTGTAAACCACTCAGAGAGTGCTTTAAGCACTATGAGGCAGTATATACTGTATTTGCCGGCATGTAAGATGATTTCTTTGGCCCCAAAAACATGCCTCCAAGTGGGGGGTCATCTTATACGCTGGGTGCTCTTCAGCTGGGCCAGGAAGGAGCCGCCACCATTGAGTGAATGATGCGGGGCCGCGCCGGCAGGGGAGGAAGGCGGGCGGGCAGGCAGCTGGTCGGTCCGGACAGAGGGAGGGAAGCAGAGGCGGCCATGCCTGAGCGGCCAGAGCCCACCACTGGGCTGCCTGCTGCCCCGTGCCGCTGAGCCAGCTGCCTGCTTGCCCGTGTGCTGCCGGATAGCCGCTTCCCCTCTTCCTCCTCTTCCACTTCTGCCGCTGCCGTCGCCCGCCCGGCAGCTTCCCCTCCTCACCCTCCTCGCAGCTGAGCCAGCTGCCTGCTCGCCCGTGCGCTGCCAGATAGCCGCTTCCCCTCTTCCTCCTCCTCCTCTTCCTCCGCTGCCACCACCCACCTGGCCGCTTCTCCTCGTCGCCAGCCAGGAACTTCCAGGGTGGGCCCGGGCAGAGACCCGGGCAGCCGCCGCCGCCGCCACAGCAGAGCCATCCACTATATTTTGAGTGGAAATGTTGGGGGGTCGTCTTATACGCCTAGTCTTCTCGTACGCCGGCAAATACGGTAAACACTGCACTTTGCTCTTCTTTTAAAAAGCCCATAATAGAGCGGCACACATCAAAGTTAAGAAAGTGCACGCAAACAGCATGTCATTATAGCCATTTGAATTCAAGAATGATGTTATTTCTCTTATGCAAATGTGAATTTAAATTAGGATTCTATCCACTCTCTCTTTCCTTCTCTCTTTTCCTCCAACTGCAGTCTTATCCATATGACCGTTATTCTTAAGCCAATTATTTCACTTTTTTAAATGAACCATATAATTCAAGTATCCTAAACCTGGTGTATAGTGTTTATGTTCTTTCTCTACCTGGGTTCTCCAGTTACTGCCATAGCATGCCATAGCTTTTGGTTAAAGATTCTTATACAGTATATGTTATCTAGGTAAAGGGAAAGGTTCCCCTTGAGATTTAGTCCAGTCGTGTCCGACTTGAGGGGGCGGTGCTCATCCCTGTTTCCAAGTGGTAGAGCCAGTGTTTGTCCGTAGACAGTTTCCATGGTCACGTGGCCAGCACGAAACGCCGTTACCTTCCCATCGTGGTGGTACCTATTTATCTGCTACTTGCATTTGTATTCTTTCTAGCTGCTAGTTTGGCAGGAGCTGGGACAAGTGACGGGAGCTCACTCTGTTGCATGCATTCGATCTTACAACTGCTGCTCTTCTGACCTTGCAGCATAGAGGCTTCTTTAACCCGCAGCGCCACCACGTCCCTATATGTTATCTAGGGACATGGATTTTAGGCTCTTACATATATAAATGAGGTGGTGCCTCTGTCTAGCATTCATTTATGGTTTTGTGGCTAAGCCACTGTGATTAATTGCTCTTGAAAAACCCTGAAAGATATAGATAATCTATTTGAAGCTGTTTTTATAAAATACAGTAGTCTGAAGAAATACAAGAGTAAAGAAGCCTGTTTTTTTCTTAGTATTGCAACCAGTAGCTGAAGTTCTCCCTAACTTAAATATAATTGCAGGTCAAGTCCTTTAGATAAGTCTATGGTTCTGGGAAATCAGAGTGCTCCCCCACCCACATTTTATATTTTACATTCCTGCTGTGATTTTGCACAATCTGAAAAAAAAAAAGCTTTCTCTGTCAACAGTTCTAACTAAAAATGCTAGTTTCCTTATGTCATTTTGCTCAGATTGGAATTAATGTTTATAGTTGGGCTTTGCTCTGGCTGCACACTGAAGTCAGTGAATGGGAGTGAGGAAAGTTCTTGCTTGGTTCTCTCAGTTAATAATCAGTGAAATTTAAAATTGCTTAACACTGGCTGGTTCATGCACTATCATTGCCAATTTTGACATTTCCAAGATGACAGTTTTTGAAATTTACAAACACTGGGACATTCTCCCTTCTCCGTCTCCTGATCAGCTCATTCTCAGACATGTTTTCTGGCAGTCATTTCAAATCCTAGTGAAACGATGCAGCAAGTGGGAAGATTGCACCTATACAGGTTGTTGGACTGCAACTCCCAGACTAGCACTAGGACTGCAACATCTGGAGGGCCACATGTTCCCTACCTTACAGGCACCTTGGTCCTTTAAAAGAGAAATAGACTCCATACAGAGGTTACTGGGAAGTAACAAATGACAATGTTATGTATTAAATTCATCAAAGAATTTTCATTTTGTAGTAAATTGGCAGTTAAGACATATTTGAATCTACAAAGCTGCTGCAAAAGTTTTAGATGTTTGCATATGCCTAAAAATCAGACTTTCCTAAAATCAGTGTTCTGTGTAATACATGTTTGTTTAATGCCAGAGTAATATCACCAGAGGGCACCCTTCATTCATGATTCTTATTCATAATGATGTAGTCTATTTAAAGTCTGATTTCTTCTTTTAATGGAAAGTTTCAGTGCTGTATTTTTGAGTGGAAAAAGGAATTTCTGCAAAATCTTTCAAAATATTCTAGTAAGATGGTAAAACAATGGAACGAAAAGATTTTGCACAACAAATAAAGAGTTTTATACCCTGGAGTTTTCTCTGTCTTGTCATTACAAAATTAACTAAGTTAATAGAGAATTGACTTAGTTACATATGGCAATATCTTACTATTACAATATTGTTGTGTTTAACTATTCTCCTTTAGGTACACACACCAAGCAAATAATGTAATGAGGTCTTAGGAGATATTAGCAATTCCACATGCCTCAGATGTCACTAATTTAATTGGTGCTTTGAACAGATGATCCTGCCAGAACTGGTTTTTAACTGTGTTTATTTTCAGAAAGACCACCAAGACACAGGGTGATATTCTGTTTATTTCCCTCCTCTTAAGTAGTAGTCAGAAGCAGTGGGAATCTCACCATGAAGATCTCGTGTGCTATTGTGGCTGTAAGCATTATCCTCCATCAATTTGTCTAATTCTCCCTCAAGCCAAAAGTCCTAATATCTTCACATTTTTAGTCTGCTCTATTCAGGCTTTAAAGAACATGGGCAATTAGAATCAGATAAGAATGATGACCTGCTTCATGGCCCTGCTCTTTCTTGTAGCATCACTATTTCCTTGCACATGTTAAAAGATTTGCAGACAGTAGCCTACTTGTATTAGAGGGTTCTAAATTCCAAATATGGTCTACTTGAGAGTAGGCTTCCAGTGCAGCCATTCTTCAGTGTGCATGGTGCGTATGAGTACAAAGTATTGCTGTCCAATGACATAGGATGGAGAGAGTAGAGGGAGGTGATACATCTTCTTCCCTCCTATGATTATAGTTGGGCCCTTTGGAACCATGAAAGTTGGGCTTGGTTTTGCAATAGCAGCTGCTACGGGTGCTAAAGACCACAGCCCTCAATCGAAAGTGGTCTGTATTGAAGGAGACAGTGCTTTTGGATTCTCTGGTGTGGAAGTGGAGGCATCCCTATCTAGACACGGGGGCCCTCACCATGCTTGTCCATACGCTCATAATGTCAAGAATAGACTACCGTAATGCTCTGTACGTGGGGCCTCCTTTGAGACTGATGCAGAAACTTGAAATAGTCCAGAATATGGCAGCCAGGCTATTAACAGGGTGAAAAGATTCCATCATATCTCCCCCATTCTGGCCACCTTACACTGATTACCTATTTGCTTCTGCATCGATTTCAAGGTGTTGACTATTACATATAAAGCCCTAAATGGTTTAGGGCCTGGATACTTGGCAGAGTGCCTTCTTCCACCTAGTTGTGCCCATTCCAGCCAGGCTGGGCAGTTGACGAGCCTAACTCTAAGAGAGGTCCAAAGGGAGAAAAGTAAAAACCAGGTCTTCTTCGCAGTGGCCCCTCATCTTTGGAACAACCTACCAAAAGAAATCCACCTGGCCCCCTTGCTGAGGGCCTCAAGAGCAAACTAAAGACCTAGCTCTACAAGCTGCATTTCCTAACAGCCATTACTTAGCTTTACATCTTTTTCCTTTTTTTCCCATCTTTGACTCTTGTTGTAAAATTGGGCCTCATTTTTAATGCATTTATATTTTCATTTATTATATTTGTATTTTGGTTTTTGTATTTTGTGTACCACCCAGAGTAGACATGTATATAAGTCTAAATAAATAAATATATCAAAGTTGATATTTTTTTTCTTTTCCTACACTGCTTGCATTGCAGATATAAACAGCTAATGAATGGATGAATGAATAATCTTGCCCTTATTGTATTCCGTTTGCTGTGTTCAAGATGCTTAATTTCTGTGGTCCCCAAAAATGTTTGATGGGATGTTTAGTGAAAGACATGTGCTTGCAGGAGGTGGGGTTGCTGCCAGTGGTAAAACTAGGTAACTTCATGCTATAGATGGAGTGGAGTGACTGTTTAGGCAGCCACCTGTATGGAGGTGTTGTTCTGCTTGCCGTCACTGCTACCCCATGTCTTGCAGCTGCTTCCATATTCTTGATACATTACAGCAATGCACACATGCATGCTCACAAAGACAGAAACCCTGCAAAGTTACAACAGAAAGGGTGGGAAAACTGCATTTTTTACTGAATTGCTGCCAGTTGTTGAACAAAAAAATTGCAAATTGACATATTCAGCTTAAGTGCAAAATTCCTTAAAATTCAGCAGACACATTCCTCCTCTCTGTTTCCTGGTAGAATATTCATTTTCACTGTTGTAATTCTGCCCATCATTGTTAAGTGCAGATTTTCCCATCTAGTCAAGTCTTTATTTCTTCCATCAATTTCAGATAATTATCTTTAATGAAAGTACTTGGTGGGGTTTTTTTGTACAGTTTATTCCAAGATACAGTGGTGCCTCGCTTAACGGGTGCTCGTTTAGCGATGAAATCGCTTAGCAATGACTTTCGGAGCGTTTTTGCGCTTCGTTTAGCGATGATCCCTATGGACAATTTTTGCTTAGTTGGGACCATGCTTCGCATAGTGATTAAATTTTGGGTCCCCTGTTTCGCTTAACGATGGTTTAAACAGCCTCATGTTTGCTGTTTTTTAAATGTTTTTCTGTTATTTATTAAGTTAAAGTTTACTGTTTAAAATGTTTGAAATCATAAAGTGCACTTAATAAACCCTTTGTTAACCAAATTTGACTTTGTTCTGACTCTTTTTAAATTTGTTGTTGTATTTTTCCCCCATTGAGATGCATTGAATAGATGTCAATGAATTTCAATTGGGGAACCGCGTTTCGCTTAGCGATGTTTCCTATGGCGATTTTCGCTTAAGGACGGCAATTCGTTCCTATTGGAATGGATTATCTGGTTTTCAATGCATTTCAATGGGAAACCGCGTTTCGCTTAGTGATGAAATCGCTTAGCAGCGATTTTTTCGGAACGAATTAACATCACTAAGCAAAGCACCACTGTATTTTACTTTCTTTCCCTCCTGGAGGGAAATTTGTAAGATTCAAGAGGTCATTTATTTCTTTATGTTGCATGTTTTTAGATATTTTTTTTCTCTTTCTATGGTTTATTTTCAGCCCCCTCCCCATTTCTCCAAACTTTTTAAATTCTTTCATAAGTACTGTTGATCGTTGTGGATCTTCCACTGCTACGAGTAAATCATCTGTGAAGGCCTGTAATTTAAAGAACTTGTTTCTAATTTTGAGCCCTTTAATTTTATCAGAAATTCTTATCCGATGCATTAGAATTTCAATTACTACCAAAAAGAGCAGTGGTGATAATGGGCAGGGTCTCAGAGTCATTTTTGACCTCGCTTCTATTTGGGCTGGCTGAAGTTATGTATTTTCTTAAAACCCAATATTCCCCATGGTGAAGGAGGGGTGGTGGTCTTCAAACATTTTGGGTAATATGAATGGCCATTTTATTATATTTTTCCCAGTTTTTCAGGGGAGGACCTACACTGGAAGCGCTGGTGGGCACCGTGCAGCCTATAGGCTGCAGTTTACCTGCTCTTGATTGAAGAGCTCAGTCCTGTACATATCAACTCAGAAATCAGTCCCAAAGTGTTGTTTTGGACACATTCCAACCTATGTGTTTATGAAGTTGTATAGGAGAATTTTCAGATAGATAGTGCCTTATGCAAGCAATTAAGGCCCTTCTACAGCTTTTCATGCTTTTCCTCATAACAGAGGTTTGGCAGGAAGAAAAACAATGAAGGAAGCAGTAAAAAATAGGGGCGGGATAAAGGTAGAGAATACTATCATATGAAATCCCAGTGTCATACAAAATTCCGAGGGAAGATGGGGCTGGCAAGCTAAAAGTTGCCTCTAAGCCAGTAAGGGAGGGGGGTGTCAAACTAGATGTTATGCTTGGCACATATTTAGAGGAGATGCTTCTTCAAGTGATGGAAAACATCTTTTTCTCATCGTATTTGCTTTTTCCTCACCTCTTTATCTTTCACTTAGAGTGCTCTGTTTTATGATTTATGAGTATGGTTGCTGAGCCATGCATCTCTTTTACAAGCCAAAATCCTGTTTGTGTAAAGTTACATGGTGGAAGCTGATGATGTCGTTAGCTGGCACCACTAACAGTTAATTAAAAGCTTCCTGTGCCTTTGTTTTAGATTCTGTGACTCCCCAGGGATCCCTTTTGGCCTGTGAAAGCCTTGGGATATAGGACAGCCTTTAAAAGTAAACAAGCAAAACAAAACAAAAACACCTGCGAGATTGCCACCACCAGGATCGGGACCACCGGTGGCAACCCAACTGTGATTTTAGACTTTTTAAGCTTCCTTCTCATTTCAAAACTTTCTCAAAGCAAAAGGGAACATCAGAACCTAAAATGGCACAGGAGATATTACTGGTGCCAACTGATGACATCATCAGCTTCCACTGTATAACTTTACACAAACAGGATTTTGGCCAATGAAAAATTGTAATTACCCAGGAGTAACAACATGCATGTATTAAAAGCAATCTTGACCTTCAGGACCAAAATATACAGCCAGAGACGTGTGCCCTTTCCATGGTCACAATATAACTGTATGCAAATAGGATTTGGGCCATTGTCTTCCTGGGCCTAGTGATATGCAATGTACACTCTAGAAAGAGTATTAAACACTCTAATATTACAATATTTTCAAATTAGTTACAAAGACCAGACTTGGTATACAGAAACATGAACGAATTGTGCCCATATCCCTAGTGTGGAATCGTTAACAAAAGAGAGAGAAGGAGACCAATATTTAATGAATGGAATTATCTCAGTGCTTGTCTGATTGCCAGCCAGGGATGTGCTTTTCCATTCAGTTGAGAATTGCCCCCCCCCTCATTAGTCCTCTGGCTATATTTTAATAGATGGTATTTGTGATGGGGGCATCTGATCCAGTACTTGAGTTAAATATAGCCCTGTCTAGTGTAAGGGGAAGATTTAATGGGAAATGGTTAGCATTCTTGCTCTGTAAAGCTCGCTCTCTCACACACACACAGATAGAAGAGAAAGCCTTGCACACATAAACATACCCAGCCAGTGAAAGAGCAAAAGAGAGCAGCAAGCAAAGAAGCAAAGCAGGCAGGCAGAGAAGACAGTAGCCAAGAAATCCACATATTGGGATTACACAGCTGGCAGCCAGCATGGTCATCCTTAGCTGTGTGGCATTGGGACTTTACCTTCAACTCCTTTTCTGCTTTGCTCTGTCTCAGAATTCTTTTGTTGACAGTGTCTTCTCAATTTCCACAGGTAAATTGCGCCTTTGCTTTGCTTTCTTAGTGACTTACATTGCTCTGTTATTGAATCTTCCTGCTACTCTAACCACTCAGATTTTGTACTTTTGCAGAGATTGAAGGGGGAAAACACCATAAAAATGCAAATTGCATGCTTAATTGCAAGTTTGCATGAATCAATAAGCAATTGTTTTCCCTGGTTTAGACCTCTTCTCCTCTATGCTTTATTTTATTATTCCTGATGTTAGGAGATGTTACTGACATCTTTTAAATAGACCATATTCATAAACTTCCCTATCAGTGAGCAAATAGGCTTATTCATTAGCAAATGTTCACTTGAAGGGCTGTATTTTTTTACAGAGGCGTAAATGAAACAGATGAGAGGAGAGATGATTCATATCGCAGTGTATATCTGCCCTTGCTAATATATCCCAGACCTTGTTCAGCACTGCAAGAGCTGGATATTATTAAAGTAAACATCTTCGGGCCATGGCAATGACACTAATAAAATGCTCAGATGACTTTCATAGCAAGCAAAAGCCTCACAAGCAAATCCCTGATCGGCACAAGGTAAAGGGCATGGATGGTCTCTGTGGAGAGAATCCTATTTTCTCTGTTAATCCAGCAGGCTTTCCTTCAGCTGTATCCACTGGAAAGAAGAGAGGGAACGGAAAACACCTTTCTTTCAACTGTTCCTGCCTCCCCTTGCTGTGACAGAAATTTACTTTTCCAGTATAAAGACTAAGAATAACTTGGCTTCAAACAATTCTAGACTTTGTGGGGTTTTTTGTGAATCTTAAGATCCCAGTTTTACAAATTCATTCTAAAGGGACACAGTACTAGGTTTCAATGTAATTGCAGGGGTGTATATTTTTATTTGAGTCATGTGCAATCTTTCTCCTAAAATCAAGGCAGTTCACAACAAGATTGTTGACAGGTACAGAAAAAAAATCTCTGCTCTAGAACTGCTGTTACTGGAAGCAGTAATGGTCAGAGCTGGCCCTTGCACAAGGCAGAGCTTCAGGCTGCCATGAAAGGACTGTAAATAGTTAATTGTTTTATTTATTATTAAATTATTTGTACATCCAAGGTGAGGGAGAAGTGCATATGAGCTTTTCTGGCTCCAATGCCTAAGGAACATGACCATCCTTGGATAGTATGTACGCTTACACTCACATTTAGTGTGCAAGTGTGCTCATTGATCTACCTCAGGCGATAACATGTTGTGAAGGGAAAATTCTGGGGAAGTCTTTTAAAGCATCAAATAAAGTGTGTCTGTAGTAGCAGGCTTTTTATATTTTGCAACAAGTACTAATTCCTGGCATTATTATTTTTTTAGAATTTAATGTTCTTTTTAAATTCAGGACCTTCTGAAACTATAAAAGTGTCAGTGACTAATGTATAATATTCTAATGAAGCTGCAGTAATATCTCCTGCAGATATGTATTCTTGACTTTGATTCACTGTGAGCAAATCAAAATTTCTTCATCTAAAGAGAACTCTTTATCTCCATCCAAATTTATTTAGGTGGAAATATATGGTACTTCACAATAACTAGGAGTTGAGCAAAACCATCGTCATTAGAGACACAGAGAAAATAAATCTGAAAAAAAATTGCAGAAGCTTAATAAATCAGGTGTTTTTTCTTGAGAGATATCTCATCCATCCATCCATCCATCCATCCATCCATCCATCCATCCATCCATCCATCCATCCATTTTTTCATTTGTATCCCTTCTTTCTCCCAGTTCAGGGGCCCAAAGTGGCTTTAAAAATGGCAAGGAGGAGGACAGTGACAGATCCATAATTTAATAATATTAAAGGACAGTGGAACCTTTTTAAAAACCAAAGCAATAACAAAAAAGACACATAAAAGGGAGATGTTTAAAGAAGAAAAGAAAAGAACAACAGCCTTGTAAGAAAAAACACTACAGTTGTTCACTACAGTCCTCTAGATGGAAAATACCAAATTCCTGGAAATTACTTTTTGGAAGTGGACTCCCACCTGCTTTGTTTTAAATTCCTTGCTGCTGGCTTTTGTAAAACCTACATTTTCTGTTTTGAATTCTGAAATGAACAATAGCATTTCCTGATATACCACATACAATGTAACAGGTTTCAAATGTCTAAAAGAGTGATGGTTATTTTGGAAACGATGGAGGAGTAGAAGGAGTGTTTGAAGCATGTGTGGTGATCTTGTGAATAAATTCAAGAATTCTGGCACAGTGGGGGGGAAAGCACTTTATTTGCATCTTGATCAATAACCAAAAGCTGGCCCAAAGAGAAAAGCCTTTATCTGCCACAGAAGAAGGGCAGCAGGGAGGGAGATGTCCTAGTACCTTGAGAAAGGGAATTCTGCTGTCTGTGAGCAGCTACTGAAAAGTCCTTACGAGACATAATTATGAGGGCCCTGGAACCAGGAAAAGGGCCTTGGCCCCAATGCCCTCAGAAGGAGCAGCTTAGTACATGCACAACAATTTTTAAAGTCTGGGAAGGCTCATATGGGGAGATGCAGTCTTTCAAATAGTGATTTATGTGTCATAACTACTGCTTTAATTTAGACCCAGAAACGGCCTGAAAGCTAGCGGAACTGGTGTAAAGGGGAGTTATATGCTCCCTGTAACCAGTTATAGTCAATAATCTGGCTACAACATTTTAGACCAGGTAAATTTTCTAAACTTCAGAAGTTTTATTGGTTATATTTCAGCACAGAACAGTTGTTTCAGGCCACACTCTCTTTCTCTGTTCATCCATGAATCAATTATTAATTTTGCAAAACTTTTGTTTTAGAGGAAAAATCATTCAATGAGGCTTATTCCCTTAAGCATGCATAGGATTACAGCCTACGGAGCAATCCTAAACCTATTTAATAAATATATTTTTGGGACTTATTCCTTAGCAAGTGTGTTTAAAACTCTTTACCTCAGAGAAAAGGGGCAGTTGGGCTATGTGCATGCTTAAGAAGTTTTCTGAAGAAGTTTGAAACTGCATAGGAACAACTGGAATTGGTGAGAATTATCTGCTAGACAGAGCACACTCCATGAACCAGAGAGCTCTAAATTACCTCACCAAAATATAACACTTGGATTGCTTTGGGATGCATAGTGTTATGGTAGCTGAAGTGATGTCAGATTGCTATATCTGGGCTGTATAAATGCACTCAGGGTGTCACAGTGAAGAGGCCGTGTCTCCAGTCACCACTCATATAACTTTAGTAGATGGGTGAACCTAGAGGAATGCTTCAGCTGACAAGCATCATGTTCAGGCACTTTCATATGAATAGGCAGATGTGACACTGAATTACCATTCTAGTGCCTTCTCTTTACTGGGGACGTGGTGGCGCTGAGGGCTAAACCGCAGAAGCCTGTGCTGCAGGGTTAGAAGACCAGCAGTCATAAGATCGAATCCACGCAACAGAGTGAGCGCCCGTCGCTCGTCCCAGCTCCCGCCAACCTAGCGGTTCGAAAGCATGCAAATGCAAGTAGATAAATAGGGACCACCTCGGTGGGAAGGTAACAGCGTTCCGTGTCTAAGTCGCACTGGCCATGTGACCATGGAAGATTGTCTTCGGACAAAACGCTGGCTCTATGGCTTGGAAACGGGGATGAGCACCGCCCCCTAGAGTCGAACACACCTGGACAAAAATTGTCAAGGAGAACCTTTACCTTTACTTTTTACCTTCTCTTTAAAGCCACATTAATTGGAGCCCAGGTAGCTAGCTTCCATCCATTCACGATGACTGGTTCATCTCTCAAGGCCTTGCTACAGAATTAAGTGATGTCAACACAGTTAGAGGAGAGCCTAGCTCCATCCCCATCTGCCCTTTTTTCTCTACATGTTTGGCAGTTCTGAAGATAATTCCCTGTTTGAATGCAGGTCCTACATGTGAGCAAGAACCCTGGAAAATCTGGGTTCTTGCTCATATGCAAAGCCCATACACAAGAGGGAACCTCTCTCCAGACTCATTGCTATTCACAAGGAAAACATGATGATGGAGGAGAGAGCAATAGTTAGACACTCCCTTCTAACTGTATTGACTGTGCTGAATTCCATAAATGGTTGAATAGGTCTCTTCTTATCATTGTCTGTTACACAAATAGTAATACAAACCCCTTGATATGTTAGCATCAAGCCTGAAAAAGCAATGCCTTTTTGGAGTGACTTGAATTCTACCAAAAACAAAAAAACAAAAAAACAACAACACACCTCTATGGTGCTGCATAACACTGAGTGAATTTAAAAAACTTAAAAGCATTTATTCACGCAGAAAAATGAGATACTGAGCTAGGAAACAATCTTCTGGTATCTGACCAGAGGAATACGATAAATATATTAAAGGATAGATTTTGACAAAACTTCTGTTGAGATTAATAGGGAATTAAAGAGCTTGCTTTCTATCAGGATTACAATTAGAGCAAAGGTAGAGATGATACTAATAATATGACTCCAATTAGCATGCATGTTTTTGTTAGATATAGAAATAGCAACCACTGGAAAGAAAGGAAAGGAAGATTATTTCTTTTCTCCCCAACAAAAATCACTGAAGCTGCTGTTTGCATTTCAAGGGAAACTAACATTTAGCTTCAGTGCATGATTTAATGTGGGGTTGGGAGATTCCCTCAAGCTTCCCATTACTTAAATAAGAAATAAATCTGTGTTAATTGAATTCAGACAAACATTGTGTCTCGTTTGGGCCTGAGATAATGCAGCTGGCCTTTCTGACTGTACACCATGAAAAATGGCAGCTACATACATTTAAGAAAAAAAAATTAAGAAAAAAAATAAAAGGCTAATCATTGTTTATAGGAGAATAGGTCTCTCTTGCTCTAGGTTAATGGTAGATAACTTCCCCCCATGAGGGACGTGGTGGCACTGCGGGTTAAACTGCAGAAGCCTCTGTGTTGTAAGCTCTGTAGATCTTCAGCTGTAAGATCGAATCCATACAACGGAGTGAGTGCCTGTCGCTTGTCTCAGCTCCCGCCAACCTAGCAGTTCGAAAGCATGCAAATGCGAGTAGATAAATAGGGACCACCTCGGTGGGAAGGTAACAGCATTCCGGTCGAAGACCCACTGGCTGTGTGACCACAGAAGATTGTCTTCAGACAAAACGCTGGCTCTATGGCTTGGAAACGGGGATGAGCACCGCCCCCTAGAGTTGAACACGCCTGGACAAAAATTGTCAAGGAGAACCTTTATCTTTACCTTAACTTCCCCCCATAAATGTTTCTTTTCTGCACTATAAGATGCTGCAGACAGCATGGCCGTACTGGATGTGATGTTCTGGGGATTGTCCTTCAAACTTCAAATCCGGTTAGCAGTCTCAAGTAGAGCAAACCATTGAATTAGTTGCTGGATAGGGAGTCTATACCTAGGTAAATTCCACTGATGCAACTGGACTGCTCTGATCTGGTAATGATACCAGTAGATCACCCTCCCCCTTCTCAAAGTAGCTTTCCCATCTCTGTTCCACTTCATTTGGTGAACTAAGAGCAGATTTTCATCATTTTCAGACTGTTCAAGAGCATGTAGACTCTTTACATGGAGAAGGGACATGGATCATAGTTACAGGCCACACTCTGCCCTCCACATGTTGATTGATAGGGGAAGGCTAACGAGTGCAATCCTGAGTCCTCTCCACACACTTGGTCTTTCAGGGCATTTCTTACATATAAACTGCTTTAGTATATCTTTTCCACATGCAGGCCCAATCTGGATTGTGATCACTATGTGTGGGTTACAGAAGTGTGTGCTTACACGGAGATATTCCTCCCATAAATGCCTGAGCTCAACTAGAACAAACAAAACAAAACCTTCCATTGGTGTCAATTGAGGCTTTTCTTTTTTTAGCCCTCACACAGATGGTGTGTGCATTTGGAGGAGGGAGTAGTTGGTAGAGGAGATATAAATTTCCCTCCCTGTGTTCTGTGCTCCCAAGTCAGACTGGACTTGTATCTCCCTCCATTGGAGAGAGAAAAACAAAACACAAGGTTCTTTTACCTACTGTGTGACATAAGTTATTGTTTGTCCCTCAGAAAATGCAAAAAGGGAGAGCACTGTTGTTGCTAATTTCTATGTGCCTGAGCATGGCATCTGTACATGCTCCATGTTTTATGGTTGCCATTGCACAGTAGGAAAGGAAACCCCATTTATTTTAGTCTGCATTCCAGTCTATTTTAATACTCCTTCACATGTTTAGTTGTTCTCAGCCCAGAATCCCAGATAATTATTTCTCTCTGGCAACAAGAGGTAGTTTGTTTTTAGACGAGCCTGGTTCAAACATTGTGCTTGCCAAGTGTAAACCTAGTCATATTATGCATTCCTTAAGGGTGATCTCTGTTTCCTATCATTATAAAAATACTTTCTTAGCTATTTTCCAAGATATTTTTGAAACCAGTGGCCATTGGATGCCTTTTTTCTTATCAATAGGTGCCTTTCTGTGACAACACATCACAAACAAAGAGGTTAAGAGAACTATATGGTTGCAACTAGACGTCAAAAAAGATAACGTGAAACCAATCGAGTCACAGATTTAAACTGAATATTACAAAAGAACAGCCATTTATATATTGCTTCAAAAATGACCCATGGGGGTTATAAAGTAATTCAAATTCAAAATGATTTATTATGACCATAAGCGAGCCACTTATAAGCCATTTAATGCAAACAAAACAAAAGGCTTCTTGGCCTTTGGTACGGTTATAAAGATTAATTTTCACCCAGCTCAACCTCTCTGGAAGCATGTGCCCAGGTTGCTCCTAGAAATAGTGAATGATCCTGTCAAGTGTAGCCAACCGGATTTCTTGGTGCTGAAGCATCATTTCTGGAGGAAATGCTTCAGGGTGTTATGTTACATGAGCAAACATCAGCAGACATGTGATTGTGATTCTGCTTTTTGCTGTGCTTATGTTGCACCAAACAACTGTTGGTAGCATCAGATGTGGAGGCGTGACTATCTGCAAAAGGTTCTTTTAATATGTTTTCTCCAATGGACATCTCTTTCTAAATGTATTGCCATTGTGGGTACTCTGTCTTGATGGATGCTTCCTTTCTTAACCCTTTAATATGTTATGGTGCGGCCCATGTTATCCTTTCATGTGAAGGATGCTCCTTTAAGATTAGCTGTGGCTGAGTTGTTGCTAGGGCACAAAAAACCCTCATTAATAACTTGCCATGTTTTTTGAGTCACATACTGAACTGCAGTGTTGCAGGGACACTGACTGGTTTGTTCAGACTAAATATCAAAAACATTTGCCAAAACAGCAATGAAACTGCAATCCCTGGCTTTGATTTAGGGTTATGAGGGGCTGGAATGACACTGCTTTATAACCAGAATTACTTCCTGCTAGGTCCTGAAACACTTGCTTGATCGGTAGATTTTTAAATAAACTACGTATGTTATTTGGTTTAGACTACATGACCTTAAATGATATTATTATACATTCTATCATACATATTGAGCTAAGTATAATATTAGTCCCCTTAACAATTCCTGGTTATTTCAGTTGGCCTACTCAAGGTGGGATTAGCATTGGATCTTGTTGTTGTTAAGTCATGTCCAACTCTTTGTGACCCCATGGACCACAGCACACCAGGCCCTCCTGTCTTCCACTGCCTACCGGAGTTTGGTAAAATTCATGTTGGTAGCTTCGATGACACTGTCCAGCCATCTCATCCTCTGTCGTCTCCTTGGATCTAGCTTATTATAATGGATAATTATAAGCTAGATCCAATGCTAGATCTAGCACTGGATCTAGCTTTTTAATAATGTCTCACTGTATATAAAATAAATATGAACATTACAAAGGCACCATAGGTTTCTCACACCCACAGTTTCAAAGAAATATGAAGATTATTTTTTCAAAATAAGCAAATACACCTGCAAGAATATATTACAAAAGAAAGCAGTGAGTCATCTGATTAAAACTTGAGGTCACCCTTTTGTCTGTATTTGCTGTTGGTTTTTTTGAACTGTGATATTTATGATAATAACATTGTTCATTGGTTTTCTAAAGGAGCAACATGACATCACTCAGAAAGGAGAACTCCACAAAAAAATCTGGAACAGACAGAACATCGATTAAATAAGATGTAATACATAAAAATACACACAGCAAAATGTTTGCTGTGACCAAAAACAAAGCAAATCTCTAGAAATAATCACCTGAAAAACCTGCTTCAAGAACAAGACTTTAGTCACTTTCCAAATGGTTTTATAATCTGACAGATGATTTTCATTAAGCTTCTGCAAATATTCCACATCACCTCCCTATTTTCACTTATATGTTGAGAGAAGATTAAATCCCAAACACCTAGTATGGTTTTCATCTTCCATTCCTGTATCCATCAATATTTCATGGTTGTGGAACAGCTTGCCCTTCATTTTCAGAAAATGTCTATGTCCCTCAGGTTCACCATTTAGGGGCAAAAGCAGAAAATGTACATGATTACAGGTGAGCAATAGCACATTGATGGACACACTGGTGATTAACTAATGTGTTCATAGAAGATACAGAAACAGTGGGGCCAGGTTAACTGATCCTGGGCTTCTTGGGCTGTTGCAGGTTACAAGCCATGATGGGGATGTACAATCTTCAGGCTTCAAAGGAAGGTAGCTCAAAATGCCAGATGCAGGGGAGGAGTATCAGGAGACAGCTATCTAGTTTCTCATATGGTCCCAGAGGCATCTGGTGGGGCCACTGTGAGATACAGGGAGCTGGATTAGATGGGCCCTTGGCCTGATCCAGCAGGGCTCTTCTTATGTTCTCATGTCTCTCTTCCTTTGTGCATCCTTGATCCTTTTTGTTTTGAATTTCTCAGCCCCTTGTTTGATGGCATTTTGCTAAACAATTCAGTTTTGAGTGGGAGCTATCCCATTGACATGACCAATATTAAAATCTTTCAATGTTGTCTTCATTGAATCCTTGAAATGTTTCTTTTGTCCATCATGCAACTGAGCACTTGCAACAAGATCTCCATAGGAGATAAATTTTGAGAGACGATCATCCGACATCCTGACAAAATGGCTAGCCCACCTAAGTTGTTGTTCTTTTAAGATTGTAAAAATGTTTGTCACTTGCATTTGCTCACAACTTCAGTGCCATGGACTTTATTGTGCTATTTGATGTTAAGAATTCTCTGAGGATTGATAAAGTGACTGCACTTTTTTACATAGCATTGATAAATAATCCACATATCTGCTCCATAATGTAGAGAGAATAGAATAACAACTTTGTACATCTTCATCTTAACAGAAATACTGATTCCATGTCAATTCTACACAGAGGATTGAAGTCTTCCAAAGGCATTGCTGGTTTTAGAGATTCGTGGATTCATCAATGAGGATGCTTCAGGAGACAGTGCAGCCAAGATACATTAACTTTTCTGACGTAGTAAGGGGTGTTTGTATAACATCAGAACTGATTCCTTGTACGGTATACCCAGAGCAGGCTGGTACATCATCACTGTCTTATTAGTATTGATCTTGAGGCTAAAATTGTTGCAGGTGGAGGAGAACAGATCAAGATATCTTTGCATGTCCAGAAGCATGATTGTATTAAGAGTGCAATTACTGGCAGATAAAAGCTCACATACTGTGCAAAATGAGATTTTAGTTATGGTCTACAGATTTTACAGATTGAACATCTTCCCATCAGTGTGATATCAAAAATCAACACCAGTGTTTTCTCCCCTTTAAGCATCTCAGAGTATAAGGCATATTGTTTCTAAATAGTACTGGGAAAATTCTAGGAAGAATCCTTCTGCATCATTTCATAGGGCACTTGGAGAGAGGCCTCTTACCAGTAACTTAGTGTGGCTGCCACAAGGAATGAGGCCCTGCTGACAAGAACTTTGCCATTCTACAGCCACAAGAAAAGTGTGAAGAGCAGCATGTCAGCCTCTATACAAAATTCACTGGTTTGACCAAATCTTTTTATAGGGTGTGCAGAGAAGTTATTTGGAAAATCAGGAAGAAATTTTGGCATACTGAGAAATTCACACATATAATTTGAGAATTCCATGACAATATGCAAGCTCACAATGGCATCCTCTCTGATGCCTTTCTTATTAGGTAAAGGTGAAGGTTCCCCTTGAAATTTAGTCCAGTCGTGTCCGACTCTAGGGCGCGGTGCTCATCCTCGCTTTTCTTATTACAAACAGAGCAAAACAAGGCTGTGTTCTTGTTCAAACACTCTCCAGAGCTGTATACAGTGTCTCACAGCATATACTGGTAGCAACCATGTTGAATTTCTTGTCCCATTCATACAGTCAGAATAATATTAACCTGAATGCATGAGGAAAGCAATCAACTACACCGTCTCTCTTCCCACTATCTTCACAATGAGAGCTACAGTTTGAAAGGGATAACATCCTCCATGAATGCAGCCTCTCTACATGATCAGAAATCATGAATTTTCAGGGTATTAGGTTAGGTTAGCATCCTTCAGTCTCGAGAGACTATGGTAATGTGCTCTGAATAGAGGACTTGGAACAGCATCTAGTGTGGCTGAGGAGGCCAATATGAGAGTGACAATTGCTTCCACACTGAAGACAAATATGATTTGTCCCCTGTCCAGCTCCCTGATTTTGCTGGTTTTGGGACTGCCTCTTTGCCTCAGCCTGCTGGACAAGTGTCTTGGGTTGTGTGGAAAGCCTTCATGTGTGACAAAGACTCTCTTTCAAGATTACCTCTCTACATATGAAGAAAATGATGAGGGAGGAGAAATATTCCACATTCTCAGCTTACCTTATCTGGAAAGACTCAAACAGGATTAAAATAAGTAATTAATTCCAATGGATATATGTTCCAGACATTTTTCTCCACTTTTCAACTGTCATTTGAAAAGGCTCAGATCTTGCAAGGCTATAATGGGATCTTTATTGTGGAGGACTGTTGACAGCTTGCACAGTTCCTTCCATAAAGTATCTTCAAATGTGTATTACAAAAATTATATACTGGCCAGAATGCAGTAAAATATTTATGCTGGTATAAGCGCAATGGTGCTACTTGGAACAGCAAACAGCTGCTAATTAATTACTCTTCTATTGAATTCCTATTTGAATACAGAGTTGCACAACTGGCATAAGACTAGGAGTTCAACTGGGGACTTATTAATTAGTGGCTATTCACTGTTCCAAGTTACACCATTGCATTTATGCAACTCTAAATTTTCAGTTGAGTTATGGCCAATGTATCTGGGCCTATTCAGCTATGACAGGACTTGGAGGCTGAAGTCCTTTGTCAGCAGCAAGCAATGGCCCTGCTTGCCCTGTGAAAATCAACTGTGTGTGTGTGTTTAGTCATTTAGTCGTGTCCGACTCTTCGTGACCCCATGGACCAGAGCACGCCAGGCCCTCCTGTCTTCTACTGCCTCCCGGAGTTGTGTCAGGTTCATGCTGGTTGCTTCACAGACACTGTCCAGCCATCTCATCCTCGGTCGTCCCCTTCTCCTCTTGCCATCACACCTTCCTAACATCAAGGTTTTTTCCAAGGACTCTTTTCTTCTCATGAGATGGCCAAAGTACTGGAGCCTCAGCTTCAGGATCTGTCCTTCAAGTGAGCACTCAGGGTTGATTTCCTTTAGAACTGATAGGTTTGTTCTCCTTGCAGTCCAGGGGATTCTCAAGAGCCTCCTCCAGCACCACAATTCAAAGGCATCAATTCTTCGGCGGGCTGCTTTCTTTATGGTCCAGCTCTCACTTCCATACATCATGACAGGAAAAACCATAGCTTTGACTATTCGGACTTTTGTTGGCAAGGTGATGTCTCTGCTTTTCAAGATGCTGTCAAGATTTGTCATCGCTTTCCTCCCAAGAAGAAGGCGCCTTTTAATTTCAGGGCTGCTGTCTCCATCTGCAGTGATCATGGAGCCCAGGAAGATAAAATTTGACACTGCCTCCATATCTTCCCCTTCTATTTCCCAGGAGGTGATGGGACCAGTGGCCATGATCTTAGTTTTTTTGATGTTGAGTTTCAGACGGTTTTTTGCACTCTCCTCTTTCACTCTCATTACAAGGTTCTTTAATTCCTCCTCACTTTCTGCCATCAGAGTGGTATCATCTGCATATCGGAGGTTGTTGATATTTCTTCCGGCAATCTTAATTCCGGCTTGGGTTTCTTCCAGTCCAGCCTTCCGCATGATGTATTCTGCATATAAGTTAAATAAGCTGGGGGACAATATACAGCCTTGCCGTACTCCTTTCCCAATTTTGAACCACTCAGTTGTTCCATGACCAGTTCTAACTGTTGCTTCCTGTCCCACATATAGGTTTCTCAGGAGATGGATAAGGTGGTCAGGCACTCCCATTTCTTTAAGAACTTGCCATAGTTTGCTGTGGTCCACACAGTCAAAGGTTTTCGCATAGTCAATGAAGCAGAAGTAGATATTTTTCTGGAACTCTCTGGCTTTCTCCATAATCCAGCGCAAGTTAGCAATTTGGTCTCGAGTTCCTCTGCCTCTTCGGAATCCAGCTTGTACTTCTGGGAGTTCACGGTCCACATACTGCTGAAGCCTACCTTGGAGGATTTTGAGCATAACCTTGCTAGCGTGTGAAATGAGTGCAATTGTCCGGTAGTTGGAGCATTCTTTGGCACTGCCTTTCTTTGGGATTGGGATGTAGACTGATCTTTTCCAATCCTCTGGCCACTGCTGAGTTTTCCAAACTTGCTGGCATATTGAATGTAGCACCTTAACAGCATCATCTTTCAAGATTTTAAATAGTTCAACTGGAATGCCATCACCTCCACTGGCCTTGTTGTT
The DNA here is from genome assembly GCF_051106095.1 of Pogona vitticeps. Classification (NCBI taxonomy): domain Eukaryota; kingdom Metazoa; phylum Chordata; class Lepidosauria; order Squamata; family Agamidae; genus Pogona; species Pogona vitticeps. The sequence goes on along the minus strand of NC_135788.1, from coordinate 38,090,657 downwards.
AGCCAGGCTTTCTAAGGCCCACTTGACTTCGCTCTCCAGGATGTCTGGCTCAAGGTCAGCAACTACATTGTCTGGGTTGTCCGGGATATCCAAATCTTTCTGATATAATTCCTCTGTGTATTCTTGCCACCTCTTCTTGACGTCTTCTGCTTCTGTTAGGTCCCTCCCATTTTTGTCTTTTATCATGTTCATCTTTGCGCAAAATGTTCCTCTAATATGTCCAATTTTCCTGAACAGATCTCTGGTCTTTCCTTTTCTGTTATCTTCCTCTATTTCTTTGCATTGTTCATTTAAGAAGGCCCTCTTGTCTCTCCTTGCTATTCTTTGGAAGTCTGCATTCAAGTTTCTGTAACTTTCCCTATCTCCCTTGCATTTTGCTTCCCTTCTCCTCTCTGCTATTTCTAAGGCCTCGTTGGACAGCCACTTTGCTTTCTTGCATTTCCTTTTCTTTGGGATGGTTTTCGTTGCTGCCTCCTGGACAATGTTACGAGCCTCTATCCAAAGTTCTTCAGGCACTCTGTCCACCAAATCTAGTTCCTTAAATCTGTTCTTTACTTCCACTGTGTATTCATAAGGGATTTGGTTTAGATTATACCTGAGTGGCCCAGTGGTTTTTCCTAATCTCTTCAGTCTAAACTTGAATTTTGCTATGAGAAGCTGATGAAAATCAACTAAGTTAATTTAAAAGCCACACTGTTTGAATTAAGCCAGTGTCTTGATGCAGTGCAGCACACTAAAATGCTCACTGCATTGTATTCCTTCTCTGCTCCTGATAGATCTTACAAACCCATGCTCTGACCACAGCTTGTTCTCCAGATGTCTCTAATTAGGCATCAACAAGATATTTTCATGGAGTCTTTGGCTAGGTCTTTAAGTTGAGTTGCAGTTAGCACTTCCTTAATTTTGAAAATAAGTTATGCCTTACGGTCCAAATCCATGTCTCCTCTTGTAGTATCAGCAATTCTGGCCAAACCTGCTTCAGTATACTGTACTTTACTTGTCACTCAAAGAATCAGGTTGCTACAGTCTGCAAACCATTGTTTAGGAAAACTGTGTTATATTTTTTATTAGTTAGCTCAGACTTTGGGTGTAACTTCTCTAAAGAGGAGATGAGCTCCCTCAAATGAGAAAGATGGGTGTTGATTTTTCAGACATAAATGTCTTGCTTTGTTTTGTAGGTAACCATGGGTTTTATTTGCAGGTCTAAATGCTGAGCCTAGCCTCTCTGAGGAAATCTCAAAGCCTATAACTACAGATGTGAGATGTGCTCCAAAATAGATCTTAAAGGTGTTTGTCTTCTGAAGCGTGTTCTCTATCTGGGTTCCAATTCACAGAGAATGCACTGCTTCCTAGACAGGAAATAATAGCAGTGAGGCTGGGAACTTGAGAGTTCACTGTCAGTGATGTCGTCCCCTTGAGAGGTGTGCAGATCTGTAGTTTCAGACTATAGCTCCCAGAATTCTTGAAGCAACTCAGGCAGCAGCCATGCTGCCTGAGGAATTCTAGGACTTCTAATCCACTCTCAGTACATGACCGAAAAACACAAGAATGTATGAAATTGTCTTATAGTGGCTGAAATCCACAAATCCAAACTAGAATAAGCCAATTGAATCAATCAATCAAACCGTTATTGGCATACACAAAACTCCTAATCAAAACTACATTCTGTAAAACTTGTTTGCAGCTGTCGTGTTCCCTCAGTGTCCCCTGTGTGTGTTCCCTCAAACACAGGTCCACCTTCGGACACAATGCGCTATTTTCTCCCTTTATACGCTGCCTCCAGTGGATCTTTATCCACACAGTACCAGATAAATTTCTTAGACCCGGGCTGCCAAATATAACAAGTTCATTTATTGTTTGATTGGTAAATCACAGAAGTAAAGTCATAGATGTTCTTTTATTGTTCAGTCAGATAGGATTACATGTTAGCTTGTTTGTATTCATTTACATTACCCACGGGAACGATATCTTATGACTGTCTATCTATTTTCTATTACTTTTATCTTTTATCTATTCTGTAACACCCACTGACTTTCCAATCTCTGTCTTAACACTTCAAAACCTCTTCTCTAACTCCCTCCCCACTCTCCAACTGTTCTCTTGACTCCACCCCTCCTGTCCTGCCATAGGCTCCCGCCCTAGAGCTCCATATGATGGACAGGCGTGACTTGGGCATTCCGCCACAGCAGCTTTCTGGAACAATATCAAAGTTTGCTCAGGTTCAATGTAATTTTACTATTTATGCCACAAGACACCCTCTACGCCTTATCCTATGTACCTTCCAATAATAATAATTAAAGATTTTATTGTTGTGATTAGCCTAGAAGATCCATAAACCTGGCTCAAGCAGGGACTGCTGGTTCAAAATGTGCTATTTTTAGCCTGTTCACTAGGTGTGCTAAGAAGCAGGCTACTTTCTCCCACCCTGTCTTCCACCCTGTCATTTAACAGAAAACGCATGCTGCCTATATCTGACCACCCTCTTACCTTGATCAATATTGAGTCCAGATATTGAATGTGGGGTTCTGAATAGCAAGGGCAATATAAACACATGTCTACCAGTGACTCAATTCCTCCCAGTTCACAAGAGCGGTTCCTCTCATTGTAAGGAACAGCCTGACACCTGCCAGATAATACTGCTGAGGGCATTACATTAAATCTGGTCAGGGAATAGGCTCTGCGTTTTTGAGGTGATTGCAATAGATGGTAGTATAGGGCCCTCTGGCCCTGCCTAGCAGGAATAAGGTGGTTTAGGGGGGAACAAGTCTTATTTGCTGCACTTAGGAGATCCTGGAATTCGATATCTAACATCCATCATTTAATCAGCTGAAATGCTTCCTTGTGGGGCAGGGAGCCAAGTGATTCCACTGACAGGCCTATTAGCAAGATTTTCTTTTCAATACAGTGGTGCCTCGCTAGACAGTTACCCCGCATGACAGTTTTTTCGCTAGACATTGACTTTTTGCGATCGCTATAGCGATTCGCAAAACATTGATTCCTGTGGGGGAATTTTGCTGGACAGTGTTTGGTCCCTGCTTTACAAACCGATTTTTGCTAGACGACAATTTTGACAGTTCCCTCCGCGCTTGCAAAACAGGTGTTTTCAGGACCTAAGCTTCGCAAGACAGCGATTTAAACAGCTGATTGGGGGATCGCAAAGTGGCTTTCCTCTGGCTGATCTTCGCTAGACAATGATGATTCTTCCCCATTGGAATGCATTAAACAGGTTTCAGTGCATTCCAATGGGGAAATGCTTTTCGCTAGACAATGATTTCGCTAAATAGCGATTTCAGTGGAATGGATTATCATTGTCTAGCAAGGCACCACTGTATAGGCAAGCTCTCTAGTGATGGATGGTTCTTGTAAAATGTGGTGTTAAGAAAACTGCCCTCTTTGAAGTTAGGATAGATCTTTAACCAATATTTGATTGATCCCAGCCATGCCTGAATCACTACCATATTTTGGCCCTTCTCTAAACAGAGGGCCGTGTATGGCACACAATCTGGTACTTCCAGAATTTTCCCCAGGAACATAGATTGGATTTGTTCTAGGGAATGATCCCAGGTCTTTATCCATAAAGGTATGCTGTATAGCAACTGTGGAGCCACTTGAATCAATTAAAGTTATAGTTGAGTTGACCCAAGAAATTCTCACTGATTCAATGGGTGTACTCTAGTCACAACTTACTACTGATTTCAGCCACTGAGTCCATCTAGCTCAATGCAGTCAACTCTAACAGGCAGTGACTAGGGTTCCTAGCGAGATTCTCTCCTACCTCCAACCCATGTTCCCTGGAATTATGTGGTAGTATCCTGTGCAAGTCCTAGCCAAGCCCCATCCTGCTTAATATTTGAAATCAGATTAGATGAATACATTCAGGGAGGTATGATGGGTCATACATTGATTGGGAAGTATTCTGAATACCAATTGCTATACCACCAGCAGTACATGCTGCTTGGTCTGTTGAACAGGGCCTGGGACTTCTGCCACAATATGCTGTTCTGATGGTTCCATACATGATGGAAAATTTACTGTGACACTGACATACAAGTTACATTGCCAAAGTGAGCCATTTCAGTTTGCCTAATGGTAAGTTTGGCCTTCTTAAAAAACCCTCAGAATGGCTGAAAATTACCTTTCCCCTATAAAACCTGCATTATAAAAATTCCTCAATTTTTTTACAAAAATTGCTTTCAAAATGTGTAGATACTGCTGAAGAGATTAAGGATAATTTTGATAAAGCTGTAATAAAGATGTTCAGCCCAAAGGTGTTCTCCCTCATGGGTCCTTAAATCCCTTCAGCAAAAAAACCACAAAGTGCTGCATAACTCTGAGGGAACGCTGGGGCAGCATCCAAGAGAAAGGCAAGTTCTCCAGGCAGGGAACTCCCAGGATTGGTATTGAGCCAATGGGAAGCTGGGAAAGACAGTGGTGAATTCATGAATGTGACTCAGGGAATAAATAGTTCAATTATACAATGACCTTTTAATAGCAGCCACATGTTTGTCTTGTGATCCCGCTGAATTTCAGCTTGGACACTTGTCTACATTCTTTTTTGTAAGTGCCAGAATCTCCCACACTGGGTCACAAGTTGCTTAGGTTTTTCTGAACAGGTGGGAGAATTCAATATGACTTTTTGCCAATACACTATTATAATGTGCTCTACTACTTGGGGAGAGATGCTGTATTGTTACATTAGTTGTTAGGAAATGATGGCCCCGATGACATTGTTTTTTTAGAAGTTACATGAAAAGTAATAACATTGTTTGGTGTAGGGAGTGTCTACTCACTGTACCTAGCATGTTGCCAAAATGTTTATGGTGATTTTTGGCCATTTTTGTGTGATTAAAACAAAAAATTAATTGCAAATAAAACAATGAACAATGTGCAATGGAACGAGTTAGTGCTTTAACAACATTAATATTGACCAGGATCCTATAGGTGTTTATGTAAGACTTGTGGAACATGTTGTGGCTTATTGACAAGGTGCCAAGTATGTTTCATGTGACCAATTGAACAACTGAGATGCATTCCAACACCTTATAAATTAACCACAATTAGCTGTAGCAAGTTACGCAAACCTTATGCAAATACTTATAGGATTCTAGTCAACAAGTAACACTAACAGGGCATTGTTAAAGAGTTCAAAGAAATATATGAAGTTGGAGGATTCAGACCTGCATGTATGCCCAAAACTTGGATCTGATTCATGAAAATATCTATATCTAGAACTTGTCTAAATGAAAACATCTTCAGTCTTACATCAGTCTGAGTGACATGCATTATGGCATAATGTTGAGGTATGAATAGAAATATTGCTGATGGTGTAATGGGTCGAGCAGCCGGGGCTTGCAGGGTCAAAGCTCCAAGGCTTTCTAATGAGCACAGATGATGTAATCTGCCATGATCCTCAGAGTTTAGCTATGGTCCTTTAAAAAAGCTGGGATTTGTATGAATGTAATTTTCCTAGAAATGATATATTGTAGTGACCTGTTCCTAGTTTAATGAAAAGTATTTGGGAATGACGTCCTTGAAGAGGTATTTCAGATGCAGCCACTTTATAAAAGCCCTGCTCCTAAGGGAGGTGAGAACTGCTAGAACTCATTTAGTAGTATGGATGAGTGCCTGCACTTCACAATTTACCACTACACTACTAGATAGTGAACTACAGTATTTTATTATGTTTTTCTCCTTACAATAATGCATAAGACTTAGAGCAAAGTGCCCCTATCTCCAAGGAGCAGGTTCATCCATGCAGCAAGTTGACACAACCACTTTTAAGCCAAACCATTCTCATCCCAAATGGTGAAAGTGGAGGAGAGACATAGGCAGGTTGGTAGCTCAAGAGTGGAAGACTTGTCTAAATGCTCACCCTAACTGAGGAGAGAAGAAGCCACTTGAGTTCTCCTTCAGGTGGCAACATTTAGTCAGCTATCACAGTCTCTTCCTTGCACACATTCAGCTTGTCTCTCCCAAAGATTTCTTTCTTGGCATAGTGGTTAAGCTTTGTGTTTCTGCAAATGTGCTGAATTTAATATTGTTTCTGTTTCATACTACATTTTTCAAAGAACCCTAATGAAGTCATTCTGAGCTGGTAATGAATAGGCCTTTCTTTCCCACAGCCCTCCCTTGCCTGGACCAGAAGAAACGGATTAATAATCACAGAACCTGCTGTCTCCTTGGCCTCCCTCCTCCTCCAATACCTCCTCCACCACCACCGCTATTTCCTCTATCACAGTTCCAGGGAGCATGGAGTTCTGTAAGCATTGCTTCAAGCATTTCTCTTTCCTGTAATGATGACAGCTTATTCTTCCTTGTGAGTTCGAGGAAACTGTCATGCAGCACAATCCATGGTCAAAGCCTGATGACAAGATTTATTAGGACTGCACAAGAGTGTGCACCGAACGGGGTCCCACTTTTTTTTGGGGGGGGGGAGATTGTTTGTCCAGGTCTAGTCCTCCTTCTGTCTTTAAATCTTTAACAACCAGACTGCCCATCATTCTTCTTCGATAAACCTATTTTACCATATCAACAGGTTGGGGATAAAGTTGCCTTTTTTTAAGTGGTTACTTTTGAAGTAGGTTTCCTCCCCACCCCCGAAGGAGAACTACAAGAAATTTGAGCACCGAATGGCTGTAATCCTATAATCCCTTATCTGGGAGTTGTCCCCATTGAATTCTGGGCTTAACTTCGTGGCTCATTTGGAGTGGGTTAGTACAGGCTAGTTAGGGTCATTTAAGGTCAGGAAGAAATACAGCATAGCATATGTTGTGATCCCCGCCTCAACATCTATTTGGCTTGCCCCCTCTCTTAAGAAAAGAAGAGGGGGAAAAGCACCTCCATGACCCCTCCCTATCTCTTCCTGCTTCCAAGAAGGAGCCTTCAGAGTTTTTAAAACATTTTAAAAGGTCAGGGAATCTAACACCTGAACTTCTTCCTACAAGTCGTACAGAACTTTATGGACCTCCAGGGAAAGAAAATCAGAAGCCTGTGCTTGTCCCAGCTGCCATTTATCCCCCAAAAAGGTTAACAATCCCAACTATTTCAACATTCATCTGAGTATCAATGTACTACATGTTTTTTCACTGTTGCAATAATTCCAGGCAACATCAGCTTGTCTAATTCTACAAGCTTTATTTACCTATCTTGCTTCTACATTCCACACACACAAAAATATTTAAAAGTTATTGAAAAATGTTTATATGTATATTATCTTAATTGACTGGCAATAGTTCTCTAAGAAAGCCATCCTCAACCTTTTTTGGCCACAACCCTTTTAGGAGCTGTTCTCAGGTTCCAGGGCTCCTCTTAAACAAGGATACAACAGAAGCAAACATCTTTCAGAAACTCCTCACATTTTTCAGTCTATAGCCACCTTCAAATGTGCCAGAGTCCACCAGGGGGCCATATAACCTCCACTGAGAATGACTGCTCTAAGGTTTCAGGATGGAGTCTTCTCAGCCTTCCCTGGAGATGCTGGGGATTAAACCTGGAAAGTACTGCATGGAAAACTTGTTTTCTGCCACTAAGTAACCGCTCCTCTGGGGCCCTCTACCATGGGTGGATCCTCCATATGCTTTTGGCCTACATTTCCCATCAACTTTACTCTAGTCAGAAGTTATGGGAACTGCAATTCAAAGCGTTTGGAGGCTCATTGTTGCCCACCCTGGTATACAGTAGCTTGCAGTTTTAAGATCTTCTTCTTATCCTCTATTCAAATGTGCTCCATGAAGGATTGACCTAATATTCATATCACAATATAGCATAAGTAGAAAAATAGATGTAAATTTGTCAAGCAAAAGTATCTCCAATTATTGGAATACAAAACTGACCCTATTTCTTGACAAAATGTACTGTGATGCTGTCTAGCTCCTGACAGATTCGTATACAAATCAATTGCAAGTTCATTGAAGTTCTTTCTACATTTTAATACCTCCTCTAGGTCACCCCATCTCATCCACTCTATAATTTACTGGAAATCTGTTGACATTTGACTGCAAGGGAAGGAACATGAACAATAGTTAAATAAAGCAGACATTTTCCTCTTCCCCTTATAACACTCCATCATACCACATTTTAAGAGCTAAGTCAAAATTTGGAGCGTACAGTACTGGGAATAACTCCAGGAAATGAAGTAATGTCCTTCAAATGATTTCCATAAAAATCTGGACAAGATGGAGATTTGCCCCAGCCTGCTTTTATCCATTTTTAAAAGTACGTGTTGTGCAAACCCCTTACGTGATTGTATTGATTAATTATAGAGAAATGTGCTTTGGAGTAACCGATGTAATCTTCTGTTTCCTCTTGACTTGAGGATAAACAACAGTATGTTTTATTATGTGCTGCTGATTTACAGTAGCTGACGCGATCTAGTTTTTTCTGTTGCTTCATGTCTATATTTGTATGCAGTTATTGTCACCAAACATGGGTAGTTGAGTAAGAATAATTTGTAAAGTCTCTCTTCTTTTATATATGTGAAGATTCTCAGTCATCCTATCTCCCAGAACTGAGACCCAAAGCAGCTAGTAGACTTTGATAGTTTTATCCTCAATATATTGCTGATACACCTTTTTGCAATAGCGCTGTGCCCGGGGAACACAGAACCTGAGAAATACAGAGGAATAAAATACACACATAGTTATATAAGAATCTATGTCATAGTGAGCTAGGCCATTGATCTGTCTAACTGGGTATTGTCAAATCTAGCTAGAAGCAATGGCTCTGCAAAGCTTCTGGCAGGATTCTTTTGTAGTCCTACCTAAAAACTGCAGGCATTTTTGTTGTTTTCCTGTCCAAGTATTAACCAGGTCTAAGTCCTGCTAAGCTTCCAAAATTAGACAAGATTAGGTGTATTCAGAATGATATGATAGTTAATCCTTGATGATTCTGAGATTGATAAAAGTGACTTATAAGTGTATCATCAAAAAACTCCTTTTATGCTACATTGCCTCATAATCTCTCTCTCTTTCAACTTCTTAGATGTTGCTGGATCTGGATTGGAACCACTTATGTCAAGAGCTTCAGATAACAGACTCTCCGTGTATAGAATCTGTATGCCTTCCAGGGCCTCCTGGTCCCCAGGTTGGTATTTCCTTTTAGAATGAACAAAATGGAATCCTATGGACTGGTTTCCTGGTCTGTGCTATTTCCAGACAGTGAGAGAGATCAGGAATGACATGGTGGCAGGAAAACAGGAAAGACTGCTAAGAAAGTTGTTTTGTTATTTTAAAGACGCTCATATGGCAATCGTTTGTTTAACTTATTTGCCTCATGTCATCATCACAGGTAAAGTCAATGTGGATAGAATGAATTCCTGGATATAAATGTAAGCCGTTCTATATGGTGATACTCTTGGGCTCTCTAAATTGTACATTTTTGAATCCATGACCTAAATGGATTATCTGTAAAATAATAATAGAACTGCACAGTGGATCATTGAGTCCAGCCTGTCAAAGAAGCACAGTGGGGGGACTGACCTCCCAATACCTGGCTCGGCCGCCAGATACCTAAACCACTGAGCTAGCCTTGTGTTTCATTCCCATTACTCTGACTGCACAACTATCTGGGGTTGCTTTTAGTTGTGGATAGAAAATCCTTGAGCTTGAGTTTTGAGTACGCAAGCTCAGAGCCACTTGTCATTTTCTGTTAAGATGTCTCCACCTCAGAGAGCCCATCTTCATCAAAGGAGACAGTGCTCCCACATCACCTCTTAATTCTTCATCTCCCACTCCCCCTAATTTATTACTTTTATTATTCTGATTAGTCTGGGTATAGGTCTCCAGCACTGTGATAGTGAAAACACAACAGAAGCTTTTTAATGTGTTTCCCCCTGTCGTAGAAGCATTTCACTCAAATATACTTTACACTGTATCTGGATTACTTATGATAAACAGAAGACTTTTAATGGGGCTAAGTATATTACACTGCTTCCATCTGGTACCGTTCAACATGACATAAAACAAGGGTAAGAAATGCTCAGCTCTTCCTCTTCTGAGACATTTTGCATTATCAGGAATGGATTTTCAGAAGTATGTTTTCCAGTCTGTGTAATAAAAACAGGCTGACTGGACAGCTCAGTGAGAAAAATGGCTTCGATTCCCCTCTGCGCTTCCTGCACTGTTGGAATTCTGTGTGTACTAATATTGAACAGGATGCAGACCTAACAAATTTGTTTCAGTCTGCATTTTCATGGTCCACTCTGGGGAGGGAAATGGTAATTCATAAAACTTCATGCAGAAATGAATCTGCTAGCCTTCACTTTTTCTTTTGGTTTTCTCTCCCTTTCCCCATGCCCGCCAGTGTAGTTTATGACTTGCTAACCTGATATTTGGGTGGAAAGAATCCCTAAATACATTGTTTTCATGCCTTAACATCTGCTTAATCTATGCTCAGATGAGTCAGAAAGCAGGTTAGAAAACCCAAAGCTAGAACCCCAAGTGGTGTGAGAATCAGAGTAGAGTTGGTTGGACATGCATCATCCCACTTGTTGCTTAGTGTGGAGAGTATAAAGGAGGCCATCTCTGCTGCCTGCATGATGTCCCCAAGTAGCTATCTGTAGCATCCTCCTCACAGAATGGTATGTTAAAACTCTCAGATTCACAGTTATGCCAGGCATAACTGAAGATGTCTGCCTGTATATCCCATGTATGTCTTGCCTGCCCTCTAATGAACTCAAGTTGGTCTTTGTAGCTTTTCTCCTTGTCCCTTTACCTTCACAACAATCCTGCAAAGTCAACCACGACTGGCCCCAAAGTGTGTTGCAACTGAGTGGGGATTTCAGCCCATATCTCTTCTGTCCTAACCCAATGTTCTGACCACTATCCCACCCTGATTGCCTCTTTTAAAGAAAAAATGCTTGCATCTATTCAGACTTGGGGTCTGCTATTAACACCATGCAAAGATAGGTATCCAATGCATACTCCCATCATGTTCCCAGCTGCAGGGGACTGGTTTCCATTTTTGAAGTCTTAGGATATGGCTTCAGATCCCCCATGTGCCCTCTTGACCTTTGTCCATCATAGGTTATTCAGGGATGAGTTGACCAGCTGCATCCATGGACTGGTTAATCTTAGACTGTGGATTGGACCCACAGCACCTTAGCTTTGAGTTGAGCATTGTTCAAAAAGGTCAGTGAACTTCGGGAATGCAGAGAGGAGAAGCAAGGGCTGTGCCTCTTCTCTTCATCTGGAGGCCATCAGCTGAGCACACAGTGGTTATGGGGGTTGCAGTAGTGGCAGGTTTGTGCAGGCTGGGTGTCAATGCTGGCCTTCTATCTCAGCCTTATACCATCTGGATAGAATTGATCTTGATCACCTTGATGGATGATCATTTTCAAGAGAAGATGTAAGGTGGCCTGGAGATGGGTCTGTTCTAGCAATAGTTAATATATAAGGGTATAACACTGATCAGAGTGGTGGAAACACCCTCCTTTGCTCCAGTGATAACTACAGACCTAGAGCTTCGCACTGATCTCTTAAGAGGATGTTCTAGAAAATAAACATTACAAGAACTTTGAGTGGATGCCTCCCATACTTCCTGATCTGTCGAAGAGAACAGAGAGAGGCTTAGTTTCTATATAGAAACAGAACACCACCCTTAAATAAGGAAGATAAGCAGTAAAGAATAATGTGAACTATATATTACTTATGATAAAAATGGAATGCTGTGATATCATTAAATTTTAGTAAGTAAAATTATTGCCCTCGGTCATTTGGAAAAGCTGGAATAATAAATATATTGCTTTGTAAGGTGTCACTTCCAAATTCTACCTAGAAGTTATGCTTTTTGGGTGCTACATGGTACCAATCTGTTCCCAATCGATTTAACATCTATGTCACACATATACACATGTGAGAAGTCATTAGGAGATTTGGGGTACAGTGCCATCATCATGGTGATGACAACCAACACTATTTTGCTCTTACAACTGAATCAGGTGAGGCCGCACATGGCCTAAACTGGTACAGTGGACCCTCTACTTACGGAATTAATCTGTATTGGAATGGTGGCTGCAGGTCGAAAAGTCTGTAGGTCGAGTCTCCATTGACCTACAATGCATTGAAAACCGATTAATCCCGTAACCGGCTGTTTTTGTTCCATTTTTGTTCCATTTTGGGTTTTTTTCTGGTCTGTAGGTTGAGTCTCTGGCTGCAAGTCGAACCTAAATTTTGCAGCCAGAGAAGTCTGTAACTCAAAAGGTCTGTAAGTCGAGCCGTCTGTAAGTCGAGGGTCCACTGTACCTGAACAGCAGTGGTGGGAAGGATAAGGACAAATACTGTAATCTAATGCTGGATCCTTATAAAGCATAGATTGTGTTCGTGAGTGGTTTCATGATCTGGGACTGGGAGAGTTACAGAATCTGGAGTGTGCTACTTTTGGAAATGCTCTTGGATCTGTTTTTGTCATCAGAGGTTCAAGCACCCTTGGTGACAAAGAATGATGGTTACCAGAATAGGCTACTCCCTTTCCTAGGCAGGGTTAACTTGGTTACTTTGGGTCCTGTTTTGGTATTCTCACAATTGAACTACTGTAATGTGCTCTTTGTGGGGCTATCCTTGACAGTAAATAGTGCTAAGAGCAACAGCTACAGCAGGGGTGTCAAACTCAAATTCATCGGGGGCCGCATCAGCAGTTTGGTTCCCATCAAAGGGCCGGTTGTATCTGTACTGATGGCCTTGCAAGGACCCCATCCAACTTGGTGGGAAAAGGAAGGAAGAGAAAGTGTGTGTGTGTGTGTGTGTGTGTGTGTGTGTGTGTGTGTGTGAAGGAAGAGAAAGTGCCTGTGTGTGTGTGTGTGAGAGAGAAAGAGAGATACAGGAAGAGAACGTGTGTGTGTGTGTGTGTGTGTGTGTGTGTGTGTGTGTGTGTGTGTGTGTGTGTGTGAAGGAAGAGAAAGTGCCGGGTTCTCTGTGTGTGTGTGTGTGTGTTTCTGTGTGTGAGAGAGATACAGGAAGGAAGAGAACGTGTGTGTGTGAAGGAAGAGAAAGTGCCGGGTTCTATGTGTGTGAGAGAGAAAGAGAGAGAGAGAGACAGAGAGAGTTACAGGAAGGAAGAGAATGCGTATGTGTGTGTGAAGGAAGGGAAAGTGCCGGGGTCTGTGTGTGTGTGTGTGTGTGTGTGTGTGTGTGTGTGTGTGTGTGTGTGTGTGTGTGTGTGTGTGTGTGTGTGAGTGAGAGAGAGAGAGAGAGAGAGAGAGAGAGAGAGAGAGAGAGAGAGTTATTTAGTATATGCAACTCTGCTTGGATCTTGCAAAAAAACGCATTCTTCGGTCCTTTCAAATCCTCAGGCATTCCAATCGAGCAAGAGAGAGAACAGAACATCAGGGAAGGGAAGGGAAGCGAGCAACCAGCCAGCCCTCCCACCCCCCCTCCCTTCTCTCCACGGCTGGGTCGAACGGCCGCCTCCGACGTTACCCAACCGGGCCGGCGCATCGCTCCGCGTTCCCTCTTCTCTCCCTCTCCTCAGGGCCGCGCTGGCCGCTGCCTCCCGCGTCCCCCCAGCATCTCCTCCCTCCGCCTCGGAGCCCGACCAGGAACTCCCACCGCTCCCCTTGCCTTCCCTTCCCCTCGGGGCGACAGAGGCGGCGCGGAGCCCCCTCCTCGCGCGGCCTTGGGAACGGCTCTTGCCTCAGGCCGAGAGCAAGCGAGGAACAGGCACGGGAGGGAGGGAGGGGGAGCGGGGGGTGGAGGGAGAGGAAAGGAGTGACAGCGCCACAGCCAATCGGAAGGAGGACGTAGCCTTGTTAACTTGAGCCATTTTTTCAATGAATTTACTCCGTGCAGGCACGGAGTAAATTCATTGAAAAAAAGGGGGGGAGGCTGCAAGGCTGGCGGCGGCTCCGCGGGCCATCAGTCGAGGTCTGGCGGGCCGGATTTGGCCCGCGGGCCTTGTTTTTGACACCTGTGAGCTACAGTATTGAAAGAAGCTGCAAACATATTACATCTACAGTATGCCAAAAAAACTTTGTTCACTAGCTGAAGTAATAACTAGAGTGGACCCATTGGATCAATGGAACATATGGACAAGTTGACTCATCAAACTGTCATACTTTCAATGGGCCTCCTCTAGCAGTAGCTTATTTTGCTAAGCAATAGAACTTCAGCCACTGATGTCTCTCCTTTGAAATTCCCTCCTTTGTTATTTAGGAGGCATCAACAGTAGCTTGCTTCCAAAACATACCTCTTTACACAGGCTTTATCTGACAACTAGCATTGATTCTGCAGTCTTACATTTTGATATATTTTGATTGATTGATTTAACTTATATGCCACCTACACTACCCAAAGGTCTCTTTAATCGTTTATGATATTTGTATTACTGAAATTTGTGCAATATGATTTAATGTTGTGACGTCCTTTGATATTTTGTAATAATGCATGATATTAAAATGATAAATAATGAATAAATATGAAAATAATGAGATTTCCATGTATTTGTGGAACAGCAATAATAATTCTCTAAGTAGTGTACGAGAGGATAATCAATGTGGGGGAGGGAAACCACAGTTTCAGTAAGACAGAAAATCATTTATAACAACTATAAAACAAAACAAATAATTTAGAGGAGATGAAAAATGCAGTAAATATCAATAATACAGGGAGATAAAATGAATAATTTCAGAATAAAAGAAAATTTTAATAAATTGGTTTGGAGATGGTTCATAACACCGGTGAAACTGAATTGCAGTGGTGCCTCGCTTAATGAATGCACTGTTTAACAATGAATCCGCATAGCAACGCTTTTTTGCATTCGCTAATGCGATTGCATTGCGATGATTCCAGTGGGCGAAAATCGCATTGCGATGATCGGTAAGCATTTCGCTTACCGATCTTCACATTGCGATGTTCTAAAAACAGCTGATCGGCGGTTTCAAAATGGCCACCGGAAGAATAAAATGACCACCTGCAGCGTTTTCGCACCCTGCCCTCGCTTACCAAGGTGGCGAAAATGGCGGTCGGATGGGGAATCTTCGCTTACCGGTGAGTTTTCGCCCTATAGTAATGCATTAAATGGAGTTTAATGTGTTCCTATAGGATTTTACATTCCGTATAGCGATGTTTCCAGATAGCGACATTAATCCTGGAACAGATTAACGTCGCTATGCGGAGCACCACTGTATATGGATAAAAAAAATACTCCCAAGATATTTGGAGATGTGAGTAAGAGGTTGGAACCTACTTCCACATGTGGTGGCAATGTGAATATATAATTAAATTCTGGAAATTGTTTCTTAAAGAAATAAATGAAACATTAAATTTTAATTTCAGAATGTGTCCTAAAACAGCAATTTTACTGATTTTTGAAAGGGGACAATGGAAGTCAACAATGAAAGAACTGATTTTAAATTTAGTAACAGCAGCTAAATAGCAAAGAACTGGAAGGTTAAGTGTGATCTCCAACTAAATGTGTGGTATAAAGAAGTGTGCAATATAGCTATTATTGATAAATTATCATTAACATGCACAATTACAGTAAGAAGAGGAATATTCAATAAGAATGTATTTGGAAATATTGACTTTGTATTAACAATGGGGAAGGGTTGCTTACCTTCACAAGAGTCAATGTATTTTTGGAAAGTGAATAGAACTAGTGTTCCTAGTGAGGGAGAGTGCAGTACATGTTTATGTAGGTATTTTTAGTTGCTTTTTATTTATATTAATAAAAAATAAAAATAATTTTAAAAAATGAATAATTTTCACAGAGCTAAAATTATAATGCTGAAACATGACCTAAACCCACAATTCACAGATTTCAGATTTTGGATGTGATTGAATCATACGTTCCTGTGCTTTACTTCTGCCATTTCTTTACAGAATTTCATCTGTTTTCCTAACATTAAATTGCTCCCCACCCACATAAACTCCAGTAGCTATGCTTAGTGTTTCCCTTCTTTCTCTATCAATGGATCTATTTATCTGCTTCCTAAAGCCTGATGGGGCTGAAGTGCTTACAGCTGAAGATTTAATCAAGCCAGAGCAGAAGAGACAGATCTGAAACTCATGATCTCAATTGGATTAGCATTTCCATCCAGTTTGGAGGCAGACTAGAATAGGTAAAACATGGTATAGATTCCTTTGAAGAAATAACAACAACAACAATGAGGTAAAAAAGCAGATTAGTCACAAGGTCCTGATGAAAGATGGTAAGACCAGCAAACAATCAGATGACATGTATTATATGAAAAAATTAAATTTTCTTTTCTCTTGTCTTTTACATAGGGCCCACAAGGTATTCCTGGTGCAAGGGGACCAAAGGGGGCAAAAGTAAGTGACAGGATTGTTTTCTTAACAACGAATAATTGTGATTCTGTGGATATATTTTTATATGTGTGTGCATTCATGTAATGAGATGGTGAAGCCACCTCTGGATACTTTGGTGCCTGAGGTGAAGGGCCAAGATGACATTCTCCCAATGCCAGGTACAGCAGAGAACCAGACTGGCAGTTCAGTTTTACCTCAATTTTGGCCACAGGACAACATCCTCCAGCACACCTGAAGTAAACTGGTACAGGAGCCAGACATAGGACAAGCTATGGAACACATGCATTTCTGATCTTCAGCACCTTGGCATTGCCTCAGTTTAGCACCTGCCATCTGTGGCAAACCCTTTGCTCTGCCTACTGGCAGAGCTGGCTCCACTTGAAAGCATTTCACTGACCAGTTCCGAAATGCAGATTGCTTATGGGCTGTGATGGCTGTACCAATAATCCTTATTAAACCAGAAGGACACACAAATAAAATGTATAGGGGCCAACTCTCCACATTGGTTCCTCATGAATGTATTTGTGGTCTCCCTGATTTTTCTCCAAATATCTTTGGCCTTCCACAAAGGACAACTCAAAGCTCAGTTGAACCTATTTTCCACCTTGCTCCTAATAACAGCAAAGCTAGCATTCATACATGTAAAGGCTGCCTGCCATTGATAAAGAGATAGGTGGGGGTGGGTGGAGGGACAGATGACTGAGGCATACCAGAGCCTCCCTTACCCTAATGGACAAGCCACCATGGCAAATAAATAATCATGGAAATACCAGCATGTTGTGTAATTCCCCCTTTAAAATTGGCCAGATGAGCACTGCAAATTGTTCTGGCTCATTGCTTCTGTCTTATACTAATGTATTATTTCCTCCGACAGGGTGAAATTGGCAGACCAGGAAGAAAGGTAAGGAATAAATCACAGAAAACCATTTAATACCAGTTTCCCCCAACTGAATGCCTTCTAGATCACATCTAATTCAGGTTATAGCTGTTATGTACTGCTGTGTCTTTTTACTTACCTTTTTTAAAAACTGTCTTAAATATTAGTTAAATTTGAATTTCAATAGTAAATATTATTTAAAACTTAAAACATAGATTTGTATTTCAATTGTATTTGTTTTTACCTGAATTTTACTTTTATTATTTGCCTTGAGTGCCATTTCTTTGCAAAATGACATAAGTTTTTTTTAAGGCTGATTAACTGGCTGCTAAATGTGAGCAATAAAGTGTTTGTTTTATTTTATTATTTATTTCATGTATTCACTTTATATCCTGCCCCCATTAGTGTCATAGCACTATTCAGGGCAGGTTAAAGAAGCCATACATAGCAGTCCTTTCCCTGGAAGGCAGTATGATATGCCACAGAGATGCTTGAAAATATTTATGAATATGTATTAGCTTTCCCCATATTAGTACCTTCCGCATGTGTTAGACTAACAACACCCATCATCCCTGGCAAGTTGCCATGCTGTTTGGGTATGGTTTATATCGTAGTCCAACGCAGCTGGAAAGCACCATGCGACAGGATGTTGGTCCAAAGCTGTTTCCAGGTTGTTGTGAGAACTATTATGAACCTTGTCTGCATGACTCATTTTCCTCCCTTCCCATCACCACATCCCCCTTTCCTTTTAAAATGTGCTTTTTAGGTTTTCAGGATATGGGCAGGGGTTCATTTTGTGTGTATTGATTTAATATAAGTCATGTAGGAACTTTTTTGGACTGACAGCCGGGTACAACAGCCAGAACTCCATTACTTACAAACAGCAGCAAATTGTTGCTAGTTAAGAAGCTAACGGCTCTGTCCCTCATCTTGTGCCAAGTCATGACTGTATAACAAGGAACGTAAGTGCTGACTCCTTAACTAGCAGCAATTTACTTATAGTATACATAATAGGATTCTGACTCTCCCTCTCCCTCTGTGTGTGTGTGTGTGTGTGTGTGTGTGATGAGAGAGAGAGAGAAAGAGATTCTAATACAAATTAAACATTCATTAGTAATTTTCTGGTGTAAAACTTTTGTTTTGGCTTTTGCAATAATTAAATATTTTTCTGTCTCTTGCATGTATGGAACTCAAGGACATTAGACCTAATTTTTCTTTTCCCTCTCCCCTTTTCCATTTCCTGTCCCCGCTTCACTCTTTTTTTTGAAGGGCAGCCCAGGTCCTCCCGGTGCTCCTGGAATGCCTGGACCTATTGGATGGCCTGGCCCAATGGGGCCTACGGTAAGAGGAAGGAAGGGCTTCTTGTATGGTAACATTTGTACTGTAAATTAAGTTAATTTAATTTTGTCAAAACCAACTCAACCTGCCTAACACCTTTTATTAGAATAAGCTTTCATGGGGCATCACCTGGTCAACAAAAGATTATGCCATGTAAAATGGGCTAGTCTCTAAGATGCCTCATGACTCTAAGTTGTTGCTGTTGTTTTAAGTAAATCTACCAGAACCCCAGAGCCAGTGTAATCATGGCCATACTGGCTGGAGAATTCTGGGAACTGAGGTCCAATATGAGCATTTTGATGTTCTGCAGTTTGGTTGCTTGATTTGAAGAACAGTTCTCTGGCTGAGAAAGCCCAGAAGACTGCATTACAGTCAGTCTGCAGAGCCTGGCTGCAGCGCTTTTCCAGGATGCCTACTTTCCCATTCTCCCAGGGATTATAAGGACAGCAGGCCCCATAGATGCCAAGAGAGATTGCTGCCAATACATCTGGAACGTCAGCAACAAATAGCTGCCAGGCCACATTTCTGAGTGGCCAAGTCTCCCAGAGGATTGCTAGTAATATGTCAGTTGAAATTAAGATGCAAGTGTGATGAGCCAGAACTCTAGAAGACAAGCAAAGTGTTTCACAAAGTGTAACAACAGTCAGCCCAACCCAACCGCCAATACAAGCAACTGCTCTAGCCATCAGATTTCAGAAAGATCCAGACCCCTTAGTAAAATATAGCAAGGATGAGATATATTCATCTGCTGTAGGACCTTAGAGCAACAGATTCTGATGATGGGACCAGCTGTATCATACCCTCTAATTATGGGAGGATGGAAATGATTGACAATTAGATAAAAAGATACAAATAACAGAGGAAGGAATAGGCTGTGCCCTCTTGCTAAGGCAGCAAAATTGATACTTGCCAACTGCAGAGGTAAAAATTGAGCCAGTCCTGCTGTGTAACTGATTCCAGGTCCTCCATCGTTGTTGCTTAAGCACCTTAGGCACGTAGGATGTGAGGAGATGATGCACTGCTTAATCATTTATACAGAAAGATGCTAGGAGTTGTCGTTCAAAAAAGTAAACGGTGCCACCTCTGAGTTTTATGGGAAGAACTGCTGAGACACTGCATGCTTCAAAAAAGGAATTGTCACTCATCCCAGTTACCACCACCTTGCATTGGCCACAACAAATAACTCTCTTTATTGACCCCTTTAGGGTGAAAAGGGAGATTTAGGTTTGATGGGATTGCCAGGTACAAGAGGACCAATGGGCCATAAGGTTTGTTCACCCAGATGCTATGTTATTCTTCTCTGGCTTGTAACCACTGCTTACAGCTGCTTCATTAGCTGAAATGCGCTTGTATATATCAATACAGACAGCGGAGGTGTTTATTTCATGAGGGATAATAACAGAACATATAGGTTTCTCTTTTTCTGTGGATCTAATGTACAAACTAAAAAGAAATGCTAGTAAGTTGTTATCTACCTTCTTTTTTTAATTAAACATCTTACTGCAGTCTAATATAAGATAATTTATTTATTATTTATTTATTTATTCTATTTCTATCCCGCCTATCTGATCATATTAGACCACTCTAGGCGGCTTACAATAAAAACAGCAATGTAATTTTAAGACATTACAGCTGAATTGAAAATCCAAGCCCACATGTCTGTGCCCAAAAATCCAGAATGACAACATGAGCAACTCCATATCCCAAAACATGCTTTAATTTCTCCCCCTCAAAATGTCCTCTTTGCTCTCAGGAGCCTGTGGGGACAATTTTGTGATATTGCAATTCATCCGCCAGCCAGAGCCTGGACGCCTTTACACTGCAATAGAAGAAACAATTAAAAACATTGTTCGGTCACTAGAGGTCATAGCTGGTCTTCTCAGGTTTTTTTTTAATTCAAAGAATGGGGCAAGGGTGGGGCCCACAGGTGCAGCCTTCCATGATCCAGGGATGGGGCTTTGTGCCCCCTCAACTTTTGGAGCTTGCCTACCATCAATATACACTGTATTTGAATTAGGCCTATCATCCAATGCCAGTAATGCATAACTGGGACCCTGTGTCTGTAGCCTGCTTCTACAGGTAGGAGTAGAAAGCGCCATGCAGTATAGTGGAATGAATTGTCCTATGTAATTCTAAAAAGCCAAACAAAACAGCCCTCCAATAATAAGGTGAAGATTGTTAGTCAAAGATTGTCTGATCACCAAGGGACAAAACTAGAAGGATTTTTAATACTACAGTATACCTAGTTGAAATTTGTCTGGAGCCAAGTTCCTTAAATTATGATATGTGACTGCAATGATACTTTCTAAGAGTTTTAAAATCTTAAATGTTGCTGGGAGTTTCTGAACTGGAAATCCACTGAAAAACAATATTAAAGAAACTCATGTTTTCTAACTAAAAAAAAAGAAACAGCTTTGGGAAATGGTTTCAGGAATTTTATTCTCATATACAGGTACTCTGCTTTCAGTTCAGTAATTGTGCTGGTAGTTATATTTGCCCTCTGCTTTCTTCTTAATTTCTGAAGCAATATTAAACAAGAGTAGCATGTTTGATACAGACAATGTATCAAACCCATGACATTATACTGCCTGAGGCAAAACAGCAAACAAGGCCTCTGCCACTCAGCAAAAATTATGATGCATATTGCTGAAAGCCAGCCAAATTGTTTTGAAATATGAGGTCAGAAATGGAGATAAGAAATAGCCCATAATTAGAGTTGAAAGCACATTAATGTTGCAGAAAGGTGATTGAAGCAGTCTTTTCCTATCCGTGAAATCAGATCTCAAAGGAATCCCATGCTTAAGTCCTGAAGACCAGTCATCGATAGTGGGAGCTGGTTTGTGTAATGGATATTTGAGGAGCTCTTACTATGACACATCCATTCACATAACCTAAGGATTTCCCATTTCCAGTGATGGGCTATCTCTTACGTCTGTTTCTGGCCTAAGACAGAATATTCTGCAATCACCTCTCTTAATACATGTCTCTAAAAATACCTGTATAATAATAACAAAGTACATAATTAATAATTTGCTGTGCTTTCTTAATACCCAGATCTGCTATCTGCTGTGGTTGCCTCACTCTGCCTATGATGGGGCCAGCCCTGATGCTTGCAATGTGTGACTATGGTTATTTTTCTCATGCTGGCTTGGAGGCTGCAATGTGTTGCTCTCACTCACGCTGCATATTCTGATTTGTAGTTTCTTTGGAAAGGCTATAAAGGAAAGTGTGGTGTTGTTTTCTCATGCTTTCTTTGAAGTTCATATGTGGGTCACATTAAAATCACTGTCCTTTTTTCTAGGGTTACCCAGGAAGCAGAGGAGAAAAGGTTGGTGATACAGAGATGTCTTAGTTTAATTACTTCAACCACGGTAATCTATGCTTCTCAGACCAAAAGGAAAAGGAAAAAATGTGGGGGAGAAGTAATATGTTGATGAGTTCAAGATGGCAGGACCTGACCCACTTATGCATGGCACCCAACTGTTTGTTCCCAAGCTGCTCATAAAGTTCTTCAGTGGGCATTGTTGGCATCTGTGCCCAACATCCTCAGGTGCCATGTGATATCCCCTGCCTCCTATAAAGAGCTTTCACTAGCTTCCCTGGGCTTCCAGAGTTAAGCATCCATTCAGATTTACTACAGTGCCTTGGAGTAATGCAATGTTAGGTACGTGAAAGCATTGTGAGAAGTTCAAAGGCTCAGGTGCCTGGTTCTTAGCAGAGTCATGATAGTATTGTGTAGGCGCCTCCAGCAGAAATCATCATAACCCTAAGTGTGCCTGGGCCTGGTTTATATAATCACAGAAGTTTACTAGCACTAGCCTTGGCTCAATCGTCTCTTGCCCTGCGCCACCAATTAACAGCACCAGAGTTTGGGGTTCTATATATAATCTGTCCTACTCATAGTCCCTTCAAGATCCTGAAGATGGGAGCCTGGAGAAGTGAGGGCCAGGACACCCCCATGGCAATAAGTTCAGGGCATGTGATGTATAGACAGTCTTGGCAGAGTGTGGTTCTTGTCCGGCAGCATCTGCTGCTCCTTTTGCATCTGGTGTTGGCACTTCTTTTGCTGCTTCCTCTGTCTGTATCTCAGTTGAGTGGAGTTTAGTTACACTGTCCATGCCCTAGTTTGGCACCTCTGACTGGGTTGGTCCCAACGTTATCTCCAGTAGTAAGGATGTGGCAGTAGGCTTGGATTCTGGTACTTCTCTCCTTTTTTGGGGGGGGATCCTCAGATGGACCTGGACCCCTCACCAGGATTATTCTTTTATTTCATACATTCTCCCTCAGGCTCAAGGTCTTCCTCCTCCTCCATGTTATATGTGTATCTTGAACATCACCCCATGCCCCTTTCTCTCCTCCCTCTGAGGGATCATTGTTCCTACATAGACAAGAAGAGATATGTATCTATAGCTTTTTTGAGTGACGGCAATCCTTCTATCACATCCCTTATCCAACCTCCAGGGAGACAGTGTACATGGCGAGTCCATGGATTCGCCTGGCATATTTCAATTCCACATAGTATTTATTAGTATGTGATCAGAGGTATATTGCCTCTGATATTGGAATTAACATGTGGTACCTTTGCCTCTGCTATTGGGGGGGCACTATCATGACTATTAATCACTGATAACCTTATCCTTTATGAATATATGAAGGCCAGTAATTATGGAAGATAAAGGGTCTAGACATGTTCTGTATTATAAAAAATGTTGTGTACATTTCTTCATTCTGCACTTTTGAATTTCTGTGTTTTGTAAGCTTTTCTCTCTCATGTGGGTTTCTGCAGGGAGCTCATGGAGAAAAGGGTGTCAAAGGCAGCAAAGGTGACAAGGTAAAATTACCTTTATAGAACATCTAAGTGGTGCTTAATAGAGTTTCCTCTATTATTATATTAATGGAATGGGTACTGTGCTATCATTTATGGGATGATTTAGCACAATTCTATATTCTAATGCAATGATATAGCCATTGAAAATAGGATTACAGACGCTGCTCCTCATTTAGATTGTATTGCTTTAGCACTATATTGTTTTGTGTTTAGTCGTTTAGTCGTGTCCGACTCTTCGTGACCCCATGGACCAGAGCACGCCAGGCCCTCCTGTCTTCTACTGCCTCCCGGAGTTGTGTCAGGTTCATGTTGGTTGCTTCGCAGACACTGTCCAGCCATCTCATCCTCGGTCGTCCCCTTCTCCTCTTGCCATCACACCTTCCTAACATCAAGGTTTTTTCCAAGGACTCTTTTCTTCTCATGAGATGGCCAAAGTACTGGAGCCTCAGCTTCAGGATCTGTCCTTCAAGTGAGCACTCAGGGTTGATTTCTTTCAAAATGGATAGGTTTGTTCTCCTTGCAGTCCAGGGGATTCTCAAGAGCCTCCTCCAGCACCACAATTCAAAGGCATCAATTCTTCGGCGGTCTGCTTTCTTTATGGTCCAGCTCTCACTTCCATACATCACGACAGGAAAAACCATAGCTTTGACTATTCGGACTTTTGTTGGCAAGGTGATGTCTCTGCTTTTCAAGATGCGGTCAAGATTTGTCATCGCTTTCCTCCCAAGAAGAAGGCGTCTTTTAATTTCAGGGCTGCTGTCTCCATCTGCAGTGATCATGGAGCCCAAGAAGATAAAATTTGACACTGCCTCCATATCTTCTCCTTCTATTTCCCAGGAGGTGATGGGACCAGTGGCCATGATCTTAGTTTTTTTGATGTTGAGTTTCAGACCGTTTTTTGCACTCTCCTCTTTCACTCTCATTACAAGGTTCTTTAATTCCTCCTCACTTTCTGCCATCAGAGTGGTATCATCTGCATATGGGAGGTTGTTGATATTTCTTCCGGCAATCTTAATTCCGGCTTGGGTTTCTTCCAGTCCAGCCTTCCGCATGATGTATTCTGCATATAAGTTAAATAAGCCGGGGGACAATATACAGCCTTGTCGTACTCCTTTCCCAATTTTGAACCACTCAGTTGTTCCATGACCAGTTCTAACTGTTGCTTCCTGTCCCACATATAGGTTTCTCAGGAGACAGATAAAGTGGTCAGGCACTCCCATTTCTTTAAGAACTTGCCATAGTTTGCTGTGGTCCACACAGTCAAAGGCTTTCGCATAGTCAATGAAGCAGAAGTAGATATTTTTCTGGAACTCTCTGGCTTTCTCCATAATCCAGCGCAAGTTAGCAATTTGGTCTCGAGTTCCTCTGCCTCTTCGGAATCCAGCTTGTACTTCTGGGAGTTCTCGGTCCACATACTGCTGAAGCCTACCTTGCAGGATTTTGAGCATAACCTTGCTAGCGTGCGAAATGAGTGCAATTGTACGGTAGTTGGAGCATTCTTTGGCACTGCCTTTCTTTGGGATTGGGATGTAGACTGATCTTTTCCAATCCTCTGGCCACTGTTGAGTTTTCCAAACTTGCTGGCATATTGAATGTAACACCTTAACAGCATCATCTTTCAAGATTTTAAATAGTTCAACTGGAATGCCATCACCTCCACTGGCCTTGTTGTTAGCCAGGCTTTCTAAGGCCCACTTGACTTCGCTCTCCAGGATGTCTGGCTCAAGGTCAACAACTACATTGTCTGGGTTATCCGGGATATCCAAATCTTTCTGATATAATTCCTCTGTGTATTCTTGCCACCTCTTCTTGACGTCTTCTGCTTCTGTTAGGTCCCTCCCATTTTTGTCTTTTATCATGTTGTTTTAGAATAATGTCATTCCTCTCTTGAAAATAACATGGGGCTTAGAAAAATTAGATTTAAATAAGAATATAACATGTAAATGAATGTTTACAAATTATGCCCTTATGTTAGTGAAGAATGTAGAAAATGGGATTATAGTCTATGTTCCTTATTGAGATTTAAATGTATATAGATTCATGCTATTTTGAAGATATCATGCTGAAAATGTCTACAACGTGTTACTTATAAGAACTGGAATCTGATGAAGAACAAAACTATAATCCCATTTGCAAAATCTTCAGGATTTAAAATGGTACTTTAATGGTTTAAATTTGGGTAACCCAGCACTGGTCGTTCACAGAGAGACAGATTAGGTTAAATGTCAAAGTAATTAAACATCTGTATTCCACTCATGAAATGGCCAAATGTGTGAGTAGTTAGACTTTTAGTATCTTGTGGAGCCTTGTTCTCTTCAATGAGATGATCTTAAGCGTGCAGGCTGTATATTTTGAAAGTAAGAAAGTTACTGGCCTAATTGATTGGATTTTATAGTTAGTTTATTTATAGTTTGTAATCCATCTTGAAGGTTGAATGACAGAAAAGTAGCATATAAATATTCTGAATGAAGGTAACTTTGCATGCATTACAAAAAATATAAACTATACAGCACACACATAACAAAAATCAAACTTTGTTAACACTTGTTGTCTATGCTTAGATTGATAATAAAATGTCAGGGTATATTTGATTGACGTTCTACTGAATTATAATAGGTATTTCTGCTGGATGTAGCTAGAAATATCTGTCTGTGAACAACACAATTTTCAAATGTGTTGTATAGCTTACAATATATAAAAGCATTTGCTGGAAAAACTGATAGACTGCTTGATTAAGCAATGAAACAGTAACTTTCTCTCTTTTTATATTTTGTTGATATAGAAGCCATAATGATTCACTGAAGTTACACACATTCTCTCTTTCTCTCTCACACACACACATTTTCCTTGCAGGGATACATAGGTTTTCCTGGAATGCTGGGGCAAAAGGTATGTGCCTAAGATGCAGAAGAATCTCATATTATTCCTCTGATTGGTTGTGGTTGGTGTTAAGATCTCTGAAACCATTTACAAAGCAATTATGTACATTTTAACGCAGAATTAATTTCCACTTGATTTGGTGGGGCTTACATTCATATTAATGTATTAGTGTGTTTAGGGCTGTAGAAAGTTCAGTTAAACTATTTGGACTTTCTTCAAAACAGACATATACATAAGGTAAAAGGTAAAGGTAAAGGTTCCCCTTGACAATTTTTGTCCAGTCGTGTTCGACTCTAGGGGGCGGTGCTCATGCCCGTTTCCAAGCCACAGAGCTAGCGTTTTTGTCCGAAGACAATCTTCCGTGGTCACGTGGCCAGTGCGACTTAGACACGGAACGCTGTTACCTTCCCACCGAGGTGGTCCCTATTTATCTACTTGCATTTGCATGCTTTCGAACCACTCGGTTGGTGGGAGCTGGGACAAGCGATGGGAGCTCACTCCGTCACGTGGATTCAATCTTACAACTGCTTGGTCTTCTGACCCTGCAGCACAGGCTTCTGCGGTTTAGCCCACAGCGCCACCACATCCCCTTATATACATAAGGGCATATTGTTAAATTCACAAGTGAAATGTGTTTTTCTTCTAAGACTAGGAAGCCAGGACCCATAGATAATTTTAACAGGTTCCCATCATTCTTGATTTTCCCAATAAGGCATTTAAACATTTTCCAGCCACTGTAGCAAAGATCAAAAAGACTCAAAATAAAAACCTATAGAAGCCATGAGAATTCCTTTTAGGTTACATTACTTCTTCAGGATCAGGAAAAATTCAAATAGATCTCTATCACTAGATTACTGATGTGCAAATTCAATTTTCCCTATGCTATTAAAAAATATCTAATTCTAATTTTCTGGCAAATTTGTCTCCATATACATAGTTAAATGGAGGGACGTGGTGGCGCTGTGGGCTAAATCGCAGAAGCCTTTGTGTGCTGCAGGGTCAGAAGACCAGCAGTCATAAGATCGAATCCACGTGACGGAGTGAGCTCCTGTTGCTTTGTCCCAGCTCCTTGTCAACCTAGCAGTTCGAAAGCATGTAAATGCGAGTAGATAAATGGGTACCACCTTGGTGGGAAGGTAACGACATTCCGTGTATAGCAGCGCTGTCCACGTGACAATGGAAACTGTCTTCGGACAAACGCTGGCTCTACGGCTTGGAAACGGGGATGAGCACTGCCCCCTAGAGTCAAACATGACTGACTAAAATGTCAAGGGGAACCTTTACCTTTTCATAGTTAAATAATTGTAAGTAAGCTGTTGTCATTTCCTGTTGATCTTGACAAGGCTTTCCTATTCTTGTCAGTTATTGGAGAAAAGGCAGGTAGGAAGGCTTGTGGCACCATTCATGCCATAGTTTGTGAAGAAAACCTATTAGCTGTCATCAGAATTAATTGCTTAATTCATTGCTTCCTGTGCACTGAGCGCTAAGAGTGCTCCATGGGTTGAGCCATCCTGGTCAGACTATAGGCCACTCATGCTTACTCCCCAAAAGCTTCTTCCAAAGTATGGTAGGAAGCCTATGAGCCAGGTATGGGGACTTAAGTCACAGGACTTGCTGTCAAGTCAGACTTAAGTCATACTAGTGACTTGACTTCGACTTGACTCAGCTTTTTTCCCCCCAATGACTTGGACTTGACTCAGAACCCACCCATCCTTCCCTTTTTTTCTGGGGGAAAAGAGCTTGTTTTTAATAGGGACAACAAAAAGAACAAAAGACACAACAACAACAACAACAACAACAACAACAACAACAACAACAACAACAACAACAACAACAACAACAACAACAACAACAACAACAACAACAACAACAACAACAACATTTCAGGACACTTGGATTTTCACAGGAGTTTTTGTTTCCAAAATAAGAAATCTATTTAACAATAGATCTAACAATAATTTCAAACCCATTTCCTTTTTACATATACAGAATTGTCTGCTGTGTCGTTGTACATAAGATAATCATATGACCAAGCAAACTAAAGTTCTGCTCTTTGTCCATTCCGTTTCCATAAAGGGAGAAATGGGTCCAAAGGGAGAACCTGGTGCACCAGGGCACAGAGGACCGATTGGAAGACCTGGAAAAAGAGGCAAACAGGTAGGAGTCCTCTGTTATAGTCTCCTCCCTAAAATATGTTTCATTGGGCTGCTGTGTGACTCTGCCTTTTTGACTACATAAAACATGTTGGTCTGTTCTGAGTAGATAAATGAGTGGGCTGAGGGAATATCTGAAAAGGCAAAATCTATTGGATTAAATGTCACCCAACAAAACAGGATATGATTCATAATAGTCCATAAAGAATATGTCTATGAGAAATGAGGATGCCAATGAAACAGAATAAGAGATAATAATGCTACTACTTAGTGAAGAAGAAAAGATGCCTAGAAAGCAGTAATGCTAAAATAACCCTAGGATTTTGACAAGATGGCACAAGATAATGAGACAAGAAGGTGATAAATTTCATACATTTATCTTTAGGTCTCCTATATATTTTTGTGTTCTAAGCTAAACGGTCCAAAACACTGTAACCTTTCTTCGTAAGAGAATTGCTCCACTCCCTTAAGGATTTTGATTGCTTTTTTCTTCCAAGTTTTCCAACTTTGCAGTATCCCTTGTATATCAGCAATATTTCAGCAGTAATTCCAACCATGTTATACTGTAGATTTCTATAATGGCAATATGATATGCGCAGTTTTATTTTCCTTTCCTTTTCTAATTACGACCAGTATTGAATGTTTGTTTTGTTTTTTTAACACCAGTTGCAAACAGGTTCAGTGTTCACAAAAATCCAAGTACTGTCCCTTGCCTAATTGTTGCTAGCTCAGATCTGTCAGTGTATATATGAGGTTATTTTTTTCTTTACTCATGCATTGGAACTAATTTGTCAGTTTAATGTCTATTCCTCTAGTTTGGAGAGAAAGTTTTGGAACTGTTCACAGTTTGTTTGTTCCCCAGCTACCTTGCCTAACTTGGTGGGCAACTATATAAATCCAGAATCAATAATGCTTAATGATAGACTAATTTAAATTTACTAATTTATGTTCCGTGTATTCGCGAAGGCTTTCATGGCTCGGATCTAATGGTTGTTGTGGGTTATTTTGGGCTCTTTGGCTGTGTTTTGAAGGTTTTTCTTCCTAACGTTTCACCAGTCAACGTTTCGCCAGTCTCTGTGGCCGGCATCTTCAGAGGACAGAGACTGGAGAAACGTTGACTGGCGAAATGTTAGGAAGAACAACCTTCAGAACATGTCCAAAGAGCCTGAAAAACCCACAACAACCAATTTATGTTCCATTCATTAATGTACATTGCCGACTTAAATCCAATTGATTTCAGGACCTACTCTAAATATGACTAAGTTTGACCCTCATTTTCTTCAATTCTAAATGTTGTTTTGAAGACTGAGGCTAAGCTGGAGAAGGGTCTGAGGCGTGTATTTAAATAGATGTTTCTTAAATAAGAGGGGACACTTTTCACCTACTCAGTCATTTCCTGCCTCCATAGCCAGCTGACATCCCTCTATAAAATGCCTCCAATGGCGGCTAAATTAAGAAGGTGTTACTTCCACTTCCATTCTGAGATCCATCTTGTTTATCTCGTCGACTCCTTCAAGTTCATGCCAAGAGTTCTCCGGCTTGTTTAGTTTACACCAAGCCAGGCTACATGCAGATCTACAGGTCTCAACCTTACAAGTGCTAAATATCACCATTATAATCAACAATAACAACAGCAACAGCAACCCACTTGTAATCACTCATACACGAACTTTGCTACAATCTAAGTGACATGTGAATTGAAATCAAGTAACTAGTCTTAAGAATGTGAGTGTGACAGTTCAGTATCTTATGAAAAAGTCTTCTAGAACTCTGGTCTACAATTAAGGGGCAGCTCATCCTACCATGTTGCTTTGGTTATGATCCCCCAATGTATAGGTTTCCTTTCAGCAGTCTTCTCTGCTTCTCGCTGTCTCTTGCCTTCCTCTACCATCTTTACTCTTTTGTCCCCTAAATCTTCTCTAGATCTTCCATCTTTTCTAAACCAAGCTTTATATGTGAAGTTGGGAGATTTCTATTTTTTATTTTTATTAACTGTATTAGAATATTTTAACTCTGTAAAGGAAGCCACAGCCTTCACTTCACAAGAGCTGAGCCGTGCTGTTGAGGACAGAAGATTTTGAAGGTCATTCATTTATAGAGTTGCCAAACATCAGAGGCGACTTGATCACACATAACAGCATTAATAACGTTAGGAAATATGTATATTGATACTGAACATTATCCACTAATGAGCTTAAGTCTAGGCAAATAAGGTTTTAAACAAATGAATATATCACCAATACAATCTACTTCCCCACTGTTGAAATGTGTTAAATATCAAGTCATCAATATCTACTTCTCCACTGCGTTGGCTTTCCCACTCTTTTTCATTCTCATTTTCATGCTCATTCTTCAGTTTTTTTAAAAGATAAAAAGCAAAAGGAAATGGAGGTATGTGTCACTGCTGCTATTCATTTTGGATCACTCCATGATGAAGTTCTGGGTCATAATCCACTAAATGAAGGATGGTGCTCTAGGGCTAGAATAGTTCTGCTATTGGACCTCAAAGCACATCTGCAGAAAGAGTGCTCATATTGGTGCAGGATGCTGCTGCAGGACCTATGTAAAAAGAAACAATGTGTGCTTTGCACTAAAAATTGTAACTGCTTCTTTGAACTAACTGCTTTAAGGCAGAAATACTTTGCAGTTTGTTTCCTCAGCATTTCTGCACATTAAAAAACAATATATTCTGGTCCAGCAACATGATGGTATATTTCTGTAAGTTTTGTTTTTAAGCGCAACATGTACCCAATGTTCTTTGTTCTATGATCATCAGATGCTATGAAGTCATTGTCTAGTGAGAAACGGGTACAAGTAGTCACACCTACATTGCTATAGGACTGGATGTAGTGACCTGAAATTTGTTGATATGCCTAAGCAGTGCTTTTGAGAATGAGACCAGAAACAGATGTTAGAGATAGCCCATGGCTGGAAAAGGGAAATCTTTAGCTCATGTGAATTGAGTGCCATAGCATGAGCTCTTTCCCCTTCCAAGATTAAGCAGATCAGGTGCTTTGTTTGGTGAGTGGTCTTCAGGACTTAAGCACAGGGATTCTTTGAAGTCTGATTTCACAAATAGCAGATTACCTCAGTCACCTTTCTCCAACTTCAGTGTGCTCTCAGCTATGATTGTGGACTAACCCTAACATCTGTTTCTGGCCTAAATTCCCCCACAAATGTTTGCACCAGTAAACCATTCTCTGCAGTATGTAAAATGGAGGAATCAATAAGATCTTTTCCTCAGATAGTATAGTTTCCTTTATCTAACACTGCAGTTCTGCCAAAGAATCATTGTGTTGTGATGGACAGAACGTCAGCCTAAGGCTGAGGAGACCTGGGTTCAAATAACTGTTTGTTCAAAGAAACTCACTAGGACTGGTATGGGAAATACTCCTTAAATATCTGACATACCTCAGATAACTATCAGAGTCACCATAACTCAGAAGCAACTTGACAGAACATAACAAGGCAATTCCATCTGTCCTGTCCTCCAATGACCCCAAGTCAGTGTATGTAGCTCTTTTCCTCCTCACTTTATCCACACAACCACCAGCATATGGGATATGTTGAGCTGGGAGAGAATGACCAGCCCTAGTCCATGCCGTGAGTTTTCATGACTTGATGAAGATTTTAACATAGACCCCCATCCCCACCCCTACCCCCAAATCCCAGTCCAGCACATTAATCACTATAGCATACTGGTTCTCTTTTAGTTAAAAAAACGCATAGTTTGTCTCCATGTGCATGACTCTGCTTTGGACTGTTATTTATAATTAAACACCTTTCAAAACTTCCAAGGTGTGGTCTTTCTTTCTTTTTAATGTTAGGGTCAAAAGGGAGACGTGGGTCCTCCTGGAGTTGCAGGCCCACCTGGCAGACCTGGTCCTCCTGGTCAGTCTGGTCCACCAGGACCTTTAGTATCAGGTAAGACAGGAGCATCAAAATACCTGTGCTTCCCTCCCTTAATTTATATGGAAGAAAAGAGACATGTTCTTCTGAGGTGTCTTGCACAACTAGCTGCAGAAATCACACATTTAAGGTACATTTTTAGAGTGGTGTTGGGTTTGCCCTTCATGACAGTGGAAGCTGTTTTGCACCACAGAGTAAGAAGCAGAGCGGTAACTAGGGCAGGGTAACCAAAGATTTGACCTAGGGCAGGGTAAATTAGGAGGTGGAAAAGAATGCTGTTGGAAGGGTGTGACAGGGCATGGACCTTCGCACTCTGACCTTGTAAGCCATTGGCAGCTGCTCTTCCCTAGGCAGAAGGAAACACAAGACAGGCCAATCCAGTACTGTACAGACATATCCAAATCTAGGGAGTATGGAATAGAAGATAAAACAAACACAGGAAACTCCATATTGCAGCTAAAAAAAACCTCAGAGCTTAGTGTGTAATATGCAAAAATATCAACAAAAGTGTTTCAACAACTTATATCAAACCAACCAACAATATACAGTATGTTAACAATGTTCTGTCTGATACTAAGCAAGCAAATAATATGATAAAGTTTTTCAATATAAATGTGTGCCGTCCAGTGTTCCTACTCATAAAAGATCAAAGTCTAAGGTCTGGAAGTGCTGAGTAAAAAGTCCATTCAAATGTAGTCAAAGTCTTGGATCCTTGGGGTAATCGAGGAGCTCCAAGCATAAATAATTATCCACTAAGCTCATTTCATGGTCTTTTTACTTCTTCAGAAGATACCCTTTGGACCTCCAAAATGCTGGAAACAGGAACATTCATGCACCTAAAATAGTTTTGAAACACAATAATAATAGACCTTATTTTGGTGGTCATACTCTCTCCACTATTAGGTAATATAAACAGTATCTTATAAGTATTTCAATAAGTATTTCAATATAATTCAATTCCACATGCTAGTGTCCTCTTATCGTATGTTGGTTCTCTGCTGGAAATCATTCTGGGATGACCACCAAAGTGAGATCTATTATTAGAAAAATAAACTGAATGCCATTAAAGGTTTCAGAATCAGATATTTTTGCATATTATACACTCTGTTCTAAGTTCTGTTTAGCTGCAACCCAGTACAGAATCTGTTGCATAACCAAGCTCCAGGTATTCCCCCCCCCCCAGCTCCTCTGTCCTGTCTCTGTCTGCCAGACTCCTAGGAAAATCAGCGGGTGGGTGGGTGGGTGCTTAAATTTCCTTTCTCTATGAATGGGGGTTCTGATTCCAAACAGCCATCTACAATAGTTATCTGGAAGAAGAGACAGTGGAGTTTATCTGTTTGCTACACATTTAACATGGTGTATAGTTTAATCACTCTGCAATGTTACTCATATCCAGAATAATTTATTCATCTACTTAGAGTAAAATGACACCACACAATTATAACCATCTGATATCATGCCTTCATCCAATGGAATCCTGGAATTTCTAGTTTGGGAGACCCTTAAAAGTTTCTTCTAGAGAGTTCTAGTCCATTCCCTTGACCTACAGCTGAGAATTTTAAATGCTCCCTAAACTACAAATTCCAGGATACCATAAGATGAAGTGAAAATGACTTAAGTGGTATCAAGCTGCTTTAACTGTGTGCTGTAGATAACAGCCCTGTGTGCCCTTCAAGTCCCACAAAAACCTCAGGAGAAAACCAAACAGTGGTGAAAAAAAGATAATTAGACCAAAAGGGGTAAGACCAATAACATCCAAGAAATATTATATACAACCCTATTATAAAGATTTTAATATCAGAGACATTCAACAAGTTATAGAATCCACATTTTAAGTATTAGATTATTAGCCTGCAGATAGTGGGGCAGTTTTCTCTTTTCAGGATGTATGGAACTATTTCAGCAATATTCTCATATGGAAATCTGTTATTTTTTAGGGCAACTAACAATGGGACCAAAAGGGGAAAGAGGGCTTCCTGGACCTCCCGGGAAATGTCTCTGCAACCCACAGCAAAATGTGAATACCCCATCATATGAGGAACCACTGTTTGGACCCTATTCCAAAGTTCCTGCAGTAAGTGAGTTTGATAGGAGTTAAAATGAGCATGTTGGATAAATTGGCCATCCAAGATTGCTTTGATCAACTTGATCTTGCCTGCTTTGGGCATGTTTGAAAGTGAAACAATCCCCCCCCCACCCCGAAAACAAGACACGTGTACCAAATATAATCTGGATGCTTCAGAAGGTTACTTTTGAGTATTCACTCTGACAACTCTTCAACAATGGTAAACATTACTTTGTTGGCTGTGGTATGTATGGAGTTGTGGAAGTTGTGGACCAAAAAAAGAGGATCTTATTCCATATCTGTAACTACAGTATTGTCTTCCCATCTGTATGCTTTCCTGCTACAATGTCAAAATCGAAATGCAAAGTATCACTTAATAATTAAGCCACGTAACGTATTAAATATTAGCCAGGACCACCACATGCAACTAAATGAGGCTTACACTTCAACTTTAATGGAAATCTGTTGACTTTTTTTTTCTGGATAGGCAGTGACCAATTATTTTCTGTTTGACAATAACAGTCCAGACAGTTCTTCCACATAATGCTTCTGTTCTTTGGGAAATTGCATTTCCCCTGCAATCACACCACAAACTGATTGAGCAATGCAGCTTTGCTCCATACTACATGCAATTCCTGTAATAATGAGATTTTGTGCGTTGTGAGAGTTTAATGACAGGTACCAAGGGAATGGTGATACTTGTGGTGATACATGATACAAATCCTTCCTCCCGCTAAATTTTTCCAAATGTACAGTTAAGAAATTTAGAACACCACAATCTTTTGAGTTGCCCTGTTTGTCTTCTGTTCTCTTTTGAAGGTTGCACAATATCACTTTCTAAATTTGGAATACATCTATGCTCCTCTCTTTGGGTAAAGAATAGATAATTCCACCCTAAGTTTACTCTCTGTTTATTTACATAACCACAAGTTTATAGCAGCCTTGGTTATGAATTAGGCTGAATAATAATTCAGCCTGACAACAACAAGAGGTTTTGAGGTAGGAGTAAACTTAAAAGCTGAAATTCTTCACATTACAAATGAGCCCTTAGATCCCTATTCTGTCATAGTGGATTTTAGTATGACATAGGGGCTTCCTACTTTATGTTCTTTCTCTTCTCCAGATTTTTGTAGTGAATAATCGTGAAGAACTGGACAGGCTAAAGATGGACAATGCTCTAGCTTTTCGAAGAGATCAGAGATCTTTGTATTTCAAGGATACTTTTGGATGGCTTCCGATCCAGGTAAAAACAAAAACTGCAACTTTGGTAAGTATTTTGTCCTAAGGACACTGAAATCACTGTGTTTAAAAGTAGTGCAGATTTTTGTATCTGATAAGCAAGGTAGTTTTACAGGGAAGTAAAGTGCTACCAATTACTTTCTGTAGAATACATTTCAGAAATAAAAGTACAAAGTGAAAAGAATGTAGCAGGAACTGGTATGTCTTGTGCAACCCTAACAATATGTTCCATTGGACAAAAGGACTTCCTTTTGAGTAAACATGTGCAGAAGTACATTGTAAGTTTCACAGTGCTATCATACTCTTGCATAGCAAGGGTCATCAGAATAATTAGCAGGCAATCCAGTTATTTCTATTACTTATAATGTTTAACTGTAGCAAAGCATGTGCTTGCCCGCCCATCTTATGCCTATCATATACGAGTAACCAACTGGAGAGGGTGATTAAGCATTCAGTGGCACTCTGCCTGCTCCAGCTCTTATATTTTGTGCTTCTAGAGAGAAGAACGTGTGAGGGGGAATAACAAAAATCAATGGATAAAATCCTTTTACTTATTTACAGTAGCACAAAATAATTGCTCTAAATCTCAGTGGTGAATCACCACAAATTCAGAGGTCAACATAGCCATGTGACTCAGCACACAACAGCAAATGCTGACATTGGCTTCCCATTTTTTGGCTATTTATTGCCAAGATCTACACTGCTTATGTCATGCCTATGGGCAGAACTAGTAGAATTTTACTTGACACCTATATTGGAATAATGTTGTGTTGCCTGTTCACTCGGCTTTTGTTCATTGAATGGGCGGGATGCCACCTTAACTTTTTTCTGAGGCAGCAAAATATCTTGGACCAGCCATGTCTGTAGTTAATCAAAATTCTTGGAATGATTTCCCCCCCCCAGTAATTTCCAGCAAATAAGAAAAAGATTTTATGCTTCTCCGCCCTCAAATGCCTCTTCCACTACTTGTCTTTCTGTGAAAATAACTATGGTTATAACCCATTTCAAATAAATGTCTTGCAGCTTACCCCTTTCTACCCTCTGGATTATCCAACAGAAGATGGAAACACCTGCGGAGATGGGATTGTCCAGGATGGGGAAGAATGTGATGATGGCAACACGGTTGTAACGGATAGCTGTATAAGTATGTTCGAGCTGTTCAGTTCTTTATTTTACATAAACATCACTGTTGTCCATGGGATAAATTATTAAAAATCATGTGCTCCACTGTGTGAGGAAAACAGCAGAATGTAGCATTCTAAGTCACATACCTCAACCAGTCGTTGGTCAACACTAATGAAGTTGTTAGTGTGGGGAGAGCTATTCTTCCATGTCAGTGGTCACTTAAAGCAATGGTCTACAGATATTCCTTAAACCAGGGACCAACATTTCTGGTGTGTACAACTTTCTCTAAATAGGTATCAGAATTTCACTACTTTCTAATTAGAACGAGGTGGTGTGCTGTACTGGTTTACAGTGTTTGCTTAGGAAGTGAGAAATCAGGATTCAAATTCTCCCTCTGTCAGGAAACTTTTTGGGTGACCTTATGTCTGTCTGTTGGACGCTCTCTTTCTCTCTCCCTCTCATCCACCTCACAGAATTATTGTCCAAATTGGGGAGGAGTATATATTTTTCCAAGAGTTTCTTGGAGGAAAGGTAGATTCCCACATTTATTGATTTAGGCTGGTAAAACCGGACTATTCTAAAAAACATTTAACTGAATTGTATTATGATTCTTTTTAGTTTATTTAACACTCTTCTCAGTCTTATTTTCTTTTATTCTTCTTGTTATTATTAGGAAGAATGGCACAATGGGAACTTAATAATATTTCTTGCATTTGTTAGTTGTTTTGACTTCTTTTTTTCTCCAAAATAATATGGATCCAGGTATTAGAATAGTTAGAACAAGCCCACTGAAATTAATGGATTGAATTATTAATGATCATTAGTTGGAGCCTGGATTATTAACAAGAAGCACTTTTGTGCTCCATTCACTATCCAGAGAGCTGAAGGCACATGAATACTACAGATCATGAGACCCAGTATTGTGCAGTGGTTAGAGTATTGAACTGGGAATTTGGATAATCAGGGCTAGATACCACAGAGCCATTAAACTTACTAAGGAACCTTGGGTCAGCCATTGTGTTACGGAAGAGAACCATAGATATCACCTTGCGCTTACTGAAGGAAAGAAAGGTGGGATATAAATGAAAGTAATTCTGGCATAGTAATTATTAATAACAACAAATTACTTTGGGAGGTGATGACAGTGTTCGAATACTGCAGTCAAGAGAAAATTAGACACCCATCTGCCAAATATACTGTAATAATAATAATAATAATAATAATAATAATAATAATAATAATAATAATAATTTATTGTCATTGTAAGTATATACACATACAACGAAATTCACAGACACCCAGAGACCAGACACATGCAGACACATAAAATTCCCCAAACACTCCCCACCCACTAAAAGTCCCCCACTAAAAATACAAACATCTACACTGCAGGCCAAGTAACACAGTCCAACTAATTATTCACTACTGGTGGTCTTTAAGCTCATTATTAATTGCAATTATTGCTCTGGGATAAAAACTATTGAGAAAATGTGTGGTCCGAGTCTTAATTGTTCGATATCTTCTGCCAGATGGTAACAGTTCAAAAAAGTTATAAGCAGGATGGGAAATCTCTGCAGTCAAGAGAAAATTAGACACCCATCTGCCAGATGTACTGTATAGGTGGGGTATAAAATAAATAAATAAATAAATAAATAAATAAATAAATAAATAAATAAATAAATAAATAAATAAATAAATAAATAAATAAATAAATAAATAATTTTGTCTAAAAATTTTAGACTAAATTGAGGGTCATCTTATACATGGAAATAAGCTGAGGAGAGTACAAAAACAAGTGGAGGGGGAAGCAGGGATCAAATTGTTCCTGCAGGGCTTTCATCCCTGCTTTCCCCTCCACTTGCTAATCCTTAGCAAAAGGAAAGCAGAGATCAAAGCGCTGCAGGATAATTTTGATCCCTGCTTTCCCTTCTGCTTGCTAAGTCCCATGGGGCTTAACAAAAGGAGGGGGAAAGAATCAAAGCAATCCTGTGGCTGTATAAGGGGGAAAGGGGTCAAAACGACCGTGCAGTTGCACGAGAAAGCAGGGATCAAAGTGATCCTGCAGCACTTTGATCCCTTTCCCCCTACACTTGCTAAGCCCCATTTAGATTTTTTTAAATTTTGGGTTAGAAAAGTGGGGGGGTGTCTTATGCATGGGGGCATCTTATACACGGGAAAGTACGGGACTTTGATTTGGATTCCTGCATTGAGCAGCGGCCCCCTTCCAACTCCAGTATTCTGTGATTCTATGATTCTTGAAACACATTGTACTATCTTTCTTTAAAGAGGTGCATTATAACACTTATGAATAAATAAATGTCATGTGCTCTTTTATTTTACATTTCTTAGGATGCCGCCATGCTTACTGTGGAGATGGCTACCGACATGAAGGTGTTGAAGACTGTGACGGACAGGATTTTGGATATTTAACGTGTAAAACCTATCTCCCTGGGTATGGCAAGTTTAAATATTATCTAATTCTCTGTTGTAGCTCAGAAGAATGCTGTTCATTTATACAGTGGTAACAACACATTGCATGGGCAAGGAAGAGAGAAGCAATGGGCTTCCTTTTCAACATAACATTCGATCCTTGGTGTTATAGCTTCCATTGGTCAGCAGCATTTTTACTGTAGCAGCTGTAGTTCTCTCAGACTGTCATGTACTGTCTGACGGGAAACATTTAATTTGCAAATGAAATTAACTGTAGAGTCCTGATGGTTCATGATAGAATAATGTGTTAATTGGCAGGAAAAAGAATGGATGAGATTCAGTTCTGCAAGCCCTCTTCTGTGTTAACTCTCAGCATGCTTGCCCCTAGAGCATCCTGTACATTAAGGCTGTTAAATCAGCAAGAAGGAGTTATGTAAAGAGATTGAAACTAAAGCTTGATCCTTGAGATTAAATTTTTTTAAAAAAATAAGGCTTCTGTTTAGGAATTATTAGATTAACCACACAGGATAGTTGCTACTATGATACTTCTCCAGCTGTAGGTATGCAATTTACAATAGGGGAAATCTTCCCATTGAAGTGAATGGGAACATTCCAATTTTACATTAATCATGGTCACCATACAGCTAGATATAGATCAGCCTGAGTGTAGACTGTGTCAAATATTTGAGGGTAAACATTGTTACCAACTACATTTTATTTTATGACACAGATTTTAGTGCGTGACATTTTCCCAGTATCCTTCTATCTTGTTTAATTTGCTTCCTTCAGTAGCCTACATTCAAAACCCTCTTGTCTCCATCCTTCCCGAAGTTAACCGATTGAAAGATTTACGAAGGAAGTATCCACAGCTTATAACAGAAAGGGAGCAAATTGTATTAATAATGTAATGACTTTTGTGTTCTGTCTTAGATCATATGGAAAACTGCGATGCACTTCTTATTGCTATATTGACTCTACAGATTGTCGATATTTTACATGAGGGCAGTGGTAGGTGAGTATCCCACATATGATATGCACACATCGATGCAATGTTATCGTCATCAAACCAAGCCCAGGTAATAGACAAGTAAACCATCTCTATGATGAAAACCGCCAGTGCTATATTGCCGTGATGATCCAAGATGCATTTTAATCAACTCACACTGGAAGAAAATAGGACCACTGCATTCTGTCTTAGAAAACTGTCAAACAGTGTTCAAAGTTAAGACTTAACTTTTCCATGGCTGCTTATAGGAAATCCCATGAGCAAGACGGAAAAAAACACCAGACTATTGGAACACAATTTTACTTCTACACTGGTACTTCAGAAAAACACAATACCTCAACTTATCACTGTTAGTCCTACAAATAAGCTCTTCAGGCTATTGTTTTTGTTTTGTTTTTTTAAAAAGACTTTCCCAGTATAAACACAAAGCATATTCTGGATGTAGTGTTTATAAGAACTATTTAGGCATTTGAAAAATTATGTGAACTTTGTACATGCTCTTGTTGCATGAAATACATGTTCAGCTGAGCAAAAAGTCCAAGGTATGTGTGTATTGTTGACCTGAAGTTATTGAGGCTGGAATCTAAAATATCCTGACCTGGGAACAAATCCTATTTGACCTGCTGCTTAAATATACATCTCAGCAGATACATCTGAGGAGTTGAAGAAAGTCATCAGCTTTATTTAAGAACAGAGGTTATATTAAAATGTGAGAAATGTAAATCGATTGATATAAATTTAACTCAGAAGCAACGAAAGCCGGTCAGTTCAGGTGTGCATATAGTATGAGTCTCTCCTGGAAGACAAAAATCAAGGCCCCGTCTATTTGTTTGGAAGGACATCCTATTAGATTCAGTATGGCTCACTCCCACCACAGTTTGTGTAGGAGTGCAGAAAAAATAATTAGTTTTTCATCCTGAGATGGTGACTTCAGGACAATTTATTCCCATGAAACAAGGAGAGTAAGCTCCTAATACATTATGCCTCTGAAAATTAACAACAATATATCTTCTGTTAATAGGCCTGAAAGGTGCATTATTGATTATGCAGCAAAATGGAAGGTGGATAGAATTCCATTAAAGACAACTGTTGAATAACATTTTTTTATTTTAGCTAATGTCAGAAAATACTGTATTAAATTACTTGTTTTCTTATGTACCTACCATTCATTGCCAATCAAAATTATCCATTTCCTACAGAGCAACTGCTTTCCAATCTCAGTGTTGTACAACATTTAATATTAATGTGTATATATTCCCATTTGTATAGCCTGTAGAAGTTAACTGGCTGAAATCCTGCTTAGCATAGGAAGTCACACTAGAGTTGGCCCATTGAATCCATTAACTGCTCCATATGTTTCACTGATTCACATGGGCCTACTCTAACTCTGACTTACTATGCTCAAGTTAGTCACAACTAGAGTAAGTCCATTTGAATCAATGGAACCTGAACTCACTGGTTCAAGGGTTCTTCTTAGTGTGACTTGCTATGCAACAGGATTTCGGCCACTGTGTTATTCAGAGTAAATCTGTATAAATGTTATATGTATATATGTATTTTTTCCAGAAAGAATCTTTAGATGGTTATGTTATCTTTGAGACCTTTTTGGATAATAACTTGTGCATATTAAAGAGCAAATTTCATGTTGGAAGGATGCTGAGTAAGATACACTTTAAGGAGTTATCTTAAAGTCAGGTAGACTTTCAGAAATTCTTTATACAGTGAAATATGAAATTCAAACTTAGGAGAACAGACTGGAGAAGATTGACCTATCTGTCATTAGTGGTCTGTAGAATATGTTTGAAATACATGAACACATTTAGAATGACTGTTATGTTCTGTTACTTCTAGAAAAGCTGGATAAAGATGACATCACACAATTATAATAAAAATGTAATCAAAAGCAGCATTCAATTTACCTTTAACCACGTGCAAAGATGTGTAGGTTACTTTAATGCTGGTTGCACAGAGCAGCGTGGAAAGTAATTTAAGAAGTAAAGCAGTTAAGATTGCAGTCTTGTCCCTACTTACTTGGGGATAAGCATGGTTGAACTGAAAGGGGCTTTCTTCTGAATCAATGCACAGCAGATTGTGCTGGGAAAGGTTTGGATGTGTTTCCATTGTATTGAATGGTTTAAACTATCAAGTAACCAGCTTTTAGGCATGATGCAGATAACCTTTAGTATACCTGGGTTACTTGAGCCCAGTGTGACATGACTATAGCTTGGAACACTATTTTTAAAGAAATTCATTGAGTTACTCATTGGCAATCTTGTGGTTGTTACAGATACATAGGTAAGCAGTTGCCAAAAGAATGCAGGGAAATACTCTCTGTGACCATGCCTGATATTGCTTTCAACGTAGTTACTAAAGTATAGAAGAAAAAACAAGAGAATATTTCCTTTGCCACTTAGTATTGATAAAGGAATGAGAAAAATCTCAGAAACTTTCCTGTCAACATTCCTTTTAAAATGCATTAAAATTGTTCTGTTAAAGTGACATTAAAAAGTAACTAGAAAAGTTGCATGCTATTT
The DNA here is from genome assembly GCF_051106095.1 of Pogona vitticeps. Taxonomy (NCBI): domain Eukaryota; kingdom Metazoa; phylum Chordata; class Lepidosauria; order Squamata; family Agamidae; genus Pogona; species Pogona vitticeps. Next base: position 38,048,014 of record NC_135788.1, on the reverse strand, counting down.
CTAAAAATTTCTAATATGACTAATTATTGTTTACTTCTAGTGTACATTTGTAGCTACTTATTACATTTCTCAGTACCTCAAAAGTGACTTCTTCTGTGTAACTATGTTGCTTGTAATTAATTACTTGTAAGCTCTGGAAATATATCTGCATTTATGTTAGGGACGTGGTGGCACTGCGGGCTAAACCGCAGAAGCCTGTGTGCTGCAGGGTCAGAAGACCAAGCAGTTGTAAGATCAAATCCACGCGACGGAGTGAGCTCCCATCGCTTTGTCCCAGCTCCTCGCCAACCTAGCAGTTCGAAAGCATGTAAATGCGAGTAGATAAATAGGTACCACCTTGGTGGGAAGGTAAAACGGCGTTCCCTAGTCACGCTGGCCACGTGACAACAGAAACTGTCTTCGGACAAGCGCTGGCTCTACGGCTTGAAAATGGGATGAGCACCGCCCTCTAGAGTTGGACACAACTGGACTAAAAATGTCAAGGGGAACCGTTACCTTTTTATGTTAGTTTTGGTAGACACTAGTATGTGCCACTTGCCTTGTTCATAAAATGCCATATTATTGGCTTGTACGCAGTATCTGCCACATGCTTTGTGTGTTGCATGTGCAAAGACTACGAATGAGGACCTTGTATTTGAAAGTATTGAACAAGAGAAGGTGAGAAAGAGGGTAGACTAAGAGCATGGTGACACTATTAAAATGAATCAGGAGCTGGGTCAGGGTATTTGAAATCACTTTAAAGTTACATAATTTTTCTTTGGTGTGTGCAGCCTCTTGGGACAATTTTGATTCCAGTTGTAAGCCCTGTGATATATTGGTACAGGGGAATACATGGTGCTTCAAATAATTGCACTTGTAAGAACGGATGCTCAGCTCCCTTGCACAAACAAGGGAGAGTGGGATTGGAGTGGAGGAGTGAAGAGAGCATTCCATGAAATAATATTACGAAACTACCCCTCTTCAAGAGAAAGACATTCTGGACAAAAACAAAACAAAAAAACAGCAACCCTGGATGGGTTGCAGGCTTACCTCACCAGAGAGTGGGGGAGAAAGTAACAGCAGCAGCAGCCTTCAGCTGGCCTCACAGCTCATAGTTTGTGTGAGAGACATGTGAGTGAAGAGCCACTCACAATAGCTGCTGCCTTGGCTTCAGCCTCTTGCTTGCTTCCTGATGTCACAGCTCTGGCTGGCCCATTTGCATGCTTCCCTGCCTCATTTTCCATCCTTCATGTGCTGGAAACCAAGACAGCTGACGTAAGACAAATTTTAAAAAATATATTTCAAAGTGACATGGTGATACACCACCAGTGAGGCAACTGGCAGTACTTTCCAGCATTTAAGTGATATAGCAATAAAATAGAAATAGATGAGGGGATGGGGAAAATAAGAATTCAGACTGCAGGATACCCAAAATCCGTGATCCTGGCATCCAATACTTGAAAAACCCCACAGACACAATTTACTCCAACACAGGAATTCGCACATGCACAAAACGATCCAAAATAAATCGTGTTCACAACTGATTTAAAATAAACAACCTTCTAACAGCTGTTTTAAAAAACTTGCCTTTCTGATGGAAAAATGTGCACTTGGTTGTACACCATGTAAACATATATTTTCAAATCTATGTCAAGTGCACTAAACCTGATGCAAACCTGCAAAATTATTATGTGTAACAGAGTCGTTAGTTGGCACCTTTCTCATTAACCACCACTGAGAAATAACAGGTCCGAATAAATGGAGGGGCTGCAGAACACACGTTTTCTGTGCAGGAGATACTAGATTCAATCCCCAGCCTCTCCAGCTACAAGGAGGAAAGACTCTTGCCTGAAACCTTGGAGAACTGCTGTTAGTATTCAGATGAAGGAGGAATGAAAATGGATGGAAGAAGCATCATAATTTAAGATATAAATTATAAAGAAGACACCATTTTACTGGCAGAAAATAGATGTCACTTTACATGATCAGCAATGGTTAAGGAAGGAAGTGCAATAACAGGATTATAGCCAAACTTTAAGAAAGCAAAAATCATGACTATAGAAGAAATTACATAATGTTAATAACTATGAAGAGACTGGAACAGTTAAAAGATTTTCTATATCTTCAGTCATCAGTCCAAAAGGAGACTACAGTACATCCAAAAAGACAGAGTCACAAAGACACCCCTGTGTCACTCAAAACCAAGACCAAGATTGTCCATATTATGGTATTTGCGGTTGCTCTGTATGGCTGTGAAAGGTGGGTAGTGAAAAAAAATAATTCATTTGAAATATGGTGTTGAAGGAAAACTTCGGAGATACCATGGACTGCCAGAAAAACAAATACGTGAGTGCTAGATCAAATGAAGCTATGAGGCTGTTGTACTTAGGATACCTTGTGAGAAGACAAGACTCATGGGAAAAGACAAAATGGTAGGGAGAATGAACGGGAGGAAGAAAAGTGGAAGGTCAAAGTGAGGTGGATTAACCAAGTTATAGAAGTCACAGCCTTTAGTTTGTAAGAACCTAAGTGGGGCTTTTAATGAGGGACCTTTGGGAGATCATTAATTTACAGGGTCACCACAAATTGGAAGTGATTTGGTGGCACACAACAAAAACTTTTTAAGTATTGCAGTGAGTATTGGTGATGTGAGGAATATCAGATAAAGAACCAGTAAGTGGACTTCAGTCAAGTCCTGGGAAAAAGAAAGAAACCTAAAGGGAACAGCCAGCAATAGCAGAGGAGTGGATCCTGACAAAATGGCCGAATCAATTGTTTCTATTTCATTGGCATGGGAAGCTTTGAAATCTTGACCACACACACACACACACACACACACACACACACACACACACACACACACACACACACACACACACACACACACACACACACACAGAGAGAGAGAGAGAGAGAGAGAGAGAGAGAGAGAGAGAGAGAGAGAGACGAAATGAGATGAGATTTTAGTAACTACCCATCTTTCTCTCCCTGCCTGTTTTTTGTAACATTTTTGCCAGAAAAAAAAAGGATCTGGATATCTTGACAACTTGTACAGATTTTTATACCTTTTAGGTTCACATAGTTGAGGTAGCTCCACAATGTGGATTTGGGAGTTTGTTTCACAGCCCATAAAGATACCCTGTTTTGTTTTGTTTTTACTTTGGCCTGGTTTTGTGTCTATTTTGAGAAGGCACGCAAAATTGCATGTATCTATTTCTTCGGGCTGAATTGCTATTAAATCTAGAATCCTTGTGATCAGAATGGAAGGAGGGTTGGGAGTTCCCGACCAGAGCTGGAGGAGGCACCCCATCCTGAGATGGCAATGTGAACCGCACTCAGACCAGAAGCTGCCACTGACAAACTCTGTCACAGATATGCACACACGCACACACATATGCACACCGTACCAGGTTTCTAAAATGGATTTCAATCTGTTCCTGGAAGCATTTTACTGACAAGCCATATGCTGGGAAACATTTGATTAAGGGTGAAAGCTTCCTGAACCTTCATTGTCTGATGCTGGCAATAAGGGGAAATGCACAAAGATAAATATGAAATGTAAAACTTCGCAGTTCGTAGTGGGTGTCTGCTAAACCCATTAGGGAATGCTACAGTTTACTTTGTGCAGAAAAGCTAGTCTGAAATAGAAGATGGAGCTCAGTGGGAAATGCAAATAAGCCTTCCTTGCCTGCCACCTACATCCCTTCTCTTTCCCCCCAATCTCTAAGGTGAATGCATTCATACTTTTGGCTGTATTCCCAGAGATGCATGCAGGGAAGTACACTCCTCCCCCACCCCCACCCCATTTTTCTCATTTCTGTATTGGCTTTTGGCAATACTCCAAGTCCTAAGAGACTGGAGCAAAAAGTCTTATGGTATGTTTTGATTCCATTTGTGATCACTGAACCAGTTAAGGGAGAAGACCTATGCCAATTTGTTCAGTAAAGGAGATGTATCTGCTAGTGTCAGCCAGTCAGAATTGTATTAAGAGAATGCACTCCTACTGGAAATTGCATTATAGATTTATTTGATTTAAATTTTGGCAAAGAATCAGGCATGTGAAGAAAAGAAAGACCTGATTAATCTCTCCCCTATTCTTCCTCTGAGTTCCCTAAATGTGTACGTGTCTTTGCCATACATACATGGACATCTCCTTGATTGCTTTTCTTTCTTCCTCTGTGTGCATGCAGGTGTGGCTGTGGGCTTGTACATGGTTGTGTTCCTCTCCCTGAAAAGATCACTCTTTGGTGTGTCTTCCCAAATAAAATCTAAAATTTGCTTGGTTTGCTTTAAGATGGTGAAATGATGAGTTGAAATAAATAAACAGAACTGCATTGGATCCAGATTTAGGCGTACACAGCTGGGCTGATGAAAGCAGACTTCCCATGCCCTTGTTCCTGTGGAAGGTTCTCTGGGTCCACACAGTGGATCAGCACTGTTGCTAAATGGCAGTAGGCAGGGGGAGCCCGAAAAATCCGGAAAACCCACTTCTCGTGGTGCAATGGTTAAACTGCAGTACTACAGTACTCAGGTCCTAGTACCTTTTTAGTTACATAAAGAGCCATTATTAGAGTGATTTTTCATATTTTACTTGATTATTTTATTAAGCTTCAGTTCTCCCCTGAGCTTTCCAAATGGGTTTTGTAAGAAATTATTTTCTTTGAGTTTTGTAATGGCTTACAGGACAAATTATTTTTAAAAAGTAGCATTCCAATTTCTAAGCTGGAATAGAAATAATGTTTAGCAAACTCCTCACTTCACTCCTTGTTTGCTTTGTCAGTGTGACAAAGGTTTTTGCTTCCAACTGAGAGAGAAAGATGAAAAGCTTTGTCCTCTCCTTCATTGTCTCTATAATTTGCACAAATATGGCTTTACTGTTCTCACCCTTGAGAAGCAAAGGGCACACGAATACACACAGCCTGCACAGGACTGGATGATCATTAGAAAGAAAGAAAGAAAGAAAGAAAGAAAGAAAGAAAGAAAGAAAGAAAGAAAGAAAGAAAGAAAGAAAGAAAGAAAGAAAGGGGAGTAAAACATAGAAATAGTATTTGTAAGGCTAAGTAATCATGGCTAGGAAATAGTCTCAAAAGCCTATAAAGGACAGGTGGGTGTGACTGTAGTTGTAGCAAATAAATGCACGAATGAAGGATTATAGCAAACAAAGTAGGAAGAGCATTTATGTTGGCCATTTACTCGGCAGTTGTACCAGGTTTGGCAAGGATAAAGTCAAATTGAAAACCAATGACTGCACAGTACAAAAATAAATGTGGGGAAGTCAGGGATGGGGACTTGAGTCATGGGATTCACTGTCAAGTTGGACTTAAGTTGCACCAGTAACTCAACTCAAGGTTTTTCTGTTAAATGACTCAGACTCAACTTGTGACTCATAAACCACTGACCTCTAATTTTTTTTTCTTGGGAGAAAAAGCTTATTTTTAATCAGTACTTGGACCTGGGGCTTGGGACTAGTTAGTAAAGCCTTGTACTCAAGCATGGAACTCAGACACAAAGACTTGTTAATATCCTTGCCCAAATCTGGAGAGGGGGCGGGCAGAGGCGAGTGGGCTAAGCTGCCATGTGTTGGCAGCCTCCTCCTGCCACTGCTGGTGTTACTTGGAGCTTAAAGGAGGGAGAGGTGGAGGTGGGGAGAAAATTCAGGTGGTGGGCAGCAAAATCCCAGCCCCCACCATGCAGACTCTTGCAAGCACCTCCCCCGGATAATTACTCTTTTCTACATGAACAACTACAGCAATTTCAATAGGGAAAGCTGGCAAGGAGATGGTGTAGAAAACACTGAATCCAGGTGAATCAAGCTAAATTAACTTCTCAGGTCAGTGACACTCTAAGTCTTGAAAAATATGAGACCGTCACAGAAAACCATGGAATACTGGTCAGCAATGTTTTGATAATATTGTGTGGACAAGTGGTGGCCATTTCAGGAAAAGAAGCCAATGTGCCACCAACTCAAAAAGGCAATGACGTAATCTTTTCATGTTCAAGAAATGCGCAAGTTCCTCCAAAATACTCAAGTATTTTTATTTAGTAACCCATAATATTTGTGGAAAAGCCACGGGGCATGGCGATTCTAAGCATCCCCAGTCCAGATCCCTTTAAATGACTCAGATTTCTCTATGTTTTATTTTTTCTATTGCTTGGGGGAAACATTGTGGAGTATCCTAATGAGGATTTTCCATACTGTCAGCACTTCAGAATGGAAGGATTTCTTCGCCCCTGAAGGGTTAGACCCACCCAGCTCTGCTTCAATTGCATGCTAAATCCAGGCTTGAAGGACACATATTTAACAATCCTAATTTAGGCAGATGATCAGAAGTTTCCGCACTTTATTTAGAGAGGTGAATGGTGGCAGAGTCCCAGAGCTTGCCTCCTTCCATTATTTAGGCAAGCCTAAATTATTTACTTACAGTAAAAATATAATCTGCTTTATAGGGGATGGAAAATGCAGAGAACTCTACAGAGGCATTTATAGCACTCTAAATTTATCTTGCCTCCAACCATTATATCAGCCTTTGTAATCTGATGGTTTCCTCCTATACATGTTGGGCTGTTGTCAATAATCAATATACCTGAGCTCACTATCCTGATATCAAGTTACAGAGAAAGAATGGAAATTGTGCCTTGGTGAAGACATTGCAGGACTCAATAATGATGAATGGCTTCTCAGCTGTGCAAAGGAGACTGGATGCCAGCTGTTAAGCAAAAAAACCAAGTGGAAAACTATGACCTATTGGAAAATATGTGAGACATGTCTAGTCTCTGAAGATGAGTGGACAATATCAAGCCTGAAAACAGATGCTAAATTAATTGGGATAAGTTTGGCAAGAGGCCATATTCAGAGTGTGAAAGAGGACCAAGACAAAAGGAGGGCTGGGGCATACAATCTAGAACTGCAGACATTTCAGATAGATTTCAACTTGTATGCATAGATCACTAGTGGTAAAACGCTAACTCAAATTCTGGCCCAAGAAATGCTAAATTCAGATTCAAGAAATCCTCTTTATTTGTGTTTGTTTGTTTATCACAGTGGTTCTCAACCTTGGATCCTCAGATGTTCTTGGGCTACGATCCCAAGAAATCCTGGCCACCACAGCTAGTGGTGAAGGCATCTGGGGAATTTTAATCCAAGAACATCTGGGGACCCAAGGTTGGGAACTAATGGTTTATCACAATATTTCTATTCCACCCTATCTCCAGAGATCTCAAAGTGGGCATTCTTCATATTTATTTTTTAAACATTAAACAGTTGAAAAAAAGAAACAAAATTAAAATAAAACCCATGCCACTCTCTTATACCAATTGCAAACATGCTGTCTTGGGGTGGATCCTTATGTAGCTATGTACAAGAGGGAAATCTATCATGATGCCGTGGAGCAGTTGTCCCCAACCTTGGGCCGCCGGATGTTCTTGGACTTCAACGCTCAGAAATCCTGGCCAGCAGAGGTGGTGGTGAGGACTTCTGGGAGTTGTAGTCCAAGAACATCTGGAGGCCCAAGGTTGGGGACCACTGCCATGGAGAACACTAAGGACTTCAGAAATACAGCAACAAAAATTTAAGTGAGCAGACCCAGAATGGCCCATGGAAGACTAAACAGCAGCCACTGAATGTTGCTGTTTAACTATTGAGGGGGATGTATGCATGAAGATGGTAGTGGGAAAATGTCAGGTCATATCTATGAAAAATGACATGGCTGACTGCCTGGCAGGAACTCACTAATGAAAAATGCCTTGTATGGATTTTTTTCCTGGGAGGCACAGTGGGGAATTGAACGCCTGGCCGCTGGCTTTACAGCCAGATACCTCACTCATTGAGGCCTTAGCACCATCCTAAATCTAAAATCCCCAAGAATATTTGTAGAAAATTCTTACCCCTGAATTACTTCCAATTGGGGCTGCTCATGGGGCTGTAGATGTGCCTTTTACCGATTAGCCTAAGAAAGAATGGGCACTGTTTTAAAAAAGAAATTAGAGAAATTATTGGATATGGTATTGAGGTAACAATAATCATTGCCCTCCTAAATATAATTAAGAATGATCATCTTTAAAAAGAACAGAAAGAGTTAATTGTTATTATGGTTACAGTAGCAAGATGAATATTGGCAAAGAATTGGAAAAGTGACAAATTAATCTTGAAGACTAATAAAGAAATGTGGAGCTTAGCAATTAATGATAAGTTAACATGTGAAATGAAAATAAGAAGAGGAAATGTAAAGTCTAATGATTTCAAAGATGTACGGAATTCATATTTGCAGCATTTTTGGGTTTTGTGTGTGTGTGTGTGTGTGTGGTTTTTTTTTTTTTTTTGAAGGAAGACTATATGCCAGCAAAAGAATCAATGTATTTTCGGAGAGGTATGGGGTGACAAGGGATATAAATTGATACTTCTGGTCACCTAGTCCCAAGGGTGAAGGTGGCAAGGGTGGGGATAGTCCAATATGTATTGTATTTGGTTATTATTGAATTTGTATTTTAGTTTTAATATCAAAGAAAAATAACATAAAAAATAAAAAAGAATTACTGCCACTTGGTCTCACCTGTACTGGTTTTCAAAGTAGCTTTTTGAAGAAATGCAGGTACCTACGGCTGGCACATATCTTAAGTGCTAGCCGTAGGTAGCTTAATTACAACTGTATTGGGACTTGGCCTTTATGGTTTAGACAAGTTGAGTTGTGGAAAAGAGAACATTGACCATGCATCCCAGCAAATATGTCATTTGTGGATGAAGGATGAATTTTCAAAAATCATCAGCACAGAGTATGAGGTGGGACAGCAAACTTCTACGTAGTCCCCTCTGAGCCATGAATCTCATTGGCTGACCTTGGGCCAGGGAATGTTCAATGTTATGAGGCTAAGTAGGGAGTAGGGAGCCCCCTTTAGCTCACTGGAAGAATGGCATAGTTGAAATATAAGTAACAAATAATAATAAATATACATTTAAAGACATTTGCTGCTGCTTTAAAAGAGAGAGACAGTCTATCACCTTATCGCTGGGTCATCTTTATTATTATTTCCTATACTTATGCCCCATGAAAGGATCAACAGAAGTGTAACCAGTGGAATGAAGGATTGGCAGAAGTGAGACCAGAAGGAGGAAGCAAAGAAGGGAGAACTGTGGATTGGAATGCAAATCACATCACGTTCAGTATGGATGAGATGCATAGGAAATGCATAGGAGGTCTAAGTGATCTATATTCTGTTTACACAAACAATCAGCTTCTCTTTAGATATAGACTTGAAGGATTATTGTGTTTTTGTTTGGCTGTTCAAACTCTTAAATCAATCCACAGCCCCTGTGTGAGTACTGAATGTGATTTCAAACATAATACAGTACAGACTGCAAATCAATGCAGCATAATAACACCCTAATTCAAGGGGAATCCAACCTACAGCAAGGATTCAGATTTTCATATATATGTAAATGCCCATATGAAATTCTTATGGCAACAGACTTCACAGTTAGGGAGCTACATACCAACTATTCCGTGTATAGAAATAACCACATAATTACAGCAACCTTGAGAGAACAAAATCAAAGTTTTATTAACATCACGATCAAGGAGCTGTGAATTGCACTACACATTCTGTTGTGGTCAATAGGAAGTCTCTGTGGTTTATCTCTAGGCTGTACTCTAATAACCAGTTACTGATGAAGTATTGACCATTTTCAAGCCATGCTATATGCAGTCAATGAAGCAGGGGTGGAAATATAAAATGATATTGTGAGTGCAATTCATCTGCCATTATTTTTTATTATGACACTCTATTTTTTTAAAAAAAGCAATTATTCTTTTACAATAATAATCCTGCTGTAACTATATCTGACAGTGATTCATTCATATATCCAAGCTCAAAACTGTTAATGTTTTAAATTTTGAGGATATACAGCCAGGCTTCCAGGCTTCTTTTTATAATTATATATGTTTTAAAACAAATATTACAAAACATTAAATTAGTATAATAGATCCCAGCTATGGTGGGATAAAAGGTGGTTATCACCTCTAATAAAAATGTTTGCTCTTTCTTCAGGTACAAAGGCAAACATTTTGCTACACAGATGTACATTTTGCAAGTTAAACGTGATCGCTTTAGGATTGCTCAGGTCGAGTGCAGATCTGTCCCAGCCAGATATTTTAGAATAGAAATGCACTTCACAGGAGATCTAAGCTGATCTACATTCTGTTTACATAAACAATCAGCTTCTCTTCAAATACAAACTTAAAGGACTAGTGTTTTTGTTTTGCTGTTCAAAGCCCTGAGATTATGATCAGTACCAGCCTTTAAAAAGCAACCCAAATGACAGGGATGGACCAGGATTTCGCATAACAGTCAGACTTAACAATTTGATTTTGACCACATGACAAGTTCCATCAGTATTTTGGAACTGTGCACGTAACTCACTAACATTTCATAAAATTAGAAATCAATGGAGGTTTTGTCCATCTTCCAAATCCGCATAATAGTGGTTACACACCATATACAGTGGAGCCTCTACTTACAAACTTACTCTATCCCAGAAAATGTTCGTTAGTTGAAACGTTTGTAAGTAGAAGCAAATTTTCCCATAGGAATGCACTGAAAACCATTCAATCCATTCTGGCTGTTTTTCGTTCTTATCTAGAGGCGCCGTTCTTAAGTTGAAGCTTTAGTTCCCATAGGAACTAATGCAAAGCCGGTTAATCCGTCCTCTACCACTACGGGGAGATTTTTTAAATATATTTTCTTCTTTTGACCTAAGGTGAACTTAGGTCACAAAAAGGGCAGGAAAGTTTTTTTCCATTCGTGTCTTGAAGCTCTGTTCGCAAGTAGAGGCAAACTTTTGCAAATGGAGCTGTTTGTAACTTGGATTGTTCGTAGCTAGGGATGTTTGTAAGCAGAGGTTTCACTGTACACTAAGCTTCCTCCAATTTCATAACTTTCTTTGACAATAGCACAGTGGTATACAGGCCAGCATTCAGTATGCAAAAAGAACACTACTTCTCAGATATGTATTTTATAGGAATGTTGTCAGCATCGCTCCCCTCGCTCTAGATGGACAAATGCACGACCACCAGTCAACAAGTAAGAAACACCATCTATCAAAGAAAATGTGAGGGAAACAGGAGCAAAACAGTAAGTTATAAAACAAAGTACGGTTGTTCGAACTGAGTGCTGAAAGGGACCCTGTGGATCATTGAGTCCAGTCCATCAGGGAAGCATGGTGGTGAACTGAACTCCCAACCTCTGGCTCCACAGCCAGATACCAAAATTGACATCTCATTCGACTGAGATATTGAATCTCTGTTACAAATTATCAGTTTCAACAGATGAAAACTGACGGCAGATTGTGAAAACTACATGGCACATTGACTTTAGCCCATGAGGAATGGGTGGCGTCCAGCTTGTAACTCAAGCAATGTTAATGATTGCTGCTGATCAGTCTGTATCAAAAGCTGGACTGAACAGCCCCAAGCAAGGAAGGATGTGGGGAGAGAGGCGGCTAGGCATAGGACATAAGAGCATGGACAGTGATGCTGAAAGGAATCTTGCAGTGCGACCCAAGTGTCTGAGACCTCCCTTTGCTTACCATGCCATTGGATTGTGCATAACAAGGAGAATAATTCAGCTGCGCGGTTTCAGAGTGGCCCCAGAAGCCAGGGAGGGTAAACCCCTTCTGAATACACTACTGATTCCCAATCTTGGGTCCCCCAGTGTTCTTGGACTAAGACCTCCAGAAGCCTTCAACACTAGCTGTGATGGCCAAAATTTCTGGGAGTTGTACTCCAAGAACATCTGGGGACCCAAGTTTGGGAACCATTGCACTACACCACAAAAACCCTGGAAAGGATTATAAGTGAGAATCCACTTGACAGTGCATCATCATTTTTAGTGTCTGATGAGACACGGTTGCAAAGAACACATGTTTACTTCCTGATGACCAATCAGAAACAAAGCAAGCTAATTTGCAAACTACAGAAAGGAGGAAAGACTTTTGGTATGAGTGAGTCTTTTTTTCAGCAATTAAGCAATTCCTGCTTCCAATGCTGTGTTATCTGTAATGTATAACATGACCCTTCACCAGCAATCCCAAGGTTGTTCCAGTGAGTAGCTGGATGTGGCATTTGTGCTCCTCTGCTGATGGGGGAAGGAAATAAGACAGCATTTGTGTCACTGTACGTAGATCCCTGTATATCCACAGAAAACTTTGCAGATGTAGCTATCCCACCAGAACTGAGGAAAAAGGGCCATTTGGCAGGTTACCGAGGATACGCAAGCATCCAAGTCCCCTTTTTCTCCTGAACTTGGAGCTGTCAGTTAATTCTTTCCCATGGAATAGGAGGGGGAAATGAAAGAAGAATGCCATGTTATTAAGAAATGGAAAAACGATTCTCTTTATGTCTCATTTCAGCACGATTGCTTTGTTAATCTACCTACTCAACAATGTGAGCAGGACTCTAAACAAATACCTGTAGACATTCATTCACCTTGGAATGGAGAGAAAACTTTAAAAAGTCTTCTAATCCAGCACAGCTGTGAATTACCTATAATATCAAACCTAGAAGTGATGTTAGTGAGAACTCTTCTTTTTTCTATGTTAAACTATTGGTTTATTGCGGACTAACATCTGTTATCAATAGGAAACCTCCCCATTCTTAATGCTAATATGTATGCAACTGTCTCACAGGTCTAGGGTGCTGTATATTCAATAGAAAAAGGAGGAACTCCAACCACTTGGTGATTTTTCAGCTGTAACTGGGGAGGGTGCAGCTTATTATTGAAGAAAATACATGTTTAGATGTAGAGAGAGACGTGTTGGGATCATCTGCACTTCACAAAATAACACAACAGCACCATTGGCTTCTTATTTTTCCAGTGCATGGTCTATTTACAAACCTAGATGTCATCTTTAAAGACAGGTTTTAAATGCTGAAAATAAATAGAGACTCAAGATTTTTAATATTGTTAAAAAGTAACCTCTTGCATCAAATTGATAAAACTGGACTGTTTATGAACAAGGGCTTTTTTTTTTACAGTGGATAGAAACAGACGTCTGAATGTGCCCAGTCCATATGATCATCTTTTAAATCCACTAGACAATAATATAATGATGATAATCTTCGAACTGCAAAGCTCGAAGATATCCTACGGATCGTCGAGCATAGTCTCTGTCAAGGAGGTACAGGGGGGAATCGAACTCCCAGCCCTTGGGCTCTGCGGCCAGATACCGAAAGCATTGAGCTATCCAGCAGTTCTGATAGATGGTTTGCGGTTCTACACTCCAAACAGTAAAATCCACATTCAAACACCTAATTCAGTTTTTAAAATTCCAGAACTTGTTCAGAGTTTTCTTCAAAATATCTAGCTCACTTCTCCCAATATTCCATCCTAAAGAGAGAACCACAGAAAATATGGACTTACAGAACAAATCTAGAAGGACCAATTCTATAAGAATTCAGTCATGGGAGGCATTTAAAAGTACTGGACTGATATCATGGGATTACTGTACTCTGCTACATTTCTACCCATACATTTTTTTAAAAACTACATTTCTATTTGTTGTAGGAGGCAGCTTCAATGGAACCAATGATTAATCTCTCCAATGTTGCGATCCTGCCTTGATTTTACAATGCCCTGATGTTTAAAGCTGGATTCAGATGACTGGATGAAGTACACTCTGAGCTTTCCAAGTGGCGTATATAACACTGTGTGAGAGTCAATATAATCACTGATACATGGTCCAGCCCTGTACGATAACCACTTCCACAGATATTGGAAAAAGCTGGGAAATTGGAGGTAGCCACATGCATGGGTAAAGAGTACAGAGATCTCCTCTACAGATGGTTTATAGCAGTCTTTCACTAATATCACAAGGTTCCCAGCTTTCTCCTATAGAGAATTATGTTCTTCTTGAGACTCCACAAGTTATATAGAACATATTATAAAACCAAAAAGATGCATCTTATATGTAGGAAGAATGCAAAGCAACGGAAAGAAAAAGAAACAGATGCAGGGCGGTCCTGGAAAAGTGCAGGCCAGCAGTTGTTATAGGACTGCTGCTCCCATCAGCAGGGCCAACAGTGAGAGGCGCAAGGAATATTGTCCGATATTATCCTAAAGGCAGCAGTTTGCACATGCAAAAAACCAGCAAGAAAGGAAAACCAGAGTCTGTGGAGGGGAGAAAGGAAGGTTGCAGCAGCCATTTGCTAGGAAAGGAATGAGAAAGATGGATTTTGTTTTGGCAATTTTGACATAAGGGGCATGAAGCCCTTTGATCTAGGAACATCAGCCACTACTCTTCCAAGTATTTCTCCTTCTCCTGACTGTTACACCATGCAAAAACTAAAATGATGAATGCATTTGCCTTAAAGCATAGAAGGCACATGGCACATTAACATCAACACTAAAAAGTCCATGAGTTAATTCCTACGTTACTTTTTAACTAGACTAGCTCGAGTGAAGTGAATGGGAAGAATAATTGTGGGTTTTGCCCTGTGTATATTTCCTATACAGCAACTGATGCATGATATTAAATATAATTGGAGGAATATTTGCTCACCATGAACTCTGATAAGGCCAACCTACTATAATTTTAAACAAAAGGTTACCAGCTACCTTAAGTTCCTATTCCATTAGCTCAGATTCTATTCCAAAACTATGGAGGGGGGGAATAATTCAGATTAGGCAGTAGCATGGAACATTAAAAAACAAACAAACCACAGAATAGATATGATTTGGTTGCAAGCAGGGTGGAGAATTCTCTGGCCCTCCAATCCTACCCACTGTACATAGCACGGTCCCCTGATATCCGACGGTGGGTACTGTAGTGCAAACCATCTGTAAGCTAAATGGGCCCCTCCCCCCATGTTGTAGGTGTGCCAATCTCAGAACTGTCGTAAACTGTTCTGGAGATTGCAAAGCAGGTTAACCTGAGAGTGAAAGAACATTTATCTGCACTGGATATGTCAAGTCCAAGCAAGTTTCTGCTCAATCCTCTGTGTCCCACACATCACTCTGCAAGCCACCTCACCTGATCTGTTGGCATTGTGGATGGGTGATCACAGGGCCAGAACTAATTGTGTCCTCAATTAATTTTGCAAGGGTTCTTTCAGTACTTCTGGCTCAGCATCAAAACATCAAACTGGAAACCCATCCAAAGACTCTGATGTTAAGGTTTCAGCTTATCGCGTACAATGGGACAAGCCCTTATTTACTATAAAGGGAGACAGCCCCGCTGTGGATGGAGATGGCCAACGGCTTCGATATGCAGCACTAGTGTCAGTAAGGGGAGGTCTCAGAGGTAGCTGTGACACTAAACCTTGGATTCTGTGTATGATGCTTTCAAGAATGAGACCTGCATGGGCACTCACTTCTGTGGGATATGGGACTTTGCAACTGCGGCTGTGTTTTGAGGTTGGGAAATTAAACCCTGCTCTTGTGCATGTTGTTCTACATTCGTAATCCTGCAAATCATATATACAAGTTCCAAAGTTATCAGTCCAACCGTACATTCTGTGGCTGTTCAGTGGTTGGAGTTGTGGCCCCATTAGGGCTTCCCACCCAGGCAACACCAAAAGCTCTGGCTGCAGATACTTGCTAGAAAGATAGGCACACCCCTGCTGGAATATATATATATATAGCACCTTTGCAGTTAAACACAAACAAGCATTAAAAAAAATTCTGTACATATATAAAAAGGAAGCCTTGAGTCCCTTCCCAAGTATGGAAAAAACACAGAACAGAACAGAAAACACCTTCTGGGGGGGAAAAACGCTATGTTAACAGACACAATCCCTGAATACGTGAGGCACTGTTTTGGCTGGAGATCACACTACTTCGTCCGACTCCAGCCCGTGTTGTTCGTACAGTGCGTCCAAAATGCTGAGCTGTTTTTCCATGGCTGGTAGATAGATATCAAGGTCCCTTCTCATTCCATTATAAAAAGCTTCTTCCTCATAATCACGTTCGCCCACAGACAGTGCAGATGCAAAACCTTCATAGGTAGGAGACGCCCTCAGTGCTAGCTGGAAGGATAAGAACAGAAGGTAAAATAGCCGTGCTGTTTTCCATGCAACAAATACAAAAGTCTTGTGGCATGGACAGTTTTCTTTTAGCGTGCCACAGATACAGGGGCTGTGCTATTGAAGCTACAGGAAAATGAAGAACACATACATGGTTGTGGGGGGAGGGGAAATATCATTATCGTTCCACAGATGACTCATGCACCCAATAGAAGCAATGTGGCACCAAGTGGGTGGAGGAAGAAACAAACTTCCAGGTTTGCATAGCTGTGGAAACAAGCAAAGACCTCCACATGTGCAGTGATGTAAGCTTCTATATAGCCTAAGTATATCGGCAAGGAATTAAAATCTATTTTGCAGGCGGAGAGGACAGAGGCCATCAATCAATCAATCAATCTAAGGGTCAACAAACCCACAGATGAAGATTAGCTTTTCCTAATCCTCTATTTACATGGGACTGTAACTTCAATAATTCCTGCCTAGCGTGGCCATTGATGTAGACAGACAGGCAAATACTTAAGGTTGGGGGATGGAATCTGCATGTCTCTCTGTGGCAAAATAGCAATATCCGGTGCGGCCAATGCCATTGCCCATCTCTAAATTATTTTAACCAGACGGCACTACATGGAGCCATTAATAAGGTAAGAGCCCAGAAGGGCAAAACAATAAAAACACATAAGTGGGCATGGCAAACTTAAAAGTCCACTGTTTTGAAAGTACTGTTTAAGATCTGGAAGGCAGTAAAAAGATGTTACATACGAAAGTGAGAAGACTGTGAGTATACATAATGATACTAGAAGCGAAGTACAGAAAGTCAAAAACATCCTGAAAATGTTACTAATAATTAATAACAGAACATAAAAGAAGAAAAGATTTTGCTATTTTCCTACAGGTAATTTTTTTTCTGTCCTAACGTTCATTCCCACAACACACACTTTTTAGTGTTATACTCCCTACTGTTCAAGAGATTATGTTTCAACAGCAGTGGAGCAGGGTGGACATAACAAGAAAACCACTCCTCAGACATATTTTGGGCCACCACTGTTAAGTCTCTGTGCCCTAGTTCTCCTACAGAGTTAATGCCAGGAGTAGGAAGCAGGCAGATAACAAATGTGTTCCAAATCTCTCCTAAATCCTTCAAAAAAGGGGAAGAAACTTCCTTTAGTTTGGAGAACACCCGTTATTTGCAGTTCCATTCCTCAAAAACTTAAAAAGAGGAGGAGCTGCCAGTTGAGAGCTAGGGTCACATGAAGTGGAAGGAAGAGAAGAAATTATTTACACCTTTTTGTACCATTTGCATGCCATACATGCAGCAAACAAGTGTTCAGAGGATCAGATAATACCCTTAAGGCCACTTTTATGTCACTGAGTAGCCAGTCTCTCTCTGAAAAACAGACTTACTGCTAGCAAGATAGCATGACATGATGAAGAAATAAGCCAGGAGCATTTCTACACCAGCTCTAATCTAATGAAGCATGCTTGCTCTGATCATTTCCTTTCTCTCCAATGGAATGGATACATATACTTTTGTGTCCCTCCATTATGTGGATAGCTTGGCCCTCGCACATTTGAAGGGAGCCACAGTCTGGAAACAGTTATTCACACACCACCTTATAAGGTTCATGTGACTTATACAATCGTGATTTGGCCCATATTTCTTTCTTATTGTGTTTATGTCTATGACCAAAAAAGGTCGAGAGTGGCTGATCTAGAAGCATTTGCAAAACGGGCTTTCTAAAAAAAAATCACTCTTATTTCTGAATGTAATCTGATGCACATTAACCTGCCACCAGGTTCCACTGACGTCTACTGTGCTTAGGGTTGAGTTCTTACTGGAGATTTGATATCCCTCCCCTATTTCTGATATGCAAAAATTGCTTATTGCTCCACTGAAGCCAAGTAAGAAAGACAGAACTACTGCACTTCGTAACATGCAGAAGCCACATAGAATAGGCTTGTGATCTATGAAATGCATCCATTTCAGAAGTAAATTAAGAGTCATAATTGTGGGCAGAGCATTTTAAA